>NC_086322.1:158732858-159350983 GCF_036172605.1 Pelobates fuscus | reverse complement strand
AACCAATTGCAATGAGTTTCCTGTTTGATTTATAAGCAGTGTCATTATTACCTGCTTATATGCTGGAGGGGCGGTCTTTATAATCTTATTTCTCATTTGAACTGTCACAGGCATTTCCATCAGTCTATCCAGCTGTTGGGAATTCTGGATAGCCTGTCTGACCATCTCCTGTTTCAGTTTCCTTACTGCATCTGTCAGCCCGTACCAAGGTTTGTCATTATCTGGCCAGTCACTGACAGATGGATACCTCAGTTTTAACCCTATCTGGACAAGCTCAAGGATGGTGAGTGAAGCCGGATTCCCCTCTATGGCAGGGGGTCCGTTTAACAGCATCCTCCTGACGTTCTCATCCTCTGAGATAGTGGCTAACTTTGGCGAGTCCATGGCATCAAGATTGATGCCTCCCGCCCCTGTCTCGGCTGGTCTCACAACCCACTCATCCAGCGGTTCCTTTGGCCGCTGCCTGAAGGTTGAAAGAATGTCAGCCATCTCCTGTTGAGTATAGTCTTCCATGGAGGTCTTGCTAATTTGCCCCAGGTCAGTGTACTCCAATTTTCTTCTGACCACAGGCAAAGCATTTACTCCACCAGACTCATCATCTGAACTCCAGATGTTGCCATCCCAAGTGTCAGGATCCCAATTGGATCCTACCTGAGCCAAGCACACCTGCATCTTCCTCTTGCTAATCTTACGAGTTCCAACCTTACCCTTAGCCTTAGTCACATTCATTACAGATTTTTGCAATAACATTTCATACAAACGCTTTTCTTTTTCCATAAGACATTTAGCTTTGTGTGTTTGTCTATAGGCATTCAGTATTACCCAACCTCTTTTCTGCCACTTATCTTTTGGGATTTTCGTCAGGCAATCAAGAAGGTTAGTAGGCATGTCAATTTCACTTTTTTCACAGTCATCGTTACCCTTGCCAGCTGAACGGGCCCATTCACTGGCAATCACCGCATATGGCTCATCCTCCCATCCGGGAATGATGGCATCATCACCTTGTTTCTTATTCTTTTTAAACATTGTGCAAAGTCCCTATGATTGATTTAGAATATACTTGCACTCCTTGGGGGATGTGTGTACTATGTGTTTTAGTTAATTTCACTTGAATATGTACTAATCCAAACACCTAGTGTCTGGCTTATTGTTTTATGCTTCACTCAAGCCTGCCCAAATGACTAATTTGGCTGCAGGTTTGCGCTTCCCGACCACACTGGCTTTCTACACACTCCGTAAAGTGCATAGGGGCGTCTATGAATCGAGCCAACAGTCTTGCACTTTCAGGAACAGCCGTTTTATTCACTCCCTTAGTCAGCACTGGCTTCCAGCACCTGTTAAGGCGCGTAGGGGCACTTGTTAACTGACCAAGCACAATCACCCATTCGTGTCAGAATCACCCCAAACAATCTCGTGGTTTTGGTGACCTTATCTCAATACCTGGTATTGAGCTTATTAAATTAGCAGCAATTCAGCCTCATCCAGGACGCTAGCCTGTTTGAGGGTATCTCTCCCCAGCGGCACTGGCGTTCTACACACCGTTAAGATGTATAGGGGCGTCTACCAACTGAGCACAACTTGCATTCTTCAATCAATCTTCTGAAACACTCCTCAATCTTGTTAGATCGAGCATTCACTCACCAATTTTGCTCTTGCAAAGTCATGCAAACATTTTCAAGTTTACACAATGTTCAAAAGAAACTTTAGAAACTGTAGTGTTTGTTTCCCAAACTTAAAATCTCTATAACATATTTTTCTGCAACGCACGGAAGAAACTGACAGCTTGCAAATGTCTTTTCTTTCCTCCGTGACGCAGCAAAAATTAAACCTTATACAATGTTAGTTTCACTTTAACTGTACTTACAATTCGCCTAAGCAGTCCTAACAATTTCTAACCACAATATCCTTATCTACATACACAGTTCTAACAAGTCCTAAACACAATTTTCTTATCTTACGCAAACAGTTCCAGCAAAACAAATTCTACCAACTTTCAAAACTAAATTGATTTCAAGTTTCCCTGCTCAATTAATACTCATCCTGCCGACTACGCCAAAATGTTGTGCCTAATCATTAAATTCATGAAGCACCAATATCCAAAAAGTAATAATCAATTACCTAATAAGGCTTATAACGATACTGGCGGGCACACAACCCACTTCGGAATGAGTATATTGAGCTATAGGAAACAGAAATCACACAGATAAGAATTCACATCACACTTTATTGCCCACAAAGGGACCCAGGACAAAATAAGCTTAATTCTCATTAAGTAGTTGCATGCATTCACATCAAAACAGCTTAGTATCTAGATATATCAACTTAAGTATACATCACCATTTAGAGGGGGCTTGGTTACGTCCTCGCTGCACGACCGGGGGAACTCAGACAGTCAGGCTTGGAGGGACCCTCTCTGGGAACAGCAGAGACCAGCAACACGCGTCCGCATTACAGGTGGGTAGTTCTCCAAGTGAGTGCCAAGTTTCTCCGTCTTTATACTTTTTACCAAGTTTTATCAGTGCAGCCCAGCATGTATCTTGTCACGCACGTTAGGTAGTCAGTACGGTTGATCAGGCCGGTCATGACCCCCAAGGCCCATGCTAGACACATGCGGTATCTTATCTATCTATGTCCCTACTCTAATCTTTCTAGCACCAAGTCCCTCTCTTACGCACAAGGGCCTTTTTGGATATTGGCCAGACATGCCATGGAATATTCCACGCCATGTCAGCGCAACACAGTTTCAGTATTTTATGCAATGTCATCTTAGTTGAATTTCTTAGTGCGACACAGTTACAGGCAAGTGCCATCTTAACTATCTATAATAGATTAATTTGCTCATTAGTGATCAATCAATCATACCTATTTATACCTATTTAGTTAATTGGAATTTTATCACAATTATCACAGGTGTCAATCCATATGTCAAGGTGTCAATATGTCATATGTCAGGTGTCAATCCATATCCATTGTGATTTAGGAATGTTAGGTGATTCATGCCCTTTATAGATTAAAACCAGACTCTGCATCAACTGTGTAATTTTCCATGGGAGTTTTGCCATGGATCCCCCTCCGGCATGCCACAGTCCAGGTGTTAGTCTCCTTGAAACAACTTTTCCATCACTATAGTGGCCAGAAAGAGTCCCTGTGGGTTTTAAATTTCGCCTGCCTATTGAAGTCTATGGCGGTTCACCCGGTTCGACAGTTCGCGAACGTTTGCGGAAGTCCGCATTCGCCGTTCGCGAACTGAAAATGTTATGTTCCGAACATCACTACTAACTAATAACTTGCAAAGTATGAAGTGGTTAGATTATTAAATTACAGTATATGTAATGTTATTGATTTGATTCACAAACCTCTGATTCTCATTCCGAATTTACTTGTGATATTTTGACCTTCATGTATTACACATAAACTAATATATAACACATTGAAATCTTGTTTTCATATGTTGGTGTAATTGCTGTTAATCTCACTATTTCTGTTTTAGTTTCCTCTTAGCCAGGGGTGGACTGAGAACCCTCAGGGCCCCCGGGCAAAATAAATCAAGGGCCCCCTTACAGGCCCCACCCATGCTCCACAGCAAGCGCCACCCTTGTCCCGCCTCCAGCCACACCCTACACAATCTTTAGGCACAAGGAACAAAAGTGCAATTATCCCTTCGAGGCCCCTAGTAGAGACTACAATTGAGGGCTAATGGGCCATGGAGTGAGTTCTTTCTTGCAGAGGCCATCTCAGCGTCCATTAGATAGCCTCTACTGGAAACAGTCGCCTCCAGGCCCCAGTAGAGATTACAATTGACAGCTACTGGGCCATGGAGGGGGGGTCATTCTAGCAGAGGCTATCGCAGTGTCCTTTAGAGAGTGTGTTAGAAATAATCTCCTCCAGGCCCCATTAGAGACTACAATGGAGTATAATGGGGCCTGCAGGGGTGTCTCTCCAACACTCTGGTTCCTATTCACAATATAGCAACACAACATAGCTTGCTGATACCTAGGCCAAGTTGGCTCCTCTTACCTTAATTACTGTTGCTGGATGGCAGTCTGTGGGATTGCTAGAAGGCTGTGGCTTGCTGGCTACTGATGGCAGGCTGTGGGCTTGCTGGCTGGGCCTGGCAGGCTGTGGCTTGCTGGCTATGACTGGCAGGCTGTGGGCTTGCTGGCTGTAAGCCTGTGGCTTGCTGTAGGCCTGTGGGCTGGCTACTGGCCTGTGCCTGGCTGCTGGCCTGGCTCGCCAATGGGTTGACTGGCTGGCTACTGGCCAGCCTGTGGGCTGGCTGGTCTGTAGGCTGGCTGGCTGGCTACTGGGGCACTTGTAGATTATTTAAAGAAATAATCCATGCACAATAACCACTACTGCTCTGGTGCCAGGAGGGCCGGGACCCCCTCCCAGAGTAAGTAGTCAAACCGTTTAAGAACAGTTTGACAACTTACCTGGGGTCTGCTGGGATATGGGGCTGTAGTAGGGTATAGGAGCAGTGGTGCAATGTGTGCGGGGTGCAGTGTGAAAGGTTCAGTGTGTGTGTGGGGGGATGTAGTGTGTGAATGTGTAGGGTGTGTGGTGCAATGTCTGTATGAGGGGGCTGTGTATGTGTGTGGCAATGTTAGTATGGGGGGCTGTGTATGGGGGGCCTGTGTGTGTATGGGTGGGCAGTGTATGTGTGTGTGTGAGGCAATGTGTGTAAATGTGTATGGTGTGTGTGTGGGCAGTGTGTGAATGTGTATGGTGTGTGTGTGGGGGGAAGTGTGTGAATGTGTATGGTGTGTGTATGGGGGCAGTGTGTTTATGTGGCTTGAGTTCACTCTCGCCACTGTGACCACCAGGAATCCCTGGTGGTCACAGTGTTGAGAGTGAACTCTAGCCCGTAGCTCCAGGGCTAGAGTTAACTCTCGCGAGAGCCAGAGCGCGGCAACGCTCTGTGCTCGCGCAAGAAAGACACAGAGGAGCTGCAGGCTGAGCTCCCAGGTCCTCTCTTCCTCCCTCCCCTGCGTGCTGCCCACACGGTGCCTGCGGACCGGGGAGAGAGATCGGCCGGCAGGGGAGGGGCAATTGCGCCGTTGCCCCCTGGATCCACCAGTGATATATACAGTCCCACTGTGTGCCTTTTTGTCTCCCCCCAGTCCCTCTGTATGTTTCTTTCTCTCCCTCACTGCTCCTCTGTGTCCATGTCTCCCCTCTCCTTCCCAGTCTCTCTTACCCCTCTACCTCTTTCTCCCCCTCCCCTTGTGTGTCTTTCTCCTATCTCCCTGTGTCTCTCTCTTCCCATGTGTCTCTTTCTCCCCCACATCTCTCTTCCTCTCTGTCTCTTTCTCCCCCCTCCACCATCTCTCTATTCCCCCTCTTTCTCCCCCTGTGTCTCATTCTTCCCCGTCTGTCTCTCTCTCTCTCTCTCCCCCCTCTGTCTTTTTCTCCCTCCTCCCCCTGCATCTCTCTCTATTCTCCCACTGTCTGTTTCTCCCCTCTTCTCCTGCCTCTATCTATTCCCCCCTCTGTTTTATTCCCCCCTATCTATTCCCCCTCTCTGTTTTATCCCCCCCTATCTATTCCCCCTCTCTGTTTTATCCCCCCTATCTATTACCCCTCTCTGTTTTATTCCTCCCTATCTATTCCCCCTCTCTGTTTAATTCCCCCTATCCATTCCCCCTCTTTGTTTAATTCCCCCCTATCTATTCCCCCTCTCTGTTTTATTCCCCCCATCTATTCCCCCTCTCTGTTTTATTCCCCCATCTATTCCCCCTCTCTGTTTTATTCCCCCCTATCAATTCCCCCGCTCTGTTTTATTCCCCCCATTTTATTCCCCCTCCCGCTGTTTTATTGCCCCCCTTCCCCTGTTTTATCCCCCTATCTATCCCCCCTCTCTGTTTTATTCCCCCTCTCCCCCCCTGTTTTATTGCCCTCCCCCCTGTTTTATCCCCCCCCTGTTTTATTCCCCCCTCCCACTTTTTTATCCCCCCTTTTTTATTGCCCCCCCCGTTTTATTGCCCCCTCCCCCTGTTATATTCCCCCCCGTTTTATCCCCCCTTTTTATTGTCCCCTCCCCCTGTTTTATTCCCCCCTGTTTTATTGCCCCTTCCATTTTATTCCCCCATATCTATTCCCCCTGTTTTATTCCCCCCTCTCCCCATGTTTTATTGCCCCCTCCTCCCCCTATTTTATCCCCCCTGTTTTATTGCCCCCTCACCCTGTTTTATTCCCCCCTTACCCTGTTTTATTCCCCCTCCCCCTGTTTTATTGCCCCCTCCCCCTGTTTTATTGCCCCCCTCCCCCTGTTTTATCCCCTCTTTTATTGCCCCCCTCCCCCTGTTTTATTGCCCCCCCTGTTTTATTCCCCCCGTTTTATTGCCCCCTCCCCATGTTTTATTGCCCCTCTCCCCCTGTTTTATTCCCCCATCCCCATGTTTTATTGCCCCTCTCCCCCTGTTTTATCCCCCCCCCCTGTTTTATCCTACCACTCCATTTACCAGAAGTCTGAGGGGGCCGGCCGCGTTACATGCTGGAGCCGCCGGGCGGTCCGGCGGCATTCCTGTTCTGGCTGTCACTGACGCTGAGGACGGGAGGAGGGAGGAGCATGTGTCTCTCTCACTCATGCTCCTTTGCGGTTCCCACAATTCCTGTGTGTATTTCATTAAAATATGAAATACATTGTTATAAAACATATACTTTTATATAAAAACATATTAAAAAATAATAATATATAAATATTATATAATATAAAAATATTTTATAAAAAAAAATTTGCATTGTCTGAGAATTTTAGTGATTTTACCACCACATTTTTATCTCTTATTTTTTTATTAGTCACATTGGATTTGAATTTCTTAATAGTATTAAATGATTTAACTGTGTTTTTGCAAGCAGTACACACTTGACATTAAACAAAAAAACTGTGCTTATCTAGAATTGTTTTTTTGTGATTGGTAGGTTTTCTTCTTGAATTTTTAGTTAAAAAGGATCTTAAATTAGGATCTTTAAACTACAAAAGCAATGTTAG
Source organism: Pelobates fuscus (assembly GCF_036172605.1). NCBI lineage: Eukaryota > Metazoa > Chordata > Amphibia > Anura > Pelobatidae > Pelobates > Pelobates fuscus. The sequence goes on along the minus strand of NC_086322.1, from coordinate 159,343,992 downwards.
TATTAGATGGTAAAATGTATGTTAATATATCATGCTCTTTAAGTATATCCCGATATTTATTAATAAAAAAAATTTCACCTGGCTTTTATTATTGTGGGCAAAAACTGTAGGGAGTATCGTATCTTGTATGTTTTTTGGTTTGAATTTTAGGAGTGTGTTTTGGTCAAGGTCTCCAATTTATTCAATTAAAATATCTTGGCTTTCAAAATGTATGTTTTGCGAAGCTGGAGTGTTGGGTGCAATCCCCCCCAATTCCCCAGCCATTGTAATTTAGATTGAGCCCAATCTAAGGGGGCTAAACTTTTATCTGTCAACATGCACAGTCTAAACTTGTCTCTTAAAAGATCTTAAAGAGAACGACTGATAAACGGATGTGGAATCCTAGTAGATATCCATTAGTGTTAAACATCTCTAAAACAGATTAAAAAAGTGTGGAGAAGCCATTCTTTTCTCCAAAAGACTACAAGTAGAGAATCTTTAATAACTTAAAGAGGGGTGTTATCTGAGTGAAGTATGCAACATAAATTACATCAAATATACTCTTGTGAATCTGTATTCAGGAATGTCTTAGAGAAAATAATAAAGTAAAGAAGGGTATTTGTTTAATGGCTGGGAATTTCAACTCAAATTACTGACCTTAGCTTAGATTTAAAAAATACCAGAGGGATCTACCATATGTAGACTGGTTTTAAAACAAGCAAAATCTTTGAAAAAAATATTATTCATGTATATCATTTGTTTGACACCTGGAGAGTATTTCATCCAGACAAAATAAATTACACTTATTAGTCTAGAGTTCACCACTCATTTTCAAGAATTGACATGATTTGGGGTAACTATTTTCTCATAAATAAAGTCAAAAGAGTATAAATTGTTTGTAATACCTGGTTGGACCATAGTATTCTGGAATTATATCATATTTTTCCATCTTTAATAGAGCAACCTGGGGACTTATGGACTCTTTGCTAGAGAGCGAGGACAATTGTAAATTTAAAATCGAAAATTTTTAGAAAATAATTCTCTTGACACTACTCCAGGTGTATTCTGGTGTGCTGTTAAGGCAGTGATTTGAGGTCATATGATAAATCATAAATAGCAGAACTAGTACAATCTAACTAAAGAACATAAACTACACTTATCACAAGATACTCAAGATAATCTTCCTAAAATGCCTACCATTATTAAGGACAATCTAATAGAACAAACCATAAGAAATGTGGAAAAATTGAAATTAAACTATTATCATAGGGGTTATAAAGCGGACAAAATTCTTACCAAAAAATTACAGAAAAAATGCAAACCAATAACAGAGTACACAAATTGATAGTTTGTTCCAAAACATTTTCAAATCCTGTTGATATTGGTAGAGCTTTTAACATGTATTATTCTCTAAGGCTAAAACAACATTAATAGAGCGATATTTAGCAAATACCTCTTTACCTTCCCTCAAAAACTTTCAAAGAGATCAGCTAAACAAACCTTTTTCCAGCAACTCCATAGTAAAAAGTTATTTCTAGTTTAAAGAACAACAAGTCACCTGGCCCAGATGGCTTCTCCAATTTAAGATCTATGGTCCCAGAATTACAGATGTTCTTACCTGTGTATTTAATAGCATCATTGATGACAGAGAGTTTTCCGGGAAAACTACAATAAATCCCTATTTTACAGCAGGGCAAGGCTCCGACAGAAGTTACCAATTACCACCCAATTTCATAATTAACATTGATATAAAAGTCTATGCCTCGGAATTATTCGGTAGATTAAAGCCCATCATTGGGGAACTGCTCAACTAGCCCCAATATCTGCTCTGGGTGGTTTGACCTCGCCAATGGAACCAGACAAGACAGTGCTGCTGGCAGCAAATATTCAGAATTATACAAATATCAAAGAACTGAAGATAAAACAATGAAAGTCAAAAATTATCCTTTATGCTGACTATATCCTTATTACCAGAAAAATAGTCCAGGCACTTAAGGTCTTCATGCGGGTCGTGGACCAGGCTTCTGCTATCACTCTGCGTGTTGCCAGGGCAAAACGGACGATCATTTTGCTTTCGGCTCTAGTGAGGTTCTCTACGGGTTTAGAGAGGAGGAGGGCCCAGGGGTCCATGGAGTATGGTTTGTTCAGGAGTCTTGTTAGTAGTGAGGTAATAGATTGCCATAAGGGTTGCAGTTTGGGGCAGGTCAACCAGCAGTGAATAAATGTTCCTGTTTCCCCGCACTGTTTCCAGCAATGGTTGGAAGGTAATTGATGTATGATAGCCAGGTGTTGGGGTGTTAGGTACCAGCTGAACAGCATCTTGTATGCTTGCTCTGTGCCACCCCTTAGCCAGGGGTGGACTGAGAACCCTCAGGGCCCCCGGGCAAAATAAATCAAGGGCCCCCTTACAGGCCCCACCCATGCTCCACAGCAAGCGCCACCCTTGTCCCGCCTCCAGCCACACCCTACACAATCTTTAGGCACAAGGAACAAAAGTGCAATTATCCCTTCGAGGCCCCTAGTAGAGACTACAATTGAGGGCTAATGGGCCATGGAGTGAGTTCTTTCTTGCAGAGGCCATCTCAGCGTCCATTAGATAGCCTCTACTGGAAACAGTCGCCTCCAGGCCCCAGTAGAGATTACAATTGACAGCTACTGGGCCATGGAGGGGGGGTCATTCTAGCAGAGGCTATCGCAGTGTCCTTTAGAGAGTGTGTTAGAAATAATCTCCTCCAGGCCCCATTAGAGACTACAATGGAGTATAATGGGGCCTGCAGGGGTGTCTCTCCAACACTCTGGTTCCTATTCACAATATAGCAACACAACATAGCTTGCTGATACCTAGGCCAAGTTGGCTCCTCTTACCTTAATTACTGTTGCTGGATGGCAGTCTGTGGGATTGCTAGAAGGCTGTGGCTTGCTGGCTACTGATGGCAGGCTGTGGGCTTGCTGGCTGGGCCTGGCAGGCTGTGGCTTGCTGGCTATGACTGGCAGGCTGTGGGCTTGCTGGCTGTAAGCCTGTGGCTTGCTGTAGGCCTGTGGGCTGGCTACTGGCCTGTGCCTGGCTGCTGGCCTGGCTCGCCAATGGGTTGACTGGCTGGCTACTGGCCAGCCTGTGGGCTGGCTGGTCTGTAGGCTGGCTGGCTGGCTACTGGGGCACTTGTAGATTATTTAAAGAAATAATCCATGCACAATAACCACTACTGCTCTGGTGCCAGGAGGGCCGGGACCCCCTCCCAGAGTAAGTAGTCAAACCGTTTAAGAACAGTTTGACAACTTACCTGGGGTCTGCTGGGATATGGGGCTGTAGTAGGGTATAGGAGCAGTGGTGCAATGTGTGCGGGGTGCAGTGTGAAAGGTTCAGTGTGTGTGTGGGGGGATGTAGTGTGTGAATGTGTAGGGTGTGTGGTGCAATGTCTGTATGAGGGGGCTGTGTATGTGTGTGGCAATGTTAGTATGGGGGGCTGTGTATGGGGGGCCTGTGTGTGTATGGGTGGGCAGTGTATGTGTGTGTGTGAGGCAATGTGTGTAAATGTGTATGGTGTGTGTGTGGGCAGTGTGTGAATGTGTATGGTGTGTGTGTGGGGGGAAGTGTGTGAATGTGTATGGTGTGTGTATGGGGGCAGTGTGTTTATGTGGCTTGAGTTCACTCTCGCCACTGTGACCACCAGGAATCCCTGGTGGTCACAGTGTTGAGAGTGAACTCTAGCCCGTAGCTCCAGGGCTAGAGTTAACTCTCGCGAGAGCCAGAGCGCGGCAACGCTCTGTGCTCGCGCAAGAAAGACACAGAGGAGCTGCAGGCTGAGCTCCCAGGTCCTCTCTTCCTCCCTCCCCTGCGTGCTGCCCACACGGTGCCTGCGGACCGGGGAGAGAGATCGGCCGGCAGGGGAGGGGCAATTGCGCCGTTGCCCCCTGGATCCACCAGTGATATATACAGTCCCACTGTGTGCCTTTTTGTCTCCCCCCAGTCCCTCTGTATGTTTCTTTCTCTCCCTCACTGCTCCTCTGTGTCCATGTCTCCCCTCTCCTTCCCAGTCTCTCTTACCCCTCTACCTCTTTCTCCCCCTCCCCTTGTGTGTCTTTCTCCTATCTCCCTGTGTCTCTCTCTTCCCATGTGTCTCTTTCTCCCCCACATCTCTCTTCCTCTCTGTCTCTTTCTCCCCCCTCCACCATCTCTCTATTCCCCCTCTTTCTCCCCCTGTGTCTCATTCTTCCCCGTCTGTCTCTCTCTCTCTCTCTCCCCCCTCTGTCTTTTTCTCCCTCCTCCCCCTGCATCTCTCTCTATTCTCCCACTGTCTGTTTCTCCCCTCTTCTCCTGCCTCTATCTATTCCCCCCTCTGTTTTATTCCCCCCTATCTATTCCCCCTCTCTGTTTTATCCCCCCCTATCTATTCCCCCTCTCTGTTTTATCCCCCCTATCTATTACCCCTCTCTGTTTTATTCCTCCCTATCTATTCCCCCTCTCTGTTTAATTCCCCCTATCCATTCCCCCTCTTTGTTTAATTCCCCCCTATCTATTCCCCCTCTCTGTTTTATTCCCCCCATCTATTCCCCCTCTCTGTTTTATTCCCCCATCTATTCCCCCTCTCTGTTTTATTCCCCCCTATCAATTCCCCCGCTCTGTTTTATTCCCCCCATTTTATTCCCCCTCCCGCTGTTTTATTGCCCCCCTTCCCCTGTTTTATCCCCCTATCTATCCCCCCTCTCTGTTTTATTCCCCCTCTCCCCCCCTGTTTTATTGCCCTCCCCCCTGTTTTATCCCCCCCCTGTTTTATTCCCTCCTCCCCCTATTTTATCCCCCCTGTTTTATTGCCCCCTCACCCTGTTTTATTCCCCCCTTACCCTGTTTTATTCCCCCTCCCCCTGTTTTATTGCCCCCTCCCCCTGTTTTATTGCCCCCCTCCCCCTGTTTTATCCCCTCTTTTATTGCCCCCCTCCCCCTGTTTTATTGCCCCCCCTGTTTTATTCCCCCCGTTTTATTGCCCCCTCCCCATGTTTTATTGCCCCTCTCCCCCTGTTTTATTCCCCCATCCCCATGTTTTATTGCCCCTCTCCCCCTGTTTTATCCCCCCCCCTGTTTTATCCTACCCCTCCATTTACCAGAAGTCTGAGGGGGCCGGCCGCGTTACATGCTGGAGCCGCCGGGCGGTCCGGCGGCATTCCTGTTCTGGCTGTCACTGACGCTGAGGACGGGAGGAGGGAGGAGCATGTGTCTCTCTCACTCATGCTCCTTTGCGGTTCCCACAATTCCTGTGTGTATTTCATTAAAATATGAAATACATTGTTATAAAACATATACTTTTATATAAAAACATATTAAAAAATAATAATATATAAATATTATATAATATAAAAATATTTTATAAAAAAAAATTTGCATTGTCTTAGAATTTTAGTGATTTTACCACCACATTTTTATCTCTTATTTTTTTATTAGTCACATTGGATTTGAATTTCTTAATAGTATTAAATGATTTAACTGTGTTTTTGCAAGCAGTACACACTTGACATTAAACAAAAAAACTGTGCTTATCTAGAATTGTTTTTTTGTGATTGGTAGGTTTTCTTCTTGAATTTTTAGTTAAAAAGGATCTTAAATTAGGATCTTTAAACTACAAAAGCAATGTTAGTATTAGATGGTAAAATGTATGTTAATATATCATGCTCTTTAAGTATATCCCGATATTTATTAATAAAAAAAATTTCACCTGGCTTTTATTATTGTGGGCAAAAACTGTAGGGAGTATCGTATCTTGTATGTTTTTTGGTTTGAATTTTAGGAGTGTTTTGGTCAAGGTCTCCAATTTATTCAATTAAAATATCTTGGCTTTCAAAATTTATGTTTTGCGAAGCTGGAGTGTTGGGTGCAATCCCCCCCAATTCCCCAGCCATTGTAATTTAGATTGAGCCCAATCTAAGGGGGCTAAACTTTTATCTGTCAACATGCACAGTCTAAACTTGTCTCTTAAAAGATCTTAAAGAGAACGACTGATAAACGGATGTGGAATCCTAGTAGATATCCATTAGTGTTAAACATCTCTAAAACAGATTAAAAAAGTGTGGAGAAGCCATTCTTTTCTCCAAAAGACTACAAGTAGAGAATCTTTAATAACTTAAAGAGGGGTGTTATCTGAGTGAAGTATGCAACATAAATTACATCAAATATACTCTTGTGAATCTGTATTCAGGAATGTCTTAGAGAAAATAATAAAGTAAAGAAGGGTATTTGTTTAATGGCTGGGAATTTCAACTCAAATTACTGACCTTAGCTTAGATTTAAAAAATACCAGAGGGATCTACCATATGTAGACTGGTTTTAAAACAAGCAAAATCTTTGAAAAAAATATTATTCATGTATATCATTTGTTTGACACCTGGAGAGTATTTCATCCAGACAAAATAAATTACACTTATTAGTCTAGAGTTCACCACTCATTTTCAAGAATTGACATGATTTGGGGTAACTATTTTCTCATAAATAAAGTCAAAAGAGTATAAATTGTTTGTAATACCTGGTTGGACCATAGTATTCTGGAATTATATCATATTTTTCCATCTTTAATAGAGCAACCTGGGGACTTATGGACTCTTTGCTAGAGAGCGAGGACAATTGTAAATTTAAAATCGAAAATTTTTAGAAAATAATTCTCTTGACACTACTCCAGGTGTATTCTGGTGTGCTGTTAAGGCAGTGATTTGAGGTCATATGATAAATCATAAATAGCAGAACTAGTACAATCTAACTAAAGAACATAAACTACACTTATCACAAGATACTCAAGATAATCTTCCTAAAATGCCTACCATTATTAAGGACAATCTAATAGAACAAACCATAAGAAATGTGGAAAAATTGAAATTAAACTATTATCATAGGGGTTATAAAGCGGACAAAATTCTTACCAAAAAATTACAGAAAAAATGCAAACCAATAACAGAGTACACAAATTGATAGTTTGTTCCAAAACATTTTCAAATCCTGTTGATATTGGTAGAGCTTTTAACATGTATTATTCTCTAAGGCTAAAACAACATTAATAGAGCGATATTTAGCAAATACCTCTTTACCTTCCCTCAAAAACTTTCAAAGAGATCAGCTAAACAAACCTTTTTCCAGCAACTCCATAGTAAAAAGTTATTTCTAGTTTAAAGAACAACAAGTCACCTGGCCCAGATGGCTTCTCCAATTTAAGATCTATGGTCCCAGAATTACAGATGTTCTTACCTGTGTATTTAATAGCATCATTGATGACAGAGAGTTTTCCGGGAAAACTACAATAAATCCCTATTTTACAGCAGGGCAAGGCTCCGACAGAAGTTACCAATTACCACCCAATTTCATAATTAACATTGATATAAAAGTCTATGCCTCGGAATTATTCGGTAGATTAAAGCCCATCATTGGGGAACTGCTCAACTAGCCCCAATATCTGCTCTGGGTGGTTTGACCTCGCCAATGGAACCAGACAAGACAGTGCTGCTGGCAGCAAATATTCAGAATTATACAAATATCAAAGAACTGAAGATAAAACAATGAAAGTCAAAAATTATCCTTTATGCTGACTATATCCTTATTACCAGAAAAATAGTCCAGGCACTTAAGGTCTTCATGCGGGTCGTGGACCAGGCTTCTGCTATCACTCTGCGTGTTGCCAGGGCAAAACGGACGATCATTTTGCTTTCGGCTCTAGTGAGGTTCTCTACGGGTTTAGAGAGGAGGAGGGCCCAGGGGTCCATGGAGTATGGTTTGTTCAGGAGTCTTGTTAGTAGTGAGGTAATAGATTGCCATAAGGGTTGCAGTTTGGGGCAGGTCAACCAGCAGTGAATAAATGTTCCTGTTTCCCCGCACTGTTTCCAGCAATGGTTGGAAGGTAATTGATGTATGATAGCCAGGTGTTGGGGTGTTAGGTACCAGCTGAACAGCATCTTGTATGCTTGCTCTGTGCCACCCCTTAGCCAGGGGTGGACTGAGAACCCTCAGGGCCCCCGGGCAAAATAAATCAAGGGCCCCCTTACAGGCCCCACCCATGCTCCACAGCAAGCGCCACCCTTGTCCCGCCTCCAGCCACACCCTACACAATCTTTAGGCACAAGGAACAAAAGTGCAATTATCCCTTCGAGGCCCCTAGTAGAGACTACAATTGAGGGCTAATGGGCCATGGAGTGAGTTCTTTCTTGCAGAGGCCATCTCAGCGTCCATTAGATAGCCTCTACTGGAAACAGTCGCCTCCAGGCCCCAGTAGAGATTACAATTGACAGCTACTGGGCCATGGAGGGGGGGTCATTCTAGCAGAGGCTATCGCAGTGTCCTTTAGAGAGTGTGTTAGAAATAATCTCCTCCAGGCCCCATTAGAGACTACAATGGAGTATAATGGGGCCTGCAGGGGTGTCTCTCCAACACTCTGGTTCCTATTCACAATATAGCAACACAACATAGCTTGCTGATACCTAGGCCAAGTTGGCTCCTCTTACCTTAATTACTGTTGCTGGATGGCAGTCTGTGGGATTGCTAGAAGGCTGTGGCTTGCTGGCTACTGATGGCAGGCTGTGGGCTTGCTGGCTGGGCCTGGCAGGCTGTGGCTTGCTGGCTATGACTGGCAGGCTGTGGGCTTGCTGGCTGTAAGCCTGTGGCTTGCTGTAGGCCTGTGGGCTGGCTACTGGCCTGTGCCTGGCTGCTGGCCTGGCTCGCCAATGGGTTGACTGGCTGGCTACTGGCCAGCCTGTGGGCTGGCTGGTCTGTAGGCTGGCTGGCTGGCTACTGGGGCACTTGTAGATTATTTAAAGAAATAATCCATGCACAATAACCACTACTGCTCTGGTGCCAGGAGGGCCGGGACCCCCTCCCAGAGTAAGTAGTCAAACCGTTTAAGAACAGTTTGACAACTTACCTGGGGTCTGCTGGGATATGGGGCTGTAGTAGGGTATAGGAGCAGTGGTGCAATGTGTGCGGGGTGCAGTGTGAAAGGTTCAGTGTGTGTGTGGGGGGATGTAGTGTGTGAATGTGTAGGGTGTGTGGTGCAATGTCTGTATGAGGGGGCTGTGTATGTGTGTGGCAATGTTAGTATGGGGGGCTGTGTATGGGGGGCCTGTGTGTGTATGGGTGGGCAGTGTATGTGTGTGTGTGAGGCAATGTGTGTAAATGTGTATGGTGTGTGTGTGGGCAGTGTGTGAATGTGTATGGTGTGTGTGTGGGGGGAAGTGTGTGAATGTGTATGGTGTGTGTATGGGGGCAGTGTGTTTATGTGGCTTGAGTTCACTCTCGCCACTGTGACCACCAGGAATCCCTGGTGGTCACAGTGTTGAGAGTGAACTCTAGCCCGTAGCTCCAGGGCTAGAGTTAACTCTCGCGAGAGCCAGAGCGCGGCAACGCTCTGTGCTCGCGCAAGACAGACACAGAGGAGCTGCAGGCTGAGCTCCCAGGTCCTCTCTTCCTCCCTCCCCTGCGTGCTGCCCACACGGTGCCTGCGGACCGGGGAGAGAGATCGGCCGGCAGGGGAGGGGCAATTGCGCCGTTGCCCCCTGGATCCACCAGTGATATATACAGTCCCACTGTGTGCCTTTTTGTCTCCCCCCAGTCCCTCTGTATGTTTCTTTCTCTCCCTCACTGCTCCTCTGTGTCCATGTCTCCCCTCTCCTTCCCAGTCTCTCTTACCCCTCTACCTCTTTCTCCCCCTCCCCTTGTGTGTCTTTCTCCTATCTCCCTGTGTCTCTCTCTTCCCATGTGTCTCTTTCTCCCCCACATCTCTCTTCCTCTCTGTCTCTTTCTCCCCCCTCCACCATCTCTCTATTCCCCCTCTTTCTCCCCCTGTGTCTCATTCTTCCCCGTCTGTCTCTCTCTCTCTCTCTCCCCCCTCTGTCTTTTTCTCCCTCCTCCCCCTGCATCTCTCTCTATTCTCCCACTGTCTGTTTCTCCCCTCTTCTCCTGCCTCTATCTATTCCCCCCTCTGTTTTATTCCCCCCTATCTATTCCCCCTCTCTGTTTTATCCCCCCCTATCTATTCCCCCTCTCTGTTTTATCCCCCCTATCTATTACCCCTCTCTGTTTTATTCCTCCCTATCTATTCCCCCTCTCTGTTTAATTCCCCCTATCCATTCCCCCTCTTTGTTTAATTCCCCCCTATCTATTCCCCCTCTCTGTTTTATTCTCCCCATCTATTCCCCCTCTCTGTTTTATTCCCCCATCTATTCCCCCTCTCTGTTTTATTCCCCCCTATCAATTCCCCCGCTCTGTTTTATTCCCCCCATTTTATTCCCCCTCCCGCTGTTTTATTGCCCCCCTTCCCCTGTTTTATCCCCCTATCTATCCCCCCTCTCTGTTTTATTCCCCCTCTCCCCCCCTGTTTTATTGCCCTCCCCCCTGTTTTATCCCCCCCCTGTTTTATTCCCCCCTCCCACTTTTTTATCCCCCCTTTTTTATTGCCCCCCCCCGTTTTATTGCCCCCTCCCCCTGTTATATTCCCCCCCGTTTTATCCCCCCTTTTTATTGTCCCCTCCCCCTGTTTTATTCCCCCCTGTTTTATTGCCCCTTCCATTTTATTCCCCCATATCTATTCCCCCTGTTTTATTCCCCCCTCTCCCCATGTTTTATTGCCCCCTCCTCCCCCTATTTTATCCCCCCTGTTTTATTGCCCCCTCACCCTGTTTTATTCCCCCCTTACCCTGTTTTATTCCCCCTCCCCCTGTTTTATTGCCCCCTCCCCCTGTTTTATTGCCCCCCTCCCCCTGTTTTATCCCCTCTTTTATTGCCCCCCTCCCCCTGTTTTATTGCCCCCCCTGTTTTATTCCCCCCGTTTTATTGCCCCCTCCCCATGTTTTATTGCCCCTCTCCCCCTGTTTTATTCCCCCATCCCCATGTTTTATTGCCCCTCTCCCCCTGTTTTATCCCCCCCCCCTGTTTTATCCTACCCCTCCATTTACCAGAAGTCTGAGGGGGCCGGCCGCGTTACATGCTGGAGCCGCTGGGCGGTCCGGCGGCATTCCTGTTCTGGCTGTCACTGACGCTGAGGACGGGAGGAGGGAGGAGCATGTGTCTCTCTCACTCATGCTCCTTTGCGGTTCCCACAATTCCTGTGTGTATTTCATTAAAATATGAAATACATTGTTATAAAACATATACTTTTATATAAAAACATATTAAAAAATAATAATATATAAATATTATATAATATAAAAATATTTTATAAAAAAAATTTTGCATTGTCTTAGAATTTTAGTGATTTTACCACCACATTTTTATCTCTTATTTTTTTATTAGTCACATTGGATTTGAATTTCTTAATAGTATTAAATGATTTAACTGTGTTTTTGCAAGCAGTACACACTTGACATTAAACAAAAAAACTGTGCTTATCTAGAATTGTTTTTTTGTGATTGGTAGGTTTTCTTCTTGAATTTTTAGTTAAAAAGGATCTTAAATTAGGATCTTTAAACTACAAAAGCAATGTTAGTATTAGATGGTAAAATGTATGTTAATATATCATGCTCTTTAAGTATATCCCGATATTTATTAATAAAAAAAATTTCACCTGGCTTTTATTATTGTGGGCAAAAACTGTAGGGAGTATCGTATCTTGTATGTTTTTTGGTTTGAATTTTAGGAGTGTGTTTTGGTCAAGGTCTCCAATTTATTCAATTAAAATATCTTGGCTTTCAAAATGTATGTTTTGCGAAGCTGGAGTGTTGGGTGCAATCCCCCCCAATTCCCCAGCCATTGTAATTTAGATTGAGCCCAATCTAAGGGGGCTAAACTTTTATCTGTCAACATGCACAGTCTAAACTTGTCTCTTAAAAGATCTTAAAGAGAACGACTGATAAACGGATGTGGAATCCTAGTAGATATCCATTAGTGTTAAACATCTCTAAAACAGATTAAAAAAGTGTGGAGAAGCCATTCTTTTCTCCAAAAGACTACAAGTAGAGAATCTTTAATAACTTAAAGAGGGGTGTTATCTGAGTGAAGTATGCAACATAAATTACATCAAATATACTCTTGTGAATCTGTATTCAGGAATGTCTTAGAGAAAATAATAAAGTAAAGAAGGGTATTTGTTTAATGGCTGGGAATTTCAACTCAAATTACTGACCTTAGCTTAGATTTAAAAAATACCAGAGGGATCTACCATATGTAGACTGGTTTTAAAACAAGCAAAATCTTTGAAAAAAATATTATTCATGTATATCATTTGTTTGACACCTGGAGAGTATTTCATCCAGACAAAATAAATTACACTTATTAGTCTAGAGTTCACCACTCATTTTCAAGAATTGACATGATTTGGGGTAACTATTTTCTCATAAATAAAGTCAAAAGAGTATAAATTGTTTGTAATACCTGGTTGGACCATAGTATTCTGGAATTATATCATATTTTTCCATCTTTAATAGAGCAACCTGGGGACTTATGGACTCTTTGCTAGAGAGCGAGGACAATTGTAAATTTAAAATCGAAAATTTTTAGAAAATAATTCTCTTGACACTACTCCAGGTGTATTCTGGTGTGCTGTTAAGGCAGTGATTTGAGGTCATATGATAAATCATAAATAGCAGAACTAGTACAATCTAACTAAAGAACATAAACTACACTTATCACAAGATACTCAAGATAATCTTCCTAAAATGCCTACCATTATTAAGGACAATCTAATAGAACAAACCATAAGAAATGTGGAAAAATTGAAATTAAACTATTATCATAGGGGTTATAAAGCGGACAAAATTCTTACCAAAAAATTACAGAAAAAATGCAAACCAATAACAGAGTACACAAATTGATAGTTTGTTCCAAAACATTTTCAAATCCTGTTGATATTGGTAGAGCTTTTAACATGTATTATTCTCTAAGGCTAAAACAACATTAATAGAGCGATATTTAGCAAATACCTCTTTACCTTCCCTCAAAAACTTTCAAAGAGATCAGCTAAACAAACCTTTTTCCAGCAACTCCATAGTAAAAAGTTATTTCTAGTTTAAAGAACAACAAGTCACCTGGCCCAGATGGCTTCTCCAATTTAAGATCTATGGTCCCAGAATTACAGATGTTCTTACCTGTGTATTTAATAGCATCATTGATGACAGAGAGTTTTCCGGGAAAACTACAATAAATCCCTATTTTACAGCAGGGCAAGGCTCCGACAGAAGTTACCAATTACCACCCAATTTCATAATTAACATTGATATAAAAGTCTATGCCTCGGAATTATTCGGTAGATTAAAGCCCATCATTGGGGAACTGCTCAACTAGCCCCAATATCTGCTCTGGGTGGTTTGACCTCGCCAATGGAACCAGACAAGACAGTGCTGCTGGCAGCAAATATTCAGAATTATACAAATATCAAAGAACTGAAGATAAAACAATGAAAGTCAAAAATTATCCTTTATGCTGACTATATCCTTATTACCAGAAAAATAGTCCAGGCACTTAAGGTCTTCATGCGGGTCGTGGACCAGGCTTCTGCTATCACTCTGCGTGTTGCCAGGGCAAAACGGACGATCATTTTGCTTTCGGCTCTAGTGAGGTTCTCTACGGGTTTAGAGAGGAGGAGGGCCCAGGGGTCCATGGAGTATGGTTTGTTCAGGAGTCTTGTTAGTAGTGAGGTAATAGATTGCCATAAGGGTTGCAGTTTGGGGCAGGTCAACCAGCAGTGAATAAATGTTCCTGTTTCCCCGCACTGTTTCCAGCAATGGTTGGAAGGTAATTGATGTATGATAGCCAGGTGTTGGGGTGTTAGGTACCAGCTGAACAGCATCTTGTATGCTTGCTCTGTGTGGTTTACACATATTGAGATGGATGCTGTGGCCTCCCAGATATCTGCCCAATCTGAGGCATCTGTGCCTAGGTCTTTTTCCCAGGCTGGTATGTACGGTAGTGTCATCTGGGTGTGGTGGGTTGCTAGGGTTATGTAGAGATCCGAGATCTGTTCCTTTCTAGCTGGGTGTGTCATACAGTCCCGTTTGAAGTGATTGAAAGGTGCCATCCTGGCTTGGCGTATGATTGGGTTGGATGCAATGCTACGGAGTTGGATGTAACTAAAGTGGTCAAAGGTTGGTCAGGGATTTCGTTATATTTGATTACCTGGTTGTTGAGGTAAAGATGGCTTAGTCTTGAAATGTCCCTTTGTTCAAAGTGAGCTAAAAGTGTGGGCGTGAGTCCCAGTGGGAATAGTTTGTTTCTCCAAATTGGGGTCATTGGGGAGAGAAATGATGAGAGTTCATATCTGTACCGCAGTTTGTTCCACAGGTCTATTGAGTGCATGATCGCTTGGGCTGTTTGGGGAGGTAAGGGCCGGTGTTGTTTGGGGACCCAGATGTATAGGGATGGATGGTCCCTTCCGAATATCAGATGTTCTAGGTAAACCCACCGTTTGTGGCACTGAGTGGCAATTTGGGATTTGGGTCAGTTGTGCTGCTGAGTGGTAGTGAGAGAAGTTTGGTAGGCCTAGTCCTCCGTATTTTGGGGGGATATAGAGGGTGGTTCTGCGAATTCAGGGCTTTCAGCCATTCCATATGAAGCCATCTACGGCTGTTTGTAGTACTTTTATGTCTGCTCTGTGGAGTGGTAAGTGGAGGGTTTGGAAGAGGTAGAGGAGTCTGGGGAGGGGATTTATTTTAATGGAGGTTATGTGGCCGAGCCAGGAGATTCTTAGTATTGACCGCATACTCAGGTCGTTATGCGCCTTGCGAAGGAGCGGGGTGTAGTTTGTGTTGTAAAGTATGTCTAGGTCTGCTGGTAATTGTATTCCCAAGTATGTGATGGTCGTTGGACATATGCAGAATGGGTATTTGCATTTCAGGTGGTTTAGGCTTGGTTCACTGAGTTTTATAGGCAGGATTTCAGATTTGTCTAGGTTCAGTTTATAGCCGGCTGTCGCGGCATAGTCTTGTATGAGGGAGAGTAGGGCTTCGATTGTTCATTTGCTTTTTTTTTTTTTACATCCTTATTACCTTGACATCTTCCCTAGATTCTTTGAACACATTAGTTAGGGAAATTGAGGAAAATAGTTCAGAATCTAACTTTAAACTGAATACGGGTAAATCTATTATGATGGCATCAAACATAAACGGATCTGTAATGAAACAAAATAAATATGAGTTTATATGGTCAAAATCGAGCTTTGAATACCTAGGGCTAGAAGTAGTTATAGACATCTAAAGGACAATGGAGCT
Organism: Pelobates fuscus; assembly: GCF_036172605.1. NCBI lineage: Eukaryota > Metazoa > Chordata > Amphibia > Anura > Pelobatidae > Pelobates > Pelobates fuscus. The sequence goes on along the minus strand of NC_086322.1, from coordinate 159,328,851 downwards.
TACTATTTTGCAACATAAATTGCATTTATGACAGACTAATACATTGCTAAAAGAATAGAGACAGGAAAATACATCATGGTGCTACAGAGTGAATACCATTCATACTTATAGTCTTCCAAAATGGTCCTATCTGTTCCAGATGATCCCTATGAAGGTATCTGGTCTATGAATAATTATAGTTCAAATAATCTTTAATAGCTTTATATGGAAAGGGAACACCCCTAGAATTCATAGGCATAGCTTAGCGCAGAAAACTAAAAATGGAGAAATCAACATGCCTTTTCAGGCATGTTGATTTCCGTAAAAGACATCTGGTGGCAAGCCGAATGCGAACTGGCCAATATGAGAAACTGGGAGATGTGTATCTGGCATATAAAAGGCCCTTATACTTTAAAACAGAACTGCATACAAAGTCTAATTGTAAGAAATTTAATTGAAGAGTGGGGAAAGTTAAAGCAAAAAATTAAGCTAGGTAAGTGCATTTTAAATCTAATTCCATAGATCTAGGTAAAGGTCTATCAACATTTACACTAATAATCAACTTTGATAACTTCAACAAAAGCTCTGAGGTATTATCTGTTATGTACAGACAAATAGATAAAGTGGAAAGGTCTAATGCTTTTTACCACAGTACTACATCTATTTATTGCCTAAACTATGTTGAAACTCATTTTAAGATTATATACATATGGTACTACAAATGGTGCCTTTGCCTTTTGGATCAACAGCAAAAAACAGGTGTGAGGAAGGCTGAACTTGATGGATGCAAGTCTCTTTTCAGCTATCTAACTATGTAACTATGTAACTACCCCAGTGCAGCTCCATAAAATATCTCCTACAAACTCAAACCTATGTTGGATATGTAATCAAGCACTAGGTTCTTACACCCACATATGGTGGAGTTGCCCAAAAAATGTTAAGGTGTTGAACAATATGTTTGATTGCATGTTCCTTTTGGTAATCCAAGATTTTATCAGATCTCCAGCAACAGCCCTTCTACATCTAGAATGGCCAATTTAAGTAAGCCGGATCAATTTTTAGTGATTAATTGCTCCATTTCTGTAAACATTTTAATTGCATGCAATTGGAAACAAGCTGAAATCTCTACTTGGTTATACGTTAAAAAACAATTAATTGCTCAATTAGCAATGGAGCATGGTCTCTCTTGATTAAACAGCTTTGTTCCAAATAAAAAGATCTTATATATCTTTGTGTGTCCTATGTATAATTTAATATTTCACTGTATGAATCTAAACATGGGAAATCATCTCATACAAATATATTGAAGCTTAATGCATTCTTGGAAAGTATACTAGGATACACACCTTTTGTTTTCACTAATTGTTGTTGTATCTTTTTTATATCCTTTTGTATGTCATAAAAAATGTCTTAAAGGGACACTATAGTCACCTGAACAACTTTAGCTTAATGAAGCAGTTTTGGTGTATAGAACATGCCCCTGCAGCCTCACTGCTCAATCCTCTGCCATTTAGGAGTTAAATCCCTTTGTTTATGAACCCTAGTCACACCTCCCTGCATGTGACTTGCACAGCCTTCCATAAACACTTCCTGTAAAGAGAGCCCTATTTAGGCTTTCTTTATTGCAAGTTCTGTTTAATTAAGATTTTCTTATACCCTGCTATGTTAATAGCTTGCTAGACCCTGCAAGAGCCTCCTGTATGTGATTAAAGTTCAATTTAGAGATTGAGATACAATTATTTAAGGTAAATTACATCTGTTTGAAAGTAAAACCAGTTGTTTTTTTTCCATGCAGGCTCTGTCAATCATAGCCAGGGGAGGTGTGGCTAGGGCTGCATAAACAGAAACAAAGTAATTTAACTCCTAAATGACAGTGAATTGAGCAGTGAAATTGCAAGGGAATGATCTATACACTAAAACTGCTTTATTTAGCTAAAGTAATTTAGGTGACTATAGTGTTCCTTTAATAAAGAGTAAAAAAAAAAAAAAAATTGGCCTGTCCATTAAAAATGGTATGGTCTGTGCAGTTTCTTTCTAACCTTAGTAGTTGACTTTTTGGTACACTGTTTAGCCAAGGGCCATAGTGGCAACTTGTAAGGTCAATAAAGGTGGACCTTTAGTTAGTATGGACCTTTTTTAAACTATTGTTTTCGATGTAAATTTCCAAATCTAGAAAATGAATAGAGGTCTAGAAATAATGAGAACTTAATTTAGTACCTCTGTTATTAAAATTTAAAAAACTTATAAATTCAATTAAAAAGGGCTCAGGGCCTTTCCAAATAAAAAATAAATCATCAATAAATCTGTGATAGAAGACCAGATTTGTATCTTCCCAATCCGTCATAAAGAGTTTTGCATAGCTAGGGAAAACCTGCTCCCCATGGCCATACCAGTTGTTTGCAGATAAGAAGTGCCATCAAACCTAAAGTAGCTGTTTTTTAAAAGTAATTATTCACATTGAGTAATACAATTTATTTGGGAGGTAGAGATGTTTCCTTCTTTTTCAAGTATGTTTCTTATAGCACTGCAACCTATATCATGAGGGATAATGGTATATCTTGATTGAACACCACTGCTATTATTATTATTATTATTATTATTATTACCATTTAAATGGCGCCAACAGATTCCGTAACGCTTTACAATATTATGAGAGGGGGGATTTAACTATAAATAGGACAATTACAAGAAAGCTTACAGGAATGATAGGTTGACGAGGACCCTGCTCAAACAAGCTTACAGTCTATACTAAAAAGATTATCATTTGTTTCCCATTTAGTGTTCTGTAAAATTTGAAGCAGGCCCATAATGTCTTTTAACTAACATCTGGTGTTTTGTATGAATGGTTGGAGCATTATGTCAATGTATTCAGATAAGCTGGACATCACTGAATTGATACCGAAACAATAGGACATCCATAGGTGTTTGTGATGTTTTCATGAACTTTACGAAGAAGATATAGTTACATCATTACATAGCTGAAAAGAGACTTACGTCCAGTAAGTTCAGCCTTCCTCACATATGTTTTTGCTGTTGATCCAAAAGAAGGAAAAATAAAAAAATACAGTCTGAAGCGCTTCCAATTTTGCAACAAACTAGGAAAAAATTCCTTCATGGCCCCAAAGTGGCAGTCAGATATCTTTATGGATCAAGCAGCTATTACCCCACTAATTAGAAAGTATATCCCTGTATGTTTTTGGAAGTATTTATCCAATTCCTGTTTAAATATATGTTTAGACTCTCATAAAACCACCTCTTCCGGCAGAAAATTCCATATCCGTATAGTTCTTACTGTAAAAAAACATTTTCTTTGCCTTAGATTAAATCTCCTTTCTTCCAGCCTAAATATTTAAGCTCATGTCTTAGGAATAGCCGTGTTTATGAATAGATTTCCAAATAATGGTTTGTACTGGCCGACAAATATATTTGTATCATGTTATCGTTTCCCCTCTAAGGGGCCGTTTTTCAAAACTAAATAGATTTAGATTTTGTAACCTTTCTTCGTAACTAAAATGCTCTATTCCTTTTATCAATTTTGGAGCTTATCTCTGCACTTTTTCTAGTGCCATGATATCCTTCATTAGAACAGGTGCCTAAAATTGCACAGCATATTCAAGGTGTGGTCTTACCAGCGCTTTATAAAGAGGCAAAATTATATTTATACATGACAAAATCTTACTGGTCTTAGCAACTGCAGATTGCCATTGCACATTGCTGCCTAATTTGTTGTCCATAACAATTCCCAAATCCTTCCCGTGTCTTGATATCCCTAATTCACTACCATTTAGGGTGTAAGTTGCTTGTGCATTTTTGACCCCGAAGTGCATAACTTTGCATTTCTCTACATTAAATTCCATCTGCCATTTTAGTGCCTAGTCTCCCAATCTATCTAAATCCATCTGCAGCAAAGCAATATCCTGCCCACGTTTTACTACTTTACAAAGTTTTGTGATATCTGCAAACACTAAAATATGGCGTTCAATGCAGATTTCAGGATAATTTATAAATATGTTAAATAGAAGTGGTTCCAAAACAAAACCCTGAGGGACACCACTTACCACTTTCGTCCAGATTGAAAATTTACCATTAATAACAAATTTCTCTACTCTATTCTTAAGACAATGTTGTACCCAAGAACAAGAATATTCATCTAGTAGTTTGAATACCAAACTATTGTGAGGAACAGTATCAAATGCCTTGGCAAAATCCACTGTAGAGCACATCCACTGCAACATCCTGATCTACACTTCTACTTACTTCTTCATAGAATGCGATTAGATTAGTTTGACATGATCTATGTTTCATAAAACCATGCTGATTATGGCTAATAAGTTCTTCCCAATGAATTCCTGAATAGTATCCCTTATTAGCCCTTCAAATATTTTACCAGTCACAGAAGTTAAGCTCACAGGTCTATAATTTCAAGGCAAGGATTTTGAACCCTTTTTAAATATAGGAACAACATCTGCCTTGCTCCAATCGTCCTGTACAATACCTGAAACAAAATAATCTTGAAAGAGTTAATACAGAGGCTCACTTATTTCCCCACTTATCTCCTTAAGTACTCGTGGGTGAATACCGCCAGGTCCCGGAGCTTTATTTACATTAAATGTCTTTAACTGCTGTAACACCTTGTCTCAAGTCATCCAATCACAAGTTATCTGCACGTTTTTTGCAGCAATCATTAGCATATCTCTTGCCATAGGATTCTCATTAATATATACTGAAGAAAAATAGTTATTTAACATTTCTGCCTTTTCCTGGTCTTCATTAGCTAACAGACCCATCTCTATTTCCAGTGTACCTACACTTTTCATTTTTTGTTTTTTTAGAATCAATGTACTTGAAAACATTTTTGGTGTTGGTTTTGCATTCTTCGGCTATCGATTTCTCATTTTCTAGTTTAGTCACTTTAACTGCCATTTTGCAAGCATTATTGCCTTCCTTATATCTTATGTAGGATGCCTCTGACTTGTCAGATTTAAATGCTTTAAATGCCCTTTTCTTATTTTACTCTCTTGTTTTACTTCTCTACTAAGTCACATTGGTTTCATTTTTTTTTTATATTTATTACCCAGTGGTGCATGCTGAGAAATGTACCTTTCTAATATTTTTTGAAGAGTTTCCATTTATCCTCAGTGTTTTTTTCACTAAGGAGTTTATGCCAGTCAATATGTTTTAGTGCTTTTGCTTTTTGAGTTTATTTTAAAAAATACCATATTGTGATCACTATCTCCTAAATGCTTCCCTATCTGAGTGTTGGTCAAAAGACCAACATTGTTTATTATAACAAGATCCAGACAAGCATCCTTTGTAGTTGGTGCTTGTACCAGTTATGACATGAAAGTGTTATTTAACACATTCAAAAACCTGATACCCCTAGCTGAAGTACTAGTCCCTCTATCCCAATTTATGTCCGGGTAATTAAAATCTCCAATAATTAATGTGTTACCAGGATTTGCAGCTTTCCCGATTTGCTCTAACAGCTGTTCTTCCTCATTCATATTTAAATTAGGTGGTTTTGTAACATATCCCAACCAATAATTGATTTTCCTTCGTTTGCCCCAAGCTGATATCTACCCATAAAGCTTTCACATTTTCCTCGTCACACTTTACATACCTAAGATTTGACTTTAACTCATGGTTGACATACAAACATACCCCACCACCCTTCTTGTTTTTCCTATCCTTCCTAAATAAACGTGTACCCATTTAAGTAAACTGCCCAGTCATGTGTCTCATCCCACCATGTTTCTGTTATGCCTATTATATCATTTTGTTTAGTGTATGCCATTGTCTCTAGTTCCCCCATTTTGTTATTTAGGCTTCTTGCATTAGTAAGCATACATTTAATATTATGAGTCATTTGTACTTTTTGTGAATGTTTATACATATTACATACCTCCTATGTTCTGAGCTTACCCCTGCCCCAATACTTATACTGAGCAAAAGCCCATCTCCTTTCTATCCTATCTCCATATTCTAGATTGCTATGACCCTACAAGCATAAAATCTACTCAAAACATCTAGCCCAGCACAGCCGATCCTCTTCCATTTAGGTGCAATCCATCACAGCTATACAGGTTGTACCCAAGTGCAAAAATGCCCCAGTGCTCTAAAAATCCCAAACCCTCTTTCCTGCACCAAGACTTCAGCCACGCATCTGCCTTTATAATCTCCCGCTGCCTTTGTGCTGTATTGCGCGGCTCAGGTAATATTTCTGAAAATATTACCTTGGAGGTCCTTTTCTTTAGCTTACTTCCTAGTTCTCTGAACTCATTCTTTAGGACATTCAATTTTCCTCTGATTTTATCATTGGTACCAATATGGACCATGACAGCTGGGTCATTCCCTGCCCCTCCCAATAATCCCTCCATTCTGTCAGCAACATTCCAGACCCGAGCACCTGGGAGATAGCAAACTCTCCGGTTGAGACAATCAGAGTGGCAGATTACCCTATTTACTCTCTTAATAATAGAGTCCCCTACCACCACAACCTGCAGGAGACTCCTCTCAAGACTGTCAATCTCCCTCAGTGTTGCAATTTGCCTCTCCAGATCTCCAATCTGAGCTTCCAGAAAAGCCACTCGCTCACAACCGCCACAGAGGTATGGACCCTGGGCACATTCATCCAGGCATGCAAACATGCAGCAGGATGTTGTGATAGAATTTATCTTGATTCCAAGGCTCAAGCTTATAGGTGTCATATAATGATATCCTATGTTAAAATTGGCTAACTTGGACTCAGGAAATGCTTGATGCTTAACACAACACTTAAGACCAAATATGTCTAGTTCCGGGAGCAGAGCGCCCCCACCTGAGATTTCTCTTCTCTAATCTTTTTGTTCTTTCTTACCTTGGAACTTATTTGTTATGTGTACATGACGTTCATCCCTATGTCTTATCTGTACTCCCTTCCTATTACTGTTTTATGAGTATTTGCACGTAAGCACTTACTTTTTAACCCCTTAAGGACACATGACATGTGTGACATGTCATGATTCCCTTTAATTCCAGAAGTTTGGTCCTTAAGGGGTTAATGTATAAAACCCAGCTGATGAATAAAACGGCAGAGGCTTATTTTGAATACCAACACGTGTCTGGTGTCTAATTCTTGCTTCTCCAAGTGCACTTGTAACAACAATTTGGGCTTCCTCTGAATATAACAAAGAACAACAATGTGCACTGAGTAAAACTCACAATCTTGCTAGCTATCATGCCAAGTTACCAAAAACAGAAGTGAGCAAAACAATATTTACCCTCTTGGTTTAAACACGCTCACAGTTTTAACTCCTGTTGCTTCAACTCCTACTTAAATAGCCCACTTTCAAACAAACTCCAGTGAACAAGCTCTGTGAGTCAGTAGTGGGTTTATATTGGCAATACAAATCCCACCCTGGTGGAAATTAAGGGGCACTCCCCCTAATTAGCTCAGCAGCAGCATACACGGTGGGGAATAAAAACAGCAATAGGAAAAAAAATATATAACTGGTACAGTTTGGGATAAACATTAATGTAAGATTATTCTGAATAATTAAGGATATTATTATCTTTACCCTTGTCAATAAGTCGTAATAGGTATTTTTTAATATCTTTTGTGAGTTAATGAAGGAAGTTATCATAAACTGAGCTGTTTAACTGTTTATAAGCGTCCTATTTTTTTTCTTTAGACATAATAACTAACCCACCTCTCTTGTTTAAATCTTTAATTACTAATTTTTTGAAGGTCTCTATGCAACCAAATTTATGTAGATATTAAAATTATTTATTTGATCAAGTTGTTGGGAGATATTGAGGCTCTTAGTTTATGTCTAGTTGGTGTTCTATATTTTAGAACATGTGAGGTAGTTGTTCTATTTCTTTGAGGTTTTGGGGATAAGTATTGGTTAGAGTGTGTGTCGTTGACAGTGGCAACATGAGGGTGATTGTCATTCTGATGTTTCTCATAATAAGGTGTGGGTTTTTGTAATGATATTTAAGGAGATGGTGATTGTACATGATGAAGTGAAGTATGTTTTTATGTGTGTGAATGTTAGTCCTTCTGGGACTTGGGGATCTGTTCTATGGTCTGTGTTGTGAATTGCACCTGTAATTGTTCCTGTGACTTGAATATGAATGTTTGTAATTATAAGTATTGTGATATTGAAAATGTCTCACTGGTGATCTTAATCTGCATGTAGTGTCCACAGTGTAATTAGATTTTTGGTAATTGTCATGCTGGAAAGTCCCATGTGCAGCCTTTGTGCAAAATGAATGCAATTGGTCTGTCAGTATGTTCTGATAAAATTCTGCATTCATCTTGCCATCAGTTTTCACAAGATTCCCTGTGCCTTTAGAGCTCACACCCCCCGCCCCCCGAAAAAAACAAAAAAACACAAGTGAGCCACTACTATGCTTCACAGTGGAGATGGTATTCTTTTCACTATAGGCCCTGTTGACCCCCCTCCAAACATATGGTTGTGACCATAAAGCTCTATTTTGGTCTCATCACTCCAAATTACAGTGTGCCGGAAGCTGTGAGGCATGTCAAGATGTTGTTGACATATTGTAACCAGGTTTTTCTTGAGGCATTGGCACAGTGAAGGTTTCTTTTTAAACAACTTGATTATGCAGCTCATTTTTGCTCTTTGAAATAACCAGATCATCTTTTTCCAGAACAGCCTGTATTTCTCTTGTTTTTCTTTGTATCCTGAACAATTCTTTTGGCAGTAGTGGCTGAAATCTTTCTTGATCTACCTGACCTTGGCTTACTATCTGGAGATCCCTGAATTTTGCAATTCTTAATAAGTGATTGAACAGTACTGACTGGCATTTTCAAGGCTTTGGATATATTTTTATATAATTTTCTATCTGTATAAAGTTCCATTACCTTGTTGCGCGGATATTTTGACAGTTCTTTTCTGCTCCCCATGGCTCAGCATCTAGCCTGCTCAGTGCATTCACGTGGGAGCTAACAAGCTCATTGAGTTATTCACATCTATTTAAAAAGCCAGAGGTGGGGGAAATGAACCTTTAAATTGCCATTTTAACTTATGTGTGTCACCTTGTGTCTGTAACAAGGCCAAACATTCAAGGGTATGTAAACTTTTGATCAGGGCCATTTGGGTGATTTCTGTTATCATTATGATTTAAAATGAGCCAAATAACTATGTGATAATAAATGGCCTTTATATTATCACTGCCCGTCAAATAAAAAAATGGTTTTGCAGGATCAGTCATATTTGCAAAAATCAATGCCAAAATTTCCCAATTTCTGCCAGGGTATGCCAATTTTTTAGCACAACTGTATATATTTGTGTACATGATCAACCGCCGAGGCATACAATAAGGATTAAGTTATACAAGTAGTAGCAAGTTGGTTGTGGTGTGCTGAAACAAATGAACGGGGAAGGCCAGAAAAACAGGGCCGCCCTATTGAAAAAGTATAAAAAAGGAAGACGTTAGTGGGTTTCAAAAATGTAGGAAGAATGTCAGGTGGAAGCTGGGAGGAAGGAGTAGATATAGGCCAGCAACAGATCCCTCCCGCAACTCCAGGCATCCTAAATATAAATGTATTTACATACCACCATATGGCTATGAAGACTACCTGATAATTTGCCAACCAGTTAAATGCACTCACAAAAATGGTGGTTCCAACCGAAGTCAACACGATCCAAAAAAGGATTGCAAATCAAAAAAGGCTCTATCACTTTCATAGTATAGGGCAAATTTGAGAAATTAGGTGAATGTGACTTTCAAAATAAAGTAAACCAATTTACAATAAGAAAGTGATATTCAAATTAAGAAAAAAAAAGTAACTAGAACAGCAAATGAAGAGAAATAAATTAGTATAATTAACAAAAGGGGAAGCTAAAGAAGGCACAGGGGAGGGGGCTAAAGAGAGCACAGGGGAGGTGGGCTAAGGAGGGCACAGGTAAGGTGGGACAAAAAACGGGCACAGGGGTGTGCGCTAAAGAAGAAAAAGGAGGGGGATAAAAAGGGCTAAGGAGGGGATCAAAATGCAGGAGTGAGACTAAAGAGGGCACAGGGGAGGAGGGCTAAAGAGGCAACAGAGGATGGAGGACAAAGAAGGGCACAGGGGAGGGTGCACAAGAGGGCACAGGAGGGGGAACAAAGAAGGGCACAGGGGAGGGTGCACAAGAGGGCACAGGAGGGTGGGACAAAGAAGGGCATGGGGAGGGGGCACAAAGGGCACAGGGTAGGGGGCTAAAGAGGGCACTAGAGCAGAGACAAAGAATTGCACAGGATTGGCGGGTGCTAAAGAGGGCACAGCAGGGTACAAAGAATGGCACAGGAGGGGGCTAAAGAGTGTGTGGGGTTAAACAGTGCACAGGAGGGGAGGGGGCAAAAGAAGGGGACAGGAGGGTAGCAAAATAGGTGCACATGAAGGGAGAAACATAGAAACATAGAAACATAGAATGTGACGGCAGATAAGAACCATTCGGCCCATCTAGTCTGCCCAGTTTTCTAAATACTTTCATTAGTCCCTGGCCTTATCTTATAGTTAGGATAGCCTTATGCCTATCCCACGCATGCTTAAACTCCTTTACTGTGTTAACCTCTACCACTTCAGCTGGAAGGCTATTCCATGCATCCACTACCCTCTCAGTAAAGTAATACTTCCTGGTATTATTTTTAAACCTTTGTCCCTCTAATTTAAGACTATGTCCTCTTGTTGTGGTAGTTTTTCTTCTTTTAAATATAGTCTCCTCCTTTACTGTGTTGATTCCCTTTATGTATTTAAATGTTTCTATCATATCCCCCCTGTCTCGTCTTTCCTCCAAGCTATACATGTTAAGATCCTTCAACCTTTCCTGGTAAGTTTTATCCTGCAATCCATGAACCAGTTTAGTAGCCCTTCTTTGAACTCTCTCTAAGGTATCAATATCCTTCTGAAGATAGGGTCTCCAGTACTGTGTACAGTACTCCAAGTGAGGTCTCACCAGTGTTCTGTACAATGGCATGAGCACTTCCCTCTTTCTACTGCTAATACCTCTCCCTATACAACCAAGCATTCTGCTAGCATTTCCTGCTGCTCTATTACATTGTCTGCCTACCTTTAAGTCATCAGAAATAATCACCCCTAAATCCCTTTCCTCAGATGTTGAGGTTAGGACTCTATCAAATATTTTGTACTCTACCCTTGGGTTTTTACGTCCAAGATGCATTATCTTGCACTTATCCACATTAAATGTCAGTTGCCACAACTCTGACCATTTTTCTAGTTTACCTAAATCATTTTCCATTTGGCTTATCCCTCCTGGAACATCAACCCTGTTACATATCTTAGTATCATCCGCAAAAAGACACACCTTACCATCAAGACCTTCTGCAATATCACTAATAAAAATATTAAAGAGAATGGGTCCAAGTACAGATCCCTGAGGTACCCCACTGGTGACAAGCCCAAGCTTCGAATATACTCCATTGACTACAACCCTCTGTTGCCTGTCACTCAGCCACTGCCTTACCCATTCAACAATATTCGAATCCAAACTCAAAGATTGTAGTTTATTGATAAGCCTTCTATGTGCAACAGTGTCAAAAGCCTTACTGAAATCTAAGTAAGCAATGTCTACTGCACAGGGAGGGGATGGAGAGGGCACAGTAGGGGGGACAAAGAAGGGCAAAGAAGGAGAATGTGGAAAAAAGGGCAAAGGGCCACAGGAGGAGAAGGAGGAAAATACATACAGAGGGGCTGGGGATACAGAGATACACATGGAGGGTCTGAGAGGGGACAAAGAGACACACAGGGGTGTTGTGGAAAATGAAAAAAGAGCATCTGGGGGAAGAAAAAGATACACAAAGGGGCTGGGATGACAAAAAGGCACACAGAAAGGACGGGGGAGGACAAGCAGAAACACAGAAGGGCTGGGGAGACACACAGAGGGGAAGGGAAAAAAGACACACAGAGGGGAAGGGAAGTAAGATACACACAGACCAAGGGGTTTGGGGAGAAAATGACACCTACTTGGAGATGAGAAAGGCCTGCCAGCCAGTCAAAGCTGCCAGCCTCAGCCACCCGGCCAGTCAGCCACAGCAACAAGCCTGCAAGTGTAACAGTCACCAGGAGACTAATGGAACAATTTACCAGGAGTTGGAGCCCAGTTGCAGGAGATGGCACAGGAGGAGGCAAAATCCAAAACACAGTACAGATTAAGGGGAAATCCAAAGGCAGGGTCAGATGAGAAGCAGAAGTCAGGGCTGGCAGCGGAGTATGCTATACAGTATCTATATATCATACAAAATACACAATTAAGCGCACTCGCTCATTCACTAAACAGCGATTTCAAGTCTCACAGATTGTCATAGTTTTATTTAAAAACACCTCACCTAGGCAAAAAATAATGGGGGTTTAGTTACAGTATATGATTATACATTGCATAAGCCTGCCACAACGTCCATGTACTCCATTCTTGACAGGTCGTACTCTAGCTACCTAATGCCTGCTCTCATGAGTTTAATATAAATGCAATGTATGATCAAATACTGTAAATAAATCCCCATTATTTTTTGCCTAGAAGTGGTGTTTTTAAATGAAACTATTACAATCTGTGAGACTTGAAATCTCTGTTCAGTTATTGAGAGAGTGTGCTGGATTGTGTATTTTGTATATTGTATAAATTGGCCCCAGCAGCAGCCCATAATGTATGCATTTGCAGGTGAGTGCAGCCTAGCCATCCTTGGTTTCATTTATTTGTTTACTTTTAAATGTAACACACTCTAGTATGCCGGCATAAAAGCTTCATTTATTGAGTTATATAATGTATGCTAAAGTTTATAGTCTGATTTTATTTCCTCTACTTTGTATGTTTAAAACTTAGATACCCAAAGGTTTTTAGGAAGGCGCACAAGTGCCACACAACATCAGAGGGAAAGTTTCCTCTCGGTGAGTAGTGATGAGTAGCGAGGGGCTTGTCTCACATCAGTGAGTATATATATATATATAATAAATATATAAATATACAGTATATATATTTATCTCTTTTCAATCACATGTATTTTCAGTTTCTTATTTTTCAAAACACTTTTACTTATTTTCTTTTTTTATATTTATCTTAGCAATATCACCAATTGTATGTTATATTTAGTAAAATTAAGACTCATCAGACATGTGTGGAGTATTACTGAAAAATTTTGGAGAACAATGTTCACATCATCACAGTGAGGGCAAGTTCAAATATATGCCATTCCCATTAGTCAATTTGATTTTTCTCTACTACTTTAGAATTTCAATTGTTTAAAATGACCTTTCTTAAAGTTTAGTTGTCTTATAAATCCTTAAAATGACCTTTCATAAAATTTAGCAGTCTCATAAAGCTTTGAAACAAACAAAAGTGACTGAAGCATAAATGCAAAAAGCAGCAGTCACAAAAAAAGGTAAAAAGAAAAATACAAATAATAAACAAAATGGACCCATGTAAATCATACATTAAGACAATAAATTAAATAATAAATTGCTGCTGTGTGACACCTGTAAATGCTCAAGACGAACTGGATCAATAAATATAACATATAATAAAAATGATTACTTAATCTTCTATTTACTACTATCATAAAAAAGACTTTGCTAGAAAGTCTTTTTTTTTTTTTTGGATTCACCGAGTTTAGGTAAAAGAAATATTCTGGAAAGCCATTTGGATAGCCAGAAGAACAGGAAACATTTTGCCTATGGCTGTGCAGAGTATATTGCCTGGTCTAATGGCTGTAAAGTATCAGCGAAAATTAGATTAATACATATTTGGATATTTTTTTTTTTGAACTGACTTTTTTTAAAGTATTGCATGCTTTTTCCCATGCTGAAAGACAGTCAATCTAGCTACAGACTGGATGTGTGGGAAAGCTTTGTACTTCTTAGTGTGGAAAGTGTGCCAAAGCCCCCTCATTTTTTTCTTTAGAAAAGCAAGTGACAATCCTTCACTGTGGAAAATACAGTGCCCTATTAGCTTCTTACAACTGCGTCTGTGGAGAAAACAGGCACAGCAAGAGTCAGTCAGACAGGGCAAAACTAAAATGAAAGGCATTTGAAAAAAGAGGGAGCAGCCCCATGAGTAATTTATTTTTTAGGTGGGTGACTAAGAGCACCAACACCACCAGAGAATACTTTGTTTTACTACAAAGAGTTATAAATAGACCTTCCACGCTCAGTGTAGGACAAGTTGACTTATACCATAAATTTAAGCCACACACTCTATATATTACTGAGGCAAGAATTTCCAAAGCAGAAAAAGTGGCACAGAAGCACACTATATCAGTGATTTAACATGGGTGTAAGTTGCATTTGCAGTTGCAGCTTGGCAAGAGGAAGATATTTTTGTTCTATTTTTCTTTATAGTGAGGGGTGCTAGTATTCCTGCCTTACCTGACTCTGCTGACTACTGGAACTATCCTCACCATACCCTCTAAGATGGTGGTTGTTGTGGAGATCCCTGTACCCTGGCTGGGTACCTCCGCCAAGGACCGCTTCCTAGCTGGAACCGGGGAAAACCTCAGTGCTTCTGCTCCAGTCGCATGACTGTGGCCCTCCTGGAACCTCTCCATCCTGGAACAGGATAGGGGACTAGCTCTATTTCCTCCCAGGGATTGGATGACACATAGTCCTAGGAGCTCTAGTCATTCCAAGGACTTTCCCCGCTGAATCCTCCACGAGCTGGAACAAGGTGCTAAGTAGTGAAATGCTCTTGCCCTCCCAGTAACTAGACGGCACATTTTAATGAGCCGAACTCTCATTTTTAGGCACAGACCCCAGCAGGGGTCTCCATTGTATTCAGCACAAGCCCCTCCCAGGAATGTCTGGGCCTGGGAGATAATCGCGTTAAAGACTGGTAAGCCAATTACCTCCCAGGAACAGAGAGGCAAACACAAAAACACAAAACATAAAAATATCCCAAAACATCATAAAAACATAAAATACCCCACAAGCAATACATGTCACAGTGGTAATAGTAATGGAATAGGTAGTGCTATGGGGTGGTAGTGATAACTGCACAGAATCAGATACAGCACCAGTAGATGTGCTGCCTGCCCTAGTAATTTCTTGTTCTGCTTCTTACCTTAGTAATACAGACTGATAATATCTTTGCACTTGTGACCCTCCACTCACTTCCTACCTATTTCTTGCTGCACAATTTGAACTTTGCAAGTCAGTCTTTTTGGAGGAATATACCGTGACCCCAAATATTGCTTCATTGGTGCAATATAGTACCTACAACCTTATTCTCTAAACCTTATGTCTTCCATCTGCTGAAGATACTAATCTGTAAACTAGCACTTGGTTGATTAATTCTAATAGAAATGTTCATGGTGCCAGTACAAGTGATGTGGATGGTTGTGGTATTGGTGTTGATTTTAATATTGGCACTACTTGTCCCAGTGTTACTAGATGCAGGTATGCAGATAATGTCTTAACTGTCTCAAATGTAACTGGATGAGATTATTCTAAAGCAGATAGAGAGGAAATTAGAGATGGTGGACAAGATGCAGGGGGTGAATTCACACTAATTGCTAGAAAAAATATTGGACTTCTACCTGTGCTCTCCACTCTCTCCTCATCTATTTTCTCTGATTAATCATATTTATAGTAAAATAGTTCCTGAACCTGCAGCACTTTCCCTTAGTTGCCACTTGGAGGGATACCAAGAAGGTATCATGCTTGAACTAGGTGTTATAGAAGAAGCTACAGAACCAGTGGAGTGGAATTTGCAGCACAAATTGTTGCAGCATGAAAAGGAAGGGGAAAAAACAGTTGATTTACTTCTGTAACATTATTATGATCAATGTTAAGACACACTGTCCATTGCTCATACAGTTGCACAGCAAACACTGGAATAAACAGAGTCAGAAGAAAATGTAAATCTGATTTTCTTTCTCCAAATAGTTAACAAAAAATAACCTTCATCAACTGTGTATTGGTAAGCTAGTCTCACACTAGGATCCATGACCTTCAAACAGTTGAAAAAAAATGTACAACTGTATACTAGTAAAATAGTCTTACACTAGTATGAATGACAAAACACTTGCCAAGAGCCAATCTGCTAGTCAAATGTTTCTCTAGTGCTCCTGGTAGTACTAGCTGCTAGATACATCTTAAAGTTAAAACTAGCCCCACACTAGAATCAATAACCCAGGCTCTCTCAAACCCCAACACAAGCACAGCAAGGATAAACACACAGCATGATTGCTGACCTGTTTCCCCACTAGCTGAAGTGAAAGTGTCTCGAAGTTCAGAGTTCAACTGAATACAGTTCACTGCAAAATTTCACTAATGACATTTTAGTGAGTATATCTTGATTGATGTCATTACAATCAGGTTTGTCAATATTACACCTCAATTCTAGATAGGAATAACCTAGACAGAGATTTGTGTGCAAGAAACTAGTTACTCAAGAGAGGCATCTCTTGTATATATCAGTTGTTGGTGTTGCCTGATCAGGGTAGTCAATTAATTTTCTGCAAGAGATGGAGGGAGATATTGGTGATCTTGTTTACAGATCACTAGTGGTCCAAGATTTTTATGTTAAACCACCAAAGCTCAATGTGCACTACAATTTAAAATATTAATAATAAAATTTAAACCTTTTAATACGAGACCCCAGATGTTCTTCCTAGAATCGTCCCTACAGTCTCGCTGTTTAGTTGACAATGTGGGAATACCACTGGCACATTCTAGCATTTCTGGTAATTCTGACTTTCAATAACCCTCTTCTGGAGTTGAGTCTGAAATGCTGTTATAGACATCTTAAGTAGCCCACCACCCTCTTGGCCGGAGAGCATCCTCCTCTACAACATCACCTTACCTCTTGCAGCATTCAAAATGTTGATACTCTGTTTTTTTTTTTTTTTAATAAACACAGCCAAATCACAAATGCTCTGATTTTGGAAGTCCTTTGACATTCTATTGCTGCAGCTCTACTTAGATAGAGCAGAGAAGATTAAATCATCAGAAGCCATGTTAGCATAATTACATAATCAAATTGCACACAAGGTTGTGGTAACCCTGGCTGGAGTACATGTCCAGAAACCAGGGTACCCCTGGCAGGGAGGATTTGTTAGCAGTGTCTGTGTGTTTGAACATAAGCACGGTTTTGTATGAAGTAGGGTATGTGAATGCAGTGATATGTTTGTATGTAGAGTTGGTGGTTAAATGAAGGGGTGTGCTTATGTGTGATGCAGCTATTTGAATTTAGTGGTATATTTGTATGTGTTTGTACTTGTATAGTGTTTTAATTTGATTGCAGCTGTGTAATAATAATAATAATAATAATAATAATAATAATAGTTATTATTATTATTATTATTATTGGCATTTTTTATGGTGCCAACAAATTCCATAGTGCTTTACAATATAATAAGAGAGGGAGATTTAACAATAAAAATATATGTATTGCTGGTGTTTGAATGTATGGGTGTGTTTGTGTGTGGTATTGCTGTTTGACCGCAGTGGTGTCTTTTTATATAGTATTGTTATTTGATTGCAAGGATGTATTTGTTTGTAGAGTTGTTGTTTGAACGCAGGATTGTGTTTGTGTATGGTGTTGCAGTTTGATTTCAGTAGTGTCTTTGTATTTTGCATAGTTGCATAGTTGTATAGTTGTTTAGGTTGACAACTGTGGCGAAACCAACCTCGCCACTGTGAACTGGAGAAGCCTGGTTGCTCGCCTGCTCCCTTTGGACTATGGACCAGACTTTAAAAAGGTTTATTTTCCCTGCAGAAAGGCTTATTCGTGCCTTTCTGCCAGGGTGTTCGGTAGATTTTATCTACCGAACAAACTACCGTACGAGGGACCACCTAGGAGATGGAGTGTGCCGTCAATTGACCACCCAGAAGCTGCGGTTAACCGCAGCTTAATTGACAAATGCTGGGTGGCCTTTGTTCATCAAACGAACACGTGGCGGCGGCCATCTTAACTCCCGAACAGCGGTGTTTTGCCGTCGAGTGTCTGGAACTAAAATTGGACACTTTGGAAAATTTGGACAAGCAAACACCGCTGAGACCTCCAGACTTCCATGGATTTGAGCCGCAACTACCGAACGAGCCGCCGTTCGGTAGAAAGACTAATGTTCACATGGGGAATCTAACGAACACAAGGAAACCCATGGATGGAAAGCCGTACGGGACTTTTTAATATGGTAACAGAGACCGACCGCAAGGCCAAACCTCATGGAACTATTTTCGGTCACTTTGCCTGTGCAGTCGGTCAAAACTTTAAACCTCCATAACTCCCGAACCCCTGGTCTGATCTGGGTGATTTTTGAGTATGTTGCTCACCCAGATCAGGGCTATCAGGGGATCCCCTATTTAGGAGTGTACACTAAGCATTTGGGGTACATCCAGAAAGTGGGGAAGTAATGGACGTGGCTAAGGGGATTATGTGTCATGCTGAGGGGAGGAGATGTGTGGGAGGTAACGCATGTGTGATTGGTGTACTGTAAATCCCTCCCTTGCATGGGAGAATCCTTTATAAGCCACTTGTGTTAATAAACGGTTGTTGTTCCTGCTTGACCCTCAAAGTGAAGTGTTGTCTCATTCTTGGGGGGAATTTGACTGTATGCCGATTGCCAGGAGTGTAAGCTGTTCGTATTGCTTTTCCTGTTCGGCTGCTTCCAGGGTTCGTGTGTCTCTTGTTCGAGAGTTGGTGAATACGTGCAGTTTGGAGTTCGGGAGGTTGGTGATTGCAGTAGCTGCTGGTCTGTCTGGAAAGGGGATTATCACCTAAACGTTTTTTATCCCCTTGTGAGCGAAACGGTCCGTTACAACAACAAAGAGTAAAGTCTAAGTTTAACAATGAAGGCTATTCTTTTATGCTATAAAAAAACAAAGAACAAAGTTACTTGATGAGGCAAGTGAACTTACAATTTAATAGCCATTGTAGTGATACTGTGACAAACTCCCCTTCCCACGTGAGTTTGCCATGAGTTCCTGGATGAGCCTGCTTGCCAGCCTCCTGCCCACAGACTATGGGCCCTGCAGGGAAACCTGTAAAAGACTACCGAAGTTGACCGACCGTTAACACTGATTTTATGGAACTGTTTTGATCATAGGACCATGTGCACGGTCGGTCAAAATGTGACTTCCAGGTAATTCCTGAACCCCTGAACCGATCTGGATGATTTTTGGATACATTGGTCCCCCAGATCAGGGCTTTTTCTGTGTGGTTTCCATGTGTTTTAGGGGTACTTTTGGGGTGTTGTTGTATTGCATGTTTTTTCTGTGCTTGGTGATAATTGAGTTAATACAGTTCCTGATCCAATTATCTCCCATGCACAGAGGAGGAATTATCTAATTGTATATAGGAGTGTCATATATTTAAACACCTTTGTGATTGTTCTGTGACTTTGTGCTGCAGTCCCCCACAAGGTCCATTGGGGAGTGCCCCTTGAATGGGGACCTGCATATAAGGCCAGTTGTGGCTGCCATTAAACAATTCCAGCTTGCACTCCAAAACTGTGTGTTGTCCTGTTATTGTAGGGAAGGAAGATTTAACTCTGTGTCTGCTGTTCCAGCTTGCAGGGGATTCAACGGGGAAAGTCCTTGTAAGGACTAGAGCTCCCTGGACTGCATGTCATCCAGTGTCTAAGGGTGTCTAGAGAGAATTCCCCATTTGGCTCCAGGAAGGAGCCGGCCCCAGTCAAGCCATGGCGACTGTGGGCAGAAGTGTGGCGGTTTGTCCCCTGTTCCAGCTAGGAAGCGGTCCTTGGTGGAAGTACCCAGCCAGGGTACAGGGAGCTCTATTACAGATACTAAAAAAAACTCCTGTTATTTAAATAAGCATAGGGATTTGGGATAGTGTGCAAGTAACTTTTTTCTTCGGTTTTTATTTGATGTATTGGGTCTGATGTGTACTATAATCATTGCTGCCACCAAGCAGTAGTAGGAGGTTAGAGGCAGAGCTTAATTTTGCCACAAAAAGGGAAACACATACCTTCTTGACTCTATAATAGCAATCAGATTTCTCTTGGATCAGCAACTTGTTTACTTGCATACCAATTATATCCTTGAATGTTTTGTTTATGTAAAAAAGCATCCAAGCCTTTTTTTTTAAATTATCTATACGATCTGATAAGAAAACCTCTTTAGGCAGATACTTCTACATCTTTATTTTTCTTACTGTAAATTAAAACACCATTCTTCCAGTCTCAATGGGTGACCTCATGCCTGCTGTATATTCCTGCTAATGAACAGGTTAGCACATTGTGACTTGTACTGACCCTGTATATATTTTATAGTGCTATGGACAAGGCACCTTTTAAAAAAAAAAAAAAAATCCAGTTCTATTAGCCTTTTCTGATAACTAATAGTTTCCATCACCTTTAATAACTTTGTAGCACGTCTTGCTCTTTTTGTAGTTCTGCAATATACTTCTTTTAAATAACCATTGATTTGTAAAAAGGCAAAATTATATATTTTCAGAAACAAATGCACCTTACTAGCTTTTGCAACGACAACTGAAATTGCACACTGTGTTGTCTAGTTTGTGATCCAAAATGTATGACTTTACATTTATTTGTATTGAATCTCATCTGCCACTTGCCTGCCCAGTTCTCCAATTTATCCAAATCCCTATGTGGAGAGGTTATATCATGTTCACACTGTATTTTCTTACTGTGACGGACCACCTGGCACCCCGGCCAGGTACTTCCATCAATCGCTGCTTCCTAGTACTTGCAAGCACCATAAGCACTGCACTGTAACACCATAACCACTGTAAACCCCATAATCCACCACAGTTTGGTTGGGGTCTCGCCGTCCTCCACCCACTCTGGACCCAAGACCAGGATCCAGCTTCCAGTGGGTAGACCTCTCCTAGTCCAGAGCGCGTAGCAGGAACAGCTCTTATAAGAGCTAGTGATTATACTCAGGGGAGTATTGAAATTATAGCAATCCCCAGAGTGAATATAGTTCTCCAATCCCCCAAACATGAGCCCAGACTTCATGAATGGGTAAACAAACAGTCAATAGGCTTACCCTGGAGCTTGTTCCCCTCATCTAGAAGAATGATTTCATCACACAGTGCCCTTCTAAGTTATATAGAAACAAACGCAGGTGATGATGGAAGTCCAGCAGGGTTCGGGATTTTCTGTGTCCGATATTAGTTCCATGAGATTCATGCCCAAACACCGCTGCCTGCGTTCATGGGAACAAGACGGCCGCCACCTTGTGGTTGTCCATAGGAATTGGGGCCACCAAGACGAACAATTAGAACATTGCGGTGAGAAACGTTCCAAGTTGTTAATAGGTGTTAACCAGCTCCAGGGTGGTCTCTGGTTCGTGCGGTTGATCGATAATTCGAAGTTTTGCTTCGAAAGTTCAAAGTGTGGCCATACAAGTACAAAAAGGCACATGCATTGGTTTTAACCAGGATTTAACACAGGGGCCATAATCACAGGGTAGGAGGCTGGCAAACAGGCCCCTCCAAAAGCCAGTGAGGAGGTTACTTTGTCACATTTACCTAGTTTTGTATTATCTGCCAACATAGACAAATTCCATTTCATGTCTATTTCAAGATTATTTATAAACAGATTACGGTAAATAGAAGTGGACCTAGAACAGAGCCTTGAGGCACTCCACTTACCACTATTGTCAAGTTTGAAAATTTTCCATTTACAACTATCCTTCACTCTATCTTTAATCCAATGTTCTATCCAAGAACACAATTTTTCATCTAAACTGATCTCAGTTTTACTAGTGAAGTTTTGTGTGGAACGGCATCAAATGCCTCAACGGAATGCAAGTAGATCACATCCACTGGATTACCCTGATCTCTATTTCTACTAACTTCTTCATATGATGCAAATAAGTTAGATTGACATGGCCTGTCATTCATTTAGATTGCAGGATTGTGTTTGTTTGCAGTGTTGGTGTTTAAATGCTGAGATCTATGCACACACACACACACACACACTGCCATACAAACACAGATACAAACATAATGACACTCACAAACACACACTTACTGATACATAGACTCTGACACACAAACACAGATACACACACATACTGACACACAAACATAGTAGTTATAATTATAATATTTTTAGTCAGCCTCCTGATTCCATACCTTTTGTGTGCAGGAGGGTTGCTGTGAGAAAGTGTTCATAGAAACTGCACAGGAGGTAACCAGAGGAACCAGTTGCACATATCCATGTACCAGCCTATTAGACCCCATGGAATCCACCCTCAACAATAAAAAGGTTACTTAAAAGAAGGGTAATTAAATAAAATATACATGTGTTAGCATTGTGTGTATTACTGTATATGTGGGAGTGCTTGTTGGGTTAGATGTTCCCTAAGGTCCAGTGGGACATCTAGCTGATGCTGGCTGGGGCTAGTGCAGGCTCTCCTTCCTCTCCGATCTCCTTTCTGCCTAGCCTGCACATCTTTAGCAATAAGCTTAAAGGAAGTGGCCTGTACTCAGTTCCTCCCAGCAATGCTGATCTGACAGTGGTCCCTGGTCAGGAATGCCTAGTAGTGGCCCCAATTGGGAATTCCACCCAATGGGCCCCCTGCTGCTTCCGTGCGCTGGTGCTGCTGCACCAGATGCACTGGTGGTAGCTCTGCTGCTGCCTGACCAGTATCCTTATCTATTAAACAAACAACTGATCTAACTGTGACCACGCAGATATGCACGTTTGATTTATTAGTTAAGCATATATTAGGAGGGGATATTGTGATTTGATCTTCAACAACATGCCATATATTTGCAATATTAGTGCTTCATGTGTTTATACCCTGACTTGCTCCAATGAAAATGTACATTATGTTTTTTGATGGAGAATACTTTTTATTATGTTATCTGCTCTTTTCCTATTGTTCAGTCTGCCACAAAAAAATAAAAATAATAATAACTTATTGAAAGTATTGAATTTGCAAGTCTAAATACTAGGTATTTATGAGGTATGAAAAATGTAATTAAGCATACACATCAACACCCCATTATCTTGCAACTGGACTCCATCGTTACATTTAATACAGAAAAGAAGATAAATTAAACAATATTTTTTTTTGCTCACTTTAAATGTCTGCCCTGGCTGTGCTTGTACTGAGTTGGATTGTAGTTGCATTTGCTAAATCTTAAACCAAACTTCTGTAATAAAAGGGAATCATGACGTGTCACACATGTCACATGTCCTTAAGGGGTTAAATGCAGCATCACGTGGAAAAAAATGAATCTTACATGATTTTTAATGTTTTTTAAGTAGTACAATTTACTGAAAAGTAACCATTCTTTTTAATTTCTTTTGATATATCTAGTTGATACATTAATTATATATATTTATAATGTTCATTTCTGTCAACTACTGATGCTGAGTTGAAACATGCACAAATATATAAATAGTGTTGACAGGTACGAGAACGGTATTATAATCAAAGGCTTATTGAACTGAAAAAATGTGGTTGCTTGTTTATGTCAAGAGCAACTGTTTAATATATTTTACTACAGAATAATAGTAGTAAAATAATATGTTGTTTGGGAATAATTGAAGGTCCGCAATACAAACATGTTGCAAGGTTACGACTCTTGTGCTTATTTCAGGTCTTTGCTAAATATATTGTACAGAATGTGGATATTTTCTGTCAATCATACTCAGCCTGTCATTTTACTGGAGATCTAAAAGATTATCATGGTGCCTATATGTGCATGAAAATGTATGCTGGATAACTTTAAACCATAAAAGATGGTCTTACGTTTTTGGCATCAGTCTCTTGCTTGTGTCAGTTAAACTGCTTCCTGCTGTGATAAGCATTCAATGAGAAGTTACGGTTCTTGGCAGGTAGTTTAGGTATTCCAAGGCCAAACTTTACAGATCAGACAAGCTTGACATTTATACTTTCCAAGATTGGAATTGGATGCTTCGTTCTATATGTCTTCAAGTACTTTTTATAGGCTCAATGGTATCATTACTTTTAGTGATTATTATGTTATGTCCTTGATGTAATATTAGAAATAAATAAATAAAAAAATAATCCATGGAAAGGCATTCTCAAGACAAGTAAACGGAAGCTGATTCTGTATGGTTGGTTTATACATCTATATATATGTACATTTATTTCTAATACAATTGTAAATATAAATGTAATTTAAAGTAACGACATATTTCTTGCACAAGTGATTATGTATGGTTGGCTTGTATATATGGCTGGTAATTAATTTTTCTTATGTCATTCACACAGATAATCAATATAGCATCCTTGCAAAATAATTAAATATCATTGCTTAAAACAGTGCAGCCATAATGCAACTGACACTGAAGTTTTACTGTTCTTCTGTTGCAAATGTGGCAAAAATGTTCTACAAATATCTAAGAAGTGGTAAATAAATTAATTGGACAACAAAAATTCCCTCTATTTAAAGGGACACTATAGTCACCAGAACAACTACAGCTTATAGAATTTGTTCTGGTGAGTAGAATCATTACCTTCAGGCTTTTTGCTGTAAACACTGTATTTTCAGAGAAAATACAGTGTTTACATTAAAGCCTAGTAACTTCTAGTAAAGCCTAGATAACTTCACTGGCCATTCCTCAGATGGCTGTTAGAGATCCTTCCTGGGTCATGACTGCCTAAAATGCATCCAAACATACAGTATCACCTCCCTCTGCATGCAGATGCTGAACTTACCTCATAGAGATTCATTGATTCAATTCATCTCTATAAGGAGATGCTGATTGGCCAGGGTTGTGTTTGAATTGTGCTGGCTCTGTTCCTGATCTGCCTCCTTGTCAGTCTCAGCTAATCCTATGGGGAAGCACTGTGATTGGATCAGGCCACCACTTCTGATGATGTCAGAGGTCAGTGGAAGTTCACAGGCAGAGGCAGCAGCTTCAGACTTAAATACAAGTGAGATTTTACTATCTTTAGGGAGGCAAAGGGGGCCAAGGGGGCAACATAGTGGTTTTAACACTATAGGGTCAGGAATACATGTTTGTGTTCCTGGCCCTATAGTGCTCCTTTAATAGTTAGCATCAGGTGAAAAAATAGCATCACTGAAAAGCTATACTTTGTAACAGTTTTAAATACTTGCCATACAAAGCTGAAATGTCCAATAAAACATGAAACCTAATGATGAATCTACTGATAAATGTTTTTTTCAGAATGATTTGTTAATCTATTATCTATTGCACTGTGGAATATGTAGGCACTATATAAATAATTGAAAATATAATTTTATATAATATTTAAACAGGTGGAGACCTGGCAGAGAGAGACCCAGACCCCAGGCCCTTTAATGTAAATGCCTCCCTTCCCATCTTTTCTCCTGTATGGTAGCGATGTGAGAAAGTGACCAGACAGGTTAAGTACGTTTCAACCCAACATTAGTGATCTTTATTGGAGATGCGAGAGGGAAACTGGAACTATATAGCGGGGACGCGGAGGGCGATCGCCCCTCGCGGCGGGCGAGAGGTCTGGCCTTGGGGGGACGAACGTACCTGCCTATTACCTTTGAAGGTCAAGTTAGAAATTGAACTTACAAGTTTAACACAGTCCCATATTGAATTGACCCCCCAACTCTTTTTGTTCCATTTGGATTTCCCCAAATTGAATGAAGAAATAAAAATGCTACTTGTGTATATTATTGATGGCCACCAAAGTCTGATTAGTGAGAAAATGGAGATCGGAGGCAATCCCTAAGTAGACTGAAATAGCCTCACAGATTAACTATCATAAATTCATGGAGAAAGCTGTATATGTTAGTCTTCAGAACTTTATAATGACATATGGTTACAGACTTGCCCTTAGACTCCTTCCAACTAACGCCTCCACTCTCACGCCGGGACAGGTATGAATGGTTGTGTGAATGGAGTTTGATTTTCTACATCAACATATTTGTAATATATACTTTTAATAGAATTACACTTTATTAGATTTAAAATAAGTTTTGGATAATGAAAAAAAAAATAGAGAAATTGCTCATAGAAACTGCACAGGAGGTAACCAGAGGAACCAGGTACACATATTCCTGTACCAGCCTATTCTTATTAGACCCCAGGGAAGCCCCCCTCAACAATAAAAAGGTAAATTAAAAGAAGGGTAATTAAATAAAATATACATTATAATGTGTTAACATTGTGTGTATTACTGTATATGTGGAGAATAGTGTCTTTATAGAAATATGGGTGTGTATCTGTGTGTGTATTTAGCATTGTCTGTATTATTGTATGTGTGTAGCAGTAAAGTATGTGTGTGTAATAATTGTATATGTAGCTGGGTGTGTTGAACAATGAATATATGTGTAGTAGTCTCTGTGTCACGATCGCACTTACCTGTGGCTCCCCTGCCACGACTGTGCTTGGTGCACGACGAGGAATCTGGTGTGTCCAGCATCGTGCACAGCCGACTGGCCTTTCTGCAATACGTGCGTTGCCATGGATCTCCACACCATGCTGCAACCCATGGTTTCAACTTTCACTAGGCATCCGAATGCCGGCCTCTTAAAGGAACAGTACACCTGAAATTGTTTAAAGGACTAATCACCTTCTAACTAGTAGAATGTGATAGGTAGATGACAACAACAATAGGGGTCAGAGCTAATAAATTGAAGTAAAACAGTGTGAGTTAGAAAGCAAACCTATACCCTTGAAAACAATCAAAGACAGGAACACAAAGATAGGGTATGGCTGCGCCACAATACAACAATACAATATAGATATATCTTTATCTTTATATATAGATATATCTTTATATAGTTCACAAAGTCTTGTGTAAGATGCCTGAAACCAATACGGTTTAAGAGTCAGACTAGGTATAGAGAAGGGCGATAAGAGGATGAAGAAGCCAATAGTGCATTAAATCTCTCTGGGTATAGGTAAAATAAGGAATACATGGGGTTGCACTCACATTTGGTAGAGCTCAGCCAGCTCTGGTGTGTAAAGCGTACAGTGGTATGATCTCCACTTAAAGAATATGACGTGAGTGTTCTTGGTAATAGAAGTATCATGAACCCATAATGACAGAAATAAAAGACAACAATAGTGCTCTCAATAAAATGTAAAATAGTAAGTAAAATTACTTACATGTTTGCCTAACCTACTCTATCCATCACTTTCCCCACCAAGATGGCCGCCGCGACCGTCTTTATTTTTATATATTATATACATTTATTTGCATTTCCAGTCCATGTACAAAGCAACCCATTTTCTTGTAGAAAATTAATCCCATGGATATCCCCTGTCAACAAATTGAATCACTATATCATCAAGTCTGAACTCAAGACTGTTCACATCAGAGACATTTCAACCACCCTAGTCCTCTAGCTTCATTGAAATAATCAACGAGTAGCAGGTGGGTGATTACTCTCATAGTGCAAAAGAGTATTTCTCTCTATGTGTATAACTCACTAACAAATTCAGACTCCACATATCTGATATTCAAATCAAAAATATTATTTCACCTGTACTCTAATTCCTCACAAATGTGATGTTCCAATCACATACATTGAAATTATACAAAACTTGTTGCAAATCCTTTTGAGGCCCCCTGCATATTCCAAAATTATCTTATATAAAACACCACCGCAGAAGCTCACGTCTTAAATAATGTATTTGGGTATACAAAGTATTCCTCGAATCAGCCCATAAACAGATTGGCATCTGATGCGGTCATATTAGACCACATTGTAGTGTCCCTGGTAGTACCCCTATTGCTTTAACAAAAATAAAATAATGAATGTGTAAGATCAACTTCATCAACTTTATCAAAAAGGCTAACATGCTCAGAATCAAAATAATTCAATTCCTACATCCTTGCTCAGAAACACCTTGATCATTTGAGATAGAGGTGTGCAAACTGATAAGACCCAGCTTGAACAAAATAATGTTTTATGTTTTCTTTTGTATCCGATAGATGGACCCTTCTCTCATTACCAATAATTGTTTCATAAGATCAATTTAATTGAGGTGGCATGCAAGTGACTTTCTGACTTGGCCCTCTCATTAGATTAATTTATCACAATAATCCACGGAATAAACTCATTGTTAAGTTCACAGAAACTGTTTTAAATACAGTGTCTTCCTATTATAAAATGTGGGTCACCTGGGAAGAATATAATGTGTTACTGGTTGTAGTTTGCATAATTTGGACAATCACCTCCCTCCCCTCCATCACTATTTATTATTATCCGTAATTTTACTTTTCTTTTAATCTCCCAGTATTTAAATTGGTTTGTACTAATCTCTACTTGTTGACTGTGCTTGGTATTGTAGTGTTCTTGTCCTAACTTTAAAGAACGAGTTAAAAACAAACAAACACATAGTTCAGTCCTTATAATATATGTCTTTTGACTTACAAAACTTAATTGGCATTCTAGATAATATTATACAAAACACAAGTATATACAGAAACAAAGTGGGACTAAGTGTGGTAGTACTAAATGCCACAGACCACCTGAGTGGAAACCCCTTACACCACTCGAAATAATGCAAACATATAATACATACAATGTAGTAGGTGGATCATACTTCTGAATATATCTGTAAAATATATAAAACAATATAGTGTAATATTGTCTGCACAATTGTAGAAGTTGAAATGGAGATCAGGTACTCACAAGCCTAGAGCCAAATCACAACATATGGCTCTCATGGATGACGTTGTGGGACTTTTATTCAGGATGTCCCTTTCCTATTTCCAGATGACATTGTGGTTACTCCAGCTGGATGTGAATATAGGTTCCACAAATAAGGTGATATCTTCCAAGGATAAGACTTTATTGCTCCACAATATGGAGTAAAAACTTGTAAGGTGTTCAAATGACCACAAACAAATAATAAATAAAAAGTAAAAAAAGGAAAGAATTAAAACAACTATATAAGACTTTAAAATAAGTCCTGCCAATTGGCAATAAAAGTCCAGAATGAATCCAAATTTGAATTCATTCTGGACTTTTATTGCCAATTGGCAGGACTTGTTTAGAAATTATAAGCAAATTGTGAAAATAATGTAGTTTTTCAATTTTTCCCATAGTTTAATTATTATATGCATACAAATGCAGAATGTCATATGAAAGCCATATCCATCTTTACAAAAAATGTATAGTAGAACTAATACATGGCAAAAGTTTTAAAAATAACTCCTCACATATGAATGTTTGGCATCTTGGAAAGCAAGTAACTCAGAGGTTAAATACACACAGCTCATAAAAAAACATCAACAGGATATGATAACCAAATATGTTATTCCATGCTATTATGTAGCTTTAAGAGGGCATTATAACAATCTTTCCTATGTATTACATATTACATGTGTTACTGTATACCAGACACTATAGAGTGTCCTTTGTTTCACTTTACACTTAGAGAGCTCATATAATAGCGTAAGTGATTTAGCTTTTTCATCTTAATAAGTGAAAATTACTTTTCTAAATTTTGTCACAAATTCTAATTTTACTTAGCTTGTTTCATTCAATTTACTACAAGAAGAAAGAATATGACTTTCTATTCTTAGCGCATTATTTTATTTCAGAATACTTGCCCCTAGCAATTAAGTGTATGAGAAATGCCAATGAAGATTAGCTAACTGTGCATGATATTATAATTTTTTTCTATATTTCAATTTACACTAAGCTCCTGCAGCACTTGAAAAACCACACCATTTTAATTACTTTATAAGTGGATTTGATCAAATAAGCCTAACAAAGTTATTATACTGAAGGTTAAGTTTGATCTGATGCCCCTCTATAATTACATATAGCCAGTGAAACATAGAAAGGCTTCACAGAACAAATGGCATAAGGTAATGTGATAGGGAAATAGTACATTATTAACGTCACTTGGTTTTTAAAGGAACACTGTAAGCCAATCAGTGAATCCCTATTAATAAAGATGGTTTAGAAAAGGTATATTTATTTTCCAGCACGTTTTAATGAATGAGGATATACTGATTGGCTGAGAGCATCGGCTGACCTCTCTCTTAGCTGATTAGCGGTGCCGCTGCCCGATTTTGCAAGAGGAGGGACACACACAGACTCCCATTATGGATAATTTACCAGAACAACTTTACAACTAGACAGAGGTCAGTTAGTATTGCTGTTAAAGGCACATAAGGTGCTAACCTGTGCCTGCTTGGGGTGCTGCCCCTAAACTGTGCTGCTAAGGAGGTTGCTTTGTGGCCACCTCTATAACCCTGGGCGAGGCCCAGATTTCAAATCCCAACAAGTGTTTTTTTTTATCCTGCCCTGCTGGGGCTATTGGCTACTATTGAGAACATTGGCACTACATACCCTGCTGGAGTGTTTATGCCACATCTCACTTGGTCACAGACCCTACTGAAGGTACATTTTTTCTCCTACATTCCACTACTCATACCCTGCTGGGGTATCATATAATTACAACCCTGCTGGGGTTATTTGGTTCTCATCCAACCATTATTATACCTTTACACCCTGCTGGGGTCCCTGGTATTATCATACCACTACTATACCCACCGGGGTATCACATATATATATATATATATCTACTAACCCTGCTGGGGTGATTTGTACTCCGTACAACAACTACACGTTATTGCACCCTGCTGGGGTCCGCATAACAATATTATACAGTCTATTACTGTCTAAATACAGCATACTGACCTCTACCGCATACGCCCTGTGCCAAACACATATTCAGGCATTATGGAGACCTCACAGACAACAGAGCTCCAAAATATGGTAAACGAGGCAGTATCCGCCTCCATGGAGAAAGTTCTCTCCAAAATGATGGCCTCTGGTCCCGACAAGAGGAAACCATCAAAAACCCACCTATCCCGCCATGACTCAGATTCTGATGCACCAGAATCGCATAAGAGCCCAGAAACCCTCACTGGCAAACGCCATTGGAAAGGCGAAAAGTGTCACCATAACCCAAACAAAGGCAAAAACCCCGCTAAACGCACTAAACCCGCTACAGCCACCACACCGAACCCGCAACACGAGTACTCTTCGGAAGAAGAAGAGTCTCACGCTAAATCCATGGCCATCTTAGATGAATGGCAAGCGGACGAATCAGACTCCAATGAGGATGCTTGGGGCTCGGACTCCGGATCCCAATCCTTCTTCCCACAACACACGTTCATGGGAGAACCCCAAGAACCAGATAATGCGGAATCCCCTGCAAGAAGATGAAGACACTATCTTCGACCCGCTGGGACAAAAGCTTTTTGACCCAAGAAAGAAGAAGGAGAACAAGAAGAACATACAATCTTATTTGGATAAGTTCATAAGGTATGGTATCCTAAAATTCTGTACTTCCCCCTGGAACACCCCATTGTTGCCTGTTCAAAAGCCCGGTACAGATGAGTATCGCCCTGTGCAGGACTTGAGAGCAGTCAATGATGCGGTAGTGAGTATACATCCAGTTGTACCCAATCCATATAACCTGCTTGCTTTAATTCCGGGCGGGGCTACCTACTTCACAGTTTTGGATCTCAAAGATGCCTTCTTTTGCCTTCGAATTGCTGCGGAAAGCCAGTGTATTTTTGCATTCCAATGGGAAAATGCTGTAACGGGCTCGAAACGCCAGATGACTTGGACAAGACTGCCCCAAGGGTTTAAAAATGTGCCTACCCTATTTGGATCAGCTTTAAGTCAAGACTTACTGGATTTCAAGTCCATCCCAGGAGAGTGTGTACTATTACAATACATAGATGATTTGTTGATAGCGGCAGTTACAAGAGAAATATGTCAGCAAGCAACACATGATTTACTACACATTCTTTGGAAGGCAGGATACAAGGTGTCCAGGAAGAAAGCTCAGTTGTGTCAGCCAACTGTCAAGTATCTGGGATTCCATATCTCTGAAGGTCAAAGGATAATGGGGCCAGAGAGAAAAGAAGCTGTATGCCAAATACCAATACCCAAGAATAGAAGACAAGTGCGGGAATTCTTGGGGGCAGCAGGCTTCTGTAGGATATGGATTCCCAGTTATGCGATATTGGCAAAACCTCTTTATGCAGCTATAAAAGGTACAGAACATGATCCCTTCCTGTGGACCCCTGAACAGCAAAAGGCATTTGAAGATGTGAAGAAGGCGTTGATGAGCGCCCCAGCATTAGGTCTACCTGATCATACACGTCCATTCTACACGAGCAAAGAAGAATGGCTGTGGGAGTATTGACACAGTACTTGGGATCATGGCAACGACCTGTTGCATATATGTCCAAACAATTGGATGCAGTGGCCAGTGGTCTTCCACCTTGTGTAAGAGCCATAGCTGCTGCCACCCTGCTGGTAGCCGAAGCTGATAAGCTTACTCTGGGTAAGAACTCTACGTGCGAGTCCCGCACGCAGTACAGACGTTGCTAGACTATAAAGGCAATCATTGGTTTAGCAATAGCCGCATGACTAAGTATCAAGCTATGTTATGTGAAAACCCGAGAGTGCATCTAGAGACTGTTAACACCTTGAATCCAGCTACCCTTTTGCCACAACCTACTGAGAGTCAACATGATTGCCTGGAGGTGATGGATGAAGTGTTTTCAAGTAGACCGGACCTTCGTGATTTTCCCATCCAGAACCCTGATGTCCAGTACTATACGGACGGCAGTAGTTATGTTAGTTATGTGAAAGAAGGGATTCGCTACGCAGGATATGCAGTGACAACCATAGACAAGGTGATAGAAGCTCGGCCATTGTCAAAAGGAACATCGGCACAGAAGGCAGAACTAATCGCACTCACACGAGCGTTACAATTGGCTGAAGGTTTGAGGGTGAACATCTACACGGACTCCAAGGATGTGTTTTTAACCACTCATGCCCATGGAGCTTTGTATAAAGAAAAAGGACTACTGAACTCAGAGGGTAAAGAAATCAAGTACGCAGCTGAGATATTACAACTACTGGAAGCCGTGTGGGAACCGAAAGAATTTGGTATCATACATTGTCGAGCGCATCTGAAAGGTGATGGTGATGTAACAAAAGGAAATCGGATGGCAGATAATGCAGCTAAGCGTGACGCTGAATCAGGAAAACAGGAGTATGTGGAACATATAGCTGCTCTTATACCGACCCCACTGTCTCAATGGACTCCAGTTTATACAGCTCAAGAAGAAGAGTGGTTAAAGACTGAAGCTGGGAAGTACCCGGAGAATAATTGGTATCAGTTAGAAGATGGAAGAATAGTCATTCCAGCATCACTAGCTGTAGAAATTGTCCAGAATTATCATAACGGGACACATTCTGGAAGAGATAGTATGGAAGAATCTCTCAGGAAACATTTCTACATACCAAGATTGTCCAACTTGACTCAAGCCATTGTACGAAGATGTGTGATATGTGCCAAGAATAACGCAAGGCAAGGACCAGTGAAACCACCGGGAGTCCAGTATATGGGGGGACTCCCTATGTCCGATCTTCAAATAGACTATACGGTAATTCCTAAATCCGGCGGACATCGCTACCTACTAGTAGTTGTGTGTACCTACTCAGGATGGGTAGAAGCATGTCCTACTCGTACAGAGAAAGATGGAGAAGTTGTGCGATTTCTGTTGTGAGAAATAATACCCAGATATGGACTACCATATTCTATAGGATCGGATAATGGTCCAGCCTTTGTTCACCAGTGCCTACAACAACTAACTCATATGCTTGGTATTAAGTGGAAGCTTCATATGGCATATAGACCTCAGAGTTCTGGGAAAGTGGAAAGGATGAACAGAACTATTAAGAACCAATTGGCAAAGATGTGTCAAGGAACTCAACTTAAGTGGAATGTTCTTTTGCTCATAGCTCTGTTGCGCATTCGTAGTACACCTACCAGAAGGATGGGTCTCTCACCTTTTGAAATCATGTATGGGCGTCCACCTCCCGTACTTGGTAACTTAAGGGGGGATTTGAGTCAGTTGGGAGAAGGAATTACCCGGCAGCAGGTTGTAGAGTTGGGTAAAACTATGGAGGAGGTACAGAAATGGGTACAAGATAGATTACCTGTGAATATTTATCCACCTGTCCATTGTTATCATCCAGGAGATCAAGTTTGGATAAAGGAGTGGAACAGTGTACCGTTGGGGCCAAAGTGGAGGGGTCCTTATGTTGTTCTTTTGTCTACCCCAACAGCTATAAAGGTGGCTGAAGTGACTCCGTGGATTCATCACTCCAGGGTTAAACCAGCAGCAGTAGATTCTTGGCAAGCTACACCAGATCCAGAGAATCCCTGCAAGATCCGGTTAAAGCGTGTAACGCAGTCGGAGTGACGAGGAGATATTGGGACTTCTAGAGTAATCAAAGAGATCAGCAAGTGGGTGTTTTGACGGCCATAATAAAGCCTGACCACCTACCCACGTTACATAGCCAGAGTGTCTTGAAGGGACCTCTGTGAAGGGAAGAGAGGACTTGAAGGACTCCATTCCTTGCAGCCCTTACATCCTGGAAGCTGAGGTGCCATTGCACGGACGAAGAATTAGGATAAAGATGTCAGGAGAAATGTATTTGATAGTGTATATATTTGTGTTTTTAATTATTCAGGAAGGTAGAGGTACCGACACACCTGGCTGTGAGGTTTGCATTAAGACTACTAAAACAGGTAATCATATTTCCCAGACTCTTATTTGGCATTCACAATATGAGTGTAAAGGATATGTATCTAGGTGTAGATACTTAGGTATAGATTATAGTGTTTGCCATTTAGGAGTAGGAGAACCTAAGTGCTTCAATCCAGAGTATCAACCCCGTACAATTTGGTTGACCCTTTGGAATGGAGACTCACAGGGGACCCTAATAAATAAGACAATACTAGAAACCATACATTCTTAGGGTGTTCTGCTATTTGATGCATGTAAGGCGATATCAAGTGGTAGAAAACCGTGGAATGTATGCGGGGATCTTAAATGGGAAAGAACGTATGGGTCTAATGATAGGTATATTTGCCCCAGTAGTAAGAACAAGTATATAGATCCAAAATGCCCAAATAAGAATTATAATTATTGTCCATATTGGTCTTGTGTAGGGTGGGCAACTTGGGGACAGACAGTAGATAAGGATATGATTGTTACTAAGTTGCCTACCAAACCATATTGTAAGTCTATAGAGTGTAACCCAGTCCATATACTTATTAATAATCCTGAACAGTTTATAGATAGGTTCGGAAACTTATTTGGGTTCCAGATATATGGGACGGGTTTGGATCCTGGGACAATATTATTTATAGGGATAGAGACCGATACCGTAGCATCCCAAACTCATCAGGTTTTTAATTCTTTTTATGAAGAGATGAGTGTACAAAATAAGATCCCCCATAATGCTAAGAACCTGTTTATTGATCTAGCAGAGAGTATTGCTGGTAGTCTTAATGTAACTATGTGTGTGGAGGTACTAATATGGGAGACCAATGGCCCTGGGAAGCAAAGGAGGTAATGTATTCCGGTTCTGAGACAATTGAACAGATATCATCTTCTCAAGCTGATTACCAAATGAGTGTTAGAGGTAAATCTGAGTGGCGATTAAAGACCTCCATTATAGGTTATGTTTGCATAGCAAGGAAAGGAATAATGTTTAATACATCTGTAGGAGAATTGACTTGTCTAGGGCAAAAAGCTTATGATGATAATACAAAGAATACAACTTGGAGGTCGGCTTCAAATGTCTCAGAACCACCTAACCCGTTTGCAAGTTATACCAATTTAAAGGACGTGTGGTTTGACCTATCTACTACATCTAGTTTGAAAGCCCCAGCACATTTGTACTGGATCTGTGGTAAGAAATCCTATTCTGAGTTACCACAGGACTGGGAAGGGGCATGTGTGTTAGGTATGCTCAAACCATCCTTCTTCTTGTTGCCTATTGAAACAGGAGAGACTTTGGGAGTTAAGGTATATGATGTAAATCATAGGAAGAAAAGGGGACCCCTAGAGATAGGTACCTGGGAAGATAATGAATGGCCTCCCCAGCGTATTATAGATTATTATGGGCCAGCTACATGGGCAGAGGATGGTACTTTTTGGATATAGAACCCCAATATATATGCTCAACCGTATTATAAGGTTACAGGCAGTAGTTGAGATAATTACCAACGAGACATCGCAAGCGCTCAATCTCCTAGCGAAACATAATACTAGGATGAGGACAGCCATTTACCAAAATAGATTAGCCTTGGATTACCTATTGGCAGTAGAGGGAGGTGTATGTGGGAAGTTTAACCAAAGCAATTGTTGTCTTCAAATAGATGATGAAGGGCAAGCAATAGCTGAGCTTACTAGCAATATGGTTAAACTAGCGCATGTGCCTACTCAGGTATGGAAAGGGTATTGTCAGGATCGGGACAGGGATCCAACACGCAGGGTACAAAGAGTGGAAAGGTACGTATACCGGGCCTTAGAATGGCCGGACTAACGTACCGAGAGTAATAGAGAATAGTCAGAGACAAGCCGAGGTCGAGGAAACGAGAAGACAGATAAGCGAGAGACAAGCCGGGTCAAGGGATAACAGAGAAGCAGGGTAGTACAACAAGCCGAGTCAAAACCAAATAGAGCAAACTAGAATACCAGAGCACTGAGTGACTAGACAAGCTAGAACCACGACAGGGCAATGAGCTGAAGAGAGAAGTAAGCTTAAATACCCTGGCTCCGGATGGTGAGCACGCCTCTGACAAGTGCCGATTGGATATCGGACACTTGAGTGACAGGTCGCTCGTGATAGCGTCATGACGTCACGTATTGAGCGTCCTGCTAGAAAAGGATGTGGATTCCTCGCGGCCGGTGTTTAAGTGGCTGGATGAACCGCGAGGAACGGAGGAAACAGCTCGCCTGGACGGATAAACCACCAAGTCTCTCCCTCCCTTAGAGGTAGAGACCTCAGGTACCCTGACAGTACCCCCCCTCTCAGATACGCCCACCGGGCGGAAGGAACCGGGGCGAGATGGGAAGCGGAGGTGAAATGCTCTGCGAAGGCGAGAAGCATGAACGTCCTCCTGAGGTACCCAACTCCTCTCCTCAGGACCATATCCCCTCCAGTTGACCAGATATTGCAATTTTCCCCTTGAAATTCTGGAATCAACGATGGAGCTTACCTCGTACTCCTCCCGACCCTCCACCTGAACAGGACGAGGCGAGGAGACCTTAGAGGAGAATTTGTTGCAAATAAGAGGTTTCAACAAGGAGACATGAAAAGAGTTAGGAATGCGTAAGGCAGGTGGCAGAGCAAGGCGATACGCAACCGGATTGATACGAGTGAGAACCCTGTAAGGGCCTATGTAGCGAGGAGCAAATTTCATAGATGGAACTTTTAGTCGAATATTCTTAGTACTTAACCACACCCTATCCCCAGGAACAAAAACAGGAGCCGCTTTTCTATGCTTGTCAGCGTGTTTCTTGAACAACGAGGAACTATGTAACAGAATTTGCCGAGTCTGATCCCATAATTTCTTCAGGTTGGCGACATGATCATCAACCGACGGTATCCCCTGAGAAGAGGAAACCGAAGGAAAAATCGAAGGATGAAAGCCATAGTTCATGAAGAAAGGGCTAGAGCGAGTTGAATCGCAAACAAGGTTATTGTGTGCGAACTCCGCCCAAGGAATCAGACCGACCCAATCGTCCTGGTGTTCGGAAACAAAGCAACGCAGATACTGTTCGATCTTTTGATTGGTACGTTCAGCAGCTCCGTTAGACTGAGGGTGATAGGCCGAGGAGAAGTTCAATTTGATGCCCATTTGAGAACAAAAGGATCTCCAGAAACGTGAGACAAATTGAGAGCCTCTATCAGAAACAATCTCCGAAGGAATCCCATGTAGGCGAAAAACCTCTTTTGCAAAAATCTCCGCCAATTCAGGAGAAGTCGGAAGTTTAGGTAATGGCACGAAATGGGCCATCTTAGTAAATCTATCCACTACCGTGAGAATAACAGTCTGTCTCTTGGAAGCAGGCAAATCAACGATAAAGTCAATGGACAAACAGGACCAAGGTTTCTCAGGAATGTCCAAGGGGTGTAACAGGCCACATGGAGATGCATGAGGTAGTTTAGTCTTGGCACACGTTTCACAAGCTGCGACGAACTCCTCAATATCTTTTCGAAGTGAAGGCCACCAGAAATCCTTGGATATCAAAGAGTAAGTCTTGCGAATACCAGGATGACCAGCTATTTTACTTTCGTGAAAACACTGTAAGAGCTCCAGTTGAAGTTCAGGAGGAACAAAGTTTCTTCCCTCAGGAGTGTTTCCGGGAGCTAGATGTTGTGACTTCAAGATCTGGTCAAGTAGCGGAGAATGGATTTTGAGACTGGTATTAGCAATAATATTGCATTTGGGTACAATGGAGGACATAAGTGGTTCAACTGAAGCAGAGGGCTCATATTGGCGAGATAGCGCATCGGCTTTAGAATTCTTTGACCCAGGTCTGTAAGTCAGAACGTAATTGAAATGGGTAAGAAACAACGACCAACGGGCCTGCCTGGAGGACAACCGCTTAGCCTCTCCGATATAAGACAAATTTTTGTGGTCAGTTAGAATGGTAACAGGATGTAATGTACCTTCCAATAAATGTCTCCACTCTTTCAAAGCCTTGATAACCGCTAGTAATTCTCTGTCACCAATGTCATATCTGCTTTCAGTGCCGGTCAATTTTTTAGAGAAAAATCCACATGGATGTAATGGTTTATCAACCCCCAACCTTTGAGATAGGACAGCACCTAAACCAGTCTCTGATGCGTCTACCTCAAGTAGAAAAGGCAGAGAAGTGTCGGGGTGAACTAAAATTGGAGCGGAAGCGAAAAGCTCCTTGAGAGTTTTGAACGCATGGAGAGCTTCAGTAGTCCAATTCTTAGTATCAGCCCCCTGTTTGGTCATATTAGTGATAGGTGCGATAATGGAAGAATAGCCCTTAATAAAGCGCCTGTAATAATTAGAAAAACCAATAAATCTCTGTATGGCTTTAAGACCTTTGGGTAAAGGCCACTCTAGAATGGATTGGAGCTTATCCGGATCCATCTTAAATCCCTCCCCAGAGATCACATAGCCGAGAAAGGTTACCTGGGTTTGATCAAAGCTACATTTCTCCAACTTGCAGTACAAGTCATGCTGGAGAAGCTTGTGCAAAACCCTCCTGACTTGCTTGTGATGAGTCTCAATCTCACTAGAATGAATGAGTATATCATCTAGGTATACAATGACGCAATCTTGCTGAAATTCCCTAAGAACCTCATTTATCAGATCCTGGAATACAGCTGGCGCATTGCATAACCCAAAAGGCATAACAGTATATTCATAGTGACCATATCGAGTATTGAATGCCGTCATCCACTCATGTCCCTGCTGGATTCTCACCAAGTTATATGCCCCTCTGAGGTCCAACTTGGTGAAAATTGTAGATCCCTTCAAACGATCGAAGAGTTCGGTGATCAAGGGAATCGGGTAGGCATTTTTAATGGTTATCTTATTCAAGCCTCGATAATCAATACAAGGTCTCAAAGAACCATCTTTCTTTTCAACAAAAAAAAATCCAGCCCCGGCAGGGGAGGAGGACCTCCTGATGAATCCCTTGTCTAAATTCTCGTGAATATACTCCTCTAGAACTGAGTTCTCTTTAGTAGATAATGGGTATACATGACCTCTGGGAGGCATGGTACCAGGGAGTAGGTTAATTTTGCAATCAAAGGACCTGTGTGGGGGTAAGGTATCGGCTTTCTTTTTGTCAAATACTGCCTTTAAATCTAGATACTGAGGCGGAATTTGTGTCTCTGTAGGATTGTCAGAGGTAGTCGATGTATTAGTTAATCCGAGAGGTAAGACCTTCCGCAAGCATTTTTCCTGACAATTCTCTCCCCACGAAACTATCTCCCCTGACTCCCAATTAATAATAGGGTTGTGTCTCCTCAACCAGGAGTACCCCAGGACTATGGGAATAGACGGAGAAGAAATGAGCATTAAGGATATATCCTCTTTATGTAGGATGCCAACAGTCAAGTTAATCGGTATGGTCTCATGGAAAATAACAGGCTCAAGTAACGGTCTACCATCGATGGCCTCAACAGCCAGTGGTGTCTCTTTTAACTGGGATGGGATAGCATGCTTGGCAACAAAACCCTGATCTATAAAGCTCTCAGCAGCTCCAGAATCGATTAGTGCCATAGTCTGTACTACTCCCTTCTCCCACCTCAAAGAAACGGGTAACAGAAGCCTGAACTCTTTGTAATTGTGAATAGAGGACAAAGTAGAAACACCCAAGGCCTGTCCTCTAGAGAAACTTAGGTGCGAGCGTTTCCCGAACGATTAGGACAATTTAGGCGTAAATGTCCTCTGACTCCACAATACATACATAAACCCTCCCTTCTTCTGTACTGTCTCTCTCTCTCTGTGAGATGAGTACTACCTATCTGCATAGGTTCGGAAATACGTAAGTCCTCGAACTCAGAATTTTGAAAGGTAGGCGCTAGTTTAAAGGAGGGTCTACGGGTCCTATCTCGAGTGTTCTGCCTCTCTCTTATGCGTTCATCAATACGAGATATAAAAGAAATTAAATCCTCCAAATTCTCAGGGAGTTCTCTAGTAGCGACTTCGTCAAGAATTACATCTGATAACCCATTCAGAAACACATCTATATAAGCCTGTTCGTTCCACTTAACTTCTGCCGCCAAGGACCTGAACTCTAGTGCATAGTCCACAAGTGTTCGATTGTCCTGTCTAAGGCGCAACAGTAATCTAGCTGCATTGACCTTTCTACCAGGAGGGTCAAAAGTTCTTCTAAACGCAGCTACAAAGGCATTATAATTATAGACTAGTGGATTATCATTCTCCCATAAAGGATTGGCCCATCTCAGAGCTTTCTCAATGAGTAAAGTAATAACAAATCCAACCTTCGCTCTATCTGTAGGATAAGAGCGGGGTTGTAATTCGAAATGGATGCTAATCTG
This sequence comes from Pelobates fuscus, assembly GCF_036172605.1. Classification (NCBI taxonomy): domain Eukaryota; kingdom Metazoa; phylum Chordata; class Amphibia; order Anura; family Pelobatidae; genus Pelobates; species Pelobates fuscus. The sequence continues at coordinate 159,288,064 of NC_086322.1, read as the reverse complement.
GTTCAGAAAACCACGGCACTTCTCCGGTGACCCACCATAACGTACTGGTGGGGTAATACGGGAAGAAGCACCTACAGTGGCTAACTCTAGACCTGAGACTGCAGGAGAAATAGAAGGAGTACGTGTCTCCTCAGGTGGGTTACTAGCACGAGACAAAAGTGCCTGTAGTGCTAGAGCCATCTGATCCATCCTATGCTCCATGGCGTCAAACCTGGGATCAGAAGAACCAAGCTGACTGTTTGTACCTGCAGGATCCATTGGCCCTGTCGTAATGTCAGGATCGGGACAGGGATCCAACACGCAGGGTACAAAGAGTGGAAAGGTACGTATACCGGGCCTTAGAATGGCCGGACTAACGTACCGAGAGTAATAGAGAATAGTCAGAGACAAGCCGAGGTCGAGGAAACGAGAAGACAGATAAGCGAGAGACAAGCCGGGTCAAGGGATAACAGAGAAGCAGGGTAGTACAACAAGCCGAGTCAAAACCAAATAGAGCAAACTAGAATACCAGAGCACTGAGTGACTAGACAAGCTAGAACCACGACAGGGCAATGAGCTGAAGAGAGAAGTAAGCTTAAATACCCTGGCTCCGGATGGTGAGCACGCCTCTGACAAGTGCCGATTGGATATCGGACACTTGAGTGACAGGTCGCTCGTGATAGCGTCATGACGTCACGTATTGAGCGTCCTGCTAGAAAAGGATGTGGATTCCTCGCGGCCGGTGTTTAAGTGGCTGGATGAACCGCGAGGAACGGAGGAAACAGCTCGCCTGGACGGATAAACCACCAAGTCTCTCCCTCCCTTAGAGGTAGAGACCTCAGGTACCCTGACAGGTATAATCCAAGTAGTTGGTTTGGTAACTGGTATGAGCAGTTTGGAGGACTTAAGGCATTGGTAGGTGGAGTCATGCTAATCTTGATGCTGTGTCTTCTCCTACCATGTCTTATTCCTTTGGTAGTTAGGTCTGTGCAGAGCATTATAGAAAATATGGCAGAGAGAAAGGCTGCTGCACATATAATGGCTATATATAGGTATGAGGCTCTAAATCAGGGAGAACTAGTACAGGAAGAGGAATGTTGAGAGATTCATGTCCTTAGGGAGTCGCAAAGTCTGGTCTGGTTCATGGCAACTTGAGGTGTAAGCAAACTATGGTTAAGTGATGCATCGGGAATTGTGAAATATCAGAAGCATCAAAGGGGGGAATGTGGTGGAATCTCAGTAAAAATAAATTTACTAGGACAAGATTGCCACGTGGTATGTGCACTTGCATATGTTGATGTATCAGTTAGTTACATGTAGCTAAGATACAATCAGTAGTGTAAGGAGCATATGTAGGAATACAGGATATACGAGTATTTCCCCTCCTCCCTTGTGCTGGGCAAGCCATGTGGTCAAACAGGAATTTAGTCTCTATTCGGTTGATTATATAAGAGTATGTGTAGGTTGAACTGATTATGGGAGGAGCTACATGCCTATATAAGGGACCTACACTGTATGATCAGGACTCAGACTTTGCTGTTTTTTGGTGACATTAGTCCCTCTGAGTCCCGGTCGGTGAATTGAATAAAGAATCTCTTCCTTCCTGAAGAAACCTGTGTCCATCTCTCTGTGCTTGGCTTCCGTCAGTTTCTCCGGTATCAGGCGGAGCCCGCTCCCTTCTCCTGTCAGAAATAAAGAAAGAGATCTTCGATTTCTGCCTACCCTGCAACATCTCCCTCACAGCGGAATATCTCCCAGGGGAGACGAATCTCACGGCAGACTGGTTCTCACGTAACTGGCGGGACTGGAAACTGGATACACAAATCTTCAACCACATTGCGAAACGTCGAGGGCCACTTCACCTGGATCTGTTTGCGTCCCGCAACAACAGACAAACAACACTATACTTTAGCTGGCTCCCGGACCTGGAGAGCGCAGCAGAGGACGCATTCCTACAGCCATGGCTGATCACGGGAGCCTACGCCTTTCCTCCCTTTGCCATGATAGCGAGGACCATACACTTCTTGAGAAGTCAACAAACCTCTCTAGTGCTAATCACTCCGCTGTGGAGAGGACAACCATGGCTCCCGGACCTCCTAGCCCTATCATACAACGACCCTCTTCTACTACCTCATCATCAGTACATCCTCACAGATCCAAAAGGCAACCTCACCCACTCATCCTCGTTTGGACACTTTCAGGGGCGCCTGGCAAGTTGGCGAACTATCGCAGGCTGCTAAGGAACTACTATCGGACTCACGGGCCCCTGGAACCAGAAGATGCTACCTATCGGCTTGGAATTCCTGGTCCACTTGGTGTTTGGAATGAAACTTCGATCCATTTACGGCCTCTATTCCAGCCATTCTGAATTTCCTATCCCAACTATTCTCAGCTGGTCAGTCTTATAGATCACTTAACGTAATTCGTTCAGCTATCTCAGCGGCCCATGTCCCCATACTAGGGTATGTCGACTCCTGAGGGGCATCTGATTACAGCGCCCCCCCCCGGTCCTAAATACTCACGACTCTGGGACGTAGAGGTAGCCCTCCGATTCCTGAGAGACTGGCCAACCAACGACAGACTCTCTCTCCGACAACTCTCAGCAAAACTCACGGTTCTGCTTTGCCTGGTCTCCTTCCGCAAGGTGTCGGACATTCGGGCGTTGGACATAGATGCTTTTTCAATCTCCCCTGAAGGACTAACTTGCCGGATATCCCGTCGCACGAAGACGGACTCCACATTGGTATTCTACCCCTTTTTCCCCACCGATCCACAACTCTGCGTCGTCTCTGCCCTATGGCGGTACGTGGAAATTACCTTACCGATTCGGTCTCCATCCTCAGGTCAACTCCTAGTATCATACGTTAGACCACATGTCCCCATCACAATGACCACCCTAGCTTGGTGGGTTCGCTGGATACTATCACTAGCTGGCGTGGACGCCACGTTCGGGGCCCACTCGGTACGCGGAGCGGCAGCATCCTCAGCCTTCATGGCGGGTGCCTCACTATCGGATATCCTACGCTCCGCAGATTGGTCTAGAGAATCTACTTTCCGCACCTTTTATTTCCGACCGAACTCCGGTGTGGCCATGTCTCTTATACAACAGCGTTAAAAAATGCAAACTAGGAAGCCTCCTGTCATGTGGTAAAATTGAAGATTATGCTAGCGTTAGTGTACTTATAATCTTAATTTTAATAATGACAGGAGGCGAGTATTTTCCCACCCTTCCCACCTGGGGAGGAGGGGAACTACTCTAGTCACACGTTTACAACTTTTCCTCCATTCTATCTCCCTGAACTAAGATGCTTGATATATTGTATCCACTGTTATCATCAGCCTATCGAACTGCTGTAGATTATACAATGAATACGTAAACTATAATTTTCAATGTTATCCGATGGATCACTGTCACTACTACAAACAGTTTCAAGACCGGTGCCTAACCTTCTCATATTTTCTTTTCAGTTTAATTTCATAAAAATTTTGAACTTCTACGGCATAACCCTAGGATTACTGTTCATCATCTAAAGACCAAGACTCCTTTCAGATGTTTCACCCGTTGGTACCTGTTTCCACTCAAGCCAAGAAGTTCATCATTCCCGTTGGATAACACCGCTGATGTTGTTACAGACTTTATCGCTAACCTACTTCCCTGTTTCGATGTCGCTTCCGAAAGAGGAGGAGGAGGAGCCTGTTTACTGGGATAATATACTCCCTGTTTGCATTTTGATTGGTTTAAATGTTTTTTTACTTTCTTTACTGCTGTGGAGTTTAGTAAAGAGAGTAATGCAAAATACTCGCCTCCTGTCATTATTAAAATTAAGATTATAAGTACACTAACGCTAGCATAATCTTCAATTGTCACTTATGGTACTAGGGCAATTAGCTGTAGCATTACAACACATTTGCTAAACTAATTATATACTGATATTCAGTTTATAAAAAAATAAATCCAATTACAGTACTTAAAGCTCAAAACAGTCGAACTGTAACAATTCTCTTAGTCTGGTATGCTTTCAGTTTGGCTACTCAAATTTGAAATTCACTTCAGTAAATAACCCTGACAGTTTAGCAGGATGTCTAAGAAGTTTACATATCAAACCGATTCCACAAACAGAGGCAATTCAGAGCCGAAATGCACGTAGTCCCCTCTACATGAGAGGTGCTAGAAACTCAGATGATAATTTTCTCTTTGTTCAGCTTAATCAATGTGGAATAGCTTATACCCGTGTCTCCAGTGAGCAAAAAAAAAAAAATACATCTTGCTCAACTTTTTTGACTTTGGGAAACCTAATATGCTAAGAAACTGAAACAGAATTTATGAGAAGACTGAGAACAAGGAAGAAGTATTCAAATACTGTATTTATGTGCTGATATATAGCAGTGATAATATTTATATATAATCAATACTCACATCCAGTTGTGCATTCCAACTGAATGTTCTTCCCTGTAGTAACTGAAATACCATACACAAAGCTATACAAAATAACACACACACAGCTATACAGGAATTTATACATTACACAAATACACATAAGCATTAACATACATTCATTATCTACAGCATACTGTATATAACATGCAGCAATGTAAATATATGCACACATTATGCACATGCACTCACACAGAAACAAATAATTTACATTTACCATCATATATAATTTTGTCTATGCAAAAAATACAAGAGAGAGGGATATCTAAATACATGTTCACACATACATATAGATGCAATATGCTTTATATATTCGTAAATATGCAGTTTAAATATGTATAGAAGAAGGTTCTATAAGTGCGCATTTTTTTAATTCCTTCTGTCAACGTTATATATGCATGGATAGAAATTTCAAACATGCATCACTATTTTCACATATGGGCGCAATGTCACGATGATAGATGCAGGAGATGATTTATATATGCCTGAATTGTCCTTTTTATATATGCATATGAATTTGCTTTTATTTATTTATTCTAAAGTTCTTATATGTGCATATGTTCATGTATGCATTTTCTTAACTCCCCCAGTCAATTTTTTCATCCCTGCCATATCTGCTATTTCCACCACCATCCCCTTTTTCCCTTCCTTTAGCCTAATTATATTGACTAATCCTAGAGTTTTGTTAGCGTGGTAGCTCCCTTTGTGCTCTTTATAAAATTGATTTTCATCTTATGTTATGGAGTGTTGTAATCCTTGAGCATTCGCTCAACATTGACCGGTCTCCAAAGCAATCACTATCTCCCACCATGTTATGACTGATTTTTCTATTTATTACAGTTCATAGTCTTTCTGATTTTGTTGGTTTTGGATGTTTTCTTATCTGCCATGATGAACAAAACTGTAATATAAAATCTTTACAAAAGATTCATATAGATTGCACTGAAATTTCATCAGAAGTCATAAATATGTAAAATGGTGACACAAGGTGGCCACAATGTATTCTAACAATCACCTGTTTTTCTACATTACCAATTTTCAGAGTGCCTCTTCTTGTGTAGTGTACAGTGGATGACTCGGATGATTCAGTGCATGTGAGTAAGACAATCTGTGGAAGAATGTGTGATCATGCACTATCTTCTGTAGTATTCTGGATTGCCCCTACATGCACAAAGATAGAAAAGTGACACAACACTTTGCCACTTTATTGTTCAAGAAGTTATGGTAAAGTGGAGTAATGAAAACCTGAGAATTTAGCACTCCAGATATTTCTCTTTAACCCCAAATCTGGTCATGTTGCTAAGCATGCTTAAACCTCACAAGGGAGAGTGGCACTGTACATTACATCTCATTATCTGCATCTCTTATTTATTCTCACTACAAAACATGAATAATCTTCTAAACTGTTTGAAAGTTGTTTATATGACCTCTATAATATCATGTGCATTGTTATAGTTTTAAATTACTAAGCAATAAAAAGCTTGGTGTCAGTGCAATATATTGTAACAGTAAAAGAGACATATTTTCAGTATTATTTATAGTTAAGAAGGTTAAACAATGTTTTAATTATGATTTGGCATTGAAACAAGAACTGCATGATAGATCAGGGTGATGATTTTATTAAAGTGACATAACTTCCCAGGAGGAAGATGTACATATTCAGTTTTTGCTTGAATCGACAGCTGTACAGGTAGCAAACTGTTATATTAACTCAAGCTAAAGCTAATGTACATTATACATGGTGTACTTTTGAAAAAAGGTCTGCTTCAGCTCATGCATGTGTTTAAATTTTTTATACATCTGAACAATTTAAGTGTGCAATTCAAACTCTGAAATAGTCAAGTCTTAAATTATTATTTTTATTAGATAATGTGATGAAGAATAATTGGATGGGCAAGTATGTGTGCACTGTCATATAATATACAGTATGCATGCTTGCTTTGCTCCCCAATGTTCACCAACTGCCCCCATGACTTACAGACAGGTATATGGTCTCCCTTTTTAAAGATGTGGAGTTCACACCTCCAGATATACCCCCTGCTATGTATTTAGGACCTAGGTTACAAGATCATCCATGTTTACTTCCACTTGGTGGGTCAAGTCATGGATTGAGATGTGGGCACGTGAATACTTAACATTCACCATATTTGGTGTGTATTTTCCCTTCATTTTTTTTTCTTTGTCTGGAAGGGGCCATGGGTCATTGGATTTCCTTAATGGGGGTCTGGACAGCTATAGAATAACATGAGGACATTTCCCAGTATTCTAATACTATTATTAATTATTAATAACCACAAATTTGACCCTTAGGTATCCATTTCCTAAACAGCGACTGGTGATGAATTGAAATTCTAATACCAAAATTTAGATCACAACAGTCAACCAAGAAAAACAGCTGAATTGGATGATTTTGTAAATATATAATTTTGCTAATTAATTTCAGTTCAATTTGTAATTTTGTTTTGTTTAAAAAAAATAAAAATAATATATATATATATATACATATTAATATTAGGGACACTGCTAGGTGGGCTGATCAGCGTTTAGCTCTTTTCAATACTTCGGTCTGATTTTAGCATCTTTTTATTCTTTGGTCCATATTTCCTGAAAATCTGCAGCTGAGTGTGTTTCTTTCATAGTATTATTTTCGTGATACTGATTGTTAAATAACACATGCAGTTCCAACTTTACCAATAACTCCTTCTACTCTATATGCAGGACCATGTTCACTTTCTAAGAGCAACAGCTGAGCACTCTTGGACTTTATGGTAATTTCAGTTTTTCTTTAACAGCTATGTTCCCTCAGGGCATGGATAAAACATTCTACCACAAAAAAATTAATTAAAAAAAGATAATACTAAATTATTGCACATTGTTGTACCTTCGAGACAAGTAAAAGGGTCTGATACAAGAAGTACTTAATTTTAAAAATGTCATAGATGTGCAATGATTGCAAAGCAACTGATTCACTTTTTACATTTTTTTTCCACTAGTTTAGCATAATTATATATATGTCATATATATTTTTTCTCGCTACATATAAACATCAGGTTACCAGTCTGATTACTGAGTACTAGTAATTTTCATTCTATATTTAATCTCTTCATCTTAACGTGAAACCACACCAACCGTAATGATAAGGCAGAAGATTAAAAACAATTGATACATTGCCTTAAATGATTTGTGTACCACAATCTATGGGTGTCGCTTGATAGGGAAGGCACGAACAAAGCCCTCCACGCTTACGTATGGCATAGACCGTCTGAAGCGATACAACAACTAGGCAAAGACTCCCACATCACACAAGCGTTGAAGACCTGGGCCACCCTGAGATGGGACTCATACATCTCTCCGCAGCCAAACCCACTGATACCACTGACGCATAATACAACCGATGAACGCATGGCCCATTGCGGAGAAGGGTGGATTTATCCCCCTAATGGAAGCCTTAGGAAATGCCAAGCTAAAAATTCTGAGAGACTGGTCCACGGAAGTGACCCCCACACTTCCACTATGCAAAATTACGACACTTCTATCATAATTTGCCACACAGAGCAACGGTTCACAGGGAGGTGACATGGTTTGAAAATCTATGTATACATGACACTGATGCAGATGGTAGAGTATCCGTCCTATATCAATGACTGATTGTAGGAGATTGTGTCTGAAATGATGACTTGAAGAGGCGATGGTGAGAGTTGAGAGATCAGTCCTTCACCGACATTCAATGGGAACGGATACTTGTCCTACAACATAAAAGCTCAATAACCTCCAGGTACCAGGAAGTTAACTATAAGTGGATTTCCCACTAGTACCGCTTGCCTGCGCTATTACATATAATATTCCCGGAGGTCTACGACACGTGCTGGAGATGCGAAGCACAGATTGGCACCTTACGACACATCTGGTGGGACTGCACTAAGATCAGAACATACTGGGAAGAGATCAAACTGGAACTGGCAAACATCCTAGGTGAGCCATCAGTCCTCAGCATGGAAGCTGTGCTGATTCATTTCACAGACCAATCAATTGCTCAATACAAAAAGTCAATACTGAAACAACTCCTCAATACAGCTAAGTCACTGATTTCCCACCTTGTGGAAGCAAACTCAACCACCCACCAAGGCACAATGGTTGCGGAGGGGAGAAGAGAATCATACCGCGGAAGCGAAATGTGCAGACCTTCTGGGACGGAGCGACAAACACATAAAACAATGGAGAAACATAGAAACATAGAATGTGACGGCAGACAAGAACCATTCGGCCCATCTAGTCTGCCCAATTTTCTAAATACTTTCATTAGTCCCTGGCCTTATCTTATAGTTAGGATAGCCTTATGCCTATCCCACGCATGCTTAAACTCCTTTACTGTGTTAACCTCTACCACTTCAGCTGGAAGGCTATTCCATGCATCCACTACCCTCTCAGTAAAGTAATACTTCCTGATATTATTTTTAAACCTTTGTCCCTCTAATTTAAGACTATGTTCTCTTCTTGTGGTAGTTTTTCTTCTTTTAAATATAGTCTCCTCCTTTACTGTGTTGATTCCCTTTATGTATTTAAATGTTTCTATCATATCCCCCCTGTCTCGTCTTTCCTCCAAGCTATACATGTTAATATCCTTTAAACTTTCCTGGTAAGTTTTATCTTGCAATCCATGAACCAGTTTAGTAGCCCTTCTCTGAACTCTCTCTAAGGTATCAATATCCTTCTAAAGATACGGTCTCCAGTACTGCGTACAATACTCCAAGTGAGGTCTCACTAGTGTTCTGTACAATGGCATGAGCACTTCCCTCTTTCTACTGCTAATACCTCTCCCTATACAACCAAGCATTCTGATAGCATTTCCTGCTGCTCTATTACATTGTCTGCCTACCTTTAAGTCATTAGAAATAATCACCCCTGAATCCCTTTCCTCAGATGTTGAGGTTAGGACTCTATCAAATATTCTGTACTCTGCCCTTGGGATTTACGTCCAAGATGCATTATCTTGCACTTATCCACATTAAATGTCAGTTGCCACAACTCTGACCATTTTTCTAGTTTCCCTAAATCATTAGCCATTTGGCTTATCCCTCCTGGAACATCAACCCTGCTACATATCTTAGTATCATCAGCAAAAATACATAATTGCCATCAAGACCTTCTGCAATATCACTAATAAAAATATTAAAGAGAATGGGTCCAAGTACAGATCCCTGAGGTACCCCACTGGTGACAAGCCCAAGCTTCGAATATACTCCATTGACTACAACCCTCTGTTTCCTGTCACTCAACCTCAGCCTTACCCATTCAACAATATTGGATTACAAACTTTAATATTGCAGTTTATTGATAAGCCTTCTATGTTCTATGTGTCAAAAGCCTTACTGAAATCTAGGTAAGCAATGTCTACTGCACCACCCTGATCTATAATTTTAGTTACCCCATCAAAAAAATCAATAAGATTAGTTTGGCATGATCTCCCTGAAGTAAACCCATGTTGCCTCTGATCTTGAAATCCATGTGTTTTTAGATGTTCCACAATCCTATCCTTTAACATGGTTTCCATCACTTTCCCCACTACTGAAGTAAGGCTTACTGGCCTATAGTTACCCGACTCTTCCCTATTACCTTTCATGTGAATGGGCACAACATTCGCCAACTTCCAATCTTCTGGGACTACTCCTGTTATCAATAATTGGTTAAATAAATATGTTAATGGTTTTGCTAGTACACCACTAAACTCTTTTAATAGCTTTGGGTGTATTCCATCAGGTCCCATTGACTTATTTGTCTTTACTTTTGACAGTTGAAATAGAACATCTTTCTCTGTAAACTCACGTGTAATAAATGACTCATGTATCCTTTTTCTTAACTGAGGTCCCTTTCCTTCATTTTCATCTGTAAATACCGAACAAAAATATTCATTGAGACAGTCAGCTAGACCTTTATCCTCTTCTACATACCTTCCTTCTTTTGTTTTTAATCTAAATAATACTTGTTTTACTTTTCTTTTCTCATTTATGTATCTAAAAAAAATTGTTTCCCCCTTTTTTACTGATTGTGCTATTTTCTCTTCTGTGTGTGATTTGGACGCTCTTATAACTTGCTTAGCCTCTTTCTGCCTAATCGTATAGATCATTCTGTCTTCCTCACTCTGTTTTTTTTTTATAATTACTAAATGCTAACTTTTAGTTTTTTACTATTTTGGCCACATCTGTGGAGTACCACAGTGGTTTCTTGAATTTTTTGCTTTTACTGACAAGCCTAACGCAATTTGCTGTTGCCTTCAGTAGTGCAACTTTGAAATAATCCCCTTTCTCTTGGACTCCATTTTAATTGCTCCAGTCTGATAATGACTCCTTTACACATATTCTAATTTTAGAAAAAAAGTCTGTTTTTCTAAAGTCTAAAACTTTTGTTTTTGTGTGGTGTGACTCAGTCACTGTTCTTATTTTAAACCACACTGACTGATGATCACTGGATCCTAAACTTTCACCTACAGTAATATCGGATACCAAATCTCCATTTGTTAACACTAAATCTAGTATGGCCTCTTTACGAGTTGGCTCCTTAACGACTTGTTTTAGGGACAATCCCAGTATGGAGTCTAGATTTTATGCTATCACATACAGGGCCACCCTTTGCTGCCTTCCCTGTCTTTTCTATATAAAGAGTACCCTGGTATTGCTATGTCCCAGTCATTTTTCTCATTATACCATGTCTCAGTAACAGCGACTAAATCTTTACTATCAGTTGCCATTATTGCCACAAGTTCATGGATCTTATTCCCTAAACTGTGAGCATTTGTAGACATGACTCTAAGCTTATCATTTTTTAACACACTTGCTACAGGCACCTTCTGTCCTTGTTTTGGGGGACAATTGGATTGATGTTTTATCACCCTTTTGCCCCCCTCTCCTAGTTTAAATACATCCTAGCAAAACCTCTGAACTGCTCGCTGAGAACATATGTACCCTTTTGAGAAAGATGCAAACTATCTTTTTTGTACAGTTTATTTCCATTCCAAACAGAGCTACCATGAGAAAAAAAGCCAAATCCTTGCTCCCGACACCATTCACCAAGCCACAAGTTCAAGTCTCTAATACGCATCCGCCTGTCATTCTGAGTGTTATGCACAGGCAGAACTTCAGAGAATGACAGTGTGGAAGCAACCTGCCGTATATCATTGGCAAAAACACTAAAAACTTCCTTAAACTCTGAAACCTCATTGCAAGCCAAGTCATTTGTCCCTAGATGGACAAGTACATCCAATTCGCCTTCCTGCTTTGCTCGCTTAACAATATTACAGATACGTCTCCTGTCTCTGTGAGCAGTAGCTCCGGGAAGACACCTCACAAGACCACCATTGTCTTTCTCCACACCTCTTATGATGGAATCCCCCAACAACAACTGCTTTCTATTAGGCCTCACCATAATCTCCAAGCCTCTCTCCACAACACCACTAGCCTCAGTGTCTCTCTTCACAACACCACTAGCCTCAGTGCCTCTCTGCACAACACCACTAGCCACAGTGCCTCTCTCCACAACACCACTACCCTCAGTGCCTGTCTCCATAACACCATTACACTCTGAAAGTGCAGAAAATGAATTATGTAGAGCAACAGACTGTGTAATATGCCTTTTATCCACAACTCTAAGTCTACCAGATCCTACAGTGATCCATCTGCCATTCCTAGTATGTCTCTGTAGCAGTTCCAGCCTGAGTTTGTTTACCAGATAATTTACGAATCTCAGACTTCAAAAATACAATCTCCTGCTGCAAGATAGAGAACTATCTACAGATTAGACATCAACCAAACCTCCAAAAAGTGGAACGTGAAACAAATGCATAGCAACTATTACATTGAACTAAGTCTGCCATTCCAATGAGGTGAACATGGTATGTATACCTAGCACACACAAGGGCAAAATGAGGACCAGGGCTCTATGCCTGCTGAAACGTGGGGCACGTGCGTGCTCCAGCCCTCCCCACTAGACCTACTTTTAATCCCCCCTCCCCTTCCCCCCCCTACCTGACACCCTCTCACCCTAATCACGGCTTCTCTAGATGTCCAAGACGCAAACTACAGATGACTAACACTAAACTTTCAGAGTCTGGTGGGCCGGGAGGGCGTGGAAGGATGAGAACATCTGGCAGTGCACTACCAGAACACTAAACCCACTTTAAAGACAGACATTTTTATCAAACTCGGAACATTACTCAATTGAGAAACAACACTCCCACAGATGTTCACGCCTCAGACATGACAACCACCCGCACTAAGTCCAGGCTCAGCAGACAAGCGGGTCACATGGCCTAGGTGACCTAGACTCCTTAAGGATGATGACGGATTAACGACAGGGAGCACACCTCACACTAGGGTTCTGGGATGCAGATATCGACACCACAACACTAACCCAGAGACTTTTTACTCCTGGTGACCCCTCCCCACTGTGTGACTTATGCCACTACAGATGGGAGGTTCATAACACATGATATAAGCAAGGAACATGCATTAGACGGACCAACGAGAGGAGCTAACAGACTCACGCACATCTCCCTGAACATCTTAACACCTGCTCCTGTCTAGGCGACCTGTCAGCCTCCTTGAGGTACCATTAGACATTCTAGATGCCGAGAACTAACATCATCCACACCACAAGCACGACTGACAACAACACTGAGAACTCAACGTTAGATATAGGCCAAGCGAGACTGCCTGATATACACCGAAGCGGAGACCTCAGTGTCTCTCTGTCAGGATCGGGACAGGGATCCAACACGCAGAGTACAAAGAGTAGAGAGATACATATACCGGACCTTAGAATGGCCGGACTTAACGTAAGAACTACGTATAGAATGGTCAGAGACAAGCCGAGGTCGAGGGGACGAGAAGACAGTAAGCGAGAGACAAGCCGAGGTCAAAGGATAACAGAGAAGCAGGAGAGTAATAACAAAGCCGGGTCAGAACCAAAAGACAATCAGGATACAAGAGCACTGTGTGACTAGACTGGCTAGAACCACGACAGGGCAATGAGCAAATACGGAAAGCTCCATTAAATACCCTTGCTCTAGAGAGTAATCACGCCTCCGACGAGTCCTGATTCGTGTTCCGGACTTGAGTGGCAGGTCGGACTGGATTAGCGTCATGACGTCGGCTATTGAGCGTCGCGTCATAAAAGGAAGTAGCTCCCTCGCGGCCGGCGTGTAAACGACCGAGGGAACCGCGAGGAACGGGAGAAACAGACCTTCTGGAAGGAGAAACGTCTAAGTCTCTACCCCTCTCAGAGGTAGTGACTACAGGTACCCTGACACTCTCTGAATGTCTTCACCAGACCAAACCTTTGTTTCTTATTGTAAATACGCAAGAGAAGTCACAAACTCTTAGATTGAAGATTGAGGGCCAATTGGTAACTCAGACACCGTATAAGGACACTCATGACATCTATAGCAACAGACATGATATATGACGCCAGACTGAAATAAAAACCTAGCCAAAATACCTAACTTACAAAAAGAAAGCAACAGAAAAACAAAAACAAAAGACAACACAGTAATGTACAAAGTGGGTAACGCACAAAAACACAGCCTAGATTGCACTACTGCATCAGGTCAACACTAAACTGTATCACACATGCTGCCAAACAGTACATTGATGCATCCTAACCCCCTACAATTTACATAGTATTATTTTAGTGCTGTTTTTAAAGCATTGTCTGTGAAACAACAGAAAAATTGAGTTGCACAGGGTTACAGATATATCCAAAGCCTGTTAAATTGCTACTTGAAAATGTGAATCTCAGAATATAACTGCTGTTTTGTTTGATGACTCGATAAAAATTGTCATTTAAAATAAAAATAAAAATAAAATATTTGTGCAAAATAGAAATTGATTTTCTGTACATTTTTTCCCTTCTGGTTCATAACAATTACTGTAGGAATTTTTTACAGTAACCTAGAGGCAAGGTTATTCTCTATTACACCACAAAGTACCTAAATTTCTGTTTCTAAAAGCTCTTAAAATCCATTTGTAGCTCTTTACTAATTAATATCCAGTAAAGAAAGCTGAGCAGTCTTCATCAACAGGCGTATGCACAAAACTGTAAATTTTTCAGGTATTTAACAGAGATTTGATTGTTATTTTTCCAAATAGTAGAGATGCAAATATAAGTTACATAGAGACTTTTTCCAATTTTTTATTTTGACCTAAAATGTGTTTTTTTTCTTCTAAATTTAGAATTTCCACCCGTTTTAAATCTCTTCTCTGCGTCTTTGCATCTATAATCACATTCAATTTTCCAAAACTGCTATATATTCAATCATGTTGTTTTGTAAATATTTTCATTGTAACTGTTTATTTTTGTCCCTCCACTTCTAACAGCTTCCTTAACATTTTTGAAAAATCTTATTGTATGGTTTGTAGTAAACATATTATTATATAATGAATATATAAATCAGCCACAGACACAGTGTCATGTTTTCAAAGATAATTTTTGAAGTAGCAGTTTTGTCATTCATGAAATGTATATTTTGATGAAAATGATTTACTCTTCATCCAATGACATGTGTTAACAAACATTACATATTATGTATTAGTGAGAAGACATATCCTTTTTCTGTTTTTAACTTCCATAGCTGCGTGGGAATAACAGCATATGTAAATCAAATGTACTACAAGGTGAGGCAGTGACAGAACCTTCCCCCTCCCCAAGGCTTGTAAACAAAGTATACATACATGCTCAAATGTTCAATAAACTGTACATTCCAACATATATTATCATTTGAACTACATTCTAAATGTTGAGTGTATGAATGAATTCACAATAGATAGGAATATTTGCATGATTTCAAATATATATATATATATATATATATATATATATATATATATATATATATACTTCAAATGGTAATCATTATGTGTATTTATGAGTGCTAACTGTTAAATACAAATGAACAAGGCATTTTTTTAATTAAAGATCATTCATTACATAGTACACATTTGTCAACATAAGAAATATAAAATCAATTAAAAGTTTTACCTTGACAATGTTCAACATCAGTTGCCTTATATTTTTAAAAATATGCAGGCAGAAATTTATGGAACTCAAATTGGACACAATCTGTAACCTATAAATTGCAATGCTAACATTTTAAAAGCATAACCTAAATAAACAATGCATGTTGAAATTCTATTATAAATGTATATTCTTTTTACTCATAAATAGACTCAATAAAAGCACAGTTTTAAAGGATTCCAGTTATTTTAAAATTGTTCAGATGTAACGTGTCCAGAAAAACTTTGGAACATGACATCTGTTCATTAAATATGCTTGAATGATACATTAGTGATATAAATGTTGACAACAAAATTTAAGTCATAACTGAAGTGTTAGCTGCTTAGGTAATCTATATTAGAGCTTTATGTACAAATATTTTATGTGCAAAAGAAAAAAAGGAATAGAGTTAGGAAAAAGCTTAGCCTAACAGTTTTAGTTGTTTAACCCCTTGAAGATTATTGCTGTAAGGGGGTGCCACAAAAAATAAATCACCTACTTGACCACTAATATAGTCATATTGCAGTGCAATTAAGTGATAAATCACCCTTGCATAAAGGGATCATTTATTGCCAGGAAAACAAAGCCATTTTCCTGGCACTATAGGTTTCTAAAGAGCCCCCTCTCTCCTGCAGGACTGAAGGGGTTAAAACCCTTCCAGTCACTTACCTGAACCCAGCGCCGATGTCCCTCAGCACTGGGTCAGTCTCCGCCGATGCTCCTCGAACGACGTCACCCGAAGGGGGAGACCTAATGCCCATGCGCAATAAACACGCTTGCATTATAATTTCCCCATAGGAAAGCATTAGTCAGTGCTTTGCTATGGAGAAAAAATTCATGCACAGCGTGAGGATGTCCAGCGTCAGATAACGGAATAAAGGAATCCCTCTAGTTGCTGTCTGGTAGACAGCCACTGTGGGCAGACTTAGAGCTGCAATGTAAACATTTAGCTGAAGTTGTCTGGGTGCCTACAATGTCCCTTTAAATGTCAATCCTAATCCATAGACCAAAGCAGTTAAGACATAGTCTTAGACATTTTCCAGCATGTAATCACTGTGACAGTTATTCTCATGCATGAAAACACTAAAAGGGAAGCTTAGATTAAACAATAGTAACCCTTCATATGCTAAATGCCCCCACTTCCACACATTTAAAGAGAACTGAATATTTAATGACCAAGCATCTTTCACTGTCATTCACAATAATTGTGAGTGGCAAATAGGCTTGAGAGCCATCTTTTAATTAAAAACATATTTTACCACCATACTGCTGGCAAAGGCCAAGGGAAGATGTAATTCACAACATCTGGAGTGCCATAGATTACCTACTCCTGAACTAGAGCATGAGATGCCTAACTGTGATACTATATCCTACTAAACCTGCCAAATCTTAAAATAGAATCACTGTTTCATTGCACACACATATTTTATAAAATTAAAACTGTGCCTTTATATAATTCTCCTTATGCTTCCTATATCTTAAAGGACCACTCTAGGCACCCAGACCACTTCAGCTTAATGAAGTGGTCTGGGTGCCTGGTCCAGCTAGGGTTAACCCTTTTTTCATAAACATAGCAGTTTCAGAGAAACTGCTATGTTTATACTGAGGGCTAATCCAGCCTCCAGAGCCTCTAGTGGCTTTCTCATTGACAGCCGCTGGAGGCGCTTGCGTGCTTCTCACTGTGAAAATCACAGAGAGAAGACGCCAACATCCATAGGAAAGCATTGTAAATGCTTTCCTATGCGACCGACTGAATGCGCGCGCGGCTCATGCCGCGCATGCGCATTCAGCTGATGACGTCGCGAGGAAGGAGGAGAGGAGGAGGAAAGCTCCCCACCCGGCGCTATAGAAAGGTAAGATTTTAACTCCTTCCTCTCTCCAGAGCCCGGCAGGAGGGGGTCCCTGAGGGTGGGGGCACCCTCAGGGCACTTTAGTGCCAGGAAAACGAGTATGTTTTCCTGGCACTATAGTGGTCCTTTAATGATTATACTTCTCTCATTGTCACTTGCCATTATTTATATTTATTATATTTTCTTATTTGTACCCGATCTAAATACCTGGGTGTAGCCATTTTGTTCTTCTCTGCGAATGATGTCTGCTGTTTTCCCCTCTATGCGATGACTTTACGGTGGAATGTGGATACATTTGATTTGTAACTGAAACAGAATTTTGCTTGAAGCTGTGCCCATTGTCAAGTTGACTACTATGCATAAGGAAAAATAGTACGAAAATAGTGCGATTTAATGAAAACTATTGCACACAATAAAAAATAAAAATTGATTCAGACACAGGGAGATATGTAGAAGTAGATAAGATGAAGTTTGTTTTTGGAAGATCAATTTTAAATGTGTAGTGTAATGGAACCTTCCGTTAATGGACGCTTCCTAGCTTGCGCCGAGGCCACAAGCACCACACCGGACACCACAACCACCGCAGACTCCACAACTGCCCTAGCTTAACTGGAGTCTCGCCGTCGTCCATCCACCCTGGATCAGCTTCTGTCCTCCAGGACCGTGTGGGGAAAGACCTCTCCTCCAGGAGAGCGTATCAGGAACAAGCTCTTAAAAGAGCTAAGTGATTAAAGCTCAAGAGAGTATGCAGAGCATAGCAATCCCCAGTGTGATATAGCAGTTCCCTCCAATAACGAGACAAGGCTACGTATTGAGGGTAAAGAAGATCTGTTTTACTTGGCACCAAAGGGCCTTCTTTTATGCAGGTTTTCCCTACATAGGACCACCCACAGGGTTTTACAGAACAACCAATAACAAACGTACATTACAGAAAACACTCAACGCAATTATACACAAAATCCTCCCCTCTGCCAGTGATATATGGTACACAATGGGTTAACATAATTATCACAAGCAGGAAAATTAAAATTTTTATACATGTACTATAACTTTTAAAATATACGTCCAATCTTCATAAAAAATTACATATTCAGAATCAGCACACGTTAAACATAAACACTCTCAAAAATCCAACCAGTAGATAAAAAGTTAGCTGGGAGTCCTTTATGACCGACCGCAAGCACATTTTCCTGCCCAAAACAGTTCCATAGATTTGGGTTGTGCGGTCGGTCTATTTTACACAGAAAAATTACTAAGTCCCATTTGAATGCACGAACGGGGCTATTCGTGTATTTAGCTTAGTATAGCAGTGAATTCAAACTGCCGAACAGGACTTAGTCTCTGCAGCTGAAAACGGAGTGTAGGACAAGGTAAGGGTCAGCGTTGTTCGTTGAAATGTGCAGCCGATTTCAGTTCCATGGATTTGGCTACACATACCACTGACCTCGTTCGAATGAAGAAAGATGGCCGCTGCCACGTGTTGGTTTGTCGAATGGCAGCCACTTCGACTACTTCGGCATTTCGGCTGCATCCGAAGTTCCAATTTAAAGCTGCAGAACTGATCCAATACAATTTAAAGGGGCAGCAAGAGTCTTTTAAAATCCAATCTGCTAAAATAGTCTTTGTGACGAGACCAATCTCGCCACATTGCATTGGAGGAGCCTGGTTGCCCGCCTGTTGCCTCTGGACTATGGCTCCATGTTAAAAAGTCTTCCTTTCGCCTGCAGAAAAAGCTTGTTCGTGCCTTTCTGCCCAGCGGTCGGTAGATTCAATCTGCCGAACTAACGCACGAATGACTGGACCACCTGGGAGCTGGAGTGTGTCTGCAATTTACCGCCCAGAAGCTGCGATTAACTGCAGCTTAATTGACGAATACTGGGTGGCCTTTGTTAGTTTGCCAAACACGTGGTGGTGGCCATTTTAAAGTCCCGAATGGCCAGCGGTGTTCAGCGCCCAAATTATGGAACTGGAAACGGACACTTATTTTCACGAACACCGCTGAGCCGTCAGCCTCCTTGCTTCTATTCGTGGTGGTTTAGCCGAACGCTGGATTAATCGGGACTTTTTCTATGCGACTGTTTTAACCCAGATAGCTATGTCATGGAGCCTATTCGTGTAATTAAGGACTTTGGCTCCATGGCAATTGAACTGTGTGTATAGGATCTGAGCGCTATTCGGTAGTTATGTGCGCTAAGCTCACAGCTATCTGGGGATATGTGACATGTCTGTATTTTAGGTATAAAATGTAACATTGCATATTTTAAAGTGTTTTGCTGTCTTTGTGTCCCCACGTGTATAATGGAGTTTTGCCTCTGTCCTGGGAGATAATTGGATTACTTCCCAATTATCTCCAGGATAGAAGGAGGGAAATTAGAATGCATTGTGGGGATGTTTTACTTCTGTGTGTCTGAATGTGATACATGTCTGTCTGTGTTACAGTCTTCCATCTGGTCCCCTAGGGGAGTGTCCACCAGGTTGGAGACCTGCATAAATACTGGGCAGGTAGCCCTGATTAAACCAGACCACTGCTTGACTCTCAACACGGAGCTCTGTCTCGTCTTTGGGGGGGGATTTACTGTATGCTGTTAGAGACTGATTGCCAGGAGTGTAAGCCGCTTGGGTGCTTTTCCTGTTTGTCTGCTAGCAGCTATTTGTGAGGTTCCAGTTCGGGAGTTTGGAGTGCTATTTTGTATGCAGTTCGTGAGTTTGGAGCATTCCCTTGTATTCGGTTCGGGAGGTTGGTGTTCTGCAGTAGCTGTGCCTGTGTCTCTGGAAGGGGAAGATCGACTAAACGGCTGTTAACCCCTTTTATGCCCGGGGTGCCGTTACAGTCTTTAACAGGCAATATCTTCCAGGGGCCATAGTCTTAAAGGGGCATTGTCTTTATATTGACCTCTCTGAGTCTTTATAGCCCTTCTACCTATCCAGCATTTCTGGAAACTAGCTAAGAGAAAGGGTGGGTGTGTGTCTGTGATACATTTAACTTTATATCACCTTATTGACACTTTATCACTCCGGTCTTCATACTCTCTGCCTATACCCATCTATTTAGAGGGAATTTCCTTGCCCCTGCCAATATTATATAATAGGTAATAGTATTACCATTATTACACAATTAGCTCTCTGAGGACAAGTGTCAATCCATATCTGCCAAGTGACCCTATGTAGGAGGAACAGTCCCTATTCTGCTCTGTGTCAGTGTGTATCAGGGATCCTTAGGATAGGTGTCAATCCATACCTGCCAAGTGACCCTATGTAGGGGGAACAGTCCCTATTCTGCTCTGTGTCAGTGTGTACCAGGGGCTCTGAGGACAGGTGTCAATCCATATCTGCCAAGTGACCCTATGTAGGGGGAACAGTCTCTATTCTGCCCTGTGTCAGTGTGTATCATGATCTCTGAGGACAGGTGTCAATCCATATCTGCCAAGTGACCCTATGTAGGAGGAACAGTCTCTATTCTGCTCTGTGTCAGTGTGTATCATGGTCTCTGAGGACAGGTGTCAATCCATATCTGCCAAGTGACCCTATGTAGGGGGAACAGTCCCTATTCTGCTCTGTGTCAGTGTGTATCAGGGTCTCTAAAGGACAGGTGTAAATCCATATGTCAAGGTGTCAATATGTCATTTGTCAGGTGTCAATCCATATCCATTGTGATTTAGGAATGTTAGGTGATTTATGCCCTTTATGGATTAAAACCAGACTCTGCATCAACTGTGTAATTTTCCATGGGAGTTTTGCCATGGATCCCCCTCCGGCATGCCACAGTCCAGGTGTTAGTCCCCTTGAAACAACTTTTCCATCACTTTTGTGGCCAGAAAGAGTCCCTGTGGGTTTTAAAATTCGCCTGCCCATTGAAGTCAATGGTGGTTCGCCCGGTTCGCGAACGTTTGCGGAAGTTCGCGTCCGCCGTTCGCGAACCGAAAATTTTGTGTTCGCGACATCACTATAGGTGGGATATATTAGGAAGGAAGTGAACAGTCTAAGTGACTTTGATAAGGGCCTCATTGTTATGGCTAGATGGCATGGTGGAGAGTAAGAACATTTGTAAATATCCAAATTTGCAGACACCTCCTATTTCACCTTTGGCTGCTTTAAACACAAATTTAGGCAAAATAATTTAGAACAAAAGTTCATATATTTTGTTATACACTTACATAGTTACATAGTTAGATAGCTGAAAAGAGACTTGCGTCCATCAAGTTCAGCCTTCCTCACACCTGTTTTTTGCTGTTGATCCAAAAGAAAAAAAAAAAAAAAACCCAGTTTGAAGCACAATTTTGCAACAAGCTAGGACAAAAAATTCCTTCTTGACCCCAGAATGGCAGTCAGATTTATCCTTGAATCAAGCAGTTATTACCCTACATTGAAAGATCATATCCTTGAATATTCTGTCTTTGCAAGTATGCATCTAGTAGCTGTTTGAACATCTGTATGGACTCTGATAAAACCACTTCTTCAGGCAGAGAATTCCACATCCTGATTGTTCTTACAGTAAAAAAACCTTTCCTTTGCCTTAGACGAAATCTTCTTTCTTCCAGTCTAAACGCATGGCCTCGTGTCCTATGTAAAGTCCGGTTTGTGAATAGATTTCCACACAATGGTTTGTATTGGCCCCGAATATATTTGTATAATGTTATCATATCCCCTCTCAGGCGACGTTTTTCTAAACTAAATAGGTTTAAATTTGTTAACCTTTCTTCATAGCTGATATGTTCCATTCCTTTTATTAATTTTGTAGCCCGCCTCTGCACTTTTTCTAGTGCCATGATATCCTTCTTTAGAACAGGTGCCCAAAATTGCACAGCATATTCAATATGTGGTCTTACCAGTGATTTATAGAGAGGCAAAATTATATTCTTGGTACAAAGATTCTTTTTTACTTTTGGAATTGTCACAATTCATCTAATCTAAATGTATATTAAAATACCCATCTTGAAACAACTGACTTTTTTAATTCCCTCAAATGGCTTAACCCTTTAAGGACACATGACATGTGTGACATGTCATGATTCCCTTTTATTCCAGAAGTTTGGTCCTTAAGGGGTTAATGTGGTCATGTTTGGACTTATTTTGTAGGGAATAAACTTAGCATTATGAAAATATATATCTGGAGCTACAATTATCCATCTGTGGATTATTCGTAATGTTGGATGTGTCTCCTAGCATGGAGCCTGGCTTCTGACTTCTAATTATTGATTTGCATATCAAAAGGGCCCAAGGACTGCCACGCAGAGCAATTAAATGTTCAACAGATCTTGTGTAAAATACATATGAAATTCAATGGTTACAAAGTTTAATACTTGGCCAAAAGGACACAGCTAGATGTTTGGCTTAAGATGAAGAACATAATTTGCAAACCTTTTTTTGTAATATGACAAATTTTAAATTCCTGTAGCAGGGCAGCCAAATTAACCCTTCCAGTGCTGTAAGCAATTATACCATCACTAATGAGTAATTATTCCTCCATCCCCTACACACATTCATTGATTAATAATATTTCTTCCAATACAGCAGTGGATGGATCAACGGCCATGACATACACTATTTATAGACTCAGGGAAAGTCATGGAGACTAACTATTGCTTTTTAAACACTGTCCGTGTCAAGGGGCATGTATATGGCTAAGGTATCCATCATATACTGAAGACAAGGATGTGTTTTTCTCCTTCGTTGGCAAATACTTCATTAAAAAACTTTTTTTTCCAGAATGGTTTAACTTATTCCCCATCCCCATTGACACCTTTACAGAGTTCTTCTGGTATTGAGAGCTCATGATATCAAGGGTAAAGAACACACAGGGCTACAGTGGTTGTGCCACTTGTACGAAATTGAAGGGGTGTTTGTCATTTAAGCCAGTGGATTTTTTCAGATTCCTACAACTCAAAGTCTTCACTAAACAAACACGTTATGGAAGCGGCATGGACACTTCCTTTTATCAATAAAGGGCCTAATTACTGCTCTGTATGCTCACATAAGCTCTACTACATTGGAATAGGGTAGGTTACACTAAGTTGATCAATGGGAAGTGGACCTAGGGGAGACCCTGGAAGGTATTGAATGGGCTGAAATATGGGAAGCAAACAGATCATCAATATGCGTTACTTTGCAAGAACAGTCTTACAAGACTATGTTCCATTGCTAGACTACCCCTGTAAAGCTGTTCCATATGAATAAAATGCCAGTCGATCAATGCCGGGGGAGGTGTGGTCAAAGAGGTACCTACATTCATATGTGGTGGAGGTACCCAGAGATGCAAACTGTTTGGGGGTGGGTCAGAGATCTTTTATCTGTTATCCTCCAAAGTAGGATCGAGTGTCTTTCTACTATTTAGCTCTCAAGATTATTGGATGAAAACAGAACAACAACTTTTGCATAAACTAACCCTACCAGCTAGACAAGCGTTCTCTCAATCTTCGCTAAAACCAGAGACAGACTTATGGACAGACTGATGGCACAGGTAAGGCGCATGATGAAAACCTTGAGTGACTAGCGGTATTTGGAGTTAGGTTGGATTGGATTGGAAGAGGGGATTGTTGTGATCCCATGTTTTTCCTTCTCTGCTTCTTCTTGGTGACTATGGTCACAGCTGTGTTGAGTTCATTAACAAGATTCTCCTGTGTAGTTCTGGGCTGACTCCTCACTATTTTCATGATCATTGAAACTCCATGAGGTGAGATTTTGCATGGAGCACCAGACCAAGGGAGACTGGCAGTTATTTTGTGTTTCTTCTATTTGCAAATAATTGCACCAACTGTTGTCACCTTCTCACCAAACTGATTGCTGATGGTCTTGTAGCCCATTCCAGCCATGTGTAGGTTTACAATCTTGTCCCTGACATCCTTGGATAGTTCTTTGGTCTTGGCCATGGTGGAGAGTTTGGAATCTGATTGATTGATTGATTGATTGCTTCTGTGGACAGGTATCTTTTATACAGTTAAAGGGACTCTCCAGTGCCAGGAAAACAATCTGTTTTCCTGGCACTTCAGGTTCCCTCTCCCTCCCACCTCCCATCCCCGTTTGCTGAAGGGGTGAAAACCCCTTCAGTCACTTACCAGAGGCAGTGACATGTCCCACATCGCTGCTTCTTCCTCCACCACCACTCCTCCCCTTCATTACGTCAGCCGGCGGGGGAGACTGATCCCGCTTGCCGGCTGGGGAGACTTAATGTGCATGTGCATTAGACCTCTCCATAAGAAAGCATTGAAAATGCTTTTAAATGCTTTCCTATGGGGATTTTAGTGACGCTGGAGGTCCTCACACAGCGTGAAGATGTCCAGCGACACTATATCACAGATAATCTGTGCTATGATCCCGGAAGTGCCCTCTAGTGGCTGTCTATTAGACAGCCACTAGGGAGGACTTAACCCTGCAAGGTAATTATTGCAATTTATGAAAACTGCAATAATTACAGTTGCAGGGTTAAGGGTAGTGGGAGTTGGCACCCAGACCACTCCAATGGGCAGAAGTGGTCTGGGTGCCTGGAGTGTCCCTTTAAACAGCTGAGATTAGGAGCACTCCCTTTAAGAGAGTGATCCTAATCTCAGCTCGTTACCTGTATAAAAGAAACCTGGGAGCCAGAAATATTGCTGATTGATAAGGAATCAAATACTTATTTCACTCATTGACATGCAAATCAATTTATAACTTTTTTGACATGTGTTTTCTGGATTTTTTTTTTTGTCATTCTGTCTCTCACTGCTAAAATACACCTACAATTAAAATCATAGACTGATCATTTCTTTGTCAGTGGGCAAACATTCAAAATCAGCAGGGGATTAAATACTTTGTTTCCCTCACTATATGAACACTACCAGACAAATTCTGCATTGCTCAGTAGTTACAGAGCTCTGGTTACTGTACATCTAAGTGTACTTGTTACGCTGCTTGTATATTTGCATTCTTTGGATTCTTGACTTTGGACACTAAAACTCTGCTTACAGTTTGGGTAGATATATATTCAGCTCCAAACGTAATTGAACTTTGAAAGTGGATCAGCTATTCAAGGGACTATTCTTTGCTGCTGTTTTATTAAATAATTATATGCAACCCAAAACAAACATGTGCCACCAGCCTTAAAGGATCACTATGGTGTCAGGAAAACAAACTTGTTTATCTGACACTATATAACCCTTAGTTCCCCCCCATCCTCAGGGCCCCCCTTCCTTGGCGCTGAAGGGTTTAAAACCCCTTCAGTTACTTACTTTAATCCAGAGGCGAGCTCCCTCAGTGCTGGTGACCTCTACTCCCCTGCCAACGTCAGCTCCAGTGTGGTGCGGAAAGCGCATGCGCTGCAAGAGCCGTGCGCACATTCAAACAGTCCATAGGAAAGCATTTCTCAATGCTTTCCTATGGACATTCTGCATGCTGAATGTGATTTTCGCATCCAGCGTCACAGAAGCGCTTCTAGCGGCTGTCTGGAAGACAGCCACTATAGGCTGGATTAACCCTGAAATGTAAACATAGCAGTTTCTCTGAAACTGCTATGTTTACATCTAAAGGGTTAAAACCCGGGGGACCTGGCACCCAGACCACTTCATTGAGCGGAAGTTGTCTGGGTGACTATAGTGTCCCTTTAAAATATCTCTAATGGTTGGCTTATGCAGATTAATGGCTCCTCTTTTTAAGATTTAGTTTCTTCTCTCTGACAATATTGATTGTAAACAATTATCGAAAACCAAAATAAAAGAGTTATCACAGGCACTTAAAGGTAGTGTAATAAAAATGTAATGTGTTGTATGTCTCACCAAATAGACAACAGTAGTTGTAGGAGCCAAATACTAATTGAAGTAATACTTCTTGCCTTGTCCTTGCTGAAACAATGATTAGCGAAACGTTAATTTAGAACAGAAGCACAGTATGGCAGTCCCTGACAAAAGAGCCAAAGTGAACAAAAGTTAAAATAACTTCCTTTTATTAGAAAACATTATAAAACATGGCAGATTAGAAAAAAAAAAAGATTATGCATTTCCTCTTTGCAAAATATCTTAAAACAATCTAAAAGTACATGTTTAAACTAGCTTTCTTGAAAAATGTATGTAAACGTTATACATTGGTGGATCGACCTGTCTCATTCTAATCTGACTTGCCTCCAAGCTTAATCCTTTGTTTTGATGGTCCCATAAAAGTATGTTTTTTATTCTATCAGCAAACAGTATATTTTAATCTCAAATACTGGCTAAAAAAATGTATAGTACATTATACTTTTTAGGCCAGTACACATAGCATCCACAGCTGTATTGGCAAATTATCTATGTTTTACAATGTCACTGAATCATTTGTTCGATCATTTAAAGATATTTTTACAACACACATTTTACAAAGCCTGAGGGATTTATTGACTCACCTCTTTATTGAGCAAAACCTTTACAAATCTTATTTGAAAACTGGCTTTACACCTTTTTGTTCGCAGAACAGTTTTCACATTAAATATAGTTAACGAAAGTATAATTTCCTGCCTAACATCACACTTTTGTGTAACTTTAAAGCAAAATGAAAAATATAATAATAATTATAGGAAAAAATGAAATAATTAATGTGCATGCATGTTTCAGTCTATTTGTAATTCTCCCTACACCAGAATGCAATGTACTTTAGTAAAATGACAAATTAAAAATAAACATGGTTACAAGAGAATTGTTTATTTATTTAATATCAATATGAAATTCTGGCTGGTCATTCATACGAACAAATCACATTACAACAAAACAGCATTTACATATTAATCAGAAGAAAACCAGAACTTCTAAATTTTTACGGTTGGCTGTTTTTCTTAATTATATTTGTAACATTCAAGCAATATCTAATTGGTAATGCTTGATGGAAGACCAGTAGTATTTTTTTTAAGATAAACAAATGTTCATATTTTATATTTTGTGAGAAAATGTAAGCAAAAATACATTTTACATATTTGATAATATATTTTTATTTCTGGTATAATAAAAAAGTATATATATATACCCATAAGCACACTTAGTCATTATATTTCTCAATCTTGATTTTTATTTTTTCTAAAGGTGTCATTTTGTTTGTTTATTTATTTTATTTTTACACACAGGGCGTCTTTAGAGCAGGGCAAACAGGGTAGCTTCCCTGGGCCGTGTTATTCTTGGGGACCCAAGAGCATCTGCCCCATGGGCCTGCTGCATGCAGTGGGTCACGACCTTATTGGCGGAACTACTGCCCATTGGATAATGTGTCCACAGGTATCCAGTTAGAGATGTGGCTCTATATTAGCATGACTGGACCCCTTTCATGATGCCAGCCTGTCAATTGCTTCCAGCTAACATAGAGCACTGTGTGGGTGAGACAGAAAGAAAGGGAGTGCCGGCTGAGAAAGCCTATGACTCCCAACAGCCTCAGGCCCACCACTGAACCACAGGGAAGCCATCCTCCTGCAACCTAAAGGTTAGAAACATGAGGGTGGCATAACATTTCCATTCTGCATGTATGTATATCTATCTATGTGTCTTTATGTGTATCTGCGTGTCTTTGTGTATATATATATATATATATATATATATATATATATATATATATATATATATGTATATATATATGTATGTATGTATGTGTGTCAGTATGTGTATTTTGTGCCTATGTATCTGTGTGTATGTCGGTATGTGTATCTGTGTGTCAGTGTGTACATGTGTTGCTGTGTGTCAGTGTGTGTTTCTGTATGTGCATCTGTGTGTCTATATGGGTATCTGGGTGTCTGCATTTACATCTGTGTATCTGAATGTGCGTCTGTGTATCTGTCTGTGTGTCAGTGTGTGCTCTTTTGTATCTGTGTGTGTCAATGTTTGTATCTCTATGAGTGTTATTATGTGTATCTGAATTTGTTATTTTGTATATTTGGGAGTGGGTGCAGGATCTAGGGAGCCCAAGCAAATGCTTGCCCAGGGTCTAATCAATATTAAAGATGACCCTGATTAGACATGCAAGCAGAAAATAAATTTGGTTTGTATGGATAGGACAAGTTTTGTCCATGTGCAGTTCAGATGTATTTCCTACACATTGCATATGTAGGCTTAGAGACAGTCTGTGAGTGTGGAAAAATTCAGGACCTTATCAGCTTATACAAACTGTGTCTGCAGAGGTTAGCTGATGTAGCCACACTACAACACTCAGCAAGGCAGGATAAAACAACTACCATTAAAAACATTTTAAAACAGCAGTGCCAAATGTTAGATGTATTTCATATATATCTATATCTATATATAACAGATTTGTATACGATTTTTGTATCGCAGTGGGTGGTAGGTATAGTCACACTACAAGCAGGAGGAACTCATGTGTAAATAAATGAAAAACACAGTAGTGGAGAGCTAAAACATATCTTTCCCTTACCTTTATCTTCTAATCACTGTAATGCATGATGGGTGAAAAGCAGCACATGTAAAAAAATATAAAACCAACCGTAGATAGTGCAGATGGTATAAGATTCACAGAGAAAGTAAAATACAGAAAGTATTCACGAGAAGTGGAACCTGGCAACTATACGGCTCAATATATATACAGATTCCCCTTTTAGAGGTAGCAGCACACCTTTCTGCTTTTAGATAAGGTTACTCAAGACGAACAGAATACAATAATAGTGCAGGTAGTATAGGCAAACTCTGAAATAAGGAAATTAGCAG
This sequence comes from Pelobates fuscus, assembly GCF_036172605.1. Taxonomy (NCBI): domain Eukaryota; kingdom Metazoa; phylum Chordata; class Amphibia; order Anura; family Pelobatidae; genus Pelobates; species Pelobates fuscus. The sequence continues at coordinate 159,259,121 of NC_086322.1, read as the reverse complement.
AATGTGTTTAGAGCCCAATGGTCCCTGACTCTGGGTTTCAAAACTTGGGGTAACTTGTGGAGTGACACTACCCACAGTTGTATACCAGAAGATGTGCACTCTAAAATATACTTCCCTTGAGGAAGCTAAACAATAAAACAATAAAAAAATGTCTTCTTCTGTTAACAGTAAACATTAGTTAGTAGTAAAACAGTTTTCTGCATGATCACATGCTTGATATGTCCAATCAGGGGAGACTTTGGGCATTCTTCCCTCACTGCTAACGTCAGCACCATGTAATCATTTACTGGTGCAGTCAGAATGTGTCATGCCTGCTATCTATATTATTTCTGGGCAGTGGGTCTGCTTGTGGAATTACTGGAGGTGACATTGCAAAACTCTTGATTTGTCACTTTTGGTTTACTGCTCATTTGGCAATGTCCATTCGTAATATGCTCTGACATTGGATTGATGTCAGATGCCCAGTTATCCATATTGGAGTTGGGCAAATTAAACTTCAAAACATTAGTAATTGATAAGTTATTGATAATAACTGCCAAGGGGCGGAGCCTAACTGCCAAGCCAGACGGACAAACTTTGGTCGAGCTCCAGGGGAAAACCGCCTAAAACGACGATTAAACAAGATGTTAATAAAAAAATTGATTACTTCAACACTCGCAGTGCCTATATGAACTCTCACGCAAATCATTATACCGGAGTTTGACCTGCGTCTGGCGGTACTGGATCCCAGGAGGATGGAGGCCTACTATACGAGGGGGGGAGAGAGGAGGCCGATCCCTCTACCCTCGGGCCCCTGTCCTTCCGCGGGGTCCATCAGAGCACAGCCAAATCCCCCCCCCCTGCTGGTGAGGGATATCCCGGCACCCACTAGCCGTGCTGCGGGGTCTGGAGGCATGCCTGACCAGCGACAAGAAGAGACGGATAGCGCTTGTAAAATGGCGGCATAGAGCACGCTCGACAAAGGACGAAGGCTGCCCGACCTCCAGCTCAGACTAGATAAGCTTTTTGAAAACTTTTGGCGCAGGCTGGAGAACAGAACGCACCCACCTGCCTCACAACCACCAAGCAACCACCTACCCAAAAAGCTGCCTCAACAAGGGAGAAAGAACCCAAAAGTCCTGTATACACACCGGGCCTCAAAATGGCAGCAAATCAAGCGGCGCACCCCACACCAGCACACAAAGCCAAACATCCACGAAAAACACCGCCAGGGGCATAAAGCACAACTGCCGATCACTACCAGACAAGCTTACCTGACAGCCCAGGGCCCAGAGTACTGCAACGTATTGCTCCACACCAACGACAGACACAGCCTCTCCTATCAATGTATGGGCATGGAGACCAGCAAGGCCCTGCCACGTCCCAAAAGTGTGGGGTACCCCCGACAGGCATCGGCTGAGTAAGGCACATGAACATGAGCACATACCTCAGAAATGGACACAATACAGGGACTTACAAGCAGCAGACACTGGGTAGAGGTTCTCACCACACCTACCACAGAACTGTATTACGCTTAAGTTTCTGATCTCTTATTCTGTGGTATAAGAAACTTATATGCACTATAGCCTTCCACTCTATAGCCTGTAATTGCATGTACCTACTCACGGGCATACTGCCCTCACTCTAAGTCTAAATAACCAGTGCCTCTCTTAAATTGAAAAGCCGAATTAAAGTTATAGCTTGTTAACTTATAACACGTTAGCAATTGCAATCATGCTATAATGCATAGTACATGTAAAACCGCTGGCTTTTACCAGAAATTCATTCTTTTCTGTTCTCCATACCAGTTCAAACATAACAGCCTCACACTCGGAGATGCACCTAATAGGAACATATAATAGAAACACTGTTTAATAAAGTTTTTTCTTACGCATTTTCTTTTCTCAACTTATAACTACTAACACTCACTAGTATTCATGTTATACTATAAAAAATGTGTACTGTACTTCAATGCCATGCCTTAGTTGATTGATGTTAACAGTCAAATCGCGAACATATGCTGTTGGGGCATGACAAAAGTATCTGTTACCGCTTTTTCTCAAAAATAAAGAATTTTAAAAAATCAATAAAAAAATAATACAATAATCCAACAACAAGTTTCACCAATAAGGCTTTTTTAGCTAGTTTTTCAGCTACTTTGCTTTGTGTGGGTTTTTTTTTTTTTTTTTTGCCAAAGTGGACATCATGTGTTTTTTATAGCATGTATTGTACCCACAGATATATTAGGTACAATTGGTAATATAATAAATGAATATATATAATAAATTAAAAATAATATAATAATGTAAAAAAAAAAAAAAATCACATTGAAGTGATGAATTATTTCACATTACTAAAATGGATAAGATTAAGTGCATTTTTGGTATTAAAGCAGCACTGTCATGCCGAACTTACCTTTCCACAATCGCTTCCTTTTCTCTACCTCTCTCAGGATCTGTTCTTCATTTCTCCCTGTCTGCTCTAGTTTTCTTTAAAACATATGACAAAGTAGGGACTATTTTTGTCTTATGTATTTTGCTATGCTTGACCAGCTTTGACACAGGGGAGGAGCAAAGTCTGCTCCATTTCCTGTGGTCAAAGCAATGTTCCCACAATTGTCCTGCTCCTTCATTCAGCTTTCGAACGCCAGCAAAACTACAGAATTTCATCCTAACAGAATGAGAACAGTTTGTTCTGATTGGAATTTAATTTGAATGAATGAAACTCTGATCCTATTTGTTCCGCGAGTAGATAGCTCCCTAATTCCGACGGTATTAGTGAGCTATCTTCTAAAAGGCTGAAAGACCGAAATTGATCTTTCAGACAAATTTACTAATACTAAGTAAAGATTACTTAGTATTAGTAATTAAGGGAGCTTTCAATCTCCCTTCTCCCCCTAGGTGCTATACCGCAAGTAGGGGCATGTCTACTAAACAGTGAGCAGCCAGTGGCCAACATTCTAATAAAGAGCCCCTTAGTGGGGTACCTTTAACCCCTTAAGGACACATGACATGTGTGACATGTCATGATTCCCTTTTATTCTAGAAGTTTGGTCCTTAAGGGGCTAAATATAATCCAAGGGGGGCCACACTTGTGCACCACGATTGGGGGCCACTAAACTAAATGGAGGACCTAGTGCCCCCCCTTGGCCACCATCCATGAGCGGCGGGTGGAGGCCCTCAGATAGAATGGGGGGGAGACCTACTGACTTCCTCACAGCCCCCACCAATGAGCAATGGGTGTGGGCCCTAGTAAAAAAGGGGAGACCTATTGTCCCCCGCCTGGCTCCCACCCATGAGCGGTGAGTGGGGGTCCTAGTGAAAATAGAGCAAGAGGACCTATTGTCTCCCCCTGACCCTTCACCCATGAGCGGCAGGTGGGGGCCTAGTGAAAATAGGGGGGGGGACTGATTGTCCCCCCTACCCCCACCCATGAGCAGTGGTTTTGGGGCCCCAAATGACAATGGGGGGACCTACTGCACCCCCCCGGGCCTCACCATTTAGCAGCCGGTGAGGGCTCTAGTGACAATGGGGGGGAGCATATTATCCCCCCCCCTGGCCCCATGATGAGCAGTAGGTGGGGGCCCAAAATGACAATAGGGGGAACCTATTGCCCCCCCCCCAGCCCCCACGCATGGGTGGCAGGTGGGGGCTAAATGTAAAAGAAACCCCCCACACCTCAAGGTGACTAGGGGTCCCCAAACCCCAAGTCTACCCCCTTAAATAAAATTCCTTCCTACCCCTCACCCAAAAAATAGTGAGGGGGGACTAAAAAGCTAAATACCTATACATAAAAAAAATTCATACTTACCATCAGATGTCTTCTTTTTTCTAAACCTTCTTGTTTCAGCCCCCAAAAAATGCCAAATAAAAATATATGACCTAGACACTATTTTGTGAAGTTACAGTCCTTTAAAAGAGACGTGACAAGTTCAGGTTTTTAAGTGTGAATTTTCATAGATAGTTTTGATGGCTCCGTGTTCCATTCTGGAGCACTTCAGCAAGCGACATATTCCAACTTCACCAAAAAGGCATACCATTTCTTAAAGAAGACATCACAGGATATTTTAAAAGGCATATTTTGAACCTTAGCGTGGGGTCATTTTTCCGCTAGCTTGTACCAAGTGTAGTGGTAATAAGCGTTTTTTTTCTGCCTTTTTGACACACAAAGTGAGTTTACACAGTTTATTTTGCATACCTTATGTGTGCTACAACTGTATAATACTTCATATGTTTCTCAGCTATGTCGTCTGAGTACAGCAATACCCCCATATGTACCTTTGCCAGGTATATGTGAATGTTGAAGGGGCACATTTCAGACACAGCCATTGCAGTTTTTTTCAAACTTTGATTTTTACGCTGTGTCCATGTCCCATTTTAGAATATTTTACCAGGCTAATTAATCCAACTATCCCATAAAGGCATACCATTTATTAAAGAAGACATCCCAAGGTATTTTAAAAGGCATATTTTGAGCCTTGGCATGGGATCATATTTCCACCAGCTTGTACCAAGTGTAGTGGTAATAAGCATTTTTCTGCCTTTTTGACACACAAAGTGAGTTTGCACCATATATTTTGCAAACCGTATGCGTGCTACGACTGTATAATACTACATATGTTGCTCAGCTATATCGTCTGAGTACAACTATAACCCCGTATGTACCTTTGCCAGATATATGTGGATGTTAAAGGGGCATATTTGAGATGCAGCCATTCAGTTTTTTTGATGTTTGATGTTTTACACTGTGTCCATGTTCCATTTTGGAGTAGTTTAGCTGGTTGGTTATTCAAACTTCCCCACAAACACATACTATTTATTAAAGAATACACCCCAGGATAATTCAAAAGGCATATTTAAAACCTTAGTGTGGGATAATTGTTTTCTCTAATTTGTTCCAGGTGTAGACATTTTTACTTTTTTTACTTTTTAAAACTCGTTTTTAAACTTTTTTTGTAAACTTTCTTAAAACTTTTTTTACATATATAACATTTTCATAAACTGTTTTTTTACCGTTAACCCCTAACTAGCAGTAAGCATCACTAACAGTAAATTCCCCAATTTCCCATAACTCCAACCCACCCTTACTATCAAAATATATCATTTTAAAATATTTAAATTAATTAATTAAATAAATTGAACCCCTAAGGGTTAAAAAAAATAAACGTTATCCCTAAGGGGTTAAAAGAAACAATCATATCACAGTATAATACTGTGATCTGTATTTTGATCACTGTAGGTAGTGATCAACTGACAGGGAAGTGGTTAATTTTTTATTAGGACTGGGTAAAGGGGGAGGGGATTTTTTTAACTTTTTAAAAACGTATTTTTAATGTTAACCCCTAGCTATCACCAAATTCCCTAATTCCCCACTAGCTTCTACCCACCACAGCTTTCTAAACATATAATTTTAATATATTTAATTTAATTAATAAAATACATTTATAAAAGGGGTTAAAATGTAGTCCCTGCCAATTGATCACTTTACACAGAACGCGGAAGCACAGGGAGGCAGATCAAAAGTCCCTGCAGCACATGTGCTCGCTCTGACAGCCTGTCAGAACGATCACTGCTGAAGGGACTGTGCAATCGGGTACTGCCTTGAATACTGAGGCAGACCGGAGGAGCGTTAAGCCCGCGATCGCCGAGATCTGGGGTTAACTTTAGCGCATGATGGACCTGGTCCGTCATCCAGCGTTAAGTGCTTTCCCAGCCTGACAGACCGGGTCCGTCATTTGTCATTAAGGGGTTAAGAGACATTATATGTGCATATTCTAGTAAAATTTAAACATTTTAAACAAAAAAAATATATATTAATTTAACAATGTACTAACTTCTTGAAATAAAAATCAATCAATTTTAACAATTGATTATCGTGGAGGCATATGTGGCAAATATAAAAGGTTACTAAACAGGTTATTTAACTTTGTATAGTTTAAATGGATTGTCAAAAACATACACCACTGCTAAATGTTGTTTTCATATTTAAATAGGAATTGATATTATTGATGTATACTTTCTTAAACAAAATCTAACTTCAAGAACAATAGACCCATTTGCAAAACTAAATTAAAACTTGAAGATCAAAATTAGTTATGAAACAACTAATGCCAGCATCATTTTTAATCTTTTGCACTAATAGCACTGTTGGAGATAATGAACAACAGACTGCATATTAATGTAAATTAATCAATTAATGCATATTTATACCAGTCACCTTGAAAGACATCATTTGAGGTACAACTTTGAATGCAGAAAGCCATATTTTAATTCATAGTAAAGAGAAATGTTTACTTTGAATATTTTAACCTAATATTTCTAAAACAAGTATTTCCTATTCAAATTTAAATGCTATATTTAAAGGAACACTATAGTTGTCTAAATTACTTTAGCTAAATAAAGCAGTTTTAGTGTATAGATCATTCCCCTGCAATTTCACTGCTCAATTCACTGTCATTTAGGAGTTAAATCACTTTGTTTCTGTTTATGCAGCCCTAGCCACACCTCCCCTGGCTATGATTGACAGAGCCTGCATGAAAAAAAAAAAGAACCTGGTTTCACTTTCAAACAGATGTAATCTACCTTAAATAATTGTATCTCAATCTCTAAATTTAACTTTAATCACATACAGCAGGCTCTTGCAGGGTCTAGCAAGCTATTAACATAGCAGGAGATAAGGAAATCTTAATTAAACAGAACTTACAATAAAGAAAGCCTAAATAGGGCTCTCTTTACAGGAAGTGTTTATGGAAGGCTGTGCAAGTCACATGCAGGAAGGTGTTACTAGGGTTCATAAACAAAGGGATTTAACTCCTAAATGGCAGAGGAATGAGCAGTGAGGCTGCAGGGGCATGTTCTATACACCAAAACTGCTTCATTAAGCTAAAGTTGTTCAGGTGACTATAGTGTCCCCTTAATAAATTAAGATACACATAAATCTCATGGACCACTAAGTTAGTCTAGGAATTGATATTAAGGTCATCGTTCACAGAATTAATTTCTTACTTACAAATAGACTTGTGCATTGAGAGAAAATGTTTGCCAAACCATTTTGCCAGAAAATAGATCATTTTTGGGACATACAAATTTTAGCCATATGTCTATTTGGGTGGGCAGAATTGTGATGCCAAAAACATGATTTTAAAATAAATCAGATAATCCAAAAGAGCATAAAAATTGGCCAATCACTACATATGAAGTGGTCTTAACACTAAGATTGGAAGCAGAGGGGTTTTCCAAAATAACCGAGCAACCAATATATAACCATAAAAAGAAGGTTTACTTTTAACCCCTTAACCCCTTAAGGACACATGACGTGTGTGACACGTCATGATTCCATTTTATTCCAGAAGTTTGGTCCTTAAGGGGTTAAGGACACATGACATGTGCAGGGGCGTATTAGCCGCGAGGCAAACAAGGCATTTGCCTTGGGCGGCATTTTCCAGGGGGCGGCAAAAAAAGCCGCCCCCAAATGCCCAAGGCAAATGTCTTGTTAGCCTTGCGGCTAACAGACATGCCGGCGGGCTGCTGGGCGATCGGGCGGCACTGCCTGGCGAGCTGGCGGGCGGGTGGCCGGCCGGCGAGGGAGCACTTCCCCTGAGCTGTCTGCTCAGCTCCCTCGCCAGCCGCAGAGTGAGGCTGGGAGGCGGAGCCGGAATATGATGTCATATTCCGGCTCCCAGCCTCACTCTGAGGCTGGCGAGGGAGCTGAGCAGACAACTCAGGGGAAGTGCTCCCTCACCGGCCAGACGCCCGCCCGCCAGGCAGTGCCGCCCGATCACCCAGCAGCCACTGGACCACCAGGGAGGAAGAGACACCCCCCCCCCTCCCCAGCATTCCCAAAGGTAAGGAGGCTGGGGGGGGGGGGTAAATTAAAAAAAAATGTGTTAAAAATTAATTTTAAAAAAAGTGTTAGAAATAAATTTTAAAAAAAGTGTTAAAAAAAATAAAAAAAAATGTGTTAAAAATAAATTAAAAAAAAATGTGTTAAAAAAAATAAAAATGTGTTAAAAATAAATTTTAAAAAAGGGTTAATGTGGGTGGGTGAGTGTGTGTCTGTGTCTGTTAGTGTGTGTGTCTGTTAGTGTGTGTCTGTGTCTGTTAGTGTGTGTGTGTGTCAGTGTTTGTGTCTGTTAGTGTGTGTGTCTGTTAGTGTGTCTGTTAGTGTGTGTGTGTGTCAGTGTTTGTGTCTGTTAGTGTGTGTGTGTGTGTCTGTTAGTGTGTGTGTCTGTGTCTGTTAGTGTGTGTGTCTGTTAGTGTGTGTTTGCCTGTGAGTGTGTGTGTATGTTAGTTTGTGTCTGCTAGTGAGTGAGTGTGTTTGTCTGTTAGTGAGTGTGAGTGTGTCTGCTAGTGTGTGTGTGTTTCTGTTAGCGAGTGTGTGTGTGTGTATTTAGAATGCGGGGCGGGGGGAAAGGTTGGGTGGGGGTGGCGCGGGGGGAGGGGGGGCGCCTGAGTTTTGTCCTGCCTAGGGCAGCACAAAACCAGGATACACCACTGGACATGTGTGACATGTCATGATTCCCTTTTATTCCAGAAGTTTGGTCCTTAAGGGGTTAAACAGAATCATGATTAATTTTTGTAACACTAAGAATAATGCCAAAAGAGCCACACCAGACAGAATTAAATTAATATTTTTTTCCATTGTTTTATGTGTTTTTATATATAACAAAAATAGAGAACATTATTGCATTCAGAAAGATAATTACATAGTTACATAGTTACATAGGCGGACAAAGAACATGTGTCCATCCAGTTCAGCCCTCCTCACATTAGTTTTTTTGCTGTTGATCCAAAAGAAGGCAAAAAAAAAATCCATTTTGAAGCACTTCCAATTTTGCGACAAACTAGGAAAAAAATTCCCTCCAGAATGGTAGCCAGCTTTATTCTTGAATCAAGACTCTATAACCCTACAGTTGAAAAATTATATAATTAAATATTATGTTTTTGCAAGTATGCATCTAGTTGCTGTTTAAACACCTGTACGGATTTTAACTGGAATTCAGGCAGAGAATTCCACATCCTTATTGTTCTTGCGGTAAAAAAAACATTTCCTATGCCTTAGACTAAATCTTCTTTCTTCCAGTCTAAACAAATGATGTTGTGTCCAATGTATAGTCCTGTTTATAAATAGATTTGCACACAATGGTTTGTATAGTGATGGTAAGTAACTTAAGGTGAAGATTTCAAGTAAATTATTTATATATACCCAGGATTACATATTGTTTGCATGAAAATGACACACGTAATTTTAGTTTGTGTTTGTCTAGGGTCGAACTGTTTTTTTTTTGGTTTTTTTTGCAGCCCACATAAACTTAAACCTTGTTTTTAGGCCTGTGTTAGCCTTTGGTTTACAAATATCAGGACATTTTACTGATTCTGTATTGGAAGCCTTAAACTAAATGAATAAGGAATTTGTGTAAAAATATCGTCAGAATCATTATTACACCTCTCATAAAGTAAGTCGTTTTACAAAAAAAAGTGAACAATAAAGCTGCACTTTTCTAAACATGCATTATACTTTATAACATTACAGCTGTAACAAACACTGTTTCCCCACTAAAGAGAGAATTCAAAGTGAATTCAATGTGAATTTCAAATCTAAAGCAAAAACAGACTAAATGAAGGTACAGCTAACTTTTCCAGTCCATCTATGTTGGTCTTACATGGGAAATTCACTTTGAATTCTCATTCAACTGAATAACCCTGTATATATTAAGGAGGAACTCTCTATTTTATGCAAGTGACATTTACAATAGTTGTGACCCTGCCACAACCTGCCAGAACCCTTAATAGAAGCCAGAATTTCCAACCCATCTCTTAATTGAACAAGGATGTTTAAATATTTGCAAAGCTTTTTACTACAAAAGGTGCTACAAAAGGTGCTCTCAAAATATTTACTGCTACCTAGGGCAGCCTTTTCATATATGCAGATTAGGTCCTTTTTGACAGCCCTTAAGACAATGTCAAACCAATACCCCCTCTTATCTCAGTTTGAAAAACTATGTATGGGCATTAAGCCTAATAAGAAATCTGTGTCATGCTGCTATATATCCCTAAGCCCCCAAACATATTTTAGCATTGGAGAAAGACATTGGCTGCAAGATCAAGGAGGAGGACTGCCGGCACTATAACCAAACAATGCTCCAAGTGCTCTTCTCATTTGGAGTTATTGAGGAAGCTACATTATAGGTGGCATCTGGTGCACACGGTACTTTTGTGAATCAAGCTTATTACAATTAGTGCTGGAGACGTAAAACAGCACCTGGTTAAACAATCCACATATGGGAGCAATGCTCCAAATAATCTCCATATTTAAGTATGTTGGCAGATATTTTGAGGGAAGTTACTGGATTGGGCCCTACCTGCATACTTAAACATTATTTGCGCTTTATGTTTCCCAGTAGTGTCACAAAATACATAGGGAAAAGGCGGTTCCACATTTTAATTGCAGCATTAACCTTACTGGCAAGAACTTGACATCTTCTTGGGCACGCCTGATACAATGACATTTAGAATAAAAAGTCTCAGAAAATAAAACAATGGTTGGTAGGTACATCTCAAGGGCATAAACACATTTGACAACTAATAAAGACAAACTCCACAAAGAGGCCTGTTTTCAAAGAGAAAAAAAAACAAAATAAAAAGTAACCTTTATTATACACATTAAAATCACTAGTGCATGTAAATTGAGAAAAGGAGAACAAAAATAAAGTATATAATTACATAGACCCACACAACAGTGCTTAGTTGTAAAATGCTGATGTGCAAATTGTAGTTAGAGGTGTATCAAGCTAGAATTGACATGCAATTAAGAAATTCCCCAACCCTACACTTGTAACTTGAATTTTTAAGGTAATGTATGAATAATTCTTGGCAAAATTATATAATTATATCAATAACAAGGACAAGAAAATCCACTCTCGGGAACCAGGGAAAGAAACCACGACAGGGCAATGAACTAGGGGAATTCAGGGATTTAAATATCCCTCCTTGGGCTGTGATTGGTCATGGCTTAGCCTCTGACACCAGAACGTGCATGTGTTTAGACGTTGTGATGTCACATGCACGTGCGCGAGTCCTTTGCAGGTGGAGCTACAAATGGCCGCTGTGGCGGAACCAACCTCGCCACTGAGAACTGGAGAAGCCTGGTTGCTAGCCTCCTGCCCAGTGATTATGGTCCCTGGGAGATATTGCCCTTTAAGGGACTGAATTGGGGCTTATGGACTGCTACCATAATGTACTGACCCTTTAAGAACTACTTTTGGGCAGATGGATTGTATTATACTGTCCCTAGCTCTTTAAATACTTTGGTGACCGATTGGTACTTTTGTATATGGCACTTTGGACACATTCGAAGCTGTCGAAGCTATCGAAGCTGTCGAAGCTGTCGAAGCTGTCGAAGCTGTCGAAGCGGTCGAAGCTGTCGAAGCGGTCGAAGCTGTCGAAGTTACCGAAGTTGTCGAAGTCGTCGAAGTGGCCGGTATCGGACAAAGGACCACGTGGCGGCGGCCATTTTAACTTCGAACACTGCCGACCCTTAACATCAACTCCACTTCGACACTTCGACTAAAGTCGAAGTACAAGCACACTTCGAATGGGACTTAGCCGTTTTTATGCCAGGAATTGACCGACCGCACAGCCCAAATCTATGGAACTGTTTTGGGCAAGAAAATGTGCTTGCGGTCGGTCATAAAAGGACTTCTGTGTAACTTTTGATCCACTGGAGGGATTTGCCTGAATTTTGGAAGTGTTTATGTTTAAAGTATGCTGAGTCTGAATTTGTGATTTGTATGTGAATGTGATGTATGGTTTTGAAGTTACAGATATTGTGTAAAAGTTATGTTTTAAACTGTATAATAAGTGGATTATCTCTCAGGCTAAGGGGAGGTGATGTGTGGGTTGTACCATATCTCGGATTGGTTATTTTATGCCTCCCCCTGGGTGTGGCCTGTATGTGTGAGATGGAAATAAAAGCCAGGCTGGATGAGCCAGTCCAGAGTTCCTGTTTTACCCTCAAAGTGATGTGTCGTCTCATTATTGGGGGAAGGATTTATTGTATGCTGTTCCAGTTGACTGCTAGGAGTACAAGCCTATTCGTATGGTTCCTATTCAATGGTCTACAGCATTCATACGCTTGGGAGAATTTAAAGGTTTCTCGGATTTGGTGATTATGGTGTCTGCCAGAGTGCTTGGAGTCCTCAGGAAGCACTAGGAGCATCCATTAACGGAGGTACCAAGTCGGGGTGCCAGGTGATCCGTTACATTGGTGGCAAGCGGTGGGATGGCGTCCTGGTGTGAGAGGAACAACACCCTGGAGACACAGGAATTATTATGGAGTGGCATAGAACCAGCGAGTCCCTGGACAGTGCTCCAGGTGGAAGAGGAGTTTAACCGGAGGTTACAGAACCTCTTGGCGCCACTGGTAAAGCCAATAGTAGAGGCAACCAGGTTGGACTGCAGTGAGAGCGCCCGACAAGAGATGTGGGAAGAAACCCTAGAGGGTGTCCAGCGTTGGCGAGGTGAGCGTCTCCCCAGCAAGGAGCAGCGATTACAAGCCAGAGTGGCCCTACGGATAACTATGCTGGGAGAACAGGCTCAGGAGGAATGGGTGATGCAACTTGATTCACTGGCATGGAGAGAACTGGGTCTCGAGGATGCATACCAAGCGCTACGTTGGTACGCGGTTCAGCGGGTTCCTGGAATTGCCAAATTTGAAAAACCCGAGGGCAAGGATTATAATGGCCCTGGCTTATTATGGGGGACATTTGCAGAACCGGAATTTGGGAGTGCGGCAGAGTCACGGCTTTGGGACATATTTGACTACAGAGAAGCCGTGCTGGATCTCCCTATGGCAGAGGACCTAAGGCCAGACCTGACTGAACTGGCTGTCCAGGAATGGGAGCTGGAGCAGGATTACCAGCACCTGTTCAGCGCCAGTCAGTTACCCTATACCCCGCAAGTACCACCAGAGCAGTGGGAGATCGAACAGAATTATGCGGACTTAGATGATCCAGTGACACCGCCTGTCTCTAACCTGATGGGGCTTATGGACTGTACACCATTGGGAGCAGTGAGTTTTGTTTCCCCTCCCCAACAACTAAGCCCGTCAGTAGGAGACCTGCATGTAGTACCTCCTACTACCCAACCAGCCCCAGAAATGAGGGACCTTATCGACTGGTCCTGGGAAGACCCACAGATGGCAGGTGGATATGGGATCGAGATCTCTCTACCGGCCCCCCAGGGATGCTGGGCAGTTGGCCCAGATCCCCAGCGGCAGTGTGTACCCCAGGGAGCAGAAGGTGCCATCCTTTCTCCCCAGCGGCAGCCTAACACACCAAGGGGAGACAGTAAGCCCCATATCCGCACAGATGGGACCGTGGTCTCTGTGCCCAAGTTACAGGGAGCTGAAGGAGCCGTCCTTGCTCCCCAGCGGCAGTCTACAGTTCAGGGAGAGGAGTTTGTCATTCCCTCTCCCCAGCGGCAGCACAGCTCACCAAGGGGAGACAGTAAGCCCCACACCAGCACAGATGGGACCGTGGTCTCTGTGCCCAAGTTACAGGGAGCTGAAGGAGCCGTCCTTGCTCCCAGCGGCAGTCTACGGTTCAGGGAGAGGAGTTTGTCATTCCCTCTCCCCAGCGGCAGCACAACTCACCAAGGGGAGACAGTAAGCCCCACAACCATGCAGATGGGACCGTAGTCTCTGCACCTACACCACTGGGGATAGGGACAGTTGGTCCTGGTCCCCAACAGCCAGACAAAATATCGGAAGGGGAGACAGTCGTTTTTCCCCAACCACAGCTTTGTTCAACCAGAGGAGAGGACACTCTGGGTACTTTTTCCCCAAGCCTTGGACCTACAACTGGACACAAGTGGCAGGGGGTCATCTGGACAACTACCCCCTGTGAGAAAGGCCAGCCGACTATCAGAGCCCCAGACCGACTAGAGGTCTGGAGTCTGGATAGTCTAAATGGTAAAGGGGAGAAATGTGGCGGAACCAACCTCGCCACTGAGAACTGGAGAAGCCTGGTTGCTAGCCTCCTGCCCAGTGATTATGGTCCCTGGGAGATATTGCCCTTTAAGGGACTGAATTGGGGCTTATGGACTGCTACCATAATGTACTGACCCTTTAAGAACTACTTTTGGGCAGGTGGATTGTATTATACTGTCCCTAGCTCTTTAAATACTTTGGGGACAGATTGGTACTTTTGTATATGGCACTTTGGACACATTCGAAGCTGTCGAAGCTGTCGAAGCTGTCGAAGCTGTCGAAGCTGTCGAAGCGGTCGAAGCTGTCGAAGCGGTCGAAGCGGTCGAAGCTGTCGAAGTTACCGAAGTTGTCGAAGTCGTCGAAATGGCCGGTATCGGACAAAGGACCACGTGGCGGCGGCCATTTTAACTTCGAACACTGCCGACCCTTAACATCAACTCCACTTCGACACTTCGACTAAAGTCGAAGTACAGGCACACTTCGAATGGGACTTAGCCGTTTTTATGCCAGGAATTGACCGACCGCACAGCCCAAATCTATGGAACTGTTTTGGGCAAGAAAATGTGCTTGCAGTCGGTCATAAAAGGACTTCTGTGTAACTTTTGATCCACTGGAGGGATTTGCCTGAATTTTGGAAGTGTTTATGTTTAAAGTATGCTGAGTCTGAATATGTATTTGTATGTGAATGTGATGTATGGTTTTGAAGTTACAGATATTGTGTAAAAGTTATGTTTTAAACTGTATAATAAGTGGATTATCTCTCAGGCTAAGGGGAGGGGATGTGTGGGTTGTACCATATCTCGGATTGGTTATTTTATGCCTCCCCCTGGGTGTGGCCTGTATGTGTGAGATGGAAATAAAAGTCAGGCTGGATGAGCCAGTCCAGAGTTCCTGTTTTACCCTCAAAGTGATGTGTCGTCTCATTATTGGGGGAAGGATTTATTGTATGCTGTTCCAGTTGACTGCTAGGAGTACAAGCCTATTCGTATGGTTCCTATTCAATGGTCTACAGCATTCATACGCTTGGGAGAATTTAAAGGTTTCTCGGATTCAGTGATTATGGTGTCTGCCAGAGTGCTTGGAGTCCTCAGGAAGCACTAGGAGCATCCATTAACGGAGGTACCAAGTCGGGGTGCCAGGTGATCCGTTACAGCCGCGACCTCATGGTCAGCGCCATTTTGGATCCCGCGTGTGAAGGGGATAGATGCCCCAGCCGGTTCGCTCCCAGCTTGCTGCTGAACAGGTAAGCTCTTAAACCTGTCAGTGTGGTCACACCGATCAGGTGCGACCACGTGCAGCCGCGAGCGGAGGCCCGTGACAGAGAGGATATAATAACATTATACAAATATACTCAGGGCTAGTACAAACCATTATTTGGAAATCTATCCATAAACAGAGCTATACATAGGATACAAGTTCACGAATTTAGGCTGGAAGAAAGGAGATTTAGTCTAAAGCAAAGAAAAGGTTTTTTACAGTAAGAACTATAAGGATGTGTAATTATCTGCCTGAACATGTGGTTTTATCAGAATCTGTACAGATGTTTAACCCCTTAAGGACACATGACATGTGTGACATGTCATGATTCCCTTTTATTCCAGAAGTTTGGTCCTTAAGGGGTTAAACAGCAACTATATGTATACTTCTAATAACAATATACAGGGATATAATTTCAAATTAGTGGGATAACAGCTGCTTTATCCAAGGAGATATCTGACTGTCATGTTGGGGTCAAGAAGGAATTATTTCCTAGTTTGTTGCAAAATTGGTTCAGACTGGGTTGCCTTCTTTTGGATCAACAGCAAAAACATATGTGAGAAAGGCTGAACTTGATGAACTTGATGGACACAAGTCTCTTTTCAGCTATGTAACTATGTAACTCAATAACTTCCCACTGCTTTGAGGCAGTCCCCTAACTAATCAAGGAGTATCCCACCACCACTGCTATAATGCCTAAACACCTCCCTTAAAACTACAACTATTGGTGAATCAGAAATGTAAAAAAAAAATGCTGAGTGAATCAGAAGAAAGAAAAATAACTTAATGCGCATTTTGGCATGATGTGTGCCTTTGTCAAGAGCTTAAGGTATCTGAACTTGCTTCACTTAATGCTTGTGCTTGTGAAGGAGATTGCGTCTCACAATAATGATGTCCTAAGGCATAGCACATACTGACATCCTGAGGCATAGCACACAAAGTCATCCCTAAAGTCAGTAAGCACTACAAAAGATCATCTTACTATGATGTCATTTCTATAGTCAAGTGTGGAGATGTCATGCAGGGAGACATTGTGCGGGGTGTGTTCTAAACTCAAAATACCCACTTCTACCTCCAAACTCGATTAGCCTTTCCTCTAATGTTAAATCTATTGATTGCCCCATTAGATCTCTCAAGAGAGAGTATATTTTAAATATAATGATACTAAAGTGGCTTATATATTTCAATGTAAGGTCTATAGAATATAAACACTTCACTGCGGTTAACACATATTTCAATACACAATTATTACAATAATACAATAATTGTGAACTGTTGCTGCCTAACCTAACCATTATTCACTGGCATCTTTACAGAGGCCACTAGAAGCCTTGGTACAACTGGATAAAGCCAGGCCTCTCCATGTCCCCTCAGCGAATTTGGCTTCTCATACAAAGAGGCACACCAAGGACCATGCAAAGGCATAGTCAAAGAAATCCAAATATCTTCCCAGCCCAGCCGTCTGCAGTTTAAAAAGAAGAAAATTAACTGACTTTGTCTATCTAAAGCTCTTACTGTTTCAGCCAGCATGACAGAATATGACAACATAGTCCTATGACTGAATCCTAGAACAGTAAAAGTGAGGAATTGTGAGAGCTATTTTTGCAATGGAACCAGGAGGAACAGCTCATTCAGTACCTGAGTACTGGATTTGCCACTAAGCCACTAACATGGTTGTGCGGGAATTATAGAGGGAAGTGGGGAGAGTCTTACATATCATATAAAATAAAAATGGGTGTGGCGAAAGTAACCTCGCCACTGGTACTTGGAGGGGCCTGCTTGCCAGCCTTTTGCCCGGGGATTATGGGCCCTGCAAAAAGACATGTTAAAAAGTGACTTCCATGGAAAAACCAAACCACTGAACCGATCTGGGTGATTTTTTGATATTTTGGTCACCCAAATCAGGGCTATCCGAGGATGTGACTATTGTGGGGTTTCCATGGATCTTGGGGGTACTTTTGGGGTGTTTGTAAATTGTGTGTTTTTCTGTACCTGGAGATAATTAATTATCTCTCAGACACAGAGGAGGAGTATGTTGAATGTATTGCTTATCTGTGCCTCTACCCCTCCCCCTTTTTCCTGTCCTATTGTATCCCCAGCAGGGCTTTGTCCCAGGGACACTGCAAGGCCAGCTTAAACTAGCTGCTTTGTGCCTCCTCAATCTCCCATCAATCCTTGCTATTGTCTGACCCCACCCTTCCTTGTACTATAGTGCTCTATGCAAACTATTGTATGTAAATGAGGCTGTTGGGGGTTTAAATGTATGTATAAATTATAAGTGCTGGCTTGCATTAAACAGACCTGCTTACCCCTTCATGAAGTCTTGGCTTATGTTTGGGGATTGGAAAGCTACACTCTGGGGATTGCTATAATCACTATACTTCCCAGGGTATAATCACAAGCTCTTTTAAGAGCTTGTTCCTGCTACGCTCTCCAGAGTAGGAGAGGTCTGCCCACTGGAAGCTGGACCCTGGTCTTGGATGCAGGACGGCAAGACCCCAGCGCAGCTGCATTGCTGGAAGTGGGGTCAGCAGTACTTATGGTGCCTGGTGGAGTGCTTGGAGCCCTCGGAAAGCACTAGGATCATAGATTGGCGGAGGTACTTGGTTGGAGTGCCGGCGGTCCTTCACAATGGGTACATTACATGTCCATATATTGGGGTTTGCATTTTAATGATAGGGGGCAAACATATGTGGATTTACATAAACGTGGAAATTATGGGCATGAATAAAAGAAAAGAAAAACCATAAACAATAAGAATGAGAAAGTGTCATAACTTAACAGATACAAGCTCCATAAAACCTAAAGACTAGCATAATGTAGTTCACATCATGAAGATAAAAGAACAAAGAAAATAACGTCAATAAAGGAAAAAGAGGGTAGGGGAGCTATATACCATACAATATGATAATATAGACTGACATTAAAGAAGAAAATCAAGAGGAGATTTAAATGCATGATTTAACGCTAAGAAAGATCAAGCTGTAGTTGCTTAAAGTGTCCATTCAAATAAAAGAGATGGTAGAATAATAACATTAATAAATTCAGGATTGGTATGCGTTTTGAAAATTTCAAACCTAGTATTTTCCAGTGCATAATTTCTTTTTAAATCTTATGTTATTTTTTTTTTTTTACTTGCGTCTTGTTCTAGCTAAATTTCCCTTTCTGGCATTAAGAAAATAATATTGTTGGACAGCTGTAAACATTGCTGAGTAAATTGGATAAGCAATGCTATGGTAATTCCCTATTTGCATGGGAATTGCATCTCATTATTGCCAAATTTTCGAGATACCATATGCTCACTGTGCTTAGAACATAACATTAACAAAGTCTGACACTGCATTAACATGACTTGTGCAAAGCATATTTGTATTTTCATAAGGTAAACAGGCATTCTTTTTTGAATATGGTTTGGAAAATAGTCACAAACCATGATTTAGCAATGCATTAGTGAGAAAGAGCAGAATTCTGCAATAAAAAGAAAAATATTATTTTAGAAACATTTTTTTTTCAATTTCTTACATCACAATTACAATTCTGTGCAACACTGTTTTCACAATTGCATTGTTTTATTGATCTGATCTCTATTAACATATAATAATATAATAAAAAAATGTGTGATTACAATTTTTTCAATAGGTTTTAGTAGAGGTTCCCTGAGCTTTAGGACGTGAAATAGCTTTCTCTCTATTGAACTATGCCCTCTTCTAGTAATATTTAAATATTAATTAATCTGATGATGTATTATACTGGCATTTAAGTTAGCCTTATACACTTTTACCATTGTAAAAAAATAATTTTAGATACAAATGTATCCCTTAATTTCAGGTATTTGGTAACAATGTTCCATCTAGTTAGTTCCAGTAGCACATATTATGCCCCAGTTATCCCAACCTTTTCCTGAATATCCCTGCTTAATGGTCCAAAATTCGTCTATTTGATTTTGATGAATTTCATCCATGAAAACAATTCATGAACAATGAAAAAAATAAAAAATAAAAATAAAAAACCAAACGTGAAAATAATCCAGTGTGCTGCAAAAAATAAAATAATATATATATATATATATATATATATATATATATATATATATATATACTGCAGTCGTGGTAGATGTGGCAATTACAGTGACTATAACATCAGTAAGAAGGAACACGAGAAAGTGGAGAAATACCAAGGACTGAAAGAAGAACTAGAAAGGATGTGAAAACTGAAGGCAGTGGAAGTCCCAGTTGTGATAGGAGCACTTGGGGCTGTGACTCCCAAGTTGGGGGAGTGGCTTCAACAGATTCTAGGTAGGACATCTGAGATCGCTGTCCAGAAGAGCAGTTCTAGGAACACCCAAGATACTACGCAGAACCCTCAAACTCCCAGGCCTCTGGTAGAGGACCCAAGAATGAGGAATAAACATACCACCCAGGAGGAGTGAGCAAATAAATGTTAAATTTTATATATAAAAATATTTTTGTTTGCACACATAAAATCGGATCAATCACAAGTTTAAACCCACTGAAAGGTAAAATGAATAACATTACTTACATCATTACAGTGGCACCTGTCAAGGGTTGGGATATATTAGGTAGCAAGTGAACAGCCCAGTCTTGTATTTCATGTGTTGGAAGTCGGAAGAATTGGCAAGATCTGACTTTGACAAAGGAAAACTAGTGAAGGCTAGAGGACTGAGTCAGAGCATCTTCAAAATGGCAACTCTTCTGAGCTGTTCCTGGTATGAGATGGTTAGTACTTACCAAAAATGGTTTTAAAGAAAGACAGAAAGCAAATTGGTGTCATGGTCATGAGTACCCAATGCTTATTAATGCAGCTAGTGAAGGCTAGCCTGTCTGGTCTGATCAACATGAGAGCTACTGTAGCTAAGCTTGCTGAAAAGCTTAATGCTGGCCATGATAGATAGGTGTCAGAGGCAAAGCACACAGTACATCACAGGTTGCTGCATATAGGGTCTGTGTAGACTAGTCAAAGTGTCTATGAAGACTCCTGTCCACTGCCAAAATCTCCTTCACCGGGAACGTTAGCATTGGAACTGGATCATGGAGCAATGGTAAAGGTTACTTGCTATGAAGAATTACATATTCTTTTAGATCAGTGCATGGCTGGATGTGGGCGCATCATTTACCAGGGGAAGTAATTGCAGCACAATGCAGGATATATCTGGGAAATGTTCTGCTGGGAAACCTTGGGATCTGGTAGTCATGTAGATGTTTCATTGACATGTACCACCTACATAGTGATTATTGAAGATCAAACACATCCCTTCATGGTGATGGTGTTCCCTGATGACAATGCACCCTGCCACACTGCAGAAATTGTTCAGGACAAAAAAATTCAATGTATTGCCATGACTTCCGAATTCCCCAGATCTCAATCTGATTAACAATCTGCAGGTTGTGCTGGAACAACAAATCTGATCAATGGAGACGCCACCTCACAATTTGGAGGACTTAAAGGATCAGCTGCTAATGCCAAATACCACAGGCAGGATCAGAGGTCCTTTGGAGTCCATGCTTTGATGCATCAGAGCTTCTAAATAACTATTTATTCTCAGTATATATTAAGAAAGAACCTATGGCAATATATATGCAAATGATTGCTGCAAAAAACATGTATAAAAATTGTAATTGGATGACTCAAGACAAGACAAGGTGACCTAAAGAAAGTTAATATAAACGAAGCTCCAGGGCCATCCACAAGTACTTAAGGAACCAAGTGTGGAAATAAGTGAACCTCTGTTTTTAATCTTTCAAGATTATTTTCTTTCAGGAAAAGTACTGGAGGATTGGAAGAAGGCAGATGTGGTTCCTATATTAAAAAAGGGTTCAACATTCGTGCCTGGAAATTATAGACCAGTGAGCTTAACTTCTGTGGCTGGGAAAGTATTTGAAAGGTTATTAAGGTTTAACATTCATGAATTCCTTGAGAAGATGCAGATATATTGTGATAACTTGTGATTTGAGACAAGGTGCTACAGCAGTTTAAGAAAATGAATGTAAATAAAGCTCCAGGGCCTGATGATATTCACCCACGAGTACTTAAGGAGCTAAGTAAGTGAAATAAGTGAACCTCTGTATTTAATCTTTCAAGATACTTTTGTTTCAGGTATTGTACTGGAGGATTGGAGGAAGACAGATGTCATTCCTATATTTAAAATGAGTTCAAAATATAATTTTGCCTCTTTATAAATCGCTGGTAAGACCACACCTTGAATATGCTTTGCAATTTTGGGCACCTGTTCTAATGAAGGATATCATGGCACTAGAACAAGTGCAGAGATGAGCTACAAAATTGATAAAAGGAATGGGGCATTTTAGTTATGAAGAAAGGTAAAAAAATGTAAATCTATTTAGTTTGGAAAAACGGCGCCTCAATGAGGATATAATACAATTTTACAAATATATTCGAGGACCAGTACAAACTATTATCTGGAAATCTATTCATTAACATGGCTATACATAGGACACAAGGTCACACATATAGGTTGGAAGAAAGAAGATTTAATCTAAGGCAAAGAAAATGTTTATTTTACAGTAAGAACTGTGGTTTCAGCAGAGTCCATACAGATGTTTAAACAGCAATTGGATAAATACTTCCAAAAACATACCTTACAGGGATATAATTTCTAATTAGTGGGGTAATAGCTGCTTGATCCAAGGAGAAATCTGACTGCCATTTTTGGGTCAAGAATTAATTTTTTTCCTAGTTTGTTGCAAAATTTCTAGAAATAGCCCAAGAAGAAAAAACGTTGCATACTCTATAGTATGTGGTAGAAGTGGAACGCTTTCTTGCTTTGAGCATAGTGTCCACAACTGCTTGGGATGACCCTTATCCATCAGCCTTGCCTTTCAATCTCCTTGCCATCAGATTGAGGGAGGATGGATCTGGATGGAGAACAGGTCCTTGATACAGAAGGTCTGGAACTCTCGGAAGCTGCCATGGTGGTTCTTTGCAAAGGCTCTACAGGGGAGGAAACCAGGATCTGCAAGGCCAAAATGGGTTTATCAGGATGGGAGAAAAAGGTTCCATTCTCATTCTCCTCAAGATGGAAAATATCAGAGGAAAATGAGGAAACGCATACCCCCTGCTGAATCGCCATCTGTTGGACAGAGCCTCTCTCCCTATGGCTTGTGGGTCATTGTCTTTTGTAAAGAACCTTTTCACCTTTCTGTTTTTCTGTGTTGCCAACAGGTCCACTTGAGAAAGGCCCCATTACTCCATATACGGCTATTTGCCCCTTACACAAATATATATATATATATATATATATATATATATATATATATATATATATATATATAATCTAGTATTAAGATATCACTCCCAGAACTTATTTAAATTGATTAAAATATAACTTTAATTACTCAATAAAATAAAACTAGATGTTTCAGTTTGTCATATTAAACGTTCATAAGGACATAGCTAATACAGATACTTACATACAATTTATCCCATAAAAACATTCAGATACTCACCCACTATGGTAAAGTCAGCCTCTCGGAGAAATCCAGATTTTCCAGATGCTCCAACGTGAGTACGTTAACATGTGATCCGTTTTACTGTGATGTACCCCGAAACCATTACCATGGTAACACGCTAAATTAAACCCAACTAGAGGGCACAATGCCTATAAACCCAACAGAAAGAGGATACATAAAATAATCAAATACTCTACAATACATTACAATACATTGGAAAGCAGATTCGGTAACCCTTTCATCAGTATACAACTTACTTCAGGCACTGACTTGATCGAGCCACCCTGGCTCGTTATAGCTGTATCAGACCTATCCGACACTGTCGTTTGCAGCATACCGCAAGTATCTATAGCACCAAAAATTCTTAGATAGTGTCTATATCAGACACATGTTGGAGGACTACAATGTTTACTCAAAATTATATAGCTAACCTTGCAATATATAAGGTTTAGGGGAATGTATTGACCCAAACAAACAATAATAATAAAACCAGACAGAACACTAAGTAAATGATGCTGGTTGCATGAAAAGGGCTGACCTTTTTAAGCTGAAACAGCCAAATGCATCTTCTAGAGAAGCAGAAAAGCCTGAGCTGACAGCATTACCAGGATGTTGCATTATACCATATCTCCAATCCCTCCAATGGCCATTGGAGCAACTAAATGACCTCCATTTGTCTAAATATACATAGGGATTAAGGAGAGAGTGCAGGTAACTTTTTCTTTTCTTTGATTTTTACAATATATAGGGGCTGATGTGTATTGTAGTCCTTGCTGCCAGACCATTAGTAATGGGAGTGAGTGCAGGACTTCTCTTTTTGTATTTGTATTTACTTTGTATCACACACCTGGTTACAATGCTGCCGCCCATCCCATGTGTTCCCTATTAAGGGTTAATAAGTATATAGGGGTGCATATAAAAAACACCCCTCTCTGTCTCATTAGAGATATCTTTGCCAGAAGCTCAAGGAAGCAGGCTGAAGGGTCAGTGTTAGGACCCATTTAGGAGGGTCTGCCTTGACGTTGGCAGGCGGGCATTCCCTCCAATGGCCATTGGAGCAACTAAATGACCTCCATTTGTCTAAATATACATAGGGATTAAGGAGAGAGCGCAGGTAACTTTTTCTTTTTTTTGGTTACAACTACATGTCTGTTCGTCCACCCACTGTAAAGCGCTGCAGAATTTATTGGCGCTATATAAATAATACAATAATATATATATATATATATATATATATATATATATATATATATATATATTTATATCTACATATATAAAGCCAATGAAGTCAGAGAGGACAAGGAAAGGGAGTGAAAGTGGCAGACATTTTTGACAGCACTGTGCTGCCTGTTACTGATAATTTTAATAACTCCTATAGCACGCTTCATGGTGTAAACACAGCTCCTCAGTGCCCACCATCTTCTTTAAAGTGCTCAGTCACTCTATAGCTGAGAATTAAGGCATTGACATATTTAAGGGTACCAAATTAGGGATCTGGTTAATTGATAGTTCCCTTTTGCGATCCTTGTGGCAATACCACAAGGATTAGGGAACTAACAACCTACTAAGAAGCTGAAATACCCTTCCATTTTGTAATTTTGGCCTTTCAGACAACTTTGCTAATACTAAGAAAATAATACTTAGTATTAATCATAAGGGAGGTTAAAGCCTTCCTCATGCCCCTACCTGCCATGCTGCGAGTAGGGGCATATCCAACTAAGCCGGTGATCTTTCTCTTTCCAGTTCACATGCAGAATGAGTAGTTGATAGGCAGATCAAATTTCATCACAGGATAGTTACCACTGTGACTGACTGTCAAATCGGTCACATGTGCTCTACACTATGATTTGCTTTTGCTGGTCTGTTCTGGACACCAAGGCACCCAGCAACAGCATAAACCTTGTGATTGTCATAAGGGCATGACGGAATTATTTCTTTGTAGATCCTTAAGGGTAGGACAACCATGACAGAATAATTCTCTCATTGGTTGCAAAGGAGTTAAAATATGCATGTTTAGGTTAGTACTTCCCTTTTCAGTCATGTATGATAGAAATTATTGTAGGACAGAAAAGCATTATATTAGATGAATGCAAATCCTAAACACTTCCTGTAAGAAAATAAAAAAGAGGTCATGAAAGTGAATACATAAATACATACCTAGTAAAAGTGAGTAGTTTAATGCAGAATATTCTTATAGGTGCATTCAGTACACAAACATCAAAGGCTTGAAAGCAACAAGGGATTCTTAAGCCAAATTATACTTAATGTCATCAGTGATTATATATAAATATAGAACATATAAAATGATTTCTTTAATCATTGGTTACTAAGACAACTCATATCTACGCTTTGCATTAGGAAATTGCAATGCAACATGTCTGAAGTTAAAACTTAATCAGTACTTGAATTATATAGCAGTTTTACTTTAAGTACTAATTATTTTACTTGTTCCGCAATAAACGAAGCCATTCTTTTAAATATACTCACAGAGAAAATGTTTCGATCGTAATTGACATTTTACCTAAGGCCTATTTTTTTTGTTGCAAGTAAAAAGTTCTTATAAAATTCAGTTTGTAAATTGTTTTAAAATGAATCAGAGCTTCTTGAGATTATTGTCTCTGACAGAATAATAACAGTCAATTGGAAATAAGAGTCACAGAGTCTCATGTGTAAGAAATGGCTCTCAAAGAATAAATAAGCCTTCTCTAGTGTGCATTATTACCTAGCAGCGAAATAAATATTTTAAAAGTTTGTGTCGCAATCCCATTGCTCGCATATACAAAGATTTGTTTCTTTATATTGTCTGGCATTTTATTGCATTGTTTAAATCCCTCCGTCTTGACTGCCAATTATTTCTTTTTGCTTTTGCGAATGAGAATTGTCCTGCTGAAATGTTTTCATTTTATTTTTCTTTGCTTCTGCATTCTTTCTTGAAAAGACAGTTGGTGGTCACATCGTATATATTGCTTAAGCAGACAGGCTAGATGCTTATGTCAAAAAAGGTTTTCAATGGTGTTCTGGGACTTTGACATAAAGTTGTGAGGATTAGATACCATGTGAAAAAGTCAAATATCTTTTTTTTTCCAACATTCATTAGCTTCTAGATAAATAGGTGAAGAGAGCAATAGATTTACACATTTGAAGGGCAATTAGAATAAAATGTCAGATTCTCAATACTTACAGCTTACTTCCCTATGAGGACATAACATATGCAAATCCCCACTGTCTTATATCTTTATCGGGCAGTGAAAAAATATGCTTATGTGCTCATATACATGAAAATGCTTGTATTTTATCCAGTAAAACCGGTTTGAAATAGAGGGTACATTACAAGGAGTTCTACATTTTGCAGTGACTAGTACATTTTAAAATTAAATAAAATCTGGTAGCAAAGGATATATTTAGTAATTAAATGCATTAAATTGTATTTTAATATTTTGCATTGCAAAACTTGTTCTACTCAAAATTATTAGTTCTAATGGTCTGAATGGAGCCAATAACAATTTTATTTTTCAAGCTTAAATACATTTTATAAACCCCTTCACTACAAATAACAAAGTTTGGATTCTATACCCCTTAATAGTCTATATGCAAATTAAACTGTTGCAGATATATATTTTTTTTTATTGGACACAAACAAAATGAAAAATATGCCCTTGATAAATATATCAATGCCTGTAGTGCAGTGGCAACCATGGCACTGGATAACTTCAGGGAGAAGTGCTTATAATGTTCTGCAGGTGCCTGAGTGATATGCATAGAATCAGAGATTATATTCGTGCAAGTAGGGCTGTGAGTAAGATGCCCTGCAGCTCACAAGGTGCACAATTCACTGGATATGGCATTTAGGCAACTTTTTGAGATCCTACTCATGGTAATGCTTGTTAGAACAGAATCTCAAACAAAAGTCAAACAGCCACTCAGTGTGACACATGGCAGCATAAGTCCCTAATCTACTGCAGTCACTCTGCACTTTTAATAGGTTATGGGCAAGGCTGCCATCAGAAATTTTGGGGCTACTTACACAGCTTACATTTAGGGTCCCAGATGCCTCCCCCTTTGTCCACCCACATCGAGTACTCAACAAATGATGCAGTGTATGTGTGTAAAGGATGCTATGTGTTGATACTATGTGTTTGAGTGCAGAGTGGATTTAGTGTGCCTATGTCTTGTAAATGCAATGTGTGTATAGTGCATGCAGTGTGGTTGTATAGTGGATGCAGTGCATCATATCTTCATCTAAATTAGCGAAAAATAAATAAAAAAATCTAAGACAATTCAGTTTACCTGGGGTATTTTGGACCAAATTTGAATTCTTGGCATGTCATTTTAGTGAATATCCTGTAGGTGTATAAGCTGCTCTGACATACTGGACTAGCAAAAATCCTGATATGCCTACTTTATTGGTGGGCATGGGCATATTGTTTATGTTACATGTTCTGTCCCCGCTCTCAGGGTTGCCATAATACATTTTGGGGCACATTACACAGATCAGGGTCTGGGCCCCCAGTGCGAGTCTACCCACAGGACTCACCCTGAGCCTGCCCACAATGATGCAGTGTGTGTGTGTGTGTGTGTGTGTAGAGTGGATGCAGAGTGTGTGTGTATTTATTGTAGTATGTTTGTTTTGAGGATGCCGTGTGTAAAGTGCCAAGTCTGGAATGTCAAGCAGCATGTTGAAATATTCTCTATATCCAGCCTTCTGATGTAGATATTATTCAAAGAGGTATGTATTTGTGTATTTGTGTGTCTTGACACAAATGTACACAAGCAGGTGGGCAATTTATGCAAGGGAGCAATGTGCCAATAAAGACAATGGACAGAAATGAGACTACACAGGGGTTGTGTTCTGAACTTGCTAGCGCGCAGTCACATGTAGTGAAGCTCCACACTGACAAGGCCTAACTTTGAGCAATTTGGACCTCTATAGCCCCCGAAAATGCCGATCAGTGTCAACATGTCTATGCCTTAACCTAAAAGAGTGTCAGAAAGATGCGTGGGGCAAGCCAAAACTCTGATGATCCCAGAGGAAAGCCAAGATGGCGCTGAGGAATTTGAGATGGATGACAGAAATCCCAGTCGTCAGACTCCCCCCTAACCCAGGGGCTGGTGCAAAATATGCTGTATGCAATGTCCAATAAAATACTGAAGACCCTGAACTCTTCTATTGTGGACTTACGGAAAGACCTCCAAGAGCTTGGGACCAGAATGTCCACTATAGAAAACAAAATGGCAGAATACGGCGAATCGCATAATGACATAGCCACAAAAATGGAAGGTCTTATGTCTCAGATGGATAACTATGAGACTAAGCTGGTGGATATGGAGGACAGGGCCCGCTGAAATAACCTCCGCATCAGAGGTGTAGCAGAGTCGGTGAGCATGAACTAACTGCCTGCTTATGTTAGATGCTGAATGTGATCGTGCCGGAGCTACCCCAAGATGTCTTGCTTATGGACCGGATACATCGTACTACCCGGCCAAAATTCTTACCTCCTGAGACCCCTAGAAATATCCTGATACGGCTCCACTATTATCATGCCAAGAAGAAGATTATAAAGAGGAGCAGGTATCGTAAAGACTGAGTAGAAAAGTACTGGGACATTGCCAGCTACGCTGACATATCAGCCTTCACACTGAAGAAATGCAGATCCTTCCAGCTTGTTACCGAACAACTCAGGACCCACCACATCATCTACCGCTCAGGCTATCCTGTGAAGCTACTGGTGCAACACAAGGGGAAAAAAGTACAATATAATAGTAATTGTCTGTTTCTTTAAAAGTTGCTGGGAGCAATTATTATACTCTCCTTACCTCAACGCCACAAGGTTGAACTTATGGAAATGTTTTGGGGATATTGCACATTTACCCTGCTTAAATGTTTGAGCTTACGTCATGCAGACAGGGATTGAGAGATCACTGCACCAAAGCTTTGGATGTGGCGGTGTAGGTACCTATCTTAAAGCATATTATTGCACTCCATTGGGAAATATTGTTTACGCTCATAATATCTCATAGCTCATATTTATTAGGTGCTTACCTCGACTGGTACATTTAGAGATGTCCCCAAGGTGGAGAGGGGTGACCCAAGGTAGAGGGAGGGGACCACTAAGGAGGATAGCCCAAGGAGGGTAGCCTAAGGGGAATTGTCAATAGGGTGGAGCTTAACAGTCACATTTTAACCAATGGGGTCCCATTGGAATCAGGGAAGTAAAAGTTTGATTTAGTATATAGCCCCCCTACATGGTAGAGGTGAAGTGAAGTGCTGATTAGATGTGGTACTTTTGGCTTCCAGCAAAGAACCAAAAGCAGAATAACTAAAAATATAAATTGATATGTACATGGATGACATTTAGGATGATAGGAAATATGATATAGGGATATTAACAATAAGAAAACACAAAGTAACCTATACAAGGGTCCCATCTCTCATTATACTGAGATTATAGGCCTATCAGGCGCTTTTCCTCCAGGACAGGAAGCCATGCAAGATATCACCATTTTATGTGGTGACCTTAACCATGTTTTAGATATAACCTTGGATACTATGCTCACACCACATAGGGTGAGATTTGGGTCCCTTAAATGCCAATGTAGGGCGATACAGAAGCCATTGACCACCCACCACTATTATGATGCATGGAGGGTTACACATGGGACTGAGGAATCGTATATTTATTTCTCTCTGGTGCACAACTCTTATTCCCGCCTAGACACCTTTTCGTGTTAGGGTCCAACCTTAACCAGATTGTTAACTGCGACATTGACTCTATCATGTGGTCGGACCATGCCCCGGTATTTTTGGAAGTAAAAGATCTGTATGACTTTAAACACAGGAGTCCATGGAAATAAATTAATCTCTTCTACAAATTCCTACATTTACAGACCACGTAAATATAGCCCTACAGAACTACTTTTTGATAATTCTACTCCAGAAGTGTCCTCGACCATGGTATGGCAAGCACATAAATCAGTGGTGAGAGGGCTTTTTATACAAAGAGCAGCAGCGATGCAGAAAAGGTCAATTAAAGCAATGGCAACAAGACCTCTATACACAGAATGTGCAAAATCAACTGGCCCTATCCCCATCTCTTAGGGACCAAATTATGTCTTTGACTAGACAAATTCATCAATATGCCCTTCAAAAGACAGGATACCACTTCTTTTTTTTTTTTAAATTCTTTATTTTCATTGTGCATGAAAGAACATTTGGCATACAGGGCCACGACAGCAGCTGCATGCTTATTTCACAACATTTTAACATTGTATGACATGGCAGATTGTACAGCACTTTTTATATTTTAAAGAGAACACATACAAAAATTACTTTCTTAATAACATTGGAAGAGTAGTTGAAACATGTGTAGGTTGTCAAGCTTATAGTTAGTGTGGTCTCGTTGAGAGTCAGTGTAGGTGCATGATATCGCTCTTCTGCGAGTGTTTGGCATTTAGATGCTTAGATTCTCGCTACAGTAAAAGGTTATGGACAAGCTACGCGTTATAAGAGATTATTTTACGCGTTTGTCATTAGCATATGAATTTGTACGGTTCAAGAGAACGAACCAACCTATTCACCGCCAGGGTAAGCATTTTTTTAACCCTAGGGGGACAGTGAATGTGTACCTGATATAGATTATCTACCATGGTGTTGGGAGCAAATGGTAGCATTTGTTATAAGTGGCTAGGTCTACGGCCTCGTCAGTGTCGCTGTAAAATAATAATTATAATAATAAAAAAAAAAAAAAAAATTAAATAAAAAAAAGTACATACATTGGATGCCCATTACGTCTCCTCTCACTAAGCTATATTGAATAATGTGTGCTGTGTCAGTCAGAGCGGGTTTGGTGCCCCCTCGAGATGCACCCCGGTAGCACATGTGTGCTAGGTCAGAGAATTAGAGAGGAAAGCACGGTGTCTTATTACACATGCAATAAATACCTGGGGCACAAGGTTATTAATTAGGCAAAAGAGAATCTGCAAGTTGTGACAATAGCTCAAGTCTCGATCTATCAAATGTGGGATGTAGGAGACCGGCTGACAGTTTTGGCTTCAAACTAATTTGTGGCTACTCAATGAGACCAAGTTAGTAACCAATTAGACATAGGTTGTACTACAAAAAACAATTTGTCTGATGTACGCAGACTGAGTTAAAAATAAAAATGAAAATAAAAATAATAATAAGAAGAAAAATAAAAAACAAGAAAAAACTTGTTGTGGTAGTGAGCGGTCGTGAAGTTATATTTTGCATGTAATAATACTGTGAACATGCATTCAGTCCTGCTTTATGGTCA
The DNA here is from genome assembly GCF_036172605.1 of Pelobates fuscus. NCBI lineage: Eukaryota > Metazoa > Chordata > Amphibia > Anura > Pelobatidae > Pelobates > Pelobates fuscus. The sequence goes on along the minus strand of NC_086322.1, from coordinate 159,228,121 downwards.
GGGGGGTGGCTGGGTTAGAAAGCAAGCAAATCCCGACACGTCTCTTCCTCCGGGTCTCCCTTCACTTCTGACAGTAAGACATGATAGGGGGTCCCCTGAGGGTGTGGGAGTTATGGTACCAGCTTAAGAAATGCAAGTTAAAATAAAAACAATAACGAAGGTGAGTGCATTCAAATAGGTAGAAGAACTGGTAACTAGAATTAAAAGTAATGTGAGTCCCGTGGCCCCAGCGTGGTAATCTAGGGGGGCCTTCTCATTAGAAGCCATCAACATTTATATTAACTGTGGGTCACTTACGTTTACACTACCATCTATTGGTAACTACAGTGGGGAGTCCATTTTTAAGTCCAGTGAACTTGCAGCCGTGCACCGCTAGGTTGGCAATCTGGCCCCGGTACAGTTCAAGTTGTAACAGCGACGTATGGGTCGGGTGTGCGCCCTTGTGGTACGAATGGGACAGTTCTAGTCGGGTCCCAGCTGTGCTGTGGGGATGTCGGACTTTTCTGGTCTGTTTGCTTGAGGGAGTCCATAGGTAGGCCCAGTGAGTGTAGAAGCGGTGTTGCATCGCATATGTCCCGGATCTGATGTGAGACTGATCCCTGTTGGATGGTGAGGGTGTGAGACGGTCTCCAGCGGTATCTAAGGCCTTGTTGGCGGAGGAGTGAGGTCAGTGGTTGAAGGGAACGTCTCCAGGCCAGGGTGCTGCTGGAGAGGTCGGCATAAAAGCTCAGCGCCCCGTTTTCGAATTGCAGGGGTGTCCTACCTTGCAGGGCATCTAGTACTGCGGTTTTGTCCATTCTGTTTCGGAATGCAATTATGGTATCCCGGGTGGCCCCATTAGGTGCTTTTGGTGATTTGGGGACCCTAAAAAGGTAGTCAGGGTGTATCCGGTCTGCTTGTGCTGGCGGTAGGATCAGTGCTAGCAGGCGTTGAACGACCTTTGGTAGTTCAGCTTCGGGGATCACCTCCGGGAGTCCCCTGACTTTCAGGTTGTCCCGCCGTCTGGCGTCTTCGTGCTCGGCCATGCGGTGTTCGTGCGAGCGTTGCTGGAGCTGCAGCTCTTGCACGGTGCGTTTGAGTTCTCCTATATCCCGGGTGTTGGATTCCATGCTGCCCTCCATTATGTTTAAACGGGTTGTCACCCCTTTGAGATCACCTCTCAGTGCAGTGATATCCTTATGTATATCGTTGTGGTGGTCCGCAAGTATTTGTTTGAGGACCGTCACTGTCACTGGTGCGGAGTCTGTGTTGACGGTGGTCGGTTGGGGCTGTCCTGCCCTGGGAGCCGGTAAGTAATCTTCTCCTGAGAGGTCGTCGGAGAAGTCAGAGCAGCCTCCGTGGAGCGCCGCCATGTTGTGTTCACTTGCTCCTCGGGCCTGTCTCCACATGTCTCCTATAGTGAGTCCCGGGTTGTTTTTTTCCGGGTTTGGCTTTTTCGTTTTGCGTCCCATAGTATTAAGGAGGTGCTGGGGGGTCTCTGTTGCGGTTTAGGGGTAGTTTGTGGAGGTATTTTTCCCGTTTTCTTCGCTTGTGCCTCGGAGCTCCAGAGTTTTGCGACCGCTTGGTTTGGCTGTCAAGCTCCGCCCCCCGATACCACTTCTTATGCGCAAAGTAATAAAGCAAGCAAGCTATTAGCCTCTAGATTAAAAGCATGTCAGGCCTCCCAAAATATAGCGCATCTCATGACACGCACCGGCACTAAGATGTTTACACCAAAAGACATAGAAGATTAATTTGCGCGCTGTTACACCAACCTGTATAACTTGAAACAAGACACCCAACTGCATCAACCTTATGGGGAGGATATAAACCATTATCAGACTGACCTCCACACAACAGGAGGACCGTATTAGCCCATTAACAGACCATGAAGTCATTGATATTATCATGGCAATCCCCTCAGGAAAAGCACCCGGACCTGATGGTCTGGACAACACTTATTACAAAAAAATTTACACCACACTAGCCCCACATTTAGTCAGAGTGTTTAACAATGCTATCAACACAAAATTTTTACACACAGACATATCACTGGCATGTATTGTTACAGCACCAAAACCAGGGAAGCCACCTACCCTCCCCTAAAATCTCAGACCCATATCACTCTTAAATACAGATGTGAAAAGTTTTGCAAAGGTCTATGAGACCCGTTTAAGTAAGATATTACCCCATATAATACAAACTGATTAAGTGGGTTATGTTGCTGGTTGAAAGGGATCGAAAAACACACAGAAAGCTGTGAGCATCATGCATAGTTACAAAAAGATGAGGCAGGGGGGATTACTGGTATCTCTTGATGCCAAAAAAGCTTTTGTCCGCCTCCATTGGGGATTCCTGGAGGTGGTACTAATTAAATTTGACATGCCTGTGGAGTTCATATCAGTAGTTAGGGCTTTATATAGCACACCTACGGTGTACGTGCTCACTGCAGACTTCCTGTCTAATCCCTTCACGATAACTAATGGAACGAGACAAGGTTGCCCCAATTCTCTGCTACTATACGTCCTAGCATTAGAACCCCTAGCACAGGCCATTAAGAACCATGCCTCCATTCATGAAGTCAAGGTGGGAGCAAGAGAATATAAAGCAAATTTATGCCCAGACAATGTGCTACTTAGCCTAACAAAACCCCATATATCTCTTCCAAATTTGTTGCACACATAGCATCTTATGGGAAAGTTTCCTACTATAAGTTAAACGGCACCAAGACGCAAGCATTAGGAATTACAGAAAAAGAGTTACAGACTTTAAGCAGCTCCTTTTCTCTAGACTGGAGACTGTAGCTACTAAGATTCTACAAAGACCGGTAGAGCGAGGAGGATTAAGTCTGCCCGATATTAAGGGGTATTACAAAGCTGCCTTGTTGACCATGGTGATAGTTTCTCAAGCCACAGTAAATCCTCCACAGTGGATAGAAATTGAGTCCTACTGGACATGTCCTAAAGGCATGAGGTATTTATTTTGGATACCAAGGTCAAAACGATCCAGTCTGCCAAACATACTTAACAATACTGCACTAGTGCTACATACATGGGAAAAAAACTAGGGCTATTGTTTAAATATCACAATGGGACAACTGTTTGCATCACAACCTTAATACAATTTCCAGACATCTAAAGTAAATTTGGCTTACCGTCCAGAGCAATATTCTCCTATTTACAAATAAAAGCCCTGCTCACACAATACAGAGCACAGACTCAGTCAGCAATTATGACATATTTTGAGAAGGCATTCTTCTCCCTTACCACACCAAGAAAAATACTATCAACAAAATACCAGGTGTTAATGGACATTTCCACAAAAACACATGATAAATTCATGCTACACTGGCAAAAGGACTTGAATAAGTCCATCGAATTGCCAATATGGAATATGGCATTTACAGCTCACTGAGGTAGATCGAGCTACACTTTCCATTTAGAAATGGTGAGGAAACTCCAGTATAGATGGTATATGGTGCCAGATAGATTGTCCCGCATATTCCATACTCCCTCTAACATGTGTTGTAGGTGCTTACAAGTGACATACAGAGAGTGTGTACTATAACGTTAATCCAAAAATAGAAAGTGTGCTATCACCAAGAGTGTACCTCACTCACTCAACAATACACAATGCTACAGCAAAAAAAAAGCAGATATCACTATACAAGTAATATAAGCTATAAAAGAGGGATAGCACATAAATGGAGAATACAACCTTGAAAACGAACGGGATCTTTAAACAGATCTAAAACATAAATAGGATAATATGGTGAAGTATGACTGGGCAGAAATAAAATATCCAGGAGGTAGAAAACTTACAAGAGGTATTGTCGTTCTGCGCTTATCTCCCTTTAAAGGGTATCTGTGGTGAATCAATATATGGTATATACGATAAAGTTCCTCCAGAAATCCAAACCTCAAAGTGGACAAAAGAGAGAGGTACATAGAGTAGTACTGTATAAAATCATTAACACTTTATTGCACTGATTGCACTTACATGCCGGTAACAATCAGCGAGCAGATCTCCACTAGCAAGTGGACCCAGATGGTAAAATGGATCAGAGATGCAGATGTAATGACAGCTGAACGTACCATATGAAGTGATAAAACAAATATCAAAATAATTACAAATATAATATAAAAATAAAATAGTGGAAATACTCAATCCAACGCGTTTCGTCTGGAGCGACTTCTTCAGGGATATGAGTATTGTCCCAAAACGTTCCTGTTTTATATCTATCGAACCAGGTGATTTCCATTGAAAAAAACCGCGAAATCGGATGCTTCCGGGGTTCTTCATACGTTCCCTCATTGGACGATCCTAGGTGTACGTCATGCGTTCTGCGTCCTTTCGGGCGTGTGTTTTTCTTCCGCGTTTCAACAGTGGAACGCATATCTTTTACCTTATTCTTGCGTTCCAGCCGTGGAACGCATATAACAGGGGAACCCAGAGGTCAAGACGGCAGTGGGCGGCGAAAACCTCCCACTGACAGCTCGAGCTCATGTATAAGTATAATATATCGATATATATGAGATCAATAGAGGATACAGGACTTAGATAATCAGTATATATGCGGATCCACAAGAGACTCCGAGGTCTATATAAAAAAGAGAGAGGAATAGCCCTTGGGGCATCCTCCACAGGAGAGAAAAATTAATAATATAAAATATAAATTATAAGAAAGAAAAATATATAAAACCAGACAAGGGAGGGGGCACAGTTGTTATGAGTAAACAATATTACATGGAGGAAGCACATCGCATTTTGGGAGATAATACAACATATAAAATCTTAAAACATAACCCCACCAAGCCCTTTTTGGATGAACTGCAGTCTTTACTCCAGAAGGGGCTTGATAATAATATCATTTCTACCGAGGAATTTAAATATATTTTTAACCCCACATGTAAGATAGCGATCTTTTATTTTCTCCCAAAAATCCACAAAAACCTATCCTCCCCCCCCGGTCGTCCCATCATCAGTGGGATAAATTCGTTATCATGTAACAATGTAAACATTTTCTCTCCTGTGGAGGATGCCCCAAGGGCTATTCCTCTCTCTTTTTTATATAGACCTCGGAGTCTCTTGTCTCTTGTGGATCCGCATATATACTGATTATCTAAGTCCTGTATCCTCTATTGATCTCATATATATCGATATATTATACTTATACATGAGCTCGAGCTGTCAGTGGGAGGTTTTCTAATAATGGCATCTAATAATGTCTTTAATGAAATGCGCCAAGAACGCAACAAAAGAATTAATTCACTATTTCATCAAGATACTTCCCCCATAGATAATACCCTTTCAAAAAAAATTCAAATTTTAGAACACTTATTAGAAAAAGAGACAAAAAAATGGTGGGAAATCACTTCATTGGAACAATATTTGGCATCAAACATTATTCCAAGAGGCCTTAGAGTCCTCAAAGTACCAGCTTATGGAATGGAGGACAAACAATTAATGGAAGAATGGTTTAAGGCTAGTGATGAGTGTTCCAACAAATATATTCAAAGCCTGATAGACTTTCAAAAAAGATCCCTCAAACAAATAGAGGATGAAATACAAAATTTAGAAAACGAAATAATCATTCAAAAAGACACTAAAAATGTAGAAATTAATTATAAGATCTTAAAAGATAAAATTAAAATAATAGATGACAGAATTTCCACAACCAAGTCATCCAAATTTAAAAGGGACCAAACAGACTACAAAGAAGGTAATATTAGAAATTGGACAAGAAACAAAAGGTTCAATGAACCTTCAAACAGATATGCTTCCAATAGACAAAGATATCCAAACAACAAATATCCACACCATACATGGAGTAATTTAAAACCATCCCGGAGAGTAGATTCAGAGGCAACACATAAATTTAATGTCTCCCCATCCTCCTCGTCTTTTTTAGGAAAGGGACAAAACCAAAAGAAACCCTATTTAACTGCAACACAAAACAGATTTCAGGTTTTCAGTTCCCCCCAAAAGAAAAGATCCCATATAGAAATGGAAGAACCAGACCACTCTCTATCGCCGACACCCACTCACCGATTCAATCGAAACCAGTAAACGGCATCTTCAATATCTCAGGGGTTGATTTAACCACCCAAGAATTGTCACTATTAGAAAAAGGCCTTAAATTCGCCCCCACAACAGGCGTAAAACCCTTTGAATTGTTCATTGATAATCAAAAATTTCTTAAAAAACTCACTGTGAAACGCTTTTTTGAAAAGAGGAAAAATATGACCTTTTGTGATTTCAACACTTCAATACCAAAGACAACTATAGATCCAACTAATATTGATTCCAGCTCAACAGATACCAGAATTGTTCATTCCAATCTTAAAAATAGATCCAATTTCTATCCTACATTTGAGAGAGGAAAGTTTTTGGAAGTTTTCAATGATTTAGTACAAGCAGATTTGGATAAAATCCAAAAGAAAGAAGAGGCAAAATGTAAATTTAAATACAACCTAACCAACAAAGAAAGACAAGCTTTAAATAAATTAAAAAAAGACTCCCAACTGGTAATAAAAGAGGCAGACAAGGGAGGGGGCACAGTTGTTATGAGTAAACAATATTACATGGAGGAAGCACATCGCATTTTGGGAGATAATACAACATATAAAATCTTAAAACATAACCCCACCAAGCCCTTTTTGGATGAACTGCAGTCTTTACTCCAGAAGGGGCTTGATAATAATATCATTTCTACCGAGGAATTTAAATATATTTTTAACCCCACATGTAAGATAGCGATCTTTTATTTTCTCCCAAAAATCCACAAAACCCTATCCTCCCCCCCGGTCGTCCCATCATCAGTGGGATAAATTCGTTATCATGTAACCTCTCGGAGTATGTTGATTTTTTTCTAAAACCCCTTGTACCATTATGCCCTTCCTTTATCAAGGATACAAAACACATTTTACAGACTTTGGAGTCTTTTGTTTGGAAACCCTCCTACATTCTCGCCACAGTTGATGTAACGGCCCTATATTCAAATATCCCTCACCTCAAGGGTCTAGAGGTGATTAATGATATACTTGTTCAACAGAACACTCTCTGTCCCACACAAATTGAATTTTTATTGGCATGCATTCGTTTTGTATTAACAAAAAACTTTTTTTGGTTTGATTCTACGTTCTTCTTACAGCTATGTGGTGTCGCCATGGGGACGAGGTTTGCTCCCAGCTTTGCCAATCTGTATGTCTCCCATTGGGAGTCTTTATGCATACGTTTGGGTTCTCAGCTGGGAGGGAGCCTCGTCCTCTGGCGACGCTACATAGATGATGTACTTATTATTTGGGAAGGTGATAAAAACAGTTTGGAAATGTTCATTAAGAACATTAATACCAATCAATACAATCTAAAATTTACCTCCAATATACATAAGGAGACTATTGATTTTCTAGACCTGACTCTGTACGTTGAACAGGACTATTAAACACAAAAACCTTCTTCAAAAAAACTGATTGTAACACAGCCATCAAAAAAAACAGTCTTCACCATCCCACCTGGTTGAATAACGTCCCCAAGGGACAACTAACAAGGGTAAGGAGAAACTGTTCCAACATACAAACTTTTGACGAACAATCAAAAATAATAAAAAATAGGTATTCTGAAAAGGGATACAACATAGAACAAATGGAAAGAGATATCACACATATAAAAGGAAGGAAACGCTCCGAATTTCTGGGCGACAACAAACCAAAAAATCAAAAAGATAACACCCATATAGAATTCGCATTTATCACCAAATACAATATACATGCCAAAAAAATAGAAAGAATCCTTAAAAAACATTGGGCTATACTAAAAAAGGACGAAGTCCTGGGTAAGGTTATACCTGACCGACCAACAGTTATTTACAAGAAAGCCGACAATCTAAAAAATCAACTAGCCCCTAGCCTCTTACCCATACAGATCTCCAAATCTAATAACAACAATTTTTTATTCTCTCAAAAAACCCCAGGATTTCACAAATGTGGTACTTGCTCCACATGTAACAAATTAAAAAACACGGTGTAGTTAATATCGAAAAATAAATCAAAATGGGCAGCAACATACATATACAAGCGACTAAATATGAGTGTAAGCTCACGATATAAAATGCATGTGCGCACCTAAATAAACTGAAAAGATGAACAAAAATATTTGCTCCACATGTACCCACCAAAAGAGAAAGACTACCTCTTTTACCGGTACATATACCAAAAGGTCATATACTATTAAGAAGTTTATTCACTGCACATCCACATATGTAGTATACTTACTACAATGTGGTTGTGGAGCACAATACATAGGCAGAACCATCAGGCCAATACACACCCGACTCCGAGAACACTTTAATAACATCAGAACCAACAAAGTAGAACACAGTGTTCCCAGACATTGCAACAGCTGCACATCTTTTAACTGGTCCACTTTCATTGCCATTGGGATAGATTCCATTGAACAACATTGGAGAGGAGGCAATAAAATGCACGAGCTAGCCTTAAAAGAGGCGCAGTGGATATATAACTTAAAAACATAAAAAAAATGGGCTGAATCAAGATATAGATCTCACAGGATTACTATAATGTCTCCTGGTTTGGGGTGTCCCTCCGTTTTCCACCCTCCTTTTTTTCACTGAGTGGATTTTTTTCACTGAGTAGGTTTATTGGATCTTGGAGTAACATATATTATGTATTTACATTTACTCCTCAATTTACATTTACATTTACTCCTCAATTTTTCTCTCCTTTTCATAGAATATCTAAGAAGGGTCTCGCTTTCTATCCAAATATTATTTGAAATATCGGCTAAATATTATTCATATTATATGGCATTATAAGTCTCTTATTTTGGGGTCTGCTTTTGTTGTCTTTTCAATTCCTATGTACATATATGCGGATTTACAGGACACTCTAGCGGTTCACTTATATTGTAGCTCCTACAAAATAGTGATTTTATATATTTTTCTTTCTTATAATTTATATTTTATATTATTAATTTTTCTCTCCTGTGGAGGATGCCCCAAGGGCTATTCCTCTCTCTTTTTTATATAGACCTCGGAGTCTCTTGTGGATCCGCATATATACTGATTATCTAAGTCCTGTATCCTCTATTGATCTCATATATATCGATATATTATACTTATACATGAGCTCGAGCTGTCAGTGGGAGGTTTTCGCCGCCCACTGCCATCTTGACCTCTGGGTTCCCCTGTTATATGCGTTCCACGGCTGGAACGCAAGAATAAGGTAAAAGATATGCGTTCCACTGTTGAAACGCGGAAGAAAAACACACGCCCGAAAGGACGCAGAACGCATGACGTACACCTAGGATCGTCCAATGAGGGAACGTATGAAGAACCCCGGAAGCATCCGATTTCGCGGTTTTTTTCAATGGAAATCACCTGGTTCGATAGATATAAAACAGGAACGTTTTGGGACAATACTCATATCCCTGAAGAAGTCGCTCCAGACGAAACGCGTTGGATTGAGTATTTCCACTATTTTATTTTTATATTATATATTTTTTTTTTTTTTAAATTCTTTATTTTTGTCGTGCAGGTAGGTACATTGTTTGGTCAAGCGCCACAACAGCGCACACGTTGTATACATGGAAAACAGTGGCAGCAGTACATGCACATTTTTGTATTTAAGTTTAAAACAGTTTTATCTTAATCACTAAGTATGTATGATAATAGGTAATATACCTGGTAGGTAAATATGAGAAGTTAAAGAGTTATGCCTGTGAAGGCTTGCTAGGTGTTACAAGGAATAAGTATCGCATACGGTTAACTTTGAGTATGAGCAAATGCGTGCCGAGGTGAGGTTACGTGCATTTTTACTGAAATGAACATCTTATAACATAATAATGGTGTAATGATGTTGGCTGCAAGGAACAGTAGTTCGGTCGGGACCATAAGGTGAAGGTAGACAGCTATGATTACAAGGTACCATCCCGCAGCCAACATAAAAGAAAAGAAAGAAGAGAGATAAATAAAGTCTGTCCTGTTACATGCATACATGCTGCTCAGATTAGGTTACGTTATTGCAACGAAAAGCTATATACAAAAGTCTGGGTGCTGCAGTGTATAGTTGTAATTGTATAGGTAAACATGAGTGCTTATGTACGTGGAGATTTTACGGACTTGCCCAGGCACGGGTTAGTGGTGTATGTAGTGAGTGTATGTACATTAGTATGTATGTAGTGTGTGTATGTACATTAGTGGTGTATGTAGTGTGATTTCCTATGGTGTTGTTACAGTGCGATGGGTTACACGGTGTCACAGTAGAGGTACCAATCAATAGATTTTTGTGTAAGCACATTGACATGCTAGGCAGCGCAAGCATAGCAGGAAGCAGAGTGTTAATGTCACACTAGTCCAAGGGAGCACATATAATGCTCTGAATAGTAGGGCTGTTAGACAGCAACTTGCCCAAGATCGCCAGAGGGACACCAGATGTGATGATCGCCAACGATGTGTGCCCGCAGAGTGATTTCGGTTCCAGGGGATTTGTAGCAATAATTAAACACGAACTGGTTGAGATTTGCAGGAGTAGGTTGGTATGAGGTCTCCTACAGGAGTTTATGTCCAGGGTTTAGGCAGTGGCTGCCTTGTAGGTATCTTCGTGGAGTCTTCGTGGCACAAATGGGGCTGCTCCTGCCGGGTCCCACGTGTGTGTCGCCGCTGTGGTGCTCGTTCCTCCGGTCATTAATGCGTCCCGTGGGAGGCCCAGAGTCTCTAAGAGTGCCGCAGCTCCTTCGAGGTCCCGGATAGGGTAAGTGTTGCCGGCCTGGAGGACCGTTAGGACTTGGGATCCCCGCCAACGATAGGGGATGTCTTTGGCTCTGAGTATTGATGTGAAAGGCTTTAATGTCCTGCGCCAACCCAGAGTGCGCCCCGATAAGTCGGCGAAGAAAGTGAGGTTCGAGTTCTCGAAGTTGTAGGGGGTTTTCCCCTTGAGTGCCCCCATTACAGCAGCCTTGTCTTGTTTAGTGTGAAAACGGACTATTACGTCCCGTGGGGCTGTGGTCGGTGCTTTCGCTGGTTTCGGGATGCGGAACACCTCTGCAAACATCACCCCTTTCGCCTGTTTAGGTGCGAGAATTGCTGTTATCAGTCGCCTCGCGCAGTGTGGTATTTCAGCGTCCGGGATCGCTTCAGCAAGGCCTCTGATTTTAATATTGTTGCTGCGCCTGGAATCCTCTATTGCCGCGAATCTCTGTTCCGTGGCTGCGTGGTGTCGGTGGATTGTTTGGATCTCCTGTAGCAGGTGAGTAATTTGTGCCTTCGTGTCATGGGAGTCCTTTTCCACGATATCCATTCGACCCTGTAGGCCCTGCAAGTCTTTGCGGAAGGCCGCCATGTCCCCTTGGAGGTCCCTTCGCAGGCCTGCCAGTAGCTCCTGCATGTCCGCCTTGGTCACCGGTGCGGAGTCCGGTTTGGTAGTCGTAGTTGCCGGTCTCTGGCTGGGCTCTTGTAGGGAGGGCATGTGGAAGTCCTCGGGCTCCATGAGCTGGTCGTCCGAAAAATCAGAGCTTTCACCCATGTAGGCGGCCATTTTGGGTAGAGGGGCGCCATGTGCCTGCCTCCATAAGTCTCCAATGCTGGAGCCTGGCTTCGGCTTGTCAGGTTTTTGTTTCTTTATTTTTCGTCCCATCTTGGCTCGGGTTGCCTGGGAATCTGTTTTTCCTCGGTTATATAAGTTATATAAGTCGTTTAGGGTTGTTTATCTGGTTGCTGGTCACGGAGCTCGGGTAGCATGCGACCGTTCAGCTCCACAGCTTGACTCCGCCCCCCTTATATTATATTTTTAATTATTTTGATATTTGTTTTATCACTTCATATGGTACGTTCAGCTGTCATTACATCTGCATCTCTGATCCATTTTACCATCTGGGTCCACTTGCTAGTGGAGATCTGCTCGCTGATTGTTACCGGCATGTAAGTGCAATCAGTGCAATAAAGTGTTAATGATTTTATACAGTACTACTCTATGTACCTCTCTCTTTTGTCCACTTTGAGGTTTGGATTTCTGGAGGAACTTTATCGTATATACCATATATTGATTCACCACAGATACCCTTTAAAGGGAGATAAGCGCAGAACGACAATACCTCTTGTAAGTTTTCTACCTCCTGGATATTTTATTTCTGCCCAGTCATACTTCACCATATTATCCTATTTATGTTTTAGATCTGTTTAAAGATCCCGTTCGTTTTCAAGGTTGTATTCTCCATTTATGTGCTATCCCTCTTTTATAGCTTATATTACTTGTATAGTGATATCTGCTATTTTCTGCTGTAGCTTACAAGTGACAGGCACAATGCTCCATACCTGGTGGACATGCACAGCCATTAAGTATTGCGTCTAACACACAAGGAACACACACCACACTCACCCCTGAACTATGCCTTTTATTGATATAATCGGAACACTTTCAGAGGTCGGCGGCAGTTTTTCTTGTTCACATATTAGTGGCAGCGAACCTATTGATCGTTATGTCATGGAAGTCCACGCATATACCAACAGCTTCAGCACTGCTAACACAAATATCCTTAAAATTGGATTATGAATCCATGGCACACGCGACCAATGGACAAAAAAAAGGAGCATGCGACCTATGGGATGCATATATAGCTAAACGTTCTGATGTTGCACTGAGCCCTGATAGGTAACAATGCTGGGAACAGGGGCGGAAAACATGAGGGGGAGGAAAAAAAAAAAAAAAAACATTTTTGATGGTCATGTGCTGTGTGAAGCCATGGTGATGTCACAGTGATGGAATGGAGGGTGGTGGAGAGAGGGGATAACAACATGTAGCTGCGGGTCACATAGAGCCTATTTCAGGCTATTTTGAGGAGCATCGCAGTTGTGAGTAGAGTGCCAATGGCGACTAAGAGAATCAACATCAGTTATGAGATGCCATATGGGAGCTAATCCCAGGCACTGATTCCACCCAGACGAGAGACACCAGTGTAGTAATATCTGTCCTGTATATAGTTTTTTCCTTCCTTACTTGTTTACTTTTTCTATCACAAAAAAAAATCAAAAAAGAGAGTCGGGTGAATTAATGAGGGTACATTCAAATAAAGGTGAACTCACCAAGACCACATTAATGATGGAAATATTTTGGAGTGTGCAGGTAAGAGCCGGCAGTGGGAATTTTAGCCAGAAAGTGGACAGGAGGAATGTTGGCACAATAAAGGAACTGCTAGAGAGATAATTGCCCCTATTTTATGAGGTCAACCGGCACTGCTACTTCAGGGTTATCACCCAATTCCGCAGCATTGCTAGGCCGATGTATACAAGTGACAAAGCATGTAACATAGGGTGCGAGCCTACAGATATTTTCATGTAACATAGGATGCATGTAATTACGGAGCATATTATTTTGTGTATAGATCAATTCAGAGAATTTTGGTATTTGTTGATTGATTCTGTTATTCAACTGATATAATTTTGAACCCCCTCCTTTCTCTTTTTGAATTCTTATGCATTCTCACTGACCTTGGAGTTATCCTCTGTCTGGTCACAGTGGCAGGGGGCTGGATAGGTAAATTGGGGGTGGAATGTGTTGTCATTATGGATTGAATTAATTATGTGTTTTAAAAGTTGGTATGGTAGATTATTAGCTGGCCTGTGGTTCAGAACCTGGGGGAGTAGGCATATCTCGATATACCCCTGCATTGGCTCGTTCATGCAAGTGGGTATGGTAGGTTTCGAGCTAGATTGTGGCTCAGAACCTGTAGTGTATTGTAGTGGCATCTCAGTATACCGCTACATTGGATCATGCAGACAAGTTGGTATTGTAGGTTTCGAGCTGGCCTGCGGCTCAGAACCTGGGGGTGTAGGGGTATCTTTCTTGGTACACCCCATACATTGGCTTATTCTGGCAAATTGATCACACATTTTGTTATGTTTCATGATGCTATTTATGTTATATTGTTACTGTTGTTATGTTGTTAATTTTGGGGTCATTGTCATTGTAACGTTGTAAGGGGCTAGTTATATACTGTGTCATAAGGTTTGTTTGACAGTGACTTTTATATTAAAATTGATATTATATTATATTAAAAGCTGTGGACATTATTTTACCCAACATATTGGTGTCCGTGCATTATTGGGTATGTATGGGGGATTTTATATTTTTTTTTATTAAATAATTTTTATTTTATTTTACATTAATATACAAGCAGTACAATTATTTCATCCAACATACATACCTGTTAGACAATGCACATACATAAATGTCTGAGAGGACTATTTAATTTAAGCTTGATTCCCAAAGAGTGATTTGATTATCAGTTTTAAATTTGTGGGATAATATAGGCGTATTATGTTTGTTCTATAAAAGTGCTAGTGCTTTTTAAAGACTTTGTTCCCTTAATTTATTGTTTTTGGCAGAGGAATTATTTATCCAACCCATGCCATATTCAATCTTTAATTGGTAAATAATGTGTTCTTTCCATCGGGAGTATTATATTTCATGTTGTTGTTTCCAATCTCTCACTATTAAGATTTAACTGCCGTGAAACAATGTACTAAAAGGTACTAATGAGTTTAGTTTAAGGTGGGCCAGCACATATGCAGAAGGGCCATTTAAGATTTACTTTCTATTTTAATCTCATCCATATCTATCAAAAACGTATAGGCCCATTCCCAACATTTTTTAATTTTCGGGCAACTCCACCAAATATGTGTGTAGTTACCAATCGCAACTCCACATCTCCAACAAAATCTAGAAGTGTTTGGGTCAATTCTGGCCAATCTCGTAGGTACAAGATACCATCTATTGCTTACTTTGTAGAATGTTTCTCTTAATGATAGATTGTAAATATGTTTATTTACTGCAACTAATGCTTTACCCCATTCGTTAAGATTGATTTTGACATTAAGTTTCTTTTCCCATTTTAGAATCACCTTAGATTGTTCCTCCGTTAGGGTTATCATTATCAGAACATTTGGCCAGTAGCTTTACTTTATCCCTTGGATCAAACCCTGTTTCATAAGATTATACTCTCTATCTGATCCTTTAAACATATATTTTGATAAATATGATTTGATCCTTAAATAATTCAATATTTCAGAGTTTGTAACAATATACTCAGAGACTAAAGAAGAAAAGGGTTTAACACTTCTCCCACTCATAATCGTATCTAAGGTATTAATATTCATGTAATAAAAAAGGGTACTTGAGAGCAACAAGTGCCAAATACACACACCACTCCCTGTGTATCAATAAGAAATAATAATACTTATATATATATACACAGGTATATATAGGAGATGTTCCATGTAGTAAATTTGAATTCCAGAGCCGTGCCAGGCTCTGTATATAGTGCCCAAGGGTGCCTAAAAAAGGCTTTGTGGAGAATATTGGATGATGTCCCCCAGAAACAGGAAAAAGCAGCAAATGATGATATAAAAATAGTAAATTTATTGTAAATAAAAGTTTAAAAATAATAACTGTGCAGGTCCCATATGGTGACACATAAAATCACAGTCATGCAGACGTGTTTCAACTCAGTCTGAGTTTTCATCAGTGCATAAAACATCCAGCTGCTATTCCGTTTTAAATTCGCCGCTTTTCTGATTGCCGGTCACGTGGGCGGAAGTTCGGCTTACCGGCTTCTGACGTCACTTCCGGTATTTCGGCGCTCATTTTCCAGCTTGATTCTGTTTAATACATTTGCCCAATTGAAGCTGGAAACTCCATATTGTAGATGGGCATCTTGCATAGTTCACAAATATTAGTGTTCCAAAACAGTAAAATGTGTTACAACGATGATATCGCCAGTAAAAGTTAAGTTTTTTGCATTTTTCACGCACAAATGTTACCTTTGAGACGGTGTGGTAGCCCAGGAATGAGAATTACTCCCATAATGGCATACCATTTGAAAAAGTAGACAACCCAAGGTATTGAACGTGGGGTATGTTTAGTCTTTTTTAGTAGCCACTTAGTCACAAACACTGGCCAAAGTTAACGTTCATATTTGTTTTTGTGTGAAAAAAGCAAAAAACTAATATTTGGCCAGTGTTTGTGACTAAGTGGCTACTAGAAATGACTGGACATACCCCATTTGCAATACCTTGGGTTGTCTACTTTTGCAAATGGTATGCCATCATGGGGGTAATTCTTATTCCTGGGCTACCATATGGTCTCAAAGGCAACATAACTAATCTGGCAAATTTCAATGTCAAAAAAATGAAATGCAAGCCTTATATGTGACTCTCTAACTTTCCAAAACACCATAAAACCTGTACATGGGGGGTACTGTTATTCTCGGGAGATTTCACTAAACACAAATATTAGTGTTTTAAAACAGTAAAACATATTACAACAATAATATAGTCCATAAAAGTGCAGTTTGTTTGTAAAAAATGCAAAAGACGTCACTTTTACTTAAAATATCATCGTTGTAATACAATTTACCAGTTTTAAACACTAATATTTGAGTTCAGCGAAGTCTCCCGAGTAAAACAGTACCCCCTATATACAGGTTTTTATGGTTACTTGGAGAGTTACAGGGTCAAATATAGTGCTTGCGAATTAAATTCTCTGCACTTTCTCCCTGTGTTGTCAGGCATGTCAATCAAATTTGAATTAATCAAATGACATAATTATGTTAAAAAATTACTTAAATATACATGTAGAATTTTAATATATATGCATTTATAGGTATATAAATTCTACGTTTATACTAATGTAATCTTTTATGTAATTATATGTATTTATCTCTATATATATATTTGCGGTTATTTGTATTTTATATATAGATAGATATATATAGAATGTCATTCTAAGTGTATTCTGTTTCCAATATATATATATATATATATATATATATATATATATATATATATATATATATATATATATTAATAACAAAATACAGTTAGAATGAAAT
This sequence comes from Pelobates fuscus, assembly GCF_036172605.1. NCBI lineage: Eukaryota > Metazoa > Chordata > Amphibia > Anura > Pelobatidae > Pelobates > Pelobates fuscus. Next base: position 159,211,240 of record NC_086322.1, on the reverse strand, counting down.
TACATATGAATATATAATTTATTTTAAATTTTGTTTCAATATTTTATTTATTTATTTCATTATTTAATTTATTTATTATTGTAATTATACGTATATATATAATATATATGTAGATCTATTTTATATATATATATATATATATATATATATATATATATACATATTATATATATGTAACGTCATTCTAAGTGTATTTTAATACTAATATATATACTAATATTAATATCAAAATACATTACGTATGACGTTACATATATATATTATGTATATATATTATATATATAATATATATACATATTATATATATATAAAAAGGCATTTAATTTATTTTATAACATTTTAATATTTTGTTTTTACACTACCTACCAGCAGGGGGACTGTCTAATATTTTAGACAGTCCCCCTGCTGGCAGATCCATAGCCAGCTATAGGGGGCCATGTGATCACTCTTTGAGAGCGATCACATGGCCCCCGGGGGCCTCATTTGCTGGAGGGGGGCTGCCTGGACTCTCAGGCAGCCCCCCAGAAGAGGATCGCGGCGGAGGTGAGTACACAGTACCTCCTGGGGCTGCAAGCCGTTACGGCGTTCTATGCCGCCGCAACGGCTTTAAAGCCCTTTAAAGCCGCGACGGCATAGAACGCCGTAACGGCGTTAAGGGGTTAAGGGGTCAAAGGCACAGATGCAGAAGTCTTTAGAGCCTGTATTCACAATAAAGGCTCTATAAAATGTGAGTTTGTTTCTATTCAATGTACTTCACCTAATTATAATTGATATCAAACAATATTACCATATATATTTTTTTTCTCTGTTTATTTTACATGAATATCCCCTGTTTGTTGTGAGGGGTAAGTGTACAGTGTATGTTTTATTTGTCCTGATATCACACTCACAGCGCTGCACTATTTACTAAATAGTGAGAAGGTATTTCTGTACCCACTCACTGTTTAAGTATTTGTTTGCTTTGGTATCTATCTATTAAAGTGGGTTTTTTAAGTATCCACTGAGTGCATATAGCAGCTGAACTAAAAAAAAAATCTATCTTATATCACAAAGCATCATTGGTTTACCACACCTTATTTGTGTTTGTTCTACAGTTTTAGAGAGATTGAGTTTCAGAAAGCGGGAAGACATCCAATCAGAGATTGAAGAAAGGAGAGCAGTGACTCATTGTAGGACCGCAGGGGAGAGATCAGGGGAGGAGAGATATATCTGGGTGTCGTCAGCATACAGATGGTAGCGTAATCCAAACGAGTTAATGAGTTTGCCACGAGAGGCAATATAAAGAGAGAACAGAAGGGTACCAAGAACAGATCCTTGGGGGACTCCAACCAAGACAGGATGAGAGAAGATGTCATTGCAAAAGGAGACACTGAAAAAACATTGGGAGAGATTGGAGGAGAACCACGAGAGGGCAGTGACACAGAGAACGAGGGATTGAAGAGATTGGAGAAGGAGGATATGATCAACAGTGTCAAAGGCAGAAGAGAGGTCAAGAAGAATTAGTATGGAATAGTGACCTTTGGATTTAGCTGTGATTAAGTAATTTGTAACTTTAATAAGAGCAATCTCAGTAGAGTGGAGGGGGCGAAAGTCAGAGTAAAGAGGATCGAGGAGGGAGTTGGAATTTAGGAAGTGAGTCATATGAGAAAAGACAATTCTTTCTAGAAACTTTGAGAAAAAAGGAAACAGGGATATGGGATGATAGTTGGAAGGGGAAGTCGGGTCTAGGGATGTCTTTTTTTAGGATGGGTACAACAGTAGCATGCTTAAGGGGAGCAGGGACAACACCAGATGAAACAGGGCAGTTTATGATGTGTGTTAAGGATTGTACCAGATAAGGGGAGAGAGATCTGATAAGGTGGGAAGGTACCGGATCAAGTGGACAGGTGGTGGGATGAGAGGAGAGGAGAAGCAAAGTCACCTCCTGTTCTGTAGCTGGGGCGAAGGCCTGTAAGGTAGGGAAGGTATGGTTCATGTGTGGTTGCAAGATGGAGGAGAATTCTTTCTTTAACTGTTCCATCTTGTCGGTAAAGTAGCATGCAAGGCTATCTGCTGAAAGGTCAGTTTGAGGGGTGGCTTGAGGTGGGCAAAGGAGAAAGGTGAAGGCATTAAAGAGACACCTGGGATTGCGTGAACATGAACTAACAAGAGGTGTGAGAATAGTGCATCTTCTTACAAAAATAGTCTCATACACAGAAATATATGCATGCCCTTGGTTTCATATATATTCATTTTAAGTAGTTTGAGTCAATAATATTTAGAACTCATTCATTTTCTTACAAAATAATAACGGAAATATATTTTATTTACTAATTTCTTCCCCTTCTCTCCCTTTGTTTGTTTCTTCTTTTTACACCAAGATGGAAGAGAGGAAGAATGTGTAATGTTTTTTTCTGCGTCAAAATAATAGAAAATGACATTCATTCTTGGTGAAAGACAGACTCAGGAACATGGGCAGTAACTAGACAAAGAAACAATTAACCTTTGAGAAGTAGGATCTTTCTGCATCTTTAAAGTATGCGTAATACTGCTTATTGTACACTTAAGTGATTTTTGAACAATAGGTATGCATCCATAATAATATGAAATAATACAATTATTACTTTAAGAGTGACACAGATATGGCATTTACAAATAAATGGTTTTTAACAGATATGTTTACTTGTTTTTTTTTAGGAAAGGGGGGGTTAAAATGGTACTTTCTTCATAATTTTGCAACTTAAACATGAAGAGCCAAAAGGTAATTCAAATGTATTCCACAATATAGAACTGAAACATGTAAGTCATTTTGTAATGCATTGCAATGCAATGTTAAGCAGACAAATTAATTCAAAGTCTTTCCTTAATTGTCACCTGCTTCAAGCACTGTCTGGCATTACAGGACACCTCAGAGACAGGTAATATTGAAATCCTTTGAAATATTTCAGGGCCTGAGAATGTGCTTGTCATCACCTCTACTCTGTTTTCCAAGCACATTTATTGCATTTGTCAAATAAATAATACAATTATATTGGAGGTGAGAAAAACATATTTTCATTTGTAGTTTGTCCTTCAGCTTTATTTTTCTCTTATAACAATTATTTGTTTATTATTTAAATACAAATCATGTATTATAGTTAACTTATTTGTTATGTTTTGACCATGGATAATGGAATGATTTATGAAAAACAAATGTTATAAGGTACTACAAAGAGTTAACCAGTTACACAGATAATATCAGAAAATAATTGTATCAGTGCTGATAATACTCAACCATCTTGCTTCCCTAAATTATACTAAATTATTCTGTCTAGAAAAGCTATGTACAGAGTAGGGCCGAATATATGTGCTTTATGCATCACAGAGCCTTTAATTGCTCCCTAACCCATGTGGATGCAAGACTATATAGTGGAGAATTATCAAGGTAAATTGGTGCTATTCTGGGTGCAAAATAATTAATCCTGAAATATATTTAATTGGTTTCAATAGTGATTTCTCCTTATTTATCACTTTGGCCCATATTAGAATCTGCATTTGCCTTTGTAAATCTTCCCACCTACAACAACACCTCACTTACTGATCGAGTTCTGTTCTTACGACTCGGTCGGTAAGAGAGGATGCCTCACATCAGCAAGACATCCAAGTCTCGCATGCACTAGGGAGCAGGTCTATGCTCATGGGAATCCCCCCAGACATAGACCAGGTCACTAGCACAGGGAATCCCTCAAATCTATACTTGGGATAAATTCAGTGAACATAGACCAGTTTACTAGAACAGGGAATCATTTGAATCTATGTTTGGGGGAAATTCCCCGAACATAAACCAGCTTTCTAACGTGGGGAATCCCTCAAGACTCAGATTCAGGGGATTCCCCATGCTAGAGAGCTGGTCGTATGTCTAGGCAGTCATTAAACAGGTAAGTCGCCTAGTGAGGAGTAACTGTATACAGGAGCGTGCATTATGAAAACCAAGTGTTGGTAAGGTCACAAACAACCAATTCCCCTCAATTCCCTTATATAATCACTAGCTAAAGCAAAAAGTGACTGAATAACCCCTTAATGACAGATGACTGACCCGGTCCATCATATTGGGGAAGCACGTAACGGAGTCCGTCATGCGCCAAAATTAACCTCAGATCGCCGCGATCATGGGGTTAACGCTCCTCCGGTCTGCCTTGGTATTTGAGGCAGACTGGGAGCCCAAAATCGCACTGTCCTTGCAGCTGTGATCGCTCTGACAGACTGTCAGAGTGAGCACACGTGCTGCACAGACTCATGGTCCACCTCCCTGCGCTTCCGCATTCTGTGTTAAGTTCAAGGAGACAGATCAGTGCTGATATTTTCCCTTTAAAAAAAAACTAATAAACGTAAAAGTTAAATCCCACCCCCTTTCCCCTGCTTTAATAAAATTAACCCCTTCACTGCCATTTGATCACTGACTACAGTGATCAAAATGCAGATCAGGGTATTTTACTATGATCTGATTATTTTTTTTAACCTTCAGGGGTTAATTTTATTTAATTAATTAAATATTTTAAAATTATATATATAGCGAGCTGGGGTGGGTGGAAGTTAGTGGGGAATTGGGGAATTTTCTGTTAGGCTAGCTAGGGTTAACATTTAAAAAAGTTTTTTTAAAAGCTTGAAAAATGTTTTTAAAAGTTTAAAAAATTCCACCCCTTTACCCAGTCCTAATAAAAAATTAACCCCTTCCCTGCCAGATGATCACTGCTTATGGTGATCACAGTATAATAATGTATTTTGATTAGATTTTTTTCTTTTTTTACCCCTGAGAGTTAACGTTTAATATTTTTTTTTTAACCCTCAGGGGCTCAATTTATTTAATTAATTAATTAAAATGATATATTTAGCTGAGTTGGGTGGGAGTTATAGGAAATAGGGGAATTTACTGTTAGTAAAAAAAAGTTTATAACAATTTTAAAAGTGTAAAACATTTTTAAGAAAGTTAAAAATTGACTAAACATTTAATATGTAAATAAAAAAGTTTAAAAACAAGTTTTAAAAAGTGAAGCAGAAAAATGATCCCATGCTAAAGTTAAACATATTCCTTTTAAAATACCCTGTGATGTCTTCTTTAAGAAATGGTATGCCTTTATGGTGAAGTTGGAATATGTAGCTTGCTGAAGTGCTCCAGAATGGAACACGGAGCCATCAAAACCATCTATGAAAATTCACACTTAAAAACCTGACCTTGTCACGTCTCTTTTACAGCACTGTAACTTCACAAAATAGTATCTAGGTCATACATCGGGCATATTGTTTTACTCAGAAGATGTAACTGAGCATTATTTGGGGGATTTTATGACAGTGGCACATATCAAGTGTAAGAAATACTCAGAAAAATGCAATTTTTTTTCCCTCACCACAAACATTGACATACATTTGTGACAAAATGCTGACAAGTTAAGGCACAATGTACACCATATAAGATATCCTGGGGTGTCTGCTTTCTCAAATGGAAGCTCTTTGTGGGGTTATCATAATATTTGAACTGCTATAATGCCACAAAAAGAGACATAGACCCGTCAAATCAATCTATGAAAATTATAACTTCAGAAGCTGAAATAGCCTTGTATCTTTTATGGCATTGTAGATTCACAGAATAGTGCCAAAGGAATACAATGGGGTTATCTTTGTACTCAGCAGATATAGCTGAACACAATGTGGGGTTCTGTACAGGAATAGCATACAGCTTGGCAAAATACATATTAAAAAAAAACCTTGTTATATGTGTATACAGCGCATGGCAAAAGCATTAACCCCCCCTTGGCATTTTTCGTGTTTTGTTGCCTCACAACCTGGAATTAACATGGATTGTTTGAGGATTTGCATCAATTAATTTACAGAACATGCCCACAACTAAGAAGGTGTTTTTTGTTTTGTTTTTTATTGTGAAGCAAACAAAAAATAGGACAAAATAACAGGAAAAGTCAATGTGAATAACTATTCACCCCCCTAAAGTCAATACTTTGTAGAGCCACCTTTTGTGGCAATCATAGCTCCAAGTCGCTTTGAGCTTGCCACATCTTACCACTGGGATTTTTGTCCATTCCTCCTTGCAAAACTGCTCCAGCTCCTTCAAATTGGATGGTTTGCACCTGTGAACAGCAATCTTTAAGTCTGACCACAGATTTTCTATTGGATTGAGGTCTGGGCTTTGACTTGGCCATTCCAACACATTTACATGTTTCCCCTTAAACCACTCAAGTGTTGCTTTACCAGTGTGTTTGGGGTCATTGTCCTGCTGGAAGGTGAACCTCCATTCTAGCCTCAAATCACGCACAGAGTGGTACAGGTTTTGCTCAAGAATATCCCTGTATTTAGCACCATACATCTTTCCCTCAACTCTGACCAGTTTCCCAGTCCTGGCTGGTGTTCTTTGGGTGATGTGATGGGTTTGCGCCAGACATAGTGTTTTCTTTGATGGCCGAAAAGTTAAATTTTAGTTTCATCAGACCAGAGCACCTTCTTACATACATTTTGGGAGTCTCCCACATGCCTTTTCGCAAACTCAAAATGGGCCATTTTGTTTTTTGCTGAAAGTAATGGCTTTCTTCTGGCCACTCTGCTATAAAGCCAAACTCTATGGAGGGTACAGCATATTGTCGTCCTATGCAGCTCCTCCAGGGTTAGCTTATGTCTCTGTGCTGCCTCTCTGATTAATGTCCTCCTTGCCCGGTTCAGGAGTTTTGGTGGGCGGTCGTCTCTTTGCAGGTTTGCTGTTGCGCCATGTTCTTTCCATTTGGTTATGATAGATTTGATGGAGCTCCTGGGGATCATCAATGATTTGGATATTTTTTATAACCTATCCTTGACTTGTACTTCTCATCCACATTGCCCCTTACTTGTTTGGAGAGTTCCTTGGTCCTCATGGCAGTGTTTGGTTAGTGGTGCCTCTTGCTTAGGTGTTGCAGCCTCTAAGGCCTTTCAAAAAAGGTGTGTATATGTAATGACAGATCATGTGACACTTAGATTGCACACAGGTGGACATAATTTCACTAATTATGTGACTTCTGAAGGTAATTGGTTGCACCAGAGTTTTTTATGGGCTTCATAACAAAGGGGGTGAATACATACGCACATGACAATTTTCTGTTTTCTATATCTAAAAATAGTTTTATGTATATATTTTTTCTCATTTCACTTCACCAACTTAGACTATTGTGTTCTGATCCATCACATAAAATTCAGATTAATAAAACATTGAACTTAAGGCTGTAATGTAAAAAAATAGGTAAAAAGGCATGGGGGGTGAATACATTTGCAAGGCACTGTACATGCCATGCTGACTTCCAGCACTGCTTGTAGCTCATCAAAAAGGCTGGGGTCACAAAAATGTCCCCAGCTGATAGAGAGGAGCCCAAGGTTTCCATTGATACCTGGAATCCCTGGTGTGAGCAGGGATTTAACCCCGATAAAAAAAAATCTCAAGTTCTAACAAAAAAAACTAATCAAGGAGGAATGGCCTTTCCTCTAATTAAAGATATATATAGTGCTAACATAATCTCCCATATACATAAGTTTCACAGCTCTGATTCAAGGAAACAACCCTGATATCAGATAGAATCAATAAGGATAAAAGAGGAAGATCTATCGCTTATGATTTGGGATGATATAACTAATTATAATACACATTTAATGCAGGCCAACTCTATGATCATATCTCATCTGATTGGAGAATGGCAACGAATTAAAAAATTACTCAAGATATCAACAAAGATAATTGAAGGAGCAAATATAAGGGTCATTGAAAGGATTAGGTCCCGATATGAATCTCTCTAAATGGAGATCTGAAAGAGAGACTTATGTCAAGGATCTCCTTCAAAATAAAAAGCTGCTGCCGTTTAAGGATCTTAAATTTAACTTAAACCTTCCTGATACAGAGATATTCTCTTATTTTAGAGCTAGAGGATTTATAAATGAATCTCTATTAAAAAGAGATAGTGGTTTAAATAACTTGGTATATAAGATTTTTGAGAAAGAAACAACAAAATCGATATGCTCCATGGCTACAGATCTGATCAGACAAGTTTATTCAGACATTTACCCCACGGCTAAAAAACAATGGGAAAAAGATCTTAACATAGTATTGACTGATAAGGACTGGTGTACACACATGAAAATACTGAGAAAATATATACATTGTCTAAACTTAATAGAAACCTTTTTTAAAGTTTATCACAGGTGGTACTTAGTACCAACGAGATTAGCTAAAATATCCACATCTAATTCTTCTCTATGTTGGAGATGCCACAAGCATGAAGGGGATATGCTACATGTATGGTGGAGTTGCCCAAAAATTTCTAACTTATGGGATTCAATTTATTCTTTCCTAGAGTTTTTTAATATTAAGGTTAAAAAACACCCACATACGGGCTTACTTCACCTTAGATGGGATAGACTCCTAAAAGATCAGCTAATATTAACTATTCACTCTTTTATAGCGGTGAAGATATTAATAGCAAGAACCTGGAAACAAACTCATACACCTGACAGTAGACAGTTTATAACCCAATTATTATACCAGCTCGAAATGGAAAGAGGAGTTGCTTATTCTAATAATGACAGAAAGCATATCCATCACTTTGATAACTGGATATCCAAAATCAAAGACTGTTTCAGTTGATTTGATTATTTCTCTTCTTTCTTGTCTTATTTAACTATTGTTTAATGTTAATCATCCTGATACCAGATGTGTAAAACATATAGGACACGGTTCTTATATAATAAATATAGTTCGAAATGGAAAGAGGAGTTCTATATTTTAATAAGGATAGAAAGTATACTCATCATTCTGACAATATGATATCTAAGTTTAAAGATCGCCCTAGTTAACCCGCCCATTTCTACTACTTCTTGTTACCTCCAAGTATTGTTAAATGTTTGTTATGTTATGTTATATTCTGATGCCATCTGGGTAAAGTATACAATGTAGATTACCTAAATCGCATCATAATTGTATGTAGTTGTATGTATATATATGTATGAAATATTTTATGTTATTGTCCCTGTTTGTTTATATAACAGTGTAATTGAAAAGGAATTCTTTCCAATAAAAAAAGCATTAAATACTAACCCCGATCACACCAAATTGTAACAGTGGGGATTTAAATCCCCATTTAAATGCTTGTTTGCAGCGCTCACTTTGAGCTCTGCAAACAGAGCATCAGTCAGTCTGGGGCCACCAATTCTTGCCCCAGGTGAGAGTTACCAGCAAGGAAATAGACCCTGCTGGAAAAATACTGAATGACGGAAATTTTCAGTTTTACGTCCTTAAGGGTAGGATCAGCATGATGAAAATTTTCCGTCATATGTCCTTAAGGAGTTAAGGGGTTAAAACACTCAGTGTTGTTGTTGTTTATATTATATATATGTTCAAATTTGATAAAAGACAAAAGTGCACTTTAATGCTTACTTGTTTTTTTACCTCTTATTGCATTTCAAGCAGATTTGTTGCTAATAATATTGTCATTGTAAAGACAAGATGAGAATCCTCATATTTGTTTGCTGAGATAGGTGAATTTAAGTAGTCTTGTAAAATGTAAAACTGTATTTGTATGTGTGTGCTGTTCCTTAATCTGCATTATATTATCATTGTCAGAACCTATAGCAGGCATGTGCAATTTGTTTAGTCCTGAATACAAATTCATACAGATTCTGCAATTCAGAAACTTTGATATGAAACAAAAACGAACATATTTGGAATGAATCAAAATCAATTATTTTGAAAACAATTGTTTTCATGAGGATAGAAAATTAGAGTCTTCTCCACTAAACAACTATGTCCTTTTCTTAATTGTTCTCTTTCAGTTGTTTAGTATATGGCTCCCTAATTTTCTATCCTTACGTGAGATTGCCATAGTTAAGGATACCAAATTATGCATTTATTTACTAAGCAATCAAAGACCAAAATTAAGATAAAGGGCTTTTCTTAATTTTTCTCTTTCAGCTGTTTATTACATAGCTCCTTGATCCCATGAGCTGTCTACTAAACAGCTGAGAGAGCAAAAATAAGAAGAGCACTTTTTCTTAAATTTGCTCAGTAGATTAGTGAGTACTCTGTTACCTTTAATTATGATAGCCGCACATTAGCACAGCAAATTAGGGAGTTATCTACTAAATAAATTAAAGGAACACTATAGTCACCTAAATTACTTTAGCTAAATAAAGCAGTTTTGGTGTCTAGATCATTCCCCTGCAATTTCACTGCTCAATTCACTGTCATTTAGGAGTTAAAAATCACTTTGTTTCTGTTTATGCAGCCCTAGCCACACCTCCCCTGGCTCTGATTGACAGAGCCTGCATGAAAAAAAACTGGTTTCACTTTCAAACATATGTAATTTACCTTAAATAATTGTATCTCAATCTCTAAATTGAACTTTAATCACATACAGGAGGCTCTTACAGGGTCTAGCAAGCTATTAACATAGCAGGGGATAAGAATTAATTAATTAATTAATTAATTAATTAATTAACCCCTTAAGGACGCATGACGGAAATTTTCCGTCATTGCAGCACTCCCCTTAAGGACGCTGGACGGAAAATTTCCGTCATAAATGAAAATTAACCCCTGATTGCCACAATCGTGGCAATCGTGGGGTTAATCTTCCTGTAGTGTGTCTCCCTATCGGAGGCACACTACCATGGGCAGTTTCACTTTCACAGCCCATGTGATCGCTCTGACCGGGAGTCAGAGTGATCACACATGCTGCAGTGAAACCCGATCTGTTTCCCTGCAGCTCCGTCTGAGCTGTGAACAGCAGAGAGACAGATCGGTGCTGATCTGTCTCTGGCTGTAAAAAAAAATTGTTTGTAGCAAAATCCCACCCCCCCTCACCTCTTTCAAATAAAATTTAACCCCTTCCCTGCCCTTTGATCACTGCCTGAAAAATTCAAAGTTTGACAAAACCTGCAATGGCTGTGTCTGAAATGTGCCCCTTCAACGTCCCCATATAACTGGCAAAGGTACATACGGGGGTATTGCTGTACTCAGACAACATAGCTGAGCAACATATAAAGTATTATAAAGCCGTAGCACACATAAGGTTTGCAAAATATACAGTACAAACTCACTGTGTGTCAAAAAGGCAGAAAAAAAAAGCTTTTTACCACTGCACTTGATACAAGCTAACGAAAAAATGATCCCACGCTAAGGTTCAAAATTTGCCATTTGAAATACCCTTGGGCGTCTTCTTTAAAAAATAGTATGCCTTTTTGGGGTAATTGGAAAAAGCAGCCTGCTAACATATTTAAAAATAGAATACAGACCCATTAAAACTCTCCATGTAAATTCACACTTAAAAACCTGAACTTATCACATCTCTTTCACAGCACTGTAACTTCACAAAATAGTGTCTGTGTCATATATTGGGCATATTGCTTTACTCAGAAGAGGTAACTGAGCATACTTAGGGGGAATTTATGACAGTGGCACTTATCAAATGTAAGAAATGCCCAGCGAAAATGCAACATGTATGTAAAAAAAAAAAGAAAAATTCTCACCACAAAATTTGAAATAAATTGGTGAAAACATGGTGGCAAGTTAAGGTATAATATATGCCTAATAACATACCCTTGGGTGTCTGCTTTCTCAAATGGAAGGCCTTTATGGGGTTATTTGAACAGTCAAATGGCTATAATGCCACAAATTCAGACATATGACCATCTATGAAAATTCCAACTATAGAAACTGAAATAGCATGGTCTCCTATATGGCATTGTAGCTTCACAGAATAGGGGCAAAGGTATACAATGGGGGTATCGTTGTACTCAGCAGATGTAGCTGAACACAATATGGGGTTCTGTACAGGGATAGCACACACTAGATTTACGAAATACACATTACAAAAACCTTGTTATATGTGAATATGCCAAAATAGAGAAAACACACAATTTTACTCCAATATTTAGCAGAGATTGGCGGTGAAATGGCTACGCAAAAAGTGTCAAACTAACCTTAGATAAATAGCCTGTGATGTCTACTTTATATAAATATATACTTTTGTGTGGCAATTTTGTTTCCTGTAATGGGTATTAAACTTCCAAGACAAACATACCGACTTCTAAAATTGTTTCACATTGAAATTTTATTTTAGACCTTGTAGTTTGTGACCTGTAACTTTCAAAATAAACTGAAATCCTACACATATTATGTACTTTGTAAATCAAGACACATAAATTAATTGATTTTGAATTACCTTTCCTAAGCTGTACATATTATGCACACATTATTATTGCCAAAACGTGGGGAAAAAAAGTGTTTTTTGTTTTTTCCACATTATTTTGCATTTTTTTTGTAATAAATGAGAATTTATACATGTATAGGTCACATCAAATTAAAACGGTATATAATATGTGTTGGTACAATAAATGAGAGAGATGCAAATTGCAGTTGAACACAAACAGCAAAAAATGCAAAAATTGCTTGTGTCCTTAAGGGTATGTCCAGCTTCTGAAGCTGTGTCCTTAAGGGGTTAAACAGAACTTGCAATAAAGAAAGCCTAAATAGGGCTCTGTTTACAGGAAGTGTTTATGGAAGGCTGTGCAAGTCACATGGGTTCATAAACAAAGGGATTTAACTCCTAAATGGCAGAGGATTGAGCAGTGAGGCTGCAGGGGCATGTTCTATACACCCAAACTGCTTCATTAAGCTAAAGTTGTTCAGGTGACTATAGTGTCCCTTTAAGAAATAATCCTTTTATTAAGTTAGATTTTTCAGTTATGTTTAGTTTATAGCTCCCTACTTTGGTACCTTTTTGTGGAATTACCATTTTTAGGGATACCAAATTAGGGAGCTATCCTCTAAACAGAACAGAACAAAACATTTCATAAAACAACCTTTTTTTTCCAAAATTCGAAAAAATAATGAATGAAACAAAATATTTTTTTTGGCCATTCAATTTCTATTTTTCATCCTACCAGTTTCATAGTTGTTGTGCAAATAATGTCAAAGGCAGACATGGCAACTCAGCTCAGTTTTGGACATTGGTTGCAACAGTCAGCACCATTAATCTACCAAGACTATCTGTTAAAATAAGAATATATTCTTAGTCCAGTTTAATTTAATTGGTTTTTACCTATCTCTACACTGAAAAATATATTTATAATTTACCTATGTATGTATTTATTTATTTTATGCCTTTTTCAATTTCTTTTTCATGTTATTCCTTCTTTTCTTTCTCTTCTGTACAATTACATTATCTGAGCTTTTCAAGATGTTTATTTTGCTGCTTGCTCTCCACACTTGTCTGGCTCATAAATGAAAGATTTTCAAAACAGAGCTATACCTAAACTGAGATTGTAAAAATAAATCAAGTCAAACATTCATTTGATCCCAAACTATCTAAGTGTTCTATCTGTTAGTGATGATCTATCTGTTAGCAATAATCTGTCCAGAACATTTTAGTCACATCAAAACAGGAAACCTAATCATAACTCACACATCTGATTACTGAACAAAGATGATGTTCTAAGCAGATGGTTCCCTTATAGAGAGCTGTACTTCCTGTATAAGTTCCAGAAGGAATTTGATTAATTCTTCTGAATTAAAAAAACAAACAAAAAAAAACAAACAAATAACAGTTACCTACTATAAGTATCTTCAGATAGATTCAATTTAATCCTGTTTATATTTAAAATAGCATTCTATGCAACCATGCAGATTTTTTAGGCCACCCTATAGAATTGCTTGCCACAGGCTCCTTTCCATAACTAATTAATTGTATTAATTATATTTGAATATTCAAATGCATATCCTCTTTATGAATCATTATTACCCATCATCACACTAATAACTATGCTAAGTAAATGCAATTGCCAGATGTCCAAGTTAGATTGAGGCATGTATGACAGCTGAATCTACACTTTGTTGGTTGACTGCTCCAGTCAATGAACTCATCTTTCCTAGCTACTGTGAAATATGCACTTTCCATGGGCAAATGAATAACTAAATACCAAGATTTGGTCAGAGCACTTTTTCTGTGCAATACACATTTGTGATGTTCGAGTAAGTAAATATTCAGATGTTTCAATTGCGACATTATTAACTGTCTTATATTGTCATAAATATTACCAAACATAGTTCATTTATGGGGTTTTCTTTTAAATTGTTAATGTTTGAAATTGAGGTGTTACATTTGCATTTATGATATCATTATTGAGTATGTTGAGTACTACTGACGGTTGTTACTAATCATTTGTAATTGTTTTAGTCATTCCTCATCTGTGCTTCACAACCGTAAATCTATGAAAACAATTGATTTATGTTCTAATTTGTTACATTCAAAACAGGCAGACCGTCCAACATTAGATGGAGTATGGGAACTATGAGTGGTATTGGAGAAATAGAAAGACAATGAGGGGAGCATACAAAAGAGTTGATAGGGTAAGATTGATAAATGTGTGGGAGGATGGGCAGAGTGGTAGAGTAAAAGCGAAAAACGAAAAGAGGGTGCACCTTACAAACAAGTGACAATAATACTTATATGGATATACAAAAGTTCAAGCGGTTCTGTGATAGTCCAAAATTGCGTTGATCCACGTAGGCAGGAGAAGGTCCTTGTGGGACAGCGAGCAAATTATATGGTCACTGTGGCAAAACTAGCCACTTCTGGACTATAGTTATTAAAGGTTGTCCGTAGGCTGGATATGTACTGTGTATTTTAACCTGTGTATGTACCGTGTTGTGGCCGTTCGCAGGCTGGCCGCCGTATGCGGCCAGCGCACCAAGCAGTCATACGACGAAACACGGCTATCCTGGCCGTTCGCCGTACGAATCCGGGCTCCCCAGGTCGACCACACATTCCCAAGTCGTGTGGTACCAATTCACCGATTGCAACCTTGTTGCAATCGGTGATTAAGGGCTCTCCAAGGTGGCCGTCGATCCACTACCGACCATGCGGCGGTCGGCCATCTTGGATCCTTTGTCCCTGCAGCGGTGTTCGGTCGTCGAGAGCCTGGAACTGAAAACGGCTACTCGATGATCTGAACGCCGCTGGACTTCCAGCACGTTCGGGAGTCCCGCGTTCGGTCCATTGTATGTCCCGTACTTATTCGGTGCTTTTAAACTCACTTTAATGTTTTGTTGTATTATGTGCGGCGTTCGGTCAATTCAGCTGGGATCGGAGCGGTATTCTCCCAAAGTGTGCGCTCCGACCCCAGCTATCTACCGAACGTTCAACTATTGCAAAGTACCGAATAATGTGTAATTTCTGTATTTTAATGTAAATTGTCGGTTTCGCTGCACGAGGAGATAATCCACTTAGTCGTCCATTTTAGTGGGAGTATCTCCCTCGTGCAGCAAGGCCTGTTGGGAAAGTCACGATGCATGGTGGGAGAAATCCCCTGGAATTACTGTCTGGAAACCCCTTGCATGGGGAACTGTATAAATATACTGCCTGTGAATAAACCGAGTTCAGTTGACTCCCAAACTGTGTTTCGTCCGGTTATTGGGAGGATGGGGAATATTGCCGAGCTTTCTGTCGTGACTGTGGATTTCCTGAGGATACCAACGGATATCGTGGACTAATATACTGCGTTCCGTAACAATTGGTGGCAAGCGACGGGATCCGAACCTTACAGCCGAAAAACGGAGTTCGTGTAACTGGAACTACCGAACGAGGAAAGCAAAGGCAATTCGTATGGATATTGACTATACCATACTGAAGCGACAGACGTTAAAGGAACTACTGGAAGCCAGAGGGAAAGTAGCCAGCAGCAAAAACAAGGCGACAATCATTGCCGAGCTGATGGAGGGAGACCAAGCCCGCAGCGCTACCCCCCCGGTAGTTATGGAGGAAACGCTCTATGAAAGAGAAATGAGGACCAGGCTAGCGTTTTTGCCGCAACCGATATCAGATGCCATGTTAAATATGGTAATGGCAAATGTGCAGGAATATGTTATGGCACACAGCCCGCAACACACCCTGGCTCGAACCGAGTCAAACCCAGGGTCCCTCTACAACCCAGTAAAGCCCAAGATCCCGTACCAGGCCTTCAGGGCTTTTTGCGAGGAAAAGGACGAGATAGACGGGTACTTGCAGGACTTTGAAAGACTGTGTGATCTGCATGAGCTAGAACGGTCCGTATGGGTGCAACTGCTAGCAAGCAAACTAGCAGGTCGGGCAGCCGAAGCGTACCGTGCTGTACCCAGTGAGGACAGCAAAGATTATGCCAAAGTAAAGCGTGCAATCTTGGAGAGGTATGCCATTACCCCAGAGGCATACCGGCGCAAGTTCCGACACTTACGCAAACCAGAGCGAGATTCGCACGCAGAATGGGCACACAAATTGGATCAAGCCTCCCAAGGGTGGATCCAGGCCAGCAACGCCACCACCATGGAGGAATTGCGCCAGCTGATGTTGCTGGAACAATTTTTTAATGGATTATCCCCGGAGACGCAAGAATGGGTACGGGATAGGAAACCCCTTACCCTAACGGAAGCGGCTAGATTGGCCGATCAACATTTTGATGCCCGGAGACCCCAGGGACCCGTAGCCAAAAGCTACTCCCGACCCCCAGGACTACCTAGCGCCACAACACCCCTAGCGCCCACCGCTGCCCCGTTCCGTCCCTCACAAGGACAGATACCGCCACCGTCCAGATACAACGGGCGGGCCAACATCCAATGCCATTCCTGCAAACAATGGGGGCATATGGCCCGAGAATGCACCCAGAATCGCAGCAGGCCCACCTGGAATCAGGGCCGTCCAAACCCCGCACCCAGGGCGGCTGCTCACCATTACCAGAGGGACCCCGCCACTCAGGATTTATGGAGTGTGCAGGCGGAGGAACCTCTGGGCATTTTGCACGAAGTCATGTCGGTCCGAGCCACTGATAACCGGCAGCATCACCGACAACTGGTAACTCTTGAGGGAACCGAAGTGCAGGGTCTGCGAGATTCGGGAGCTACCTTAACCCTGGTAGCCCCCCATTTGGTTTCGGAGGGCACGCATACCGGCGGATCTGTGGCCGTTCGGGTAGCCGGGGGAGCTGTATACCGACTACCCACGGCGAAAGTACATTTGAACTGGGGTGCGGGAGAGGGGACAGTGGAAGTGGGACTAATGCAGAACTTACCAGCAGATGTTGTGTTAGGGAATGATTTGGGTCAGATGACCTCTGCCTTTGTTCCGCAGGCACCCTACCAGGAAGCCCATCCAGTAACCACACGGCAACAGGCACGCACCACGGCTACACCGATACACTCTGAGGCTCAGGTAAGAGACCACGACCCTCACCCGACTTCCATATCCTGGGATACCCCGACTACCTTTATCACCGAAGTACAGACCGATCCCACTCTACAAGTCTATAGGGACCGGGCACAAGCTGCCCAGACCGGGCTAGAGGGGGAGCATTACACGTGGGAAAAAGAGTTACTGTACCGTATCACGGCCAAGGATGTGGGGGGGTCCGTCACTTTGACGAACAAACAACTAGTGGTACCCCGGAAGTATAGGCAGGAGCTGCTCAGAATTGCTCACGATATCCCCTTATCAGGACACCTAGGGATGACCCGTACCCGGTACCGCCTAACACACGCGTTCTTCTGGCCCGGGATCTCACAGGATGTGCGACAATATTGCACGTCCTGCGATGTCTGCCAGAGGGTAGGAAGACGAGGGGATCGCCACAAGGCCAAGTTATGCCCCCTTCCCATTATCGCCGAACCCTTCAGCAGGGTCGCCGTAGATATAGTAGGGCCCCTGCCAAAACCCAGTCCTTCTGGGAAGAAATACATTTTAACTGTGGTGGACTACGCCACCCGATATCCCGAAGCAGTAGCCCTCTCTAACATTCACGCGGAAACCGTGGCGGAAGCTCTGATAAAAGTATTTTCCCGAGTAGGGTTCCCCCAGGAGATAATATCTGACCGGGGCACCCAATTTACTGCTGAGGTTACCCAACAGATGTGGAAAGTGTGTGGCATTAAGCCCATAGTCAATTCAGCCTACCACCCCCAGTCCAATGGACTATGTGAACGCTTTAATGGGACGCTGAAGCAGATGCTTCGGACGTTCGGGGAAACCCACAAAGACTGGGAGAGATTTCTACCTCACCTGCTCTTTGCGTATAGAGAGGTTCCCCAAGAATCGACTGGGTTCTCCCCATTCGAACTACTGTTCGGGAGAAGAGTACGGGGACCTTTAAACTTAATTAGGGAGCACTGGGAGGGGGAGAGTATCGCTAGCGAAACCCCTATAGTATCGTACGTGCTGGAGTTCCGAGACCGACTGGAGGCGCTAACCCAGGCCGTACACACCAACCTCCAGGCGGCCCAACAACGTCAGCGGCAATGGTACGATAGGGGAGCCAGGGACCGCAGCTTTCAAGTGGGGCAGAAGGTTTTAATTTTAAAACCTGTCCGCACAGATAAGCTGCAGGCCGTCTGGCAAGGCCCATACCAGGTAGTGGAGCAGCGATGCGACACTACCTATGTGATTGGCCCCTGCTCCGGGGTAGGGAAGAGACGCATGCTTCACGTCAACCTGCTCAAACCCTACCACGAGCGGATAGAGGATGTGACGGCAATCTGTGCCTCAGCCCTGGAAGATCAGGAGAACTTACCACTACCTGATCTGCTAGAACAGGAAGAGCCGGTAGAGCCCTCCCGGGGGGTTCAACTGGGGGAGCGGCTAAGCCCTCGCGAGCGTGCCCAGATACAGGAGCTGATCGTAGCTAAAGGGGCTACGTTCTCTAATTTACCTGGGTACACTCCGCTGGCCACCCACCGAGTTGAAACCCCGGGACAGCTACCTATGCGGCAGGCCCCGTATAGGGTCCCGGAATCCGTCCGGACTCATATGAAGGCCGAGCTGGATGAAATGCTGCAGTTAGGGGTTATCGAACCCTCAGATAGCCCCTGGGCATCACCGGTAGTCCTGGTGCCTAAAAAGGACGGCACAACCCGATTCTGCGTTGACTACCGGAGGCTGAATGACAAGACCGTGTCTGACGCCTACCCGATGCCCCGTATAGACGAACTGCTAGATAAAATGGCACGGGGCCAGTATCTCACTACAATCGACTTATGTAAGGGATACTGGCAGATTCCTCTAGCCGATGATGCCATCCCCAAGTCGGCGTTTGTCACCCCGTTTGGCCTGTACCAGTTCAAGGTCATGCCCTTCGGGATGAAAAACGCTCCGGCTACTTTTCAGCGGATGGTAGATCGACTACTGGACGGCTTCCAAGACTATGCCTGTGCCTACCTGGACGACATAGCCATCTTCAGCCAGACTTGGGAGGACCACCTCCAACATATAGGGGCGATCCTAGATCGTATTGGGGGAGCGGGGTTAACGCTGAAACCGAGTAAGTGCCACATAGGGATGGCCGAGGTGCAGTATCTAGGACACCGAGTAGGGTGTGGGCAGCAGAGACCCGAGCCAGCCAAAATTGAGGCCGTGGCCAAGTGGCCTACCCCCAGGACCAAAACCCAGGTGCTAGCGTTTTTAGGGACTGCAGGGTATTATAGGAAATTTGTACCCGACTACAGTACCCTGGCCAAACCCCTGACGGACCTGACCAAAAAGAACCTTCCCCGACTGGTTGTCTGGGCCCCAGAGTGTGAGCAGGCATTCCAACAGCTCAAGACCGCACTAACTAATGCTCCTGTGTTAATGGCTCCTGATCCAACTAAAAGATTTCTTGTCCACACAGACGCTTCAATGTTTGGATTGGGGGCAGTGCTGAGCCAAGTGGGAGCCGATGGCGGAGAACATCCCGTAGCCTACTTAAGCCGCAAGTTGTTACCCCGCGAAGTAAGCTACGCCGCCATCGAGAAAGAATGCCTGGCCGTGGTGTGGGCCCTTAAAAAGTTACAGCCCTATTTGTACGGACAACCTTTTTCTTTACTCACAGATCACAACCCGTTAGTGTGGCTAAACCGTGTGTCTGGAGACAATGCCAGGCTGCTGCGCTGGAGCTTGGCGCTGCAGCCCTTTGACTTTACTATCCATTACCGGCCAGGAAAACAAAACGGTAACGCTGACGGGTTATCTAGACAGACTGAACTCGAGAAGTGATCTGTGAGTACTCTCCCGGACATCCCCAAGCCGATCCGTTTGGATCAGACTGTGTATGCCGGCTTGGTTCTGGGGGAGCATTGTGGCAAAACTAGCCACTTCTGGACTATAGTTATTAAAGGTTGTCCGTAGGCTGGATATGTACTGTGTATTTTAACCTGTGTATGTACCGTGTTGTGGCCGTTCGCAGGCTGGCCGCCGTATGCGGCCAGCGCACCAAGCAGTCATACGACGAAACACGGCTATCCTGGCCGTTCGCCGTACGAATCCGGGCTCCCCAGGTCGACCACACATTCCCAAGTCGTGTGGTACCAATTCACCGATTGCAACCTTGTTGCAATCGGTGATTAAGGGCTCTCCAAGGTGGCCGTCGATCCACTACCGACCATGCGGCGGTCGGCCATCTTGGATCCTTTGTCCCTGCAGCGGTGTTCGGTCGTCGAGAGCCTGGAACTGAAAATGGCTACTCGATGATCTGAACGCCGCTGGACTTCCAGCACGTTCGGGAGTCCCGCGTTCGGTCCATTGTATGTCCCGTACTTATTCGGTGCTTTTAAACTCACTTTAATGTTTTGTTGTATTATGTGCGGCGTTCGGTCAATTCAGCTGGGATCGGAGCGGTATTCTCCCAAAGTGTGCGCTCCGACCCCAGCTATCTACCGAACGTTCAACTATTGCAAAGTACCGAATAATGTGTAATTTCTGTATTTTAATGTAAATTGTCGGTTTCGCTGCACGAGGAGATAATCCCCTTAGTCGTCCATTTTAGTGGGAGTATCTCCCTCGTGCAGCAAGGCCTGTTGGGAAAGTCACGATGCATGGTGGGAGAAATCCCCTGGAATTACTGTCTGGAAACCCCTTGCATGGGGAACTGTATAAATATACTGCCTGTGAATAAACCGAGTTCAGTTGACTCCCAAACTGTGTTTCGTCCGGTTATTGGGAGGATGGGGAATATTGCCGTGCTTTCTGTCGTGACTGTGGATTTCCTGAGGATACCAACGGATATCGTGGACTAATATACTGCGTTCCGTAACAGTCACAAATGAAGACTCGTAGTCCAGAGATATATATATGGGAGAAGCAGAAGACAAAAGACTCCAATGGTACAGTATGTCTTAATCAATGGAAAAAAATCGAATACATAAAAAGAAACTACTCACACTCTCCAGAGCTCAATTCCAGCTCTGTTATTTATGGCATGAAGTGGAACAATCTCCACTCAAGGATATGCGGAGTGTCTCTGGTGTTCTTCGATATAATAGTCCAGTAGGATAATCCAGCTCGGGAAAAAATAAAGTATATTGTTGTACCTGAATAGCTGTTTGCAATAATAAAAAATAGGATATAATATACTCACGGTAAATTGAGCAGGCGTACTGCTCAATGAATAGCGTGTGGGTGGTACAATCCCCACCTTGGGATTCTTGATACTTCTTGTAAATTGTAGAACAGTGGTGTCAGGTCAGGATAAAAAAAGAATAACAAAATACCAACATAAAATAAAATAAAAAGGAATATGGCAATAATATGGAGAGTAGCCAAAAAATGCCTTTATTAACAACTTAACAATAAATATTAAAAGGTTTCTAGATGCGTTTCGCCACTGCTGGCTTCAAGTAGAAACTCATAGGAAAAAACAGACCTGACTGAAACTGTTTATATAGGAATACATATACCGTATATAATCGAGTATAAGTCAACCAGAATATAAGTCGAGACCCCTAATTTTACCCCCCAAAAATGGGAAAACTTATTGACTCGAGTATAAGACTAGGGTGGGAAATGCAGCAGCTACTGGTAAATTTCTAAATAAAATTAGATCCTCCAAAAATTATATTAATTGAATATTTATTTACAGTGTGTATGTAATGAATGCAGTGTGTGTATGTAATGAATGCAGTGTGTGTAATGAGTGCAGTGTGTGTGTAATGAGTGCAGTGTGTGTGTGAGTGCAGTGTGTGTGTGTGTGTGAGCGCAGTGTGTGTGTGAGTGCAGTGTGTGTGTAGTGTGTGTGTGTGCAGTGTGTGTGTGAGTGCAGTGTGTGTAATGAGTGCAGTGTGTGTGTGTGTGTGTAATGAGTGCAGTGTGTGTAATGAGTGCAGTGTGTGTGTAATGAGTGCAGTGTGTGTGAGTGCAGTGTGTGTGTGTGTGTGTGAGTGCAGTGTGTGTGTAGTGTGTGTGTGTGTGCAGTGTGTGTGTGAGTGCAGTGTGTGTAATGAGTGCAGTGTGTGTGTGTGTGTGTAATGAGTGCAGTGTGTGTAATGAGTGCAGTGTGTGTGTGTAATGAGTGTAGTGTGTGTGTAATGAGTGCAGTGTGTGCAATGAGTGTAGTGTGCGTGTGTGTATGAATGCAGTGTGTGTGTGTATGAATGCAGTGTGTGTGTGTGTGAGTGCAGTGTGTGTGAGTGCAGTGTGTGTATGAGTGCAGTGTGTGTGAGTGCAGTGTGTGTGTATGAGTATGTGATGCAGAGCATTGGTGGGGGTGGGCATTTTTATTATTATTTTTTATGTTATTATTATAATATTTTTTTATATTATTATTTTAATATTTTTTTATATTATTATTTTAATATTTTTATATTATTATTATTATTATTAATATTTTTTTATATATTATTTAAATTTGTCTGTTATTTTTTTTCGTCCCCCCTCCCTGCTTGTTAGCTGGCCAGGGAGGGGGGCTAGGATCTAAAAAAAAAAATCTAGCCAAAAAATCTAAAACCTGTAAAAGAAAATTATACTTCCTATCAGAAGTGTTCGTTTTTTATAATTCTTTTGTTCTTCAGCCTTGAAAAGGGACAAATAAAAATCCATAGATACCTACTACACTAATTAAAATAAAATGAAAAAAAAGCAAACAAATCTGTCAGAACAATAAAAACCAAACTGCAATAAAAAACATCATCCATTTTCACCCATGACAGCTCTCACAAAGCGTGACAAAGAGTGCTCTGATTGGTTGGGTAGTAAGCCAACAAATCAAAGCACTCTGATAATCAAGTCTCGAGACATGTGAGAATATATATATTATATTTATGATGTTAGAGCCCCACATGCCGGCATGGGTGAGGGTCAGGAAGGGGACACTAGGTCCCACCTTATTATATATTATAAATATGCTGCATGGGTGGTGGCTAGGGGTGGGGTTACTAGCCCCCCCATATTATAAGCATTATGGCCCTCACATACATATATGTCCATACGGAGGTACATTATCTCCATTATAGAAATATGGTGAACGTATGACCCTATTATTATTTTTTTAATGTGGCATTGCAAGCGCTGGCCAGCTTCCACATAATTAAGCCAATTCTCTTGCTCCTGCACATTGCTTTGTTCAGTCTGAGTGGGCACAAATCAGGCTCCTGAGAAAAAAATACAGCAATTCCAAAGTGCTAGAGTCAGCAGAAACAGTACAGGAGGTAGGGTGGGTGATTTTAACAGGTAGAGTAGACACCCTCTACAGGACATCTGCCTGCACTACTTAATGGTAAATCTGGCCCTGAATACATTCTATATGAGCTGATCTATAAGTTAGTTTTTTTTATAACTTGAACAACTGTTTTAATCATTTTACCTTATATCTACACTGAACAAAATTATAAATGCAACACTTTTGTTTTTGCCCCCAGTTTTGATGAGCTGCACATTTTATTGTTGCCAGCCTAAGGCACACCTTTGCAATAATCATGCTGCTAATCAGCATCTTGATATGCCACACCTGTGAGGTGGATGGATTATCTATGCAAAGGAGAAGTGCTCACCAACACAGATTTAGACAGATGTGTGAACAATATTTGAGAGAAATAGGCCTTTTGTGTGCATAGAAAAAGTCTTAGATCTTTGAGTTCAGCTCATGAAAAATGGGGAGTAAAAACAAGTGTTGCATTAATAATTTTGTTCAGTGTATATTTACAGAGATTTAAATGTGTAAGTATATTCTATACAGTTACTTTACAAAAGTACACAGGGAATTTCACTTCACATAGCATATCTGTACATGTTTTTAATCTATGTATTTTTCCAAAGTTATTAGCATAGGAAAATACATCTTTATTTAACAAGACTCAAGAGAAAAATATTTAAAATGTTGTTTATATGTGTCTTGATTAAATAGTTATTCAGTTTTGTCAATTGCATCAGTTTCCACCGTCATGTACTAGGTTTTCAGGATTTAAAATTGTATTTTCTATAAATATCAATTTTTTTGCAAATAAATCTATGAAATGTGGATGCCAAGAAAAAAGCAAACAGCATATGGTATATTAACTACAACAGCTTATTTGGCAGAAAGAAAATGTAGTCAAATTCATGACGGTCTAAACCTGAATTTGAGTATTTAAGTATTATGTAAATGCAATCATGAAAAAAAAAAAAATTATATATATATATATATATATATATATATATATATATATTGCAATGTATTTATATCTAAAGAGCATCCACTTCAATTGTTACCCATACAGCAGTTTAGCTAAGAAAAAAAAGGTTTTGCTCATTTCCATATTTTTTTATTCTGTGATGTTATTAATTTAAATATGGAACAACTAATGTTTAATATGTAAATATATAATCAATAACTCTCACGTGTCCCTATTTAGAAGGGGCAGTCCCTATTTTGGGGACCCAATCCCTCTGTTCCTCTATCTATTTTAATGTCCCTATTTTGTGGGGCTCAGTATTCTTGGAGTGTCTGAATTTATACCAGACCTCCACAGCAATAATACTCACAGTGATGTGCCTTTTTAGTACAATAAATATGCTTATATTTATATTTAAATAAGATACTTTGTTTATGTTCTAAACTACATTTTAGCTGTATATATTCATCAGCCACAATATTAACCCCTTAAGGACTGGCCTGTTTTTGCGATGTTTGTACGTTAAGGACCAGAGCAGTTTTAACACTTTTGTGGTGTTTGTGTTTAACTGTAATTTTCCGCTCTCTCATTTACGGTTCCCATACAAGTTATATATTGTTTTTTTCACGACAAGAAGGGCTTTCTTTACATACCAGTATTTATATTATGTCATATATTGTATTTAAAAAAAATAATAAAATATGGTGGAAAAAAAAAAAAACATGTTTTTGGACTTTTACTTGAAAAATCTTTTACTTATCTACAAAAGCTAATGAAAAAAAATGCTAAATAGATTCAAAATTTTGTCCCGAGTTTAAAAACACCCAGTGTTTACATGCTTTATTGCTGTTTTTTGCAAGTTATAGGCCTATAAATACAAGTAGGAAATTGCTGTTTCAATATATATATATATTTTAAATGTATCAACAGTGACATTGTTACACCGTTATCTGTCATAAATCCCCGAAACACACCTAACATGTACATATTTTTTAAAGTAGACAACCCAGGGTATTCAAAATGGAGTATGTCCAGTCTTTTTTAGTAGCCACCTAGTCACAAACACTGGCCAAAGTTAGCATTTATATTTGTTTGTGTGTTAAAAATGCAAAAAATGCTAACTTTGGCCGGTGTTTGTGACTAAGTGGCTACTAAAAAAGGCTGAACATACCCCATTTGCAATACCTTGGGTTGTCTTCTTTTGCAAATGGTATGCCATCATGGGGCTAATTCTCATTCCTTGGCTACCATACGCTCTGAAAGGCAACCTAACCAATCTGACAAATTTCAATGAAAAAAAAAAAGTTAAATCAAGCCTTATATTTGACCCTGTAACTTTCACAAACACTATAAAACCTCTACATGTGGGGTACTGTTATACTCAGGAGACTTCGCTGAACACAAATATTAGTGTATCAGAACAGTAAAATATATCACAGCAATAATATCCTCAGTGAAAGAGCTGTTTGTGTGTGAAAAATGCAAAAAACTTCACTTTCACTGACAATATCATCGCTGTGATATGTTTTACTGTTTTGAAACACTAATATTTGTGTTCAGCGAAGTCTCCCGAGTAAAACAGTACCCCCATGTACAGGATTTAGGGTGTCATAGAAAGTTACAGGGTTAAACACAGTGCTAGCAAATTAAATTATCTGGACTTTTGGCCTGGGTTGGCAGGCAGGTCCCGCAAATTGAAATCATTAAAATTACTTAATTAGGTAAAAAATATTACATAAATATGCACGTAGAATTTTAATATATATACATATTCATATATTTGACGTGTACGTGTATATTTATGAAATTATTTATGTAATTATGTATGTGGACATTAGTATATTACGTATTATTTTTATTTATTTATTTATACATAGATATATATATCATTACATTCTAAGTGTATTTTGATATAAATATATATATCAATATCAAAATACTGTTAGAATAAAATTGCATATATATATAATTTTTTTTAATTATTAAAAATTATTTTTATTTTTTGTTATTTATTTTTATTAACATATTATTTGTATTTTATAATAATATATATATACCATATATATAGTTATTATATATATATTGTATATATTCGTGTGTAATTTAAATATAAGTGTATTTTTATATTAATATACATATATTTAGTGTGACATTATATATATTATATATATACATATATTATATATAGATATAATACATGTATATATATCATATATATATACACATATTATAATTTTTTTTACACTGATTTTTTTTTTACACTTTATTTTATGATTTTACAGATGCAAGGAGACTGCCTGTCAGCACAGACAGTCCCCCTGCAGGCAGATACACAGACCCCTATTGCGGTCATGTGATCGAGTGATCACATGGCCGTGGGGTCCTGATCTGCCGAGGGGGGACTGCCCGGGCAGACAGGCAGTCCCCCTGGACCGGGAGGAGAGCTGATCGCCGCCGTGGGACCGACGGCGATCAGGTAAGTAGCCAAACGCACATTTTTGTGCGGTCCAAACGCACATTTTACCGCTGACGGTCCTGAACCGTCAGCAGTCCTTAAGGGGTTAAAACCACTGGCAGTTGAAGTGAATACCGTTGATCATATTGTTATAATGTGACATGTCAAGGGGTGGGATATACATTTCTAATCAAAATGATGCAACCCCCATTGAAAATCAGTATTCTTGTCAAATGTACATTGTCAGCTGTTTGCAATGAACAAATCAAACAAATGCAATTGAAATAGCTCAACACAACACATGCTTCAAATGTTTCCCCCCAAATTCCAGTCTCAAAAATATCCCCCACCCTGAATCCCTCACAACAGCACACATATACAAATCATGTGCTGGCTCAAGCACACATGATGTAATTAATCAAGGGCTTCATTAGTTGCATCAGATGTGCTTGAGCTTGAACACTTGAAATACCTGAAGTGGCTAAGGGTTAGGTAAGTGTGACGATTGACTGTATGTTAGAAATATATCTAAGTCAAAAGAAAGGTCCATAAACTTAAGAGAAGAGATAATTGCCCTTCACAAATAAGGAACAGGTTACAAAAAAGATAATGGAGGCACTGAATGTTGCTATAGACACTGTTGGAAGCATAGTTTGCAAGTTCAAAGTTGAAGGAACAGTGGTTACACTACATGGACGGGGCAGAAACAGGAAGCTATCAATGGCTGCAACCAGATTTCTGAGATGGTAGGTTGTGAAAATAACCTCAAGTGACAGCAAAAGACCTGCAGAGTAGAAAGACTTTGGTGGCAACAGTAAGTGAGTAAGTGAGCACAGTAAGGTGTGTACTAAACGCAAAAGATTTCCATGCCTGAACTCCAAGATGAAAACCACTACTGACCCAAAGCACAAGATAAGTCAGTTCCAATATGCTCAAAATCATATAAATAAGCCACAGAAGTTTTGGGATTTTGTTCTTTGGAGTGATGCAACAAAACTGGAACTTTGGGTTTCTTTTATTTAACCTGCACCACTAACACCTCCACTAAATGCTAGAACTCAGATTTGGTAGTGTATCCACTGAAAATTTAGGAAATACTGCACTGATATCTGGTTACTATTGGATATTCTATCTAGTCCCCTGGCAATACTCTATGAGACAAAAAATAGCAATATACCTGTGAGAATCTCAAGAAAGATAGAAAATAAGCTTCATCTTGGTTCAGACAACAACAACTGACTTTATTTTATATGGACCAGAGTTTTTACATACTCTGCACACAATTTACAATGTATATTATTTGTTACAGCTCTTTTTCCCCTTTGTGCCTGCCCACCCTGACAACAAAGAGCTATCTAGATTGTAAAGAAGATATCTGAGCATGGCAGTTTGTATCACAGTCTTGAGCTCACAGTTTTCTTCAAAGACCACAACACAAAGGGAATGCATTTACAAACATTTACACCACTACATCAATGCCTGTAAACACTTGTTGAATTTGCCTAATTCTCTGGATCTTTCTTATGGCATACATTGTAGCTCAGAATATAACTTATACATCAAAATAACACAAATTCCATAGGCCATTTTGTCACAATTGTGTTTTTGCAAGTATTTGTCCAATTAGTGTTTAAACAACTTTAAAGACTCTGATAAAACCACCTCATCTTATAAAACTACCTCTTTCAGGCAGATAATCCTTATTGTTTTTACTGTAAAAACCCTTTCCTTTGCCTTAGACTAAATCTAATTTCTTCCAGTCTACATGTGTTGCCTTGTGTCCTGTGTAAAGTCCTGTTTATGAATAGATTTCCAGACAATGATTTATATTGACCCTGAATATTTTTGTTTAGTGTTATCATATCCCCTCTGAACAAATTCCCTCTGAAACTAGATCCACTACACAAACACGCATCACATTCAGTATACACACTCTACATCCACTACACAGGATCTGTTTTTCTTCATAATTAAAATGCTCTATTCCTTTTATCAATTCTGTTTTTTTTTTTTTAGTCCATAATATCCTTTAGAACAGGTGTCCACAATTGCACAGCATATTCAAGGTGTGATCTTACCAGTGATTTTTAAAGAGGCAAAATAATATTTTCATCCTGAAAATGAATGCCCCTATTTTACATGATAATACCTTACTGGCCTGAGCAACTGTCGATTGACATTGCATATTATTTTCTTTGTTTGCTGTCTTTGACAATTCTTAAATCCTGCTTGTGTGTTGTTAACCGGAAATCACTACTATTTAGGGTGTAAGTTGGTTGTGCATTCTTTACCCCGAAGTGCATAACTTTGCATTTTTCCAACATAAATTTAATCTGCCATTTGAGTGCCCGGTCCCCCAATATATCTAAATCCATTTTTTGTGTCATCTGCAAACACTGAAACATGGCTTTTAATGCCTATTTTAAGATCATTTATAAATATGTTAAATAGAAGCGCTAACAAAACAGAACCCTGAGGGACAACACTTACCACTTTTGTGCAGTTTGAAAATTTACTATTGGTGACAACGCTTTGTACTATATCTTTAAGTCAATGTTTTACCCAAAAACAAGAATTATCATCTAGACCAAATTCTTTTAGTTTAAAGACTGACCAAGTTAACTAGGAAAATTGTCCCTTAATTTTCACCTGTATAAGTTTATGTATACCTACATAATCCTACAGGTGACTCACTGTGCTTGCTCACTTGGAGTTACTTAAATAAGTGTATTTTAAGTAGGCTATTTTTTTGTAGGAGTTTAAAACAGGAGTTTAAACTAACAAGGTAAATATTGCTTTACTGTCCTATATACTTGGTCCTTTGGATTACTGTGTAAATGGGTGTTAGCAAGATTGCAGGTTTGACTCAGTGCACATCTTACACCATGCATGCATGCATGCCTGGATAAAGCAGCCCAGGGTCCATACGTCTGTGACTTTTCTGGAAGCTTGTATTGGAGATCTGGAGAAGCAAATTGCAACTTTGAGACAGAATGACAATCTTGAAACGGGTCTGCTTCTCACTGAGCAGAGTTTAGATGGGGCCTCTCACATTCTGAAGAAACTCCACCTGTAGAATACAACAAAATATGAGATACAAAAGGTACTGTGATATATATGCCAATAACTTGATACAATAAATTAGGTCTAAGCACTCAGGATTGCTGCAGGAAGGCAGGCTTATTGGAACAAAAAGTGCAATGTTTCAGCCTACACAGAAGCCTTTATCAAGCTGAGTGTCTGGACCTAATTTATTTTATCTACTAAAGTGAGTTTTGCCAACACTGGCCCTGATAAGCACCTGGATTCCTAAGTGTGCCTGTGGTATCCTCCATTTGTGAATAACTTGATACAACACATATAGTAATAAATAAGTGGTATAAATAAAACATACAAGTAACATTGTTAGAAAAACATTTTGTGAATTATCCTAGAGTATCAGCATAGGTTAGAAACCTCTATTGCAACACATTTCAAGAATCAGACAAGAAGGAGAAAAAGTAACACAGAAAAGAATAAGAGATAGGAGAACAAAAAATCAGTAAAGGTGAATAGAAAGAAGTACAGGGAGTGGAGTGGAGTGGATAAGGCCAGGTTAATGACAGTCAAATCCAAGCTTCTCATGAAGAATACTCTATCCAGGGAGTCCAGGTGAATGGTGTAGAGGTGCATTGAAATTGTCCATCTGCATGTTTTCCATAATTATAAGTATGACTATACTTAGATGTAGAGAGGAAACATTTAGTAAACATTTTTCACCAGTGCTCTACAAGCAGCAAGGGTCATTCTAAACAAGAACTTAATATTGAAGGATTTCAAGACCTCAAATGGGTTTGATAGGAGAAAGGACCAACGGTCCATTGGTATGGTCTGCTGAAGAACTGCCTGTTAAAAGAGATTACTGACCCATCATTAAATACAGTTTGGAGTCTTTGTAAGTCCATAATTTCTAGTCAGTCAAAAAGAGAAAGGGTCATCCTAGGTGTAAAATCTCAGTTCCTCAATAATGAGATCATCATGGAAGTTAGGACAGAAAAGAGATGGGCTGTAGCTCAGCAGAAGTGGGGTGGTGGGGGGAGGGGGAGGAGCAAGATCCAAACAGAGGAGGTAGATAACAGAAATAAAACTTCACATAATGTTCAAGTGACTCATGATGTATTAAATATATCCTTTATGTAAGGACCCTAAATAAAAAAAATGTGGAAACCAAATGCAATAGCAATAGCATACACCAACCAATATGACATAATAGGCATAATGGAAACATGGTTGGATGAGACACATGACTGGGCAGTTAAATTAAATGGTTATGCATAGTGATGTACCGAACTGTCCGCCGGCGAACAGTTCCCGGCGAAATTAGCGTGTTCGCGTTCGCCGCGGCGGGCGGACACATGCGCAGTTCGATCCGCCCCCTATTCGTCATCATTGGGCAAACTTTGACCCTGTGCCTCTCGGTCAGCAGACACATTCCAGCCAATCAGCAGCACTCCCTCCCTTCCACACCCTCCAACCTCCCTCCCAGCATCCATTTTCGATTCATTCGGAAGATGCATGCTTAGTGAGAGGAGGGAAAGTTTAGCTGCTGCTGATTAGATAGGGAAATTGATAGCTAGGCTAGGGTATTCAGTGTCCACTACAATCCTGAAGGACTCATCTGATCTCTGCTGTAAGGACAGCACCCCAAAAAGCCCTTTTTAGGGCTAGAACATCAGGCTGCTTTTTTTTTTTTCCTGTGTAATGTAATTGCAGGTGCCTGCCTGCCAGCTTCTGTGTGAGGTTCACATTGGATACTGTGCCTATTTGCCCAGTGCCACCACTCATATCTGTTTTAACAATAGGTTAAGCTTTACATTTAAAATATTTTTTTTTTTCACTGTAATAGAAGAGCAGTTGCCTGCCTGCCAGCTTCTGTGTGAGGTTGGATGCCTTGCCCATTTGCACAGTCAGTGCCACCACTCATATCTGTTTTAACAATTGGTTAAGCTTTAGATTTAAAATAAATAATTTTTTTTCACTGTAATAGAAGAGCAGTTGCCTGCCTGCCAGCTTCTGTGTGAGGTTGGATGCCTTGCCCATTTGCACAGTCAGTGCCACCACTCATATCTGTTTTAACAATTGGTTAAGCTTTAGATTTAAAATAAATAATTTTTTTCACTGTAATAGAAGAGCAGTTGCCTGCCTGCCAGCTTCTGTGTGAGGTTGGATGCCTTGCCCATTTGCACAGTCAGAGCCACCACTCATATCTGTTTTAACAATTGGTTAAGCTTTAGATTTTAAATAAATCATTTTTTTCACTGTAATAGAAGAGCAGTTGCCTGCCTGCCAGCTTCTGTGTGAGGTTGGATGCCTTGCCCATTTGCACAGTCAGTGCCACCACTCATATCTGTTTTAACAATTGGTTAAGCTTTAGATTTGAAATAAATATTTTTTTTCACTGTAATAGAAGATCAGTTGCCTGCCTGCCAGCTTCTGTGTGAGGTTCACATTGGATACTGTGCCCACTAGCCCAGTGCCACCACTCCTATCTGTTTTAACAATTGGTTAAGCTTTAGATTTAAAATAAATATTTTTTTTTCACTGTAATAGAAGAGCAGTTGCCTGCCTGCCAGCTTCTGTGTCAGGTTGGATGCCTTGCCCATTTGCACAGTCAGTGCCACCACTCATATCTGTTTTAACAATAGCTTAAGCTTTAGATTTTAAAGAAATCATTTTTTTTCACTGTAATAGAAGATCAGTTAGTTGTCTGCAAGCAAGCGTCTGGGTGTCAGGCCTACTTCAGCGTGTGCTCTGTAGACCTGTTCCAGCGTGCTTTGACAGTTGCCAATCATATTTGGTGTCTCTATAGCGTGCTTTTAAAACCAAAATTTGTTTTTCACTGTTATAGATTGAATAGCAGTTACTTGTCTTCAAGCGGGTGTCTCAGGCCTACAGTGTGTGCTCTGCAGAACTGTTCCAGTGCACATTGCCAATCATATCTGGTGTCTCTATAGCGTGCTTTTAAAACCAAAATTTGTTTTTCACTGTTATAGATTGAATAGCAGTTACTTGTCTTCAAGCGGGTGTCTCAGGCCTACAGTGTGTGCTCTGCAGAACTGTTACAGTTCACATTGCCAATCATATCTGGTCTCACAGTAGCTTGCACGCATAGTACCACTAATCCCCCAAAAAATGACAGGCAGAGGCAGGCCACCCCGCAGGGGCCGTCGTGGTCGTGGTGCTGTGATTCCCTTTTGCCCTAGAATAATGCCCAGTTTTCAGAAGCCACGTACCCTGAACTTGAAAAGTTCTGAGGACTTAGTTGACTGGCTAACACAGGACACCCAATCTTGTACAGCCTCCGCTCGGAACCTTGACGCACCATCCTCCTCCAGCTTAGCTTCAGGCACCTCTCAAGATAGCACTCACCCGCCTGCCGCCACCACCAAAACTAGCACCACAGCCGCTTTACTTGGTATGTCAGAGGAGTTATTCACACACCCGTTTGAAGAAATGAGTGATGCGCAACCATTATTGCTAGAGGATGTAGATAACAGGGATATGTCTCAGGCAGGTAGCATTAAACACATGGAGGTATGGTGTGATGATGATGATGTTGTACCCGCTGCTGCTTCTATTTCTGAGTTGTCAGATACAAGCAAAGCGGTTGATGATGACGATGCGTCCATGGATGTCACGTGGGTGCCCGCTCGGCAAGAAGAAGAACAGGGCGAAAGTTCAGATGGGGAGACAGAGAGGAGGAGGAGGAGACGAGTTGGAAGCAGGGGGGGGTCGTCGCAAGGAGCTAGTGGCACAGTCAGACAGCATGCATCGGCACCCGGGGTCAGCCCGACAGCATGCCAATCAACGCATGCTGTGTCCACCACCAGAATGCCGTCATTGCAGAGCTCAGCAGTGTGGCATTTTTTTTGTGTGTCTGCCTCGGACAACAGCGATGCCATTTGCAACCTGTGCCAAAGGAAACTGAGTCGTGGGAGGTCCAACACCCACCTAGGTACAACTGCTTTGCGTAGGCACATGATCTCACATCACAAACGCCTATGGGATCAACACATGAGTACAAGCAGCACGCCTACTCTAAGCCGCCATCCTCCTCCTGGACCAGCATCTTCAGCCACGTCAACCACTGCTGTCCTTCTTGCCCCCTCTCAACCATCCGCCACTCCGTCTCCCGCCTTGAGCAGTTCCCGCTCATCTGCCCACAGTCATGTGTTTCTGTCAAGGACATGTTTGAGCGTAAGAAGCCAATGTCACCAAGTCACCCCCTTGCCCAGCGTCTGACAGCTGGCTTGTCCGAACTATTAGCCCGCCAGCTTTTACCATACAATCTGGTTGAGTCTGAGGCGTTCAAAATATTTGTAGCTATTGGGACACCGCAGTGGAAGGTACCCGGCCGGAATTTCTTTTCACAAAAGGCAATCCCCAACTTGTACTCGATTGTGCAAAAGGAAGTCATGGCATGTCTGGCACACAGTGTTGGGGCAAGGGTCCATCTGACCACTGATACCTGGTCTGCAAAGCATGGTCAGGGCAGGTATATCACCTACACCGCGCATTGGGTAAACCTGCTGACGGCTGACAAGCAAGGAATGCGTGGCATTGCAGAGGAGTTGGTGACACCGCCACGAATTGCAGGCAGTCCTGCTGCCACCTCCTCTACTCCTCCTACTCCATCCTCTTCCATAACCTCCTCGGCTGAGTCCTCTTGTGCCGCTGCTTCTTGCTCCACATCAACGGCACCCCCCCAGCTCCCCAGGTACTATTCCACATCCCGGATACGGCAGTGTCACGCCGTCTTGGGTTTGACTTGCTTGAAAGCAAATGACCCACTCCCGACGCGGGAAGGTAGTGACGACTAGAGTCACACCGGACAAGCACTCCTGTCCGCCCTGAACGCACAGGTGGAAAAGTGGCTGACTCCGCAGCAACTGGATATCGGCAAAGTGGTGTGTGACAACGGAAAAAATTTGATAGCGGCATTGAAGTTGGGCAAGTTGACACATGTGCCGTGCATGGCACATGTGTGTAATCTGATCGTACAACGCTTTGTGCATAAGTACACAGGCTTACAGGACGTCCTGAAGCAGGCCAGGAAGGTGTGTGGCCATTTCATGGCTCACTTTGCCGATATCCAGTGGCAAAACAACATGCTAGTGAGGCGCTTGATTTGCGACAGCCCTACACGTTGGAATTCAACACTCCTAATGTTCGACCGCCTGCTCCAACAAGAAAAAGCTGTTAATGAATATTTGTATGACCGGGGTGCTAGGACAGCCTCTGGGGAGCTGGGAATTTTTTTGCCACGTTACTGGACGCTCATGCGCAATGCCTGTAGGCTCATGCGTCCTTTTGAGGAGGTGACAAACCTAGTCAGTCGCAGTTGTGTGTGTGCGTGTGTATGGCTGTCTGCCTGTGTGTGTGTGTGTGTGACAGGGTGAAGATTTCTTGCACATGGGTGTGACAGGGTGAAGATTTCTTGCACAGGGCGCCCAAAGGCCTAAGGCTGGCCCTGCGCATGGGTCAGTGGCTCTGCACCAGACTTCCCTCCAATTGATCAAAGTTTTTTTTTTTTTTTTTTTAATAGAATTTATTGGTATTTTTAGATAGATATAAAATACAAAACAAGTAAAACATTCAACCCACAGTACAGTACAATGTTTATATGGATAGGGATATAGAAACATATACTCTGTATTACCTTCATATTGTACAATAAAAGACGTTTGTGTAATTTGTCTATTCCCCATCGGATACTTCCATCATATAGTCTTTAGTGAAGAAAATAGTGCCGAAATTTCCTTCTACCCCACGCTGTCACTGATGCCAGTGCCCCAATCTGTCTTTAGAAACTATAGACAAAGTGCCCCTTATCAACAGCTAAAACATACACCAATCAGTACAATACATTGTATATATAATTAGAAATAGGGGAGCATATGCTCTATAATACAACTCGTATCCCTTATTATGAGCGATTGAGCAATTTATCTGCTCTCCATACAATTCTTCCCCCGTATAAACTCTGCTGAAAACAAGGGTATCGGAGTCAGAATCTACTTCCCTTTCTATCCTTCGCGCGTACTGCCACTGTACACATTCATACAGAGACATACCAATAGTAAAGTTGACATTTCATTATTTGTGGGTCATATAAAGATTTTTTTTTTGCCTATCCTGATTCATAATTATTTTCTCATTTTCTAAGGGATCCCATTAGTCATAGAGTAAGCTATCGGTTGAATTTTCAAGAACCTTTATCCATTCATCCCATATCTCAAATAAGCGAATATTAATATTTAAGTGTAATGCTATACCCCTTTCCATTTTGCATTGAGTTAAAATAGTCGCCTTAATGAGTGGCCAGGAGTCAATTGCAGTTTTCTTCCAATTTCTTGCTATGGCTACCTTAAATGCCATCAGAGCATGTATCAGCAAACATTTCTTATCTTTAGTTAAATGCGGCAGATTTATATGCAGTAGCAAAGCATCTGGAGTCCAGATATACGTAATATCCAGAAGATCATTAATATGACCCATATATTGATCCCATGCTACTTTAATTGGAGGGCATTCCCACCATATATGCAATTCGTTTGCCCCCTCACTGCCGCATCTCCAGCAGCTGGCGGTTTCTTCCTTCGAAAATTTCTGAATCTGTTTTGGGGTCAAGTACCATCGATTTAAAAGCTTATAATGGGCTTCCCTTATGTTTAAACAGTGTACTGTTGAGTATACTGTTTGGAGGGCCCTGTTCCATTCCTTTATATTAATTTCTATCGATAGATCTCTTTCCCATTTGCATTTTGCTAGAGGCTGAACATATCCTTTTACGCTTTTCATAAACTCAACACATCTGGTTAATATTTTTATGTCCTTCTCTGAGTCTATTAATTCATTTAGTTTAGCTACTGAAGATGACTTTGTTATCCTGCTGAGGGAGCTTTGTAAAAAACTCCTAATCCTAATGAAATTAAAAGTCTGTGCATTTGAAAGACCATATATTCTCCTAATCTTGGGGAAGGGAAGAATCCTGCCGTCTTCTAATATGTCTGCCACTTTTTGGATCCCCTACTCCCTCCATTCTGTTGTATCCAAGTTTTCTAACCAGACCTCTAAGGCTTTAAAGGGCATAGCGGGTAATATTTTGTTTTTTAAATCCAATTGATTTTTAAACTGGATCCAAAATTTTACAAGAGGTTTTGTTATCATATTGTCCGTGGTACACCCTATATTTTTATTTCGGGTTTTTTCTCTTGTAGGCCACATTAGGTCTACATTGTTATAAGGAGTAGTAATATCTTCCCCCTCTATTTCAAACCAATTTTGTGAAATTTTATCCTGTCTAATTAGTGGAAGGGTATGCATTAACTGAGCCGCTTGATGATATAGAAAGATGTTTGGAAAACCAATACCGCCTTGCTTATATTTCATATACAGAAGATCCTGTCCCAGTCTGGGTTTCTTCTGAAGCCATACATAGTCTCTGAAAATCTTATTTATAAGCTTAAGTCGATGGGGGTGCATCTGAATCGGAATCATCCTCAATAGATAAATAAACCTAGGAAAAATATATGCCTTAATGAAATTAACCCGCCCCCACCAGGATAGCTGCATGGAGTTCCAGTGTTTTAACGATTGAGTACATTCTTCAATCAAGGGGATTACGTTAGCCTTCATTATGTTTTCCGGGTTTTTCACTATATTAATCCCAAGATAAACAAATCCCTTTTTTTCCCACCTAAAGGCAAAGTGTTCAGATAGGTACTGATAATCTGCCTCTTGCATGTAGAAGGGCAGTACCGACGTTTTTTGAACATTAAGTTTATAGTTTGAAAGGCGGCTATAATTTTCAATTGCTTGCATAGCGGCTGGTACTGATTTGATTGGGTTAGTTAACATTAACAGTGTATCGTCCGCATATTGGCATATCTTAAAATGTTTATCTCTTTTTTTTAGCCCTGTTATTCCGGCATTTTTCCGTATTTCATATGCCAAGGGTTCAGCTGATAAAATGTATAATAATGGGGATAAAGGGCATCCTTGACGGTTGCCATTCGATACCGAGAACCAATCAGACTTAATCCCCCCTCCCACAATCCTACTAGATGGTGAGGAGTAACAGGCCAGAATTGCCGGGATAATCCGCCCTGCAAATCCAAAAGCCTTTAGAGTTGATTGCATGAAGTTCCATCCGACTCTGTCGAATGCCTTTTCTCCATCTAAGGCCATCGTTAAAAAGGGGATTTTATTCATATGGATCTTTGTAAATATATTTAATATCTTCCTGATATGATTGGAAGACATCCTGCCCGGTATAAACCCTGCCTGATCTTCTGAGATCAAGGAGGAGATTATACTCCTAATTCTTTTGGCAATAATAGAGGCATAAATTTTATAATCATTATTTAAAAGTGCTATTGGTCGATAGTTATTAATTTCT
The DNA here is from genome assembly GCF_036172605.1 of Pelobates fuscus. Classification (NCBI taxonomy): domain Eukaryota; kingdom Metazoa; phylum Chordata; class Amphibia; order Anura; family Pelobatidae; genus Pelobates; species Pelobates fuscus. The sequence goes on along the minus strand of NC_086322.1, from coordinate 159,172,951 downwards.
TCTGGATTTTTATTGTTTTTTAAAATAGGTAAAATATTTGCCACCAACATTTCTTTAGGTAGTTTACCTGTATTCATCGCTAAATTATAGCAATCTACCAATCTCTGAATCAGCCTATCCTTATATGTTTTAAAAAAGGAATCTGTAAACCCATCTGGGCCCGGTGCTTTTTTTTTTTTCATAGTGACAATGGCGTCGTGGACTTCTTGAAATGAAATCTCTGTATTTAATTGTTCTAATTGAGAATCATCTAGTCTAGGGAGATGAATATTTAAAAAATAACTGTCTAGCTCCTCCTGAGAGGATGTAGCCGGTAAATTATAAAGTTTATAATAGTAATTTCTAAATATTTCTCCAATTTTTGGGGGATCTAATACTATTTCGTTTCCCTGTTTTATTTTTGTAATAAATTTATTTTTTTGTATATTTTTAACTTTTTTAGTAAGAAGTTTGTCCGCCTTATTCCCCCTATAATAATAATTTATTTTCATATACTGGAGGTTCTTATTTATTTTAGCTATCAGAATTTCATTTATTTTATTTTCTATTGTCCTAATTTGATTCGAAATTGTTCTTGTCGGTGTCGCAGTGTTTTTTTTATAGCACTCACTTAATTCAATGTATAGGCTAGAGAGGGATTCCTGATGATTTTTCCTATCCTGAGCTTCTAAACTAATAAGGTGTCCCCTTATAACACTTTTCAATGCGCACCACTTTGTGATTGAGGATACTTCGTTATTGTCATTATCTAGCCAGTACAAGTCTATCGCCTTTGCAATCTGTTCCTCATTAGATTTAGGGATTAATAGCTTGTCATTTAATTTCCACTCTGGCCTATGCTTTGGAGAGTTATTCTTTAATTGTATTTTCACCATGTTATGGTCTGACCATGTCACCGTAATTATATTCGTAGATTTTACATTTTCCGTTAAATTCCGATCAGCAAATATAAAGTCTATTCTTGAGTATGAACAATGAGTCTTGCTAAAGCATGTAAAGTCTTCCTCCATAGGATGGAATGTCCTCCAACAATCGAGGAGAGCTTCACTTTGTATTATATTTCGGATTTTTTTTGCCAGATTTGAAGCATTCCTCGATGGAGTTTTGGACTTTTCAGACTTTCTATCTATGTAGGGATCCATTACTAAATTAAAATCGCCCATAACTAAAGTTTTTCCTTGTTTAAATTTATTTAATTGCGAAAAGAATTTATATAAAAACTGAATCTGCGAAGTATTCGGGGCATATATATTAGCAATTGTATAAAGTTTATCGTCTATTGTGCAGACTAAGATAATCCATCTACCCATCGCATCGGTTTTTAAATATTTAATCACAACATTTACTGTCGCTGAAAAAAAAATGGCTACTCCCCTCTTTTTTTTATCTTTAACCCCTTAAGGACCAAACTTCTGGAATAAAAGGGAATCATGACATGTCACACATGTCATGTGTCCTTAAGGGGTTAAGAGAAGAGCATACTGAGCTGGGGAAGTCATTCGAGCTAAATTTCCCTTCATCTGCTCTGCGCCAATGAGTCTCTTGAATGCCTATAATTTGCGCCTTTTCCCTTTTCGTATGATCAAATAGGAGCCTTCTTTTCTGCGGGGAATTCAAACCTTGCACATTGATTGAAACAATATTTAACATGTGAATTTTATCCTACTTTCCTCCTACTCTCTCTTTCTTCCCTCCTCTCCTTCTCTTTCTCTCTTACTCAAGGTTACATTCTCTTCAGGATAGGCAACTTTCTTTACTATTTTATATAGTTGAATTTTATCTTTCGTCGTCAACTTAAACCATTCAAAAAACCACACAACATTTACATTAACACACACATTTACAAAGAAACATCCCTTCAAGGAAGTATGGATGGTCCTGCGATAAACCCTCTTTCGCATAACCTCCAATTAGATCCAATACAGGATCAATATAGTGATACTGAACTGCCCCTCTTAGAGAGCATTAGAGCCAGATGGTTCAATTCGGCCCCAAGATAATACGCTTTCCTAGATGTCCAAAAAAAAAAAAAAAATTATATATATATTTCTTTATGCCTGTCTCTATCCTCTGCCTTCCCCCTCCCCCCCATTTTTCTTCTCCTCATGTCTCTATGTCGTCATACCGTTCCTTCTAATACTTTAATCTCTAATTAGCATATATTATTATAAAATTCATAGTGAGCCTTAGTGCCTAAACCACCCCTTTCAAAAATTTATATATCATATCCAACATTGTCTTTCTATCCTTAAATAGTGCTGATGATTTACATTCAATTTTCAATATATCTTTTGTGACCTTAAATTCTTCTAATTGTGCCTTGAAATTCTCAGACTATATCTATAAGTGTGAATAGCAATACTCATATTTCTCATTTTTAAATTTGATTATTCATTCCCCATACTTTTGTGATTTATCAGATCAAGGGCAATTTTAGCTCCCAAGCTTCATCCCACAGTCTGACTAGTTTAAATTTGATATAAAAAAACACTAGTGGTTGTGTGTTCATTAGAATTTTAAGTGGCCCAATTTTGTATGTCGTAGTCATTTCCAAGTGGAGAAGAAAAAAAAAAAAAAAACAAAAAAACATGCATTCTTAAATTTCAATTATTTATGTGACTTCAATTAACTTATGTCTATACTATAGTGAATCCCTCTAATTGCATTACTCTTAATACACAGTATCATTTTGCGGTCTATATAAACAGGTTTTGGGAGAGTCCCTGGAAGTAGGTTCAGTCTCATGGCCTCCGGCATAGGCAATAATTATTCAATGATTTTAACCCTTTATCGTTAATAGGATATCCCTTCCTTTTCTATGCTTTTTCTGCCTTTTGGGCCGGTTATATAATAAAGGGGAGGCTGGGGTGGCAGAGGAAAAAAAAAAAAAAAAAGTCTTTCTATTTATTTTTCAGCTTCTCTCCTGCGACCTTTATCTTCATCCGCTGGTTTGTCCAATTCAAAATGCTGCTCTCTGAACCATTTCGAAATTGATGTGACCTCCGAAAAGGAATATGTCCTTGCATCGTGTGAAACGATGATTTTACAGGGATGACCCCAAGCATATCTAATATTCTTCTGGCGTAGAATCTTTGTATAAATTGCAAATGGTTTTCTTTTAATCCTAGTATGATAGGAGATATCCAGAAAAATCATAATTTCACTATATGGATCTTTCAGCCTAATAAGTCTTGATGCTTTTAAGACTTGTTCTTTCGTTTTATATGCCGAGCAGCAGATCATTACATCTCTGGGTTCGCTTTGGGACACAAAGTCTGGTTTCCTAACGCGGTGGCTTATTTCCAAAAAGTTTGCTGGATCTGATGTTTGTATGCCCAATTGGGAAAAAATCTCCATTATATAGTCTTGCAGTTTATCACTGTTAATGGCTTCTGGGATTCCCCTAATTCTAAGATTGTTGCCCCGAGAGCGATCTTCCAGATCTGCAATTTTAAGTTCCAGCTCCTCTATTTTTTTATTTGTCTTTCCAAGAGTGTCTTCTATTGAAGCTTGCTGAAATTCTATCGATTCTATTTTTTCTTCATTCTGCTTGAGTTTTTTTCCCATCTGTGATAGTTCCATTTTGAATTCCATAAAGCCTTCATGGATCTCTTTTTTGATTTTTTCTGACTGACGCTCAAAGCAGGACTCTAGATTCATAAGTATTTCGTCCGAATTATATTCTTTTAAGCCTGGATTTGTAACTATCCTTTTTGGAGATAGGTTGTCTACTTCTTTAAATGATTGGGATGAGGAGTCTGATAGATTTTGTTGTTCTATTTCTTGTTTCTGTGTTTGCGCAGAAACTGAGGAGGAAAGCCTTCTTTCTGTCTTGCTTTCTAACTTCTTCTCTCTTTCTCTCTTCATCTGCTGTTTATTCTCTTGCCCTTTCCTGGACGTCATTTCGGACCAGAGAGGAGAAGAAAAAAAAAAAAAAAAAAAAAAAACACACCAGGTTCAGACGGAGCTTTTGATGTTAAATCACTTTTTAAAGCCTTTGTGCTGGGTTCTAGTCATAAATCAGTATTTAATTATTTCAGACTGGCAGATTTTAGAATCCTATACTTGTTTCACTTTTCTTGTTAAAACCTTTTTTTTCTTTTATTTTTTTTTTATTTTTTGCCTCTCTGAATTATTTTCCAGTTTTTCTCTTTTACTTCAGCAGAGTTGCTTGGTCTTCCTATATTGCTGTTATATTGCTGTTAACATAATCTCCGTTGCCCGCAGAGAGATGCTCCTCCTCTTTTTTTTTTTTTCCCTTTCTCTTATCTGTATATATACATATTTTCCCCTCCTTTTCCCTCTTTTCTCCCTTTATCTCTTCTATTTGTAGATCTTGATTTTTCAGAGTTATATAGGTTGTATAGATAAGTATTATAATATTAATGGGAGATTAAGAGATTTATAGGAGGTTTAAAAGAGGTTTTTATAGGAAGGGATTTATAGGAGGTTTAAAGGAGATTCTTCCTTGTTTATAGGGGATTCTCCCCCTGAAGTTGCTCAAAGTTGCTCAAAGTTACTTAGAGAAGCTATTTCTCCATTACTCCGGAGATCTCTGGGTTCTCCCCCCGCCAAGCTGCACTTACGTTTCTTCTCGGGGTATATCGAGCGGAACCCAAACAGTGACCGCTCCACTTATCCTCCCAGCAGCCTCTGTTGAGCCTTCTGCCTCCAACCCTCAGCCAGCGGAGTCTCGCGGTGTCTCACGGTGTCTCGCTTCAGATGGGTCTTTGCCGAGTGAGCACTCTTGCGGGCACCGTCTTGCGGGCAGCTCAATCTTGCGGGCAGCTCTGCAACCCTCCTCTAGCTTCTTCCCAGTCCTCTCGGTCCCAACTCTCGGTCAGAATCTCGGCTTAATCTCGGCTTATTGCCGTCCGTCCGTCTGGGGCGTCCTGTGGCTCATCTCCGTAGGGCGCCAGCATCTCCGTGAGCAAGGACGTACGCTCCCATGCGTTCACGTCCTACGTCATCACTCCTCCCCCCGCCAAATGTCTGAACTATGACAGGGTGAAGATTTCTTGCACATGGGTGTGACAGGGTGAAGATTTCTTGCACAGGGCGCCCAAAGGCCTAAGGCTGGCCCTGCGCATGGGTCAGTGGCTCTGCACCAGACTTCCCTCCAATTGATCAAAGTTAAAGGATTTCAAGTGGACTGATTACAATTACAGGGCCTCTAAAGAGTCCTGTATTGTTATTTGTCGTCACTACCTTCCCGCGTCGGGAGTGGGTCATTTGCGCCCCTGCTGCCTTCCTTGCATGTGGTAGCTGTTTGTCAGGGATTTGTCAATCCATATCTGCCAAGTGACCTTATGACAGGGTGACGATTTCTTGCACATGGGTTTGACAGGGTGAAGATTTCTTGCACAGGGCGCCCAAAGGCCTAAGGCTGGCCCTGCGCATGGGTTAGTGGCTCTGCACCAGACTTCCCTCCAATTGATCAAAGTTAAAGGATTTCAAGTGGACTGATTACAATTACAGGGCCTCTAAAGAGTCCTGTATTGTTATTTGTCGTCACTACCTTCCCGCGTCGGGAGTGGGTCATTTGCGCCCCTGCTGCCTTCCTTGCATGTGGTAGCTGTTTGTCAGGGATTTGTCAATCCATATCTGCCAAGTGACCCTATGACAGGGTGAAGATTTCTTGCACATGGGTGTGACAGGGTGAAGATTTCTTGCACAGGGCGCCCAAAGGCCTAAGGCTGGCCCTGCGCATGGGTCAGTGGCTCTGCACCAGACTTCCCTCCAATTGATCAAAGTTAAAGGATTTCAAGTGGACTGATTACAATTACAGGGCCTCTAAAGAGTCCTGTATTGTTATTTGTCGTCACTACCTTCCCGCGTCGGGAGTGGGTCATTTGCGCCCCTGCTGCCTTCCTTGCATGTGGTAGCTGTTTGTCAGGGATTTGTCAATCCATATCTGCCAAGTGACCCTATGACAGGGTGAAGATTTCTTGCACATGGGTGTGACAGGGTGAAGATTTCTTGCACAGGGCGCCCAAATGCCTAAGGCTGGCCCTGCGCATGGGTCAGTGGCTCTGCACCAGACTTCCCTCCAATTGATCAAAGTTAAAGGATTTCAAGTGGACTGATTACAATTACAGGGCCTCTAAAGAGTCCTGTATTGTTATTTGTCGTCACTACCTTCCCGCGTCGGGAGTGGGTCATTTGCGCCCCTGCTGCCTTCCTTGCATGTGGTAGCTGTTTGTCAGGGTTTTTTCAATCCATATCTGCCAAGTGACCCTATGACAGGGTGAAGATTTCTTGCACATGGGTGTGACAGGGTGAAGATTTCTTGCACAGGGCGCCCAAAGGCCTAAGGCTGGCCCTGCGCATGGGTCAGTGGCTCTGCACCAGACTTCCCTCCAATTGATCAAAGTTAAAGGATTTCAAGTGGACTGATTACAATTACAGGGCCTCTAAAGAGTCCTGTATTGTTATTTGTCGTCACTACCTTCCCGCGTCGGGAGTGGGTCATTTGCGCCCCTGCTGCCTTCCTTGCATGTGGTAGCTGTTTGTCAGGGATTTGTCAATCCATATCTGCCAAGTGACCCTATGACAGGGTGAAGATTTCTTGCACATGGGTGTGACAGGGTGAAGATTTCTTGCACAGGGCGCCCAAAGGCCTAAGGCTGGCCCTGCGCATGGGTCAGTGGCTCTGCACCAGACTTCCCTCCAATTGATCAAAGTTAAAGGATTTCAAGTGGACTGATTACAATTACAGGGCCTCTAAAGAGTCCTGTATTGTTATTTGTCGTCACTACCTTCCCGCGTCGGGAGTGGGTCATTTGCGCCCCTGCTGCCTTCCTTGCATGTGGTAGCTGTTTGTCAGGGATTTGTCAATCCATATCTGCCAAGTGACCCTATGACAGGGTGAAGATTTCTTGCACATGGGTGTGACAGGGTGAAGATTTCTTGCACAGGGCGCCCAAAGGCCTAAGGCTGGCCCTGCGCATGGGTCAGTGGCTCTGCACCAGACTTCCCTCCAATTGATCAAAGTTAAAGGATTTCAAGTGGACTGATTACAATTACAGGGCCTCTAAAGAGTCCTGTATTGTTATTTGTCGTCACTACCTTCCCGCGTCGGGAGTGGGTCATTTGCGCCCCTGCTGCCTTCCTTGCATGTGGTAGCTGTTTGTCAGGGATTTGTCAATCCATATCTGCCAAGTGACCCTATGACAGGGTGAAGATTTCTTGCACATGGGTGTGACAGGGTGAAGATTTCTTGCACAGGGTGCCCAAATGCCTAAGGCTGGCCCTGCGCATGGGTCAGTGGCTCTGCACCAGACTTCCCTCCAATTGATCAAAGTTAAAGGATTTCAAGTGGACTGATTACAATTACAGGGCCTCTAAAGAGTCCTGTATTGTTATTTGTCGTCACTACCTTCCCGCGTCGGGAGTGGGTCATTTGCGCCCCTGCTGCCTTCCTTGCATGTGGTAGCTGTTTGTCAGGGTTTTTTCAATCCATATCTGCCAAGTGACCCTATGACAGGGTGAAGATTTCTTGCACATGGGTGTGACAGGGTGAAGATTTCTTGCACAGGGCGCCCAAAGGCCTAAGGCTGGCCCTGCGCATGGGTCAGTGGCTCTGCACCAGACTTCCCTCCAATTGATCAAAGTTAAAGGATTTCAAGTGGACTGATTACAATTACAGGGCCTCTAAAGAGTCCTGTATTGTTATTTGTCGTCACTACCTTCCCGCGTCGGGAGTGGGTCATTTGCGCCCCTGCTGCCTTCCTTGCATGTGGTAGCTGTTTGTCAGGGATTTGTCAATCCATATCTGCCAAGTGACCCTATGACAGGGTGAAGATTTCTTGCACATGGGTGTGACAGGGTGAAAATTTCTTGCACAGGGCGCCCAAAGGCCTAAGGCTGGCCCTGCGCATGGGTCAGTGGCTCTGCACCAGACTTCCCTCCAATTGATCAAAGTTAAAGGATTTCAAGTGGACTGATTACAATTACAGGGCCTCTAAAGAGTCCTGTATTGTTATTTGTCGTCACAACCTTCCCGCGTCGGGAGTGGGTCATTTGCGCCCCTGCTGCCTTCCTTGCATGTGGTAGCTGTTTGTCAGGGATTTGTCAATCCATATCTGCCAAGTGACCCTATGACAGGGTGAAGATTTCTTGCACATGGGTGTGACAGGGTGAAGATTTCTTGCACAGGGCGCCCAAAGGCCTAAGGCTGGCCCTGCGCATGGGTCAATGGCTCTGCACCAGACTTCCCTCCAATTGATCAAAGTTAAAGGATTTCAAGTGGACTGATTACAATTACAGGGCCTCTAAAGAGTCCTGTATTGTTATTTGTCGTCACTACCTTCCCGCATCGGGAGTGGGTCATTTGCGCCCCTGCTGCCTTCCTTGCATGTGGTAGCTGTTTGTCAGGGATTTGTCAATCCATATCTGCCAAGTGACCCTATGACAGGGTGACGATTTCTTGCACATGGGTGTGACAGGGTGAAGATTTCTTGCACAGGGCGCCCAAAGGCCTAAGGCTGGCCCTGCGCATGGGTTAGTGGCTCTGCACCAGACTTCCCTCCAATTGATCAAAGTTAAAGGATTTCAAGTGGACTGATTACAATTACAGGGCCTCTAAAGAGTCCTGTATTGTTATTTGTCGTCACTACCTTCCCGCGTCGGGAGTGGGTCATTTGCGCCCCTGCTGCCTTCCTTGCATGTGGTAGCTGTTTGTCAGGGATTTGTCAATCCATATCTGCCAAGTGACCCTATGACAGGGTGAAGATTTCGTGCACATGGGTGTGACAGGGTGAAGATTTCTTGCACAGGGCGCCCAAAGGCCTAAGGCTGGCCCTGCGCATGGGTCAGTGGCTCTGCACCAGACTTCCCTCCAATTGATCAAAGTTAAAGGATTTCAAGTGGACTGATTACAATTACAGGGCCTCTAAAGAGTCCTGTATTGTTATTTGTCGTCACTACCTTCCCGCGTCGGGAGTGGGTCATTTGCGCCCCTGCTGCCTTCCTTGCATGTGGTAGCTGTTTGTCAGGGATTTGTCAATCCATATCTGCCAAGTGACCCTATGACAGGGTGAAGATTTCTTGCACATGGGTGTGACAGGGTGAAGATTTCTTGCACAGGGCGCCCAAAGGCCTAAGGCTGGCCCTGCGCATGGGTCAGTGGCTCTGCACCAGACTTCCCTCCAATTGATCAAAGTTAAAGGATTTCAAGTGGACTGATTACAATTACAGGGCCTCTAAAGAGTCCTGTATTGTTATTTGTCGTCACTACCTTCCCGCGTCGGGAGTGGGTCATTTGTGCCCCTGCTGCCTTCCTTGCATGTGGAAGCTGTTTGTCAGGGATTTGTCAATCCATATCTGCCAAGTGACCCTATGTAGGGGGAACAGTCTCTATTCTGCTCTGTGTCAGTGTGTATCAGGGATCATTAGGATAGGTGTCAATCCATATCTGCCAAGTGACCCTATGTAGGGGGAACAGTCTCTATTCTGCTCTTTGTCAGTGTGTATCAGGGATCATTAGGATAGGTGTCAATCCATATCTGCCAAGTGACCCTATGTAGGAGGAACAGTCCCTATTCTGCTCTGTGTCAGGGATCATTAGGATAGGTGTCAATCCATATCTGCCAAGTGACCCTATGTAGGAGGAACAGTCCCTATTCTGCTCTGTGTCACTGTGTATCAGGGATCATTAGGATAGGTGTCAATCCATATCTGCCAAGTGACCCTATGTAGGGGGATCAGTCTCTATTCTGCTCTGTGTCAGTGTGTATCAGGGGTTTTGAGGACAGGTGTCAATCCATATCTGCCAAGTGACCCTATGTATATCTGCTGTCAGTACACAGGAAAAGTTTAAATATTTCTTGTTCTACGTTCTCTGCAACTCCACGCACCGACTCATCCAATACGTGAAGATCTGGGGTTTCTCTGACTCTCCTCAGTAGTGTATCAAACAGAGTCTGCACTGTGGTAACACGGACATCTTCAGGACATAACTCAACTATTTGCAGATAGGCAGTCTGCAGCTTCTCTTTTTCACCTGTTCTCTTCTTTCTCTTATGCGTATTCTTGTCTATATGCAGGTGGTCTCTTGCCTTTCTTTTAACCAATTTGTTCCTTCCATATGGTTTCAAAAGATCTCTGGCATCATTACTTTCAACGCAAATAACGTCATCATAGTTAGTCTCCTCATTATTCACCGGGAAGAGAGTGTTTGCCCTGACTACCCACAGCATGCTCTTGCCATTGCCTACTCCACCTTCAACGACAGGGTGCAAGTCCCAAGGAGAAGGATCATTCATCTTATTATCTGTCTTTATTTCACAAGTAGTGCCTGGAACATCCTCATGGGTCACAAGATGTAAATCTGGACTAATGTCAACCCCAGGGTCTGGAAAATCATCAATTTGAAATTTTTCGAATAATCCCAGTGGGCTGCCACATTCTTCCTCCTCTGATGGTATTAAAGTTTGCAGAGATTCACTATGGGGTGGTGTCAAGCATTTTGGAGAACAATTAAGCATCTCCATCCCAATACGTTTCAGATGTCCTATCAGCTCTTCCACCCTATGCGATACTATGGGCAGGCTACCCGTGACGTCATTACTCACGGCCCTATTTCACGCGGACACTCTGTGTCAGTGTGTATCATGGTGTCTGTGGACAGGGAACAGTCTCTATTCTGCTCTGTGTCAGTGTGTATCATGGTCTCTGTGGACGGTGAACAGTCTCTATTCTGCTCTGTGTCAGTGTGTATCATGGTCTCTGTGGACAGGGAACAGTCTCTATTCTGCTCTGTGTCAGTGTGTATCAGGGGTTTTGAGGACAGGTGTCAATCCATATCTGCCAAGTGACCCTATGTAGGGGTAACAGTCCCTATTCTGCTCTGTGTCAGTGTGTATCATGGTCTCTGTGGACGGTGAACAGTCTCTATTCTGCTCTGTGTCAGTGTGTATCATGGTCTCTGTGGACAGGGAACAGTCTCTATTCTGCTCTGTGTCAGTGTGTATCAGGGGTTTTGAGGACAGGTGTCAATCCATATCTGCCAAGTGACCCTATGTAGGGGGAACAGTCCCTATTCTGCTCTGTGTCAGTGTGTATCAGGGGTTTTGAGGACAGGTGTCAATCCATATCTGCCAAGTGACCCTATGTAGGAGGAACAGTCCCTATTCTGCTCTGTGTCAGTGTGTATCAGGGATCATTAGGATAGGTGTCAATCCATATCTGCCAAGTGACCCTATGTAGGGGGAACAGTCTCTATTCTGCTCTGTGTCAGTGTGTATCAGGGGTTTTGAGGACAGGTGTCAATCCATATTTGCCAAGTGACCCTATGTAGGGGGAACAGTCTCTATTCTGCTCTGTGTCAGTGTGTATCAGGGATCATTAGGATAGGTGTCAATCCATATCTGCCAAGTGACCCTATGTAGGAGGAACAGTCCCTATTCTGCTCTGTGTCACTGTGTATCAGGGATCATTAGGATAGGTGTCAATCCATATCTGCCAAGTGACCCTATGTAGGGGGATCAGTCTCTATTCTGCTCTGTGTCAGTGTGTATCAGGGGTTTTGAGGACAGGTGTCAATCCATATCTGCCAAGTGACCCTATGTATATCTGCTGTCAGTACACAGGAAAAGTTTAAATATTTCTTGTTCTACGTTCTCTGCAACTCCACGCACCGACTCATCCAATACGTGAAGATCTGGGGTTTCTCTGACTCTCCTCAGTAGTGTATCAAACAGAGTCTGCACTGTGGTAACACGGACATCTTCAGGACATAACTCAACTATTTGCAGATAGGCAGTCTGCAGCTTCTCTTTTTCACCTGTTCTCTTCTTTCTCTTATGCGTATTCTTGTCTATATGCAGGTGGTCTCTTGCCTTTCTTTTAACCAATTCGTTCCTTCCATATGGTTTCAAAAGATCTCTGGCATCATTACTTTCAACGCAAATAACGTCATCATAGTTAGTCTCCTCATTATTCACCGGGAAGAGAGTGTTTGCACTGACTACCCACAGCATGCTCTTGCCATTGCCTACTCCACCTTCAACGACAGGGTGCAAGTCCCAAGGAGAAGGATCATTCACTTTATTATCTGTCTTTATTTCACAAGTAGTGCCTGGAACATCCTCATGGGTCACAAGATGTAAATCTGGACTAATGTCAACCCCAGGGTCTGGAAAATCATCAATTTGAAATTTTTCGAATAATCCCAGTGGGCTGCCACATTCTTCCTCCTCTGATGGTATTAAAGTTTGCAGAGATTCACTATGGGGTGGTGTCAAGCATTTTGGAGAACAATTAAGCATCTCCATCCCAATACGTTTCAGATGTCCTATCAGCTCTTCCACCCTATGCGATACTATGGGCAGGCTACCCGTGACGTCATTACTCACGGCCCTATTTCACGCAGACACTCTGTGTCAGTGTGTATCATGGTGTCTGTGGACAGGGAACAGTCTCTATTCTGCTCTGTGTCAGTGTGTATCATGGTCTCTGTGGACGGTGAACAGTCTCTATTCTGCTCTGTGTCAGTGTGTATCATGGTCTCTGTGGACAGGGAACAGTCTCTATTCTGCTCTGTGTCAGTGTGTATCAGGGGTTTTGAGGACAGGTGTCAATCCATATCTGCCAAGTGACCCTATGTAGGGGTAACAGTCCCTATTCTGCTCTGTGTCAGTGTGTATCATGGTCTCTGTGGACGGTGAACAGTCTCTATTCTGCTCTGTGTCAGTGTGTATCATGGTCTCTGTGGACAGGGAACAGTCTCTATTCTGCTCTGTGTCAGTGTGTATCAGGGGTTTTGAGGACAGGTGTCAATCCATATCTGCCAAGTGACCCTATGTAGGGGGAACAGTCCCTATTCTGCTCTGTGTCAGTGTGTATCAGGGGTTTTGAGGACAGGTGTCAATCCATATCTGCCAAGTGACCCTATGTAGGAGGAACAGTCCCTATTCTGCTCTGTGTCAGTGTGTATCAGGGATCATTAGGATAGGTGTCAATCCATATCTGCCAAGTGACCCTATGTAGGGGGAACAGTCTCTATTCTGTTCTGTGTCAGTGTGTATCAGGGGTTTTGAGGACAGGTGTCAATCCATATTTGCCAAGTGACCCTATGTAGGGGGAACAGTCTCTATTCTGCTCTGTGTCAGTGTGTATCAGGGATCATTAGGATAGGTGTCAATCCATATCTGCCAAGTGACCCTATGTAGGGGGAACAGTCCCTATTCTGCTCTGTGTCAGTGTGTATCAGGGGTTTTGAGGACAGGTGTCAATCCATATCTGCCAAGTGACCCGATGTAGGGGGAACAGTCTCTATTCTGCTCTGTGTCAGTGTGTATCAGGGCTGGGCTTTGAGGACAGGTGTCAATGTTAGGTGATTTCTGCCCTTTATGGATTAAAAGCAGACTCTGCATCAACTGTGCAATTTCCCATGGGAGTTTTGCCATGGATCCCCCTCCGGCATGCCACAGTCCAGGTGTTAGTCCCCTTGAAACAACTTTTCCATCACCATTGTGGCCAGAAAGAGTCCCTGTTGTTTTTAAAATTCGCCTGCCCATTGAATTCAATCTCGGTTCGCGCGGTTCGCCGGTTCGCGAACATTTGCGGAAGTTCGCGTTCGCCGTTCGCGAACCGAAAATTTCGGGTTCGCGACAACACTAGTTATGCATTATTTAGCAAGGATAGAAAAAAACATAAAGGTGGTGGGTTATGTTTATAAGTCAATCATGAGTTAAAGCCAAATATTAAGCAAGTGGAATGTGATGAGAAAAATGTGGAAGCTTTGTGGTTAGATATCTGCTTGGCACAAACTAATGGAATCAATTATTGGTTGGGATATGTTATAAACCATTTAATGTTGATATTTATAGGGAAGAACAGCTGTTAGAGCAAATTGGGGAAACTGTGCATTTGAGTAACACATATTTATTGGAGATTTTAATTACCCAGACATAAATTGCGCTAGAAGGACTAGTAGCTCACCAATTGTTTATTTCTGTGTTTGCTTGGGATTGAGTTTAACTCTGAATGTCAGTTGAAGAGAGCATATCCATGTATGGAATGTATGCATATGTCGGAGACTGCATGTGAGTTTGTATGAGTGTATATTTGTATGCATTTCTCAGGTTTTGTGCCAGGGCACCATGCAAAATAGTTCAGTAAGAGCAGGGCTAGCCCATCCATTGGCCCCAGTGGGGCCATGACTCCCGGCAACACCTGGACAGGGGCAGAATTTTGCTGCCCCTGCATACTCTAACCTGCTGCTGGGGGCCCTAGCCACCTTACTGCATACATTTATAGTGAGTATCCCTATATATATATATATATATATGCAATCCAGGGCCCCTGTTTTACACAATGATGAGGGTACCCAGGAGTCTGCTACATTACCTCCTCTCACGAGCCGTGAAAGTGTGACTGCGAGTTGCTATGGCAATGGCCCGGCATGCAATGCGTCCCGAGTGGAGCATTGCCATAGCAACCCATGGCCACGTTCTCACAGACTCCCGGGACAACGAGGTGTGCTGCTGGACCACCAGGGTGTAACGGAGCTCCCCGTACTCCGACCGAGTACCCTCCATTGATGGACGCTTCCTAGCTTGCGCCGAGGACCACAAGCACCGCACCGGACACCACCGCAGACTCCGCAACCGCCGTAGCTTGACTGGAGTCTCGCCGTCTTCCTTCCACCCTGGATCAGCTTCTGTCCTCCAGGGCCGTGTGGGAAAGACCTCTTTCTTCCACCCTGTATGAACCTCCAGCATCCAGGACTGTGTGGGGAAGACCTCTCCTCCAAGGAGAGCGTATCAGGAACAAGCTCTTTAAAGAGCTAAGTGATTCAAGCTCAGGGAAATATGCAGAGCATAGCAATCCCCTGATTATAACAGCTCCCTCCAACAACGAGACAAGGCTACGTTTTGAGGGATCAAGAAGAACTGTCTAAAACTTTATTTTACTTGGGACTAGCCAGTGCCAGTAGTGTTGCAAAATAAATACAGGGATCAAATCCCATAATATATTCATTGTACCAAACATCACAAATAGTAATACATAACTTAGTAAAATAAAAATAAAACATAAATCACTATACAATTATACAATTGCTAGGAATAGTATGGAGAGTGTATAAATATACATCCTACCTTACATAAGAGAATGTTTAAATAATTAGTTTTCCTACAAGTGCCCAAAAATGAGAGAAAAAAAAAAGCAGAATATATCAAATTAATGGAATTAAATAAGATAAATACATGATAAATATCTTCAGTGGTGTCCAAGAGTGGCTCATTTCCGGGTATGGGAACCGCATGTGACGTCACTTGAATGCAAATGAGGCAGTCTCTTACGGACAGATCGGCATAAGGACTAAAATAGCATAGTTCTGTGCTCGACCGTGTGAGCAACATAATGGAGCATGCGTAATGTGCCACAAGGCACAGAGCACGCAAAGCGCATAATTACTACACACTGCATCTCCACAGAGCATCCATGTCATTAGAAATACGAATAAACTGCAGGGCACAAACTAAGGATCAAACCCATTATGTACAGTATGCACCAATGTCTTATTGAGCTGAAACATAATAATTATTCATATAAATATCCAATTGAGAGACAGATTCAGCATAACCAATTCCATAGAGGGATACTTAACATTCTAACAAATGAAAAAAATGATAATAAATATAGATAAATAAAAATAAATATAAATAAAAAAATATAAAAAAATAATAATGAATAATAAATAATAAAAAAAATAAAAAAAAATAAAAAAAAAAATAAACAAATAAAATAATAAAAAATTAAAAAATAATTATAATTAAAATAAAAAACTAAATAATAAAGAAAATATAAATTCTTCCACACATAGGCACAACACAAACCACTCCAGACTAAAAGTATAGACATAAAAGTCTAACCTATGTTCCTAGAAAAAGATAAAGAGAAAAGAGAGAGTACAAAAAAGTACAAAAAAGCAGATTTCCAACATAAAAAACAAGATATATATAAAAACTGTACATGCATGAAGTATACATCAGTAGTCTATGTGGAGAGACCAGGGACCAGAAAAGTATCTAATATACACATATATAGCTCTCAAATAGTAAATACCGTATATACTCGAGTATAAGCCGAGTTTTTCAGCCCATTTTTTGGGCTGAAAAACCCCAACTCGGCTTATACTCGAGTCAAGGTCTGTATTATGGCAATTTACATTGCCATAATACAGACTGGGGGGAGAGGGGGGCTGGCAGAGCTGTAACTTACCTGTTCTGCAGCTCCTGTCAGCTCTCTCCTCCTCCGCGCCGTCCGTTCAGCACCTCGGTCAGCTCCCAGTGTAAATCTCGCGAGAGCCGCGGCTCTCGCGAGACTTACAGTGTGAGCTGATAGAAGGAGCTGCACGGACGGCGCAGAGGAGGAGAGAGCTGACAGGAGCTGCAGGACAGGTAAGTTACAGCTCTGCCAGCCCCCCTCTCCTCCCCACTGAACTGCCACTGGACCACCAGGGAAGGAGAGCCCCCCTCCCTGCCATGTATCAAGCAGGGAGGGGGGACGAAAAATAAATAAAAAATTTAAATAAAATAAATAATAATAAAAAAAATAATAATAAAAATATTATAATAAAAAAAAATAATAATAATAAAAAAGGGGGTATAAGGACCACTGGGGGGGGGTATAAGGACCACTATGGGAGGGAGGGGGTGGGATAAGGACCACTATGGGAGGGAGGGGGTGGGATAAGGACCACTATGGGAGGGAGGGGGGGTATAAGGACCACTATGGGAGGGAGGGGGGGTATAAGGACCGCTATGGGAGGGAGGGGGGGTATAAGGACCGCTATGGGAGGGAGGGGGGGTATAAGGACCGCTATGGGAGGGAGGGGGGGATAAGGACCACTATGGGAGGGAGGGGGGGGATAAGGACCACTATGGGAGGGAGGGGGGGATAAGGACCACTATGGGAGGGAGGGGGGATAAGGACCACTAGGGGAGGGGGAAGTAAGGACCACTAGGGGAGGGGAGGGGGAAGTAAGGACCACTAGGGGAGGGGAGGGGGAAGTAAGGACCACTAGGGGAGGGGAGGGTAAGGACCACTAGGGGAGGGGTGAGTCAGGACCACTGGGGGAGGGGGGTGAAGGAACACGGGGGTGGGGAGGTAAGGACCACTGAGGGAGGAGGAGGGTGGGGAGGTCAGGACATATGGGGGGGGGCAAATATCCTTGCACCGGCCCTGCACACACTGCATTCATACACTGCATTCATACACACACTGCATTCATACACACACTGCACTCATACACACACACACTGCACTCATACACACACACACTGCACTCATACACACACACACTGCACTCACACACACTGCATTCATACACACACACTGCATTCATACACACACACACTGCATTCATACACACACACACTGCACTCATACACACGCTGCACTCATACACACGCTGCACTCATACACACGCTGCACTCATACACACGCTGCACTCATACACACACACGCTGCACTCATACGCACACACGCTGCACTCATACGCACACACGCTGCACTCATACGCACACACTGCATTCTTTATACACACACTGTAAATAAATATTCAATTAATATATTTTTTTTAGGATCTAATTTTATTTAGAAATTTACCAGTAGCTGCTGCATTTCCCACCCTAGTCTTATACTCGAGTCAATAAGTTTTCCCAGTTTTTTGGGGAAAAATTAGGGGCCTCGGCTTATATTCGGGTCGGCTTATACTCGAGTATATACGGTACTACAGATTACATTTCTTACATGCTGTATGTGTGTTTAAATAAAGTGAATCAACAAAGTGCAGGCAATAATACTAAAGTGCAAGTGCCACAAGTCATGAAGAAAAATATTTATAATTAGATAAAATGACCAAGTGGTCTAAGTAATCATGTGATCACAGTGTATAAAAAGATTTTAATCAATCAAAAAAGTGACCAAATAGCCTAAGTAATATGTGATCACAGTGTATTACACTAAAGGACGGTAACACCATATTTTAATACTTCTCTTGCCGGTGTGTTCATATACATATAATCATATAAAAGTGAAAAGAAAAGAGAGCAAGTTGTGTCCACATCGTAGGGTACTTCGTCACACAGGGAATCCAGTGTTCCCCTTCCCTGACCACAGGTAAGAGACAGGGAGAGAGGAATAAATTGAATTAAACAAAATAGTGCTCTCTCACACACACTACATGCACTTGTCCCATACTGCATCCACTACACAAAAACTGCATTCACTACACAAATACACATGGCATCGACTACACACACTACATCCGCTACACATACAGCATTCACTACACAAACACTGCATTCACTAAACATATGCACACACTACAGTCACTACATTCACTACACAAAAACACACAACTTACACAACACACACTACATCCACTGCGCACACACACACATCATACACTACACAAACACTGCATTCACTACACAAATACACACACTGCATTCACTACACAAATACACACATTACATCCACTACACAAACACAGCATACACTACACAAACACACACAGCATACACTACACACATAGCATCCACTATACAAACACACAGAGCATCCACTACACAAATTGCTTCCACTACAAAAACACACCCTCTACATACTCTATACACACACATCCTGCATACACTACATAGACACAATGAAACCACTACACGCATTGCATGCAATACACAAACACAGACATTGCATTCACTACACACACACATTAAATCCAAGGCACACTCTGCATCCACTATATATATACACACACACACACAATGCATTTACTACACACACAGCATACAATACACACACTACATACAATACGCAAACACCGACACTGTTTTCACTATACACCCTGCATAATATAATGGATGTTGGCGTGTTTTTGTGGTCGTTGTTTTGGTGGTAGTGCCAGTGTGGGACAGAATTTCATTCTTGGACCCAGGCAGTACGATGTCTTGGGCCGGCCCTAAGTAAGAGGCCCTGCGATTTCTAATGGAAATCTTGACCATGCACACCTTATTTACAGTTCTCTGCATTCACATGTTACAATGTACTTTTAAGGATATTCATGGCTATAATGTTGTGTGTCAGTTAACGAATCAATTGAGAGACATTTTTAGCCTAACCTAGTAAGACCCAAGTGTAAATAGTAAAAGCAAAGATACATTTGCTACAAAGAAAATGTCTCTTTAAAAATGTCAGTTCATAAATTCTATAGGTTGATTTAAAGTTCTGAAAATACAGATTTGTCTGCATAGCAATTTTAGGATTTCATAAACAAATGCTAAAGGGAATAAAGCCATAATTTTTGATTTTGACATAATATATTTTCCTGTAATATGCAATACTTTGAAAGAAACTATATATCATTTTTTTTATTGACTTCAGTAAAAAATAGAAGAAGCAGCAGAGAAGTAAATTATAGAATAATGGAAGTAGACGAATACAAATACACTGCAATTTTGGTATGCAATATTTTCTCAGATTCTCCCAAGAAATTACAAATCCCATTGGATTCACCTAGCAGGCTGATTGAGCTAAAGTGCCTCTTTTCATTGTCTGATAAGTTTACAGTCCATCAGACACATAAAAAAAATTCACACATCGTCCTTGTGTGCATCCCCTGTGTTGAAACATACAAGTTCAAACCAAAACCTGAATTCTCAGTAAGTAAAAACGTAGCAGAATAAAAACATCTGATGAACTTGCATAATTTAGTATAATTCTGGAAAATAATATAAAATAAATAGGCTATTGTCTATGAAGAAATATTTTCTGATATATGATTTAACCCCTTAACGCTGTTATGGCGTTCTATGCAGTCCCGCATTAAATGGGCTTTAAAGCCGTTGCGGCGGCATAGAACGCCGTAACGGCTTGCAGCCCCAGCAGCTCCAATTTACTTACCACCACCACGATCCTCTTCTGGAGGGCTGCCTGAAAGCCCAGGAAGCCATCCCACGGCAAATGAGGCCCCGGGGGCCATGTGTTCGCTCTCAAAGAGCTATCACATGGCCCGCTATAGCTGGCTGTGGATCTGCCAGCAGGGGGACTATCTGAAATCTAAGACAGTACCCCTGCTGGTGGGAAGTATTAAAAAAATTTAAATACACATGTTAAAATAAATTAAATGCATTTTTATATATACCGTATATACTCGAGTATAAGCCGAGTTTTTTAGCACATTTTTTGTGCTAAAAAACCCCAACTCGGCTTATACTCGAGTCAATAGTCTGTATTATGGCAATTTGCATTGCCATAATACAGACTGGGGCTGTGGGGGCTGCAGAGAGCGTTGCTTACCTGTCCTGCAGCTCCTGTCAGCTCTCTCCTCCTCCGCGCCGTCAGTTCAGCACCTCGGTCAGCTCCCAGTGTAAGTCTCACGAGAGTCGCGGTTCTCGCGAGACTTACACTGGGAGCTGACAGAGGGAGCTGCACGGACGGCGCGGAGGAGGAGAGAGCTGACAGGAGCTGCAGGACAGGTAAGTTACAGCTCTGCCAGCCCCCCTCTCCCTCCCACTGAACTACCAATGCTGGACCACCAGGGAAGGAGAGCCCCCCTCCCTGCCATGTATCAAGCAGGGAGGGGGGACGAAAAAAAATAATTCGTAATAATAAAAAAATAATAATAAAATAATAAATAATAATACAATACTAATAATAATTAAATTAAATAAATAAAAATAATAAATAATAATACAAAAAAAATTAAAATAATAAAAAAACAAAAATAAAAAATTGCCCACCCCCACCAAGGCTCTGCAAGACACACACACACACACACACACACACACACTGCATTCATACACACACACTCTGCACTCATACACACACGCTGCACTCATACACACACGCTGCACTCATACACACACGCTGCACTCATACACACACGCTGCACTCATACACACACGCTGCACTCATACACACACGCTGAACTCATACACACACGCTGCACTCATACACACACGCTGCACTCATACACACACGCTGCACTCATACACTCACGCTGCACTCATACACTCACGCTGCACTCATACACTCACGCTGCACTCATACACTCACGCTGCACTCATACACTCACGCTGCACTCATACACTCACACTGCATTCATACACTCACACTGCATTCATACACTCACACTGCATTCATACACACACGCTGCACTCATACACACGCTGCACTCATACACACGCTGCACTCATACACACGCTGCACTCATACACACACTGCATTCATACACTCACACTGCATTCATACACTCACACTGCATTCATACACTCACACTGCATTCATTATACACACACTGTAAATAAATATTCAATTAATATATTTTTTTTAGGATCTAATTTTATTTAGAAATTTACCAGTAGCTGCTGCATTTCTCACCCTAGTCTTATACTCGAGTCAATAAGTTTTCCCAGTTTTTTGGGGTAAAATATATATTTTTTAAATTAAATAAATTATATATACATATGTAATCTCATTCTAACTGTATTTTGTTATTAATATATATTGGTTACAAAATACACTTAGAATGACATTCTATATTTAAAAAACAAATAACCGCAAATATATATATATATACAGATAAATATATATAATTACATAAATAACTACATAAGTGTACACGTAGACTTTAAATACATATATATGTATATATATTAAAATTCTACGTGTATATTTAAGTAATATTTTACTATAATTATGTGATTTAATTAGTTCAAATTTGATTGACATGCCTGACAACCCAGGCAAAAAGTGCAGAGAATTTGAATTGCAAGCACTATATTTAACACTGTAACTTTCGAAGACACCATAAAACCTGTACATGTTACCGTTTTGAAACAATAATATTTGTGTTCAGCAAAGTCTCCTGAGTAAAACAGTACCCCCCATGTACAGGTTTTATGGTGTTTTGGAAAGTTACAAAGTCAAATATAAGGCTTGCATTTCATTTTTTTCACATTAAAATTTGCCAGATTGGTTATGTTGCCTTTTGAGACCGTATGGTAGCCCAGGAATAAGAATTACCCCCATGATGACATACCATTTGCAAAAATAGACAACCCAAGGTATTGCAAACGGGGTATGTCCAGTCATTTTTAGTAGCTATTTAGTTACAAACACTGGCCAAATATTCGTTTTTTGCTTTTTTCACACACACAAAAAATATGAACGCTAACTTTGGTCAGTGTTTGTGACTAAGTGGCTACTACAAAAGACTGGACATACCCCACTTGCAATACCTTGGGTAGTCTACTTTTGCAAATGGTATGCCATCATGGAGGTAAATCTCATTCCTGGGCTCCCACACGGTCTCAAAGGTAACATTACTAATCTGGCAAATTTCAATGCGAAAAAACTGAAAAATGGAATGTGCTATATTTGACCCTTTAACTTTCCAAAACACCGTAAAAACTGTTAGTGGGGGGTACTGTTGTACTTGTGAGACTTTGCTTAATCCAAATATATGCCTTTTTTGCAGTAAAAGCTAACAGTATTATGACATTTACTTCACATTTAGCTCAAATGTGAGGATGAACTACAGATTTTTTTTTTAAAAATAAAATTTCTCACAGTTTTTTTAATTTTATTCATTATAAATTATGTTTCATTTATAAATATTTGATATGAAATGAAAGCCCTGTTTCTCCTTAACAAAATGATATATAATAAATGTGGGTGCATATAATATGAAAGAGTTGAATTACGGTTGAACAGACATAAAGTGCAAATTCCAGTTTTTGATTTGATCAGAACGTGTACTATTGACTCCGTCCTGAAGGTGTTAAAGAATGACAACCGCTTTATGAGCAGCACTTTTAAAGATCATAATAAATACTGCACTATATTGTGCGTGTGACCATGGTTCTTTGTAAAGGTATATTTTTGCCTGTTTATGTCCCTTATAGTTAATACATTATCAACTTTATTACAGATTAAACATATATTTAGCTGAATAAATGAAACCATATATTACAATTGTACATTTGCACTTTGCTAGCACCAGTCAATAATTTGATGCTATTTTATAAAATGTATGTGATAATAAAATAATTAACCAGATGTAAAGTAAAAATTAGGAATTTCTGGACTGGGAAACTACATGATAAGTGTGATTTTTTTTTTATTATGTCTAACCCTTAGGAGATTTCGATAGCTGAATACTTGAGCCTAGGAGACTGGGGCCTCAGACATAATCATGAAATATGAGAATTAAAGGTAAGACCTAGATTAAACACATGCATATAATTCATGCAGTTGAACTAACTTCTATGTACATGCTCTGCAGTTTCCTATCAAATTCTTCTAATAGAGAAGCATTGTGGACACAGTGAGCATAACTAGAAACTATAAAATACATGAAAATAAATATCAAATATACTTCAAATACAGATTCAAATTCAAATACAGTTAAAATAATCAGATTGTGCTGGATTATAACCCAAAAATTTTTTCTTCCTATGAAAACTTTCATTTCACACAGGAGGCTGCTGGCACAATTATTTGCAGCCACAAATAAAAAATTAGCAGAGCAGAAGACAAGAACTTCTAAAGTAATCACACTTTTCTGTATTGATTGAACGCCAGATAGTTTCAAAATAAACAAATATTTTCAGAAAGTGTGTACTGAGGCTATGTGAATCACAACCAGGGGAAGTGTGGTTAGGGCTGTGAAAATAAAGTTGCTTAATTCCTAAATAGATAATTGAGTAGTGACACTGCAGGAGCAAGATTCCTGCACCAAAATGACTGCATTATGCTGAAGTGTTTTGATTATCCTTGTTATATGATTGGGAATTATACCAAAACAAAACAAAGGAACATTCATTTAGTTCAAGGCAAGTGGCTGACTTGGTATTTTTCTTCAGGGAAAACATATGAAGAATCACTTTTGTTTATAACTGAGAACAGAATATGAGTGCACACAAATAATGCAAATACCAAATTCTGGTGTCTCTATATCAACTAGTGATAACCAGGAGAAGCCTGAAAATGAAAAACTCCAGATGGACATAATCCAGTAAATTTGTCTGATTTCTGACCACATGGGTAATTTTTATATTTGTGAAAGCCAAATACAGAAATTCGGTCAGAATTCAGTCAACCCAAGCAAATCTGCAACGATTGCCTGGATGCATTCACTGTCAGGATTAAAATCAGTGCTTTTGCACTTGAATTCTATACAAAGTATAGGATTTGAAGATTTGCAAAGCACCAATTTGAAATTGAATAAAGACAAAACTCATTCAGCATGACATGCATTTGCAAATTATCGTTCACTTAATTTCATCCATTTTTACTATTTTGTACTAGTTGCCTGCTGGTTGCTGGTTAAATAACCCTTATTAACTGTGAGACCAGCCAGCACATAAAAAAAAAAATGGGTTTTATACCTTCCTAGGCCTCCACCTGTCATGCAGTAGGTAGGGGCATGTCCATTAAAAGTTAGGAACAAGGGTCTAGGCAGTCATTGCTGCCGAGTCACTATAGAAGACCCAATCAGTTAGTCCCTGAAAAAAAAACTGGGGGGTTGCATAGTCTACCCCCTTGATCTCCCCACCCTTGGGCATCAGGTTGGGGACTCTCTGCCCCAACCTATGACAGCAAGTGTGGGCTATTTAATAAACTAAATGGTGAAATATCCTTATGTACTCCCCACCCCACTTGGGTCAGTTGGTGGGGGTTAAAATATTCAGTGAGTATATAGAAAGAATCCCAGGCACTCACTGTGATTGTTCTTCAAGCAGGTTTATTGCAACGTTTCGACCTCAATGAGGTCTTTTTCAAGCTCATTGAGGTCGAAACGTTGCAATAAACCTGCTTGAAGAACAATCACAGTGAGTGCCTGGGATTCTTTCTATATGCATACATTTCTTGGGTTTTTTTTTGCCTACCCTTGCCCAGTAGCACCCTGTGTTTAAATTGATGTGATTGAGTGCAACCCTATCTCCTTTTTTCAAAATATTCAGTGAGAACCTATCATCACCCCCTAGCTCACCCATTGGTGATGATTGGGGGACCCTAATAATAATTCACAACAACAATTTGTGGAGAAAAGCCTTTGTAATGCCCTATGTCAGCTATTACGTCATGTGGAAAATTTTCCCATGCTTATTATCAATAAGAGCAGGGCCGGCGCGTCCATAAGGCGGCACAGGCGGCCGCCTTAGGGCGCCAGAGGAGGGGGGGCGCAAAAATCCGAATCTCCTGCCTCTGGCTGGAGACTCGGATTTGTAAACTCACCTCTCTCCCTGCAGCCAGCACACAGCAGGAGCAGGGCAGTGAAGTCAGCCGTCCTCCTCTGATGATGTCAGAAGGGGGCGGGACTTCTACTGCTCCCAGACTCCCCAGCGGTCCTGACTGCAGCTCCAGCCTCCCAGCCGACCACCAGTTGAAAGGTTCTCCCTCCCTGGCCCAAGGTAAGCTTCTGGGAGGGGAAGAAGCATTTTTTTTTTTTTTTTAAATCAAAACGTTTTTTTTTCAGCCCCTTTCTACAGCCCCTGCCCCCACTATACGGCCCCTACCCCCACCATACTCCCCCTGCCCCCACCATACGGCCCCTGCCCCCACCATACTCCCCCTGCCCCCACCATACTCCCCCTGCCCCCACCATACTATCCCTGCCCCCACTATACTATCCCTGCCCCACCATACAGCCCCTGCCCCCACCATACTCCCCCTGCCCCCACCATACTCCCCCTGCCCCCCACTATACTCCCCCTGCCCCCCACTATACTCCCCCTGCCCCCCCACCATACTCCCCTGCCACCTCTATGGCCCCTGCCCCCTCCAAACTGCTCCACCATTCTACCCCTGCCCCCTTTATAGCCCCTGCCCCACCATAGTGCCCCTGCCCCCTCTACTGCCCCAGTTGCCCCTCTACAGCACTTCTATTTCCCTCTATAGCCCCTGCCCCACCATACTGCCCCCTTTACAGCCCCTGCCCCCACTATAGTCCCCCTGCCCCCACCATACTGCCCCTGCCCCCACCATACTCCCCCTGCCCCCACCATACTACCCCTACCACCTCTATAGCCCCTGCCCCCACCATACTGCCCCTGCCCCCTCTACAGCCCCTGCCCCTCCAAACTTCCCCACCATACTCCCCCTGCCCCCACCATACTCCCCCTGCCCCCCACCATACTCCCCCTGCCCCCCACCATACTATCCCTGCCCCACCATACTATCCCTGCCCCACCATACAGCCCCTGCCCCCACATACAGCCCCTGCCCCCACCATACTCCCCCTGCCCCCACCATACTCCCCCTGCCCCCACCATACTCCCCCTGCCCCCATCATACTCCCCCTGCCCCCACCATACTCCCCCTGCCCCCCACTATACTCCCCCTGCCCCCCACTATACTCCCCCTGCCCCCCCACCATACTCCCCTGCCACCTCTATGGCCCCTGCCCCCTCCAAACTGCCCCACCATTCTACCCCTGCCCCCTTTATAGCCCCTGCCCCACCATAGTGCCCCTGCCCCCTCTACTGCCCCAGTTGCCCCTCTACAGCACTTCTATTTCCCTCTATAGCCCCTGCCCCACCATACTGCCCCCTTTACAGCCCCTGCCCCCACTATAGTCCCCCTGCCCCCACCATACTGCCCCTGCCCCCACCATACTCCCCCTGCCCCCACCATACTACCCCTACCACCTCTATAGCCCCTGCCCCCACCATACTGCCCCTGCCCCCTCTACAGCCCCTGCCCCTCCAAACTTCCCCACCATACTCCCCCTGCCCCCACCATACTCCCCCTGCCCCCCACCATACTCCCCCTGCCCCCCACCATACTATCCCTGCCCCACCATACTATCCCTGCCCCACCATACAGCCCCTGCCCCCACATACAGCCCCTGCCCCCACCATACTCCCCCTGCCCCCACCATACTCCCCCTGCCCCCACCATACTCCCCCTGCCCCCATCATACTCCCCCTGCCCCCACCATACTCCCCCTGCCCCCCACTATACGGCCCCTTCCCCCACTATACGGCCCCTGCCCCCACCATACTCCCCTGCCACCTCTATAGCCCCTGCCCCCACCATACTACCCCTGCCCCCTCCAAACTGCCCCACCATACTACCCCTGCCCCCTTTACAGCCCCTCTATAGCCCCTGCCCCACCATAGTGCCCCTGCCCCCTCTACTGCCCCATTTGCCCCTCTACAGCACTTCTATTTCCCTCTATAGCCCCTGCCCCACCATACTGCCCCCTTTACAGCCCCTGTCCCCCTGCCCCCACTATAGTCCCCCTGCCCCCACCATACTCCCCCTGCCCCCACCATACTCCCCCTGCCCCCACCATACTCCCCCTGCCACCTCTATAGCCCCTGCCCCCACCATACTACCCCTGCCACCTCTATAGCCCCTGCCCCACCATACTGCCCCTGCCCCCTCTACAGCCCCTGCCCCTCCAAACTTCCCCACCTTACTACCCCTGCCCCCTTTACAGCCCCTCTTTAGCCCCTGCCCCACCATACTGACCCCTTTACAGCCCCTCTATAGCCCCCACCCCTCTATGTCCCTCTATAGCCCCTGCCCCACCATACTGCCCCCGCCCCCTCTACAGCCCCTCTATGCCCCTGCCCCACTATACTGCCCCTGCCCCCTCTATAGCCCCTGCCCCCACCATACTGCCCCTGTCCCCTCTACAGCCCCTGCTCCTCCAAACTTCCCCACCATACTACCCCTGCCCCCTTTACAGCCCCTCTTTAGCCCCTGCCCCACCATACTGCCCCCTTTACAGCCCCTCTATAGCCCCCACCCCTCTATATCCCTCTATAGCCCCTGCCCCACCATCCTGCCCCCGCCCCCTCTACAGCCCCTCTATACTGCCCCTGCCCCCTCTATAGCCCCTGCCCCACCATACTACCCCTGCCCCTTAACAGCCCCTCTATAGCCCCTGCCCCACCATACTACCCCTGCCCCTTAACAGCCCCTCTATAGCCTCTGTCCCCACTCTACTGCCCCATGTGCCCCTCTCCAGCACTTCTATTTCCCTCTATAGACCCTGCCCCACCATACTGCCCATGTCCCCTCTACGTCCCTCTATAGCCCCTGCCCCACCATACTGCCCCATGTGCCCCTCTACAGCACCTCTATAGCCCCTGCCCCCACCATACTGACCCTGTCCTCCTCTACTGCCCCCTGTGCCACTCTACAGCACCTCTATTTCCCTCCATAACCCCGGCCCCACCATACTGCCCCTCTACAGCTCCTCTATTTCCCTCTACAGCCCCTCTTTCCCTCTAAAGCCTCTGCCCCACCATACTGCCCATGTGCCCCCTATACAGCCCATGCCCCCCTCTACAGCCCCTGTCCCCACTATACTGCCCATGCCCCCCTCTATTGCTTTTGTGCCCCCCTCTTTATCCCGTGTGCCTCCTCTATTTCCCTCTACAGCCCCTGCCTCTGCCCCCCTTTCACACGCCTCTACTGCCCCTGTCTCCCCCCTCTACTTCCTCTACCCGCCTCAACAGCCCCTGTCCCCCCCTCTACTTCCCATTTACCCCCTACCATACTGTCCCTGTGACACCACTTTATTGCCTCAGTGTCCCTCGTTACAGCCTGTGCCCACACCATACTGCCCGTGTCCCCCTCTACTGCCCCTGTTTCCCACCATACTGCCCGTTTCCAACCACATTGCCCCTTTGCTCCTTTGCTCCCACCACAGCCCCTATACTCCCTTCTACAGCCTCTAACTCCCTTACTTCACATCCCTTCCACACCCTTTTACACCCCATAACTCCAGTACAGCCCCTATTCCCTTACTACAGTCCTTACCCCCACTACAGCCCCTCTCCCCCAATTGCTGCCCATATCCCCCACACTACAGCCCCTGTTCCCACTTGCAGCCATCAACCTACTTCAGTCCCTAACCCCCTACTACAGCCCCAATTCCCCACTACATTTCCTAAGCCCCCAATTACAGCCCCTGTCCCCCTACTACAGCCCCTAACTCCTCAATTAGAGCCCCTATTACCCCACTGAAACTCACTACCCCCCCCCAAGATTAGGTTCTGGATCTGCCCCTGCTCTGTATACCTGTCTGCATGTCTCTGTATGACTATGTCTGTCTGTGTATGTCTGTGTCTGTATGTCTCTATGCCTGTGTCTGTATGTCTCTGTATGACCGTATCCATATGTCTCTGTATGCCTTGTTCTGTATATCTTTGTGTGACTGTGTATATATGTCCCTGCATGCCTGTGTAAGTATGTATCTGCATGCCTGTATGTATCTGTATGCCTTGTTCTGTATGTCTCTGTATGCCTGCATCTTCATGTCTCTGTATGTCTGTGTTTGTATAAATGTGTCTTTATTTATCTATATGCCAGTGTCTGCATGTCTCTGTGTGTGTCTGTATGACTGTATGTCTGTGTACCTGTATGTGTTGATTGTATGACTGTATGGCTGTGTTTGTTTGATTGTGTGCCTGCATATTTCTGTGACTATGTGCCTGTATGTGTGTGTAGCTATATATCTATGTCTATATGGCTTGGGAGGGAAAAGTTACACAAAGGAGCCTGAGGGGAAGAGGGACACACAAAATACAGGCTGAGGGGAGAGACCCACAGAAAAGGGCTGTGGGAAAGAAAGACACACAAAGGAGCTGGGGGGGGGGGAGGAGATACACATGGGGGTTGTAAGAGACATACAAGGGGGTGTAAGACACACTAAAGGGGGGTACAATACACTACATGGGGATTTCAAAAGGCTGGATATGAGACACCACTAAAGATACATCTTATTCGTGTGTGGGGGGGGCGGCAAAATTCATCTTCGCCTGTGTAGCCAAAAATCCTTGCACCGGCCCTGAATAAGAGCACTCTGATATTATCAATAAGAGCACTTTTTTGTGAGAATTATGAGAGAAGGGAGACTTGGCTATCAGAGCACTCTGATTGGGTGGCTTACAAGCCAATTAATCAAAGACCTCATACTGTTATTGCATGGAGTGGATAATTTTTACACACTATGTAATAGCTGGCAGTGTGGGCTTTCCTAGATACAAGAACTCAGCCTGCATTAAGCACTCACTGGGTGAAGATTAATTCATTTTATTAGGTTTCTGAATTTTTTTTTTTTTTTAAATTTTATTAGTTGCACCAGTAATTATGGATTTCAAGTTGCCCCTTTTGGAGCTGAAGAATAGAAGAATTAGAAGAAAGAAGACTCCTGATGATTAGTATTATTTATTTTTTAACAGGTGTTTAATTCTCACCCCCTCACTGTTATTAGTATGAGGGGCATAGGTAGGAACATCTATTTTTTATGGGGGGATGGCTATGAGATTGAGGGACCCTAGCCAACTGGGAGGAGGAGTGGGGATGGACATGCCACTACTTATGGGGGTGGACAATAGCATGTTCACTCCCCCATTGTTTGATTAATAAGAACACCCACCACTCATAATGATGTCTCCCAGTTTATTTTATTAAATTGTGATCTGTCCCCCATTACTTATTTTAAAGCTACACATCGTTATTTCACGG
Organism: Pelobates fuscus; assembly: GCF_036172605.1. Lineage (NCBI taxonomy): Eukaryota > Metazoa > Chordata > Amphibia > Anura > Pelobatidae > Pelobates > Pelobates fuscus. Next base: position 159,142,447 of record NC_086322.1, on the reverse strand, counting down.
GCCTTATCCCCATGGAATGGGGCCTTTCTAGAAACTGCTAATTGTAATTTTATTACATGACAGGAGGCTTCCTATTTTGCATAACTTTCTTTACTTATGCCTCCAGCAGCACAAGTCAATCAAAACTTTTAACCAATCCTAGGCCAACATAGCCTGTATATAAGTCTTTGGTGGGCGTGTCTATTCCTCTTTCTTTGCTGCTTCCGGAAGGCACAGGTCAGAGTACTACTTCTGAAATTATTTATTGACTTTTATTGACTTTTATACTGTTAGAAATTCATTGGTTTCTTCTATTTAATACTGTCAGTAATATAGTTCATTTATTTATTTCTGTACTGTTCCCTCTTGCCCTACCTCTCCTCACCACTGTCTCCCTTTCTCCCTGTCATCTTTCCGCGGCGTTTTTACGCGACCGCGTTCGTTTTTTTGTGTTAGGGAGGTAACACAGAGACTTTTCAGGAGAAGGGTGTGGGGTTGGAGGGACTATTCCGTTCAGGGCGACCTTTGTAACGGACGGCGGACCGCGATCATATCACGGACCGCATTAGCGTTTTGGCGCGAACGGCGGCCATCTTGGATCTCGAGCTCGCGAGACCCACGACGGCCATTAGCGTTTCCTACGGTCGTTATTCAAACGACCCATCCTCATAGTTTCTAATACTCGTTTTTTCCATACTGTGTATATATACCTTTGTCACATACAATCCTATTAAGGGCACAGTGCCTGCAGGCTCATCCCCTGCTGCACATATTTAAAGGCACAGTTCATGCAGGCTCATCCCCTGCTGAACTTCTTAAAGGCACAGTTCACGCAGGCTCACCCCCTGCTGTACATCTTAAAGGCACAGTACTGTCAGGCTCATCCCCTGCTGTACATCTTAAAGGCACAGTACAGTTAGGCTCATCCCCTACTGTACTTATCAAAGTCACAATACAAGCAGGCTCATCCCTTGCTTTCCATCTAGAGTCACTAGTGCAAGCAGGCTCATCCCCTGCTACACACAAAGAGTCACTATACTAGCAGACTCATCCTCTGCTATAATACAAGTGCCAGTGCCAGCAGGCTCATACCCTGTTTCAAATCAAATGATACAGTGCCAGCAGGTTTCTTCCCTGCTAAATACATAAGTGTTGTATGTATGCAAGTGACTCACTGCTAGCAGGCTCATCCCCTGCTATAAATCACGTGTCTTAGTACAATCAGTCTTACCCCTGTTTTTAAAACTAAGTGACTCAATACTAGCAGGCTCATCCCCTGCTATACCATTATATATGTGACTCTATATATGACACCACATTAATAGTGAAAGCTGTATCTTACGGCTTTTCACATATTTCGGAACCTAACACTCTTCTGTCTTCCACAGACAGACCCAACATACAACACAAGATGAGTGACTCACCACAGTTACCACCATCAGATTGGCAAACAATTATTAACTCAGCGGTAGCCGCCTCCGTGGAGAAAGCTATTGGCAGACTGCTCATGCAGAACCCAAAACCCGATACAGCTACTGATCTACCCACGGAAGTAATGGAAGATGTCCTCCCCGGAGACCTCCACGCCATAAAACGGCAACGGAAGGGCACCATATCGGACACCCAGAGACAAAGAGGCAAAGCTCCAGTGAAAAAGAGCCGCCAGGCAGCGAGGAGAGAACCTTCCCCTCCATACTCTCCGTCCTCAGAGGACGACGATCGCAGTCCCCCTCCATCGCTCGACATCATGGACGAATGGAAGGCGGGGGCTTCACACTCGGAAGATGAAGACTGGCTAGATGTCCAAGGAGAAGACAAGGAATGCGATCAAGACACATACCTTGATCAAGAAGAGGGCACCTTCATAGACCCCCAGGGGACGGCCATGTTCGACCCCCGCACGATCCGACACCCAAGATCGACAGAATGGGGGTTGCCAGATCACCTGGCTCAGTTCATCCACTTCTGGCTGAGGAAGCCAATGGACAAGGAAGTCAGGGCAAGGCTTCGGGCAGAATGCCCAAGACCAACTCTACCAGACAAAATCGCAGTGACCCCAGAATTTGATTCTACTGTATCCCTGTTCATGTCCCGCGCGGGCCGAGACCCGCGGAAAGGGATAGAAAAAGGCCTTAGGGAATCCCAAGATAAGCTCCTTGACATCCTGGGTCCTCTAGCGAAAATGCTATACCTGGCTGACCTAGCCCTTTCCCAAGGCACTACACTGGACGCCCACACTATACGCGAATGGGCACAACGGGCTATTTGTATGCTGGGCAACACCAATGCAGCAATGTGCGCAGAACGCCGCAGAACTGCATTATTGAAAATGGACCCGAAACTGATGGAGCTGGGCAAGAAAGAGATGGGACCGCTAGCGAACGGTCAGCTATTTGGTGACTCATTCATAACTGAGCTCAAGAAACATGTGAGCATCTTCACCACTCTGAATAAGGCTCAGACCTCCATCAAACAAGTATTTCGTAACACCACACCACGCAGGGGAGTTTTTGCCAGGGCTGGTCGCCAAAGGGGCCGAGCCACCAGCCGATTCTGGCCTACAGGCCCCAGACACCAATCATCTCAAGCATTCTTCCCAACCTCGAGATCCAACTTCCAGCGAGGATCCTTCCGTTCAAGAGGCACCCGCACCCGTGGACGCGGACGCTTCAATGCAGGTGAGCATTCCTGACATACCTTTTCTATATTCGCACATGACTGCAGGCAGACTGTCTCTTTTTTCACAGGAATGGGAAAAGATATCCTCGGACAGCTGGATCCTCAATACAGTAGCCGGTTACGAGATCGAATTCTCAGGCACCCCGGTACAGGACCGACGCCCACCACCAATAAGAGCGTCGGCCTTACACACCGAAATCATAGATACGGAGATCCAAACCCTGTTCGACAAGGGGGCGGTGGAACCCGCCCCAGACGATACGGGTTTCTTCAGCAACATCTTCGTAGTCCAAAAGAAAACCGGAGACTACAGACCGGTCATCAACCTACGGCAACTGAACGTTTTTGTCACCTACAGACATTTCAAAATGGAAGGAATCCACCTTCTAAGAGACCTATTGTCGCAACACGACTGGTTCACCCGACTAGACCTAAAGGACGCCTACCTATCGGTATCAATAGCTCGCGTCAGCCGTCCTTTCCTTCCTTCACATGGAAACATCTCTCCTACCAATTCACCTGTCTCCCATTCGGCCTCAGCTCAGCACCATGGTGCTTTACGAAACGAATGAAGCCGGTAATGGCTTACCTAAGAGAGAAGGGCATCCGCTGCCTAATATACCTGGACGATATTTTGATATTCTGCGAATCAGCACCCAGGCTTCAATCTCAAATGAGATCCATAGTGCTCTTGCTAGAGTCTTTGGGTTTCATCATCAACAGAGAAAAATCTTCACTCCAACCAGCCAAGGTGGTTCAATTCCTGGGATTCGAAATAGATTCGAGAACGTGTACTCTCCGGTTACCCACTTCAAAGATTGCAACAATACGGAAAGAGATACGCAGGGTGCTTCGAAGAGACTCAATTCCGCTTCGCCTCCTGGCCAGAATCATAGGCCTTTTGTCATCTTCCATACAAGCGATCTTCCCAGGACCGCTACACTACCGGGCCATGCAACGGGCAAAGGCCCATCACCTGAGGCAAGGACAGACCTACGACCACTGGATCCCAGTGTCAACAGAAATTCGGACAGAACTCCGATGGTGGCTCCTCCACATGGAGGCCTGGAACGGCAGAGCCATATTCGGTCTGAACCCGGACTTCGTCCTGGAGTCGGACGCCAGCCTATGGGGCTGGGGAGCCCACTGTGCACAGGCGTCCACCGGAGGACCATGGTCGGAGGAAGAGAAACTCCTACACATCAACTGCCTGGAGTTGATAGCGGGCTCCTTCGCAATCCGGAGCCTGGCCAAGAACATGTCCAACTGCTGCATTCTCTTGCGCATGGACAATTTTTTGGCAGTCCGGTACATAAACCACCTGGGCGGAGCCAGATCACGGGCCTTGACAGAAGCGACGAGGGACATCTATCGTTTCTGCCTACCCCGCAACATCACGATCAAGGCAGAATACCTACCGGGAGTCAACAACCTCACGGCGGACTGGTTCTCCCGACATAGGAGAGACAGCAGCGATTGGCGCCTGGACACCACTACCTTTCACAGGATAAGACAAGTAAGAGGTCCGCTACACATAGACCTCTTCGCATCACGGACGAACACTCAGCTACCGAGGTATTACAGCTGGCTTCCGGACCCTCAAAGCGAAGCAGTCGACGCATTCCTCCAACAATGGCCACAAACTGGAACTTACGCGTGTCAGACCTTCCGGCATCCGTACTCCGGGGACTTCCGGGTAGACGGAGCGCGGCCACTCCCCCTCCTCTGACGCGGTCACTCCCAGGATACAAAGGGAGACCGCGGCAACACCTCAGTGCTGGATCAATTTGAAAGCCTCCCGCGAAAACTTCAAAGCTAAGTGTATCTGTGTTTACCTCTCCTGTGTATCGGACCCGGACTGTTTATCGTTTACCTGCCTTCTCCTCTCCTCGACCACGGACTTGCCTTTGGATACTCTTTTGTCTGCAGCCAACTTAATCCTCTCTGAGAAACATCTCTCATCAAACCGGATTACCACCCCTACAAAGCTAAGTAGAACTCATCTGCCTAAACAGGAGTATTGTTATCCTGCATCTCTGCTTACCTTCTTTTGCTTCACCCTAACTAATTGTTCTGCTGCCATTTAACAATTCTACATTGGAATCTCATCTCTGTTCAGACTAAAATATTGCCTCACCCTAATCTTCTCTGCAAATCCTGCTGCTGCTTAATTTTCTGACAAGGAATTAAAGAGACAGTTCAACTTGAATTTTACTTTATTTCAATTATAACAATTTATTAAACAATTTCAGTTATCTACAGTTGTGATCCATATTGTCAATAAGTGACCATTACAGATTGATCCAGCCCTCTTAATGGATCCAGTAGATCTCACTTCTGAAATCACAAGATTGAACCAAAGAGTGGATACGCTTACTCAAGGCATGCAAGACCTACAGGTCACCAATGAACGAATCCTTACTTATGTAAGGGACTTACAAACACACACTCCTCATACCGTTACACACTCGGCTAGTGATCCTGCTGTTTCCAACCCCGAAAAGTTTTCTGGAGACAGGTCCCAATACCGAGAATTTATCAATTCTTGCAAATTGTTGATTGCCTTGAAACCTAGATCATATCCCACCGAAAGATCTAAGGTTTGTTCTGTTATTTCATTTTTAAGAGGCGAACCCATGGCCTGGGCTCATTCCTTCCTGGAGAATGATGACCCCATATTGGATTCCCTGGATGAATTCTTCGAAGCCATGTCTCTCCTTTACGAGGACCCTAATAAACAAGCAACTGCAGACTTAACCATTAGAACACTGCAGCAAAGAAACAGGCCTGTCGAAGATTATATTGCTGAATTCAAACGATGGGCACCAGAAACCCAGTGGAATGACATAACTCTACGTAACCAGTTCCGTATTGGGTTATCTGAAGCTGTCAAGGATGAGCTCTCCAGGACAGAACTACCTACTACACTGAATACTCTTATCCAATTGTCAATCAGCATTGACAGACGACTTAGGGAAAGAAAAGCTGAGAAGTCACTCACTAGCTCCCTATGGAAAAAAAACTTCACTTCTTCACGAGCACCAGAGAAACCTGTAACTCCCACAGAACCTATGGAAATAGGGGTTTTGAGAAGTCCTCTTACTCCAGAAGAGAGAACCAGAAGAAGACAAATGAACCTCTGCATGTACTGTGCTTCACAAGAACATGTGGTCCCAGAATGTCCTCTATTGAAACGTCCTAGAGGCGGTAAGCATGGTTCTACTACGAATGTAATGAGTGTACTTCCTCCTAAAACTACCTCTCATCTCTCCTCTGTTTCTCTCATATTACAGTGGGACAAAGAAAGGATTACCACTGATGCCATTATCGATTCCGGTGCTAATGGGGTTTTCCTGGACTCATCCTTTGTTACAAAAAATAAAATTCCTTGTGTTCAAAAACGTAATTCCGTCTCTGTCAGAGTTATTGATGGCTCCTTAATATCCTCGGGGCCCATTCGTTCTGAAACTATCCCTTTAAGAACTACTACCAATCATATCCATTCTGAATTTCTTGTTTTTGATGTTATAAATTCTCCTCTTTATCCAATTATATTAGGAATCGACTGGTTGCGGACTCACAACCCATATATTACATGGGCTCCTTTCTCTCTCACCTTTAACTCTGCATATTGTAAGGGAACATGTCTACAACACATCCCCATTCTACAAGTTACTGAAGAAACCCCCATACCTTCCATCTATTCTGAGTTCGCCGATGTATTCAGTAAAAAGGAAGCGGAGACACTTCCTCCTCATCGACCTTATGATTGTCCGATTGACCTTGTTCCTGGTGCTCCTATCCCTTTTGGACACATTTACCCTCTCTCTGAATCAGAGTTAAAAACCCTCAAAGAATACCTGGATGAGAACCTCCGTAAAGGGTTCATTAGACCTTCCTGTTCACCAGCCGCTTCCAGCATGTTTTTCGTAAGGAACAAGGATCAGACTATACGCCCAATCATCGACTACAGGTCATTAAATAAAATAACTATCAAGAATCGTTACCCTCTTCCCCTGATCAATGAGTTGATCGAAAGATTAAGAACAGCTACCATCTACACTAAACTTGACCTTCGTGGGGCATATAACCTTGTTAGAATCAAGGCCAATGATGAATGGAAAACGGCGTTCAGGACCCGATATGGCCTTTACGAATATCTTGTCATGCCCTTCGGGCTCTGTAACGCCCCTGCAACCTTTCAGCATTTCATAAACGATATCTTCAGAGATCTCCTAGATGTTTGTGTCATCATCTACTTAGATGATATTCTCATCTACTCCAACAACCTTGAGGAACACAGAAAACATGTGAGATGGGTATTATCCAGATTAAGAACACACAAATTATATGCTAAACCTGAAAAATGTATTTTTGAAGTCAATGAAATCACTTTTTCGGGATACGTTATCTCCCCTCATTCCATAAGTATGGATACCTCAAAAATAGATTGTATTGTCAATTGGTCTACTCCTGCTAATATTAAGGACTTACAACGTTTTTTGGGATTTGCCAACTTCTACAGGAAGTTCATTAAAAATTACTCCAATGTAGCTCATCCGCTTAACCTGCTCAATAGCAGTAAACGTTCCTTTGCTTGGAACGAAGAGGCTCAAGCAGCCTTTGATGAATTAAAACGGAGATTTACAAGTGCTCCCATTCTCCAACTCCCTAATCCTGATTTTCTCTACGTCATGGAAACAGATGCTTCTGACGCAGCTATCGGGGCTGTCCTTTCTCAGCAACGATCGCCTCAAGATCCTCTCCATCCAGTGGCTTTTTTCTCACGATCTATGTCTCCTGCTGAACGAAATTATCCTATAGGAGAAAAATAATTGTTAAGTATTAAAGCAGCATTCGAAAACTGGCGACACATACTTGAAGACTCACGCACTCCTGTAATTGTTTACACTGACCACAGGAACCTTGAATATCTTCATTCGAACAAAACTCTCTCTGCCAGACAAGTAAGATGGAATCTTTTCTTTGCCCGATTCAATTTTCAAATTATTTACAGACCTGGATCCAGAAACAAAAAAGCAGATGCTCTGTCCAGAATTCAACAAGATCTTCCTGTGATTGGAACTCCCCCACCTAAAATCATAGGTATCATTTCGTCATTAATAGATGATATTAAACATCTTAAAGAAGAAGATCTTGAACTTCCCAAACAAAAGAAACTATCAAAAAAGGACGGTCTCTACTACTTCAAAAACAGGTTATACATTCCTCCCTTGTTTAGGAATAAAATTCTCACCTTAATACATGATTCCCCTCTGGCTGGTCATCCGGGTACAAGGAAAACACTGGAGCTGTCTAAAAGATATTACTGGTGGCCTCGCCAGGACAGAACCATAGAATCTTATGTCAAAACCTGTCCAACCTGTCTGAGATCAAAATCTGACCATCATCCACCATTCGGTCAACTATTAAGCCTACCGATCCCAGAAAGACCTTGGCAGTCCATTTCAATGGATTTCTTGGTGGAACTCCCTCCTTCGCAACATCATAACACCATTCTAGTAGTGGTAGACCGTTTCACCAAAATGTCTCATTTTATTCCTTTAAAGAAATTACCCTCTTCATCTGAGCTTGCAAAAATATTCATCGACAACATAGTGAAACTCCATGGACTTCCTGAAGAAATCATTTCAGACAGGGGAACACAGTTCACCTCCAAGTTCTGGAATGAGATGTGTTCCTCTCTCAGTATTCAACGTAAATTGTCTTCAGCCTATCATCCCCAAACCAACGGACAAACAGAGAGAGTTAACCAGTGTGTTGAACAATACTTGAGGTGTTATTGCTCTCACTTACAAGACGATTGGATCACATGGTTACCTATGGCAGAATTCTCATATAACAACTCTGTACACGCTAGCAGTAAAATGACTCCATTCTTTTCAAATTACGGATTCCATCCCTCTTCGATTCCTGATCAGGGACTCCCTTCTTCTAATCCATACGTCTCCAACCACAACGCTTTCATGTCTGCCCTCTTCCTCAAGTTGCGTGATAACCTCAAAAATGCATCATCTGCTCAGAAAAAGTTTTTCGATACTGGCAGACGACCTTCCCCTGCTTACAACGTTGGTGATCTCGTATGGCTCTCTTCAAAGAACATTGTCACAAACCGTCCCTCAAAGAAACTGAGTTCTCTCTTCCTTGGCCCTTTTCGTATATTGTCTCTTATCAACGAAAACGTGGTCAGATTGAAACTTCCACCTACCATGAAACTTCATCCTGTCTTTCATGTGTCTCTGCTTAAACCACACCGCTCCGACCCTTTTCTAAGGGATGCTCTTACCACTCCTGATCCCCTTCTGGTACAAGGTGAGGAAGAATACGAGGTCCAGAGGATCCTGGATTCGCGAATCCATCGTGGTTCCTTACAGTATCTTATCCGGTGGAAAGGCTACGGAGTTGACGAGGATTCCTGGGTGTCGTCCTCCGCGGTGCATGCTCGTCGACTCATCAACGCGTTCCATGCTCGCTACCCTTCCAGACCTCGTTGACAGCATCCGGTGGCTGCTTCTTATGGGGGGGGGTTCTGTCAGACCTTCCGGCATCCGTACTCCGGGGACTTCCGGGTAGACGGAGCGCGGCCACTCCCCCTCCTCTGACGCGGTCACTCCCAGGATACAAAGGGAGACCGCGGCAACACCTCAGTGCTGGATCAATTTGAAAGCCTCCCGCGAAAACTTCAAAGCTAAGTGTATCTGTGTTTACCTCTCCTGTGTATCGGACCCGGACTGTTTATCGTTTACCTGCCTTCTCCTCTCCTCGACCACGGACTTGCCTTTGGATACTCTTTTGTCTGCAGCCAACTTAATCCTCTCTGAGAAACATCTCTCATCAAACCGGATTACCACCCCTACAAAGCTAAGTAGAACTCATCTGCCTAAACAGGAGTATTGTTATCCTGCATCTCTGCTTACCTTCTTTTGCTTCACCCTAACTAATTGTTCTGCTGCCATTTAACAATTCTACATTGGAATCTCATCTCTGTTCAGACTAAAATATTGCCTCACCCTAATCTTCTCTGCAAATCCTGCTGCTGCTTAATTTTCTGACAAGGAATTAAAGAGACAGTTCAACTTGAATTTTACTTTATTTCAATTATAACAATTTATTAAACAATTTCAGTTATCTACAGTTGTGATCCATATTGTCAATAAGTGACCATTACAACGCGTTCCCACCGTTTTCAATGTTGGCGAGAGTCCTCCACCACCTACGCAGAGCAAGGACTTCTCTAATCTTGATCACACCATTGTGGAAGAGCCAAGCATGGTTCCCGGACCTTCTAGCTCTGTCTCAAGACCATCCGCTACTCCTACCAGTGTTCCCATTCCTCCTAGTGAACCCGGACGGGGAACCTCATCCGTTGATTACACAAGACCGATTGGAACTGGTGGCCTGGACTCTTTCCGGGGATCCTGGAATGTCTCAGGCCTATCGCAAACGACTAGAAACCTATTATGGGACTCCTGGGCACCTGGCACTAGACGCAGCTACCTATCCGCATGGAACACGTGGAATCGCTGGTGCATGGAAAGGGACCTCGATCCCTTTACAGCACCTATTCCCTACATTCTAAATTTCCTGTCAAACCTTTTCTCAGAAGGACGAGCATACCGCTCAATTAATATCACCAGATCCGCCATTTCGGCGGCCCACACCCCAATAGATGGTACACCAGTGGGTCAAAACACCCTAATATGCCGTCTGCTTAGGGGCATCAGACTAGCCAGACCTCCGGCCCCGAAATATAACACTCTCTGGGATGTAGATGTAGTTATCCAATTCCTGAGGAACTGGCCGGACAACGAGGCCCTGTCTCTGAGACAACTATCAGCCAAATTGACTCTCCTTCTATGTTTAGTTTCTTTTCGCAGAGTCGCGGACGTTAGGGCTTTTGACGTAAACGGTTTCACTGTAACACCAGAAGGGGTTACCTTCACGGTGTCTCGCAGGACTAAGACGGACTCCACATCGGTATCTTACCCTTTTTTTCCGACGGTTCCGCGGCTATGCGTCGTGAACACCCTACTGCGGTACGTAGAGGTTACCGAAACGCTCCGTTTTCACCGATCGGGTCAACTACTGGTATCTTACACTAAACCGTACAAACCCGTAACTACCACTACGTTGGCTAGATGGGTTCGATGGCTCTTATCCCTGGCAGGTGTAGAACCGAACTTCAGGGCCCACTCGGTACGCGGGGCGGCGGCTTCGCGTGCATATTCGGCGGGAGCATCTCTTACGGACATCTTGCGCTCGGCAGACTGGACTAGAGAAAACACCTTCAGAGTTTTCTACTTTCAACAGACATCTCACGCATCTTTTTCGTTGTTACCACAGCGTTAAAAATGCAAAATAGGAATCCTCCTGTCATGTAATAAAATGTGTAGATTATGTTAACGTAGTGTACGTATAATCTTAATTTTAATAATGACAGGAGGCGAGTATTTTCCCCCCCGTAGACATTGGTTTTATTCCCACCCAATACTCGCCATTCAGCATTTAACAGACAGTTATGACGACCTTACAGACCGATATCTTCATACTGTATGAAATCTCACATACACAGTTTCAGCATAGATATAACTGTAGCTAACAACTCAATAGACTTGTTAATGTAATTCTCAGACTTTAGATATATTAATTAACTAAATTGGATATATAGGTATTGCATGCGGACAATAGTCCATTTCCACACCTTTCACCTATTTCTGTTTTTTCCAGCATAAGATGATTCGCATACCGGGCGACAACTCCTCTCAAGCTTCACTCCAAGCTACATTCGTTTAAAGTTACAGAGTTCCAGTTTAAAGGACACTCCACAACCTGACGTTACAGGATTTCACACATCAAAGAAAGAGGAATAGACACGCCAACCAAAGACTTATATACAGGCTATGTTGGCCTAGGATTGGTTAAAAGTTTTGATTGATTGACTTGTGCTGCTGGAGGCATAAGTAAAGAAAGTTATGCAAAATACTCGCCTCCTGTCATTATTAAAATTAAGATTATACGTACACTACGTTAACATAATCTACAAATTGTTAAGTAGACATGCATCAGTTGAGAGCATAGCAAGGCTTAATATCTACCTTATATTATTATGGGGGTCTTGTTGATGCCTCTCAGGCGTGTTTATTTTTTTTAAACAATTTCATGTGGTGCCTGGCTAGTAAGCACTGCTCAGCCAACACAGAATGAAAACTTGCGCCACCATGGTTTTTTAACTATTACCCACTTCCAACAGGCAAATAGTTCAGATTTTTTTTTTTAATCTAGGCCTGGATATTGAACTATTTAGTCCACATTTCAGCCATCCAGAAGTGCTTAGTCTAGGTTAAATAGTTCAACAACGTCCAAAGTATGTGACTCCTTATTACCATTTTTAAAATGCTAAATTCTGAAAAAGGATCTCCACACTCTACAAGGTTAGTGCACATAGCGGAGCTTTCAATAATTAATTATCATTTATTTTATTTGAAATATATACACATACATAATGTATCAACATAAAAATTAACTCACAAAATACATGTACGTGCAATGCTACGCAGAAGTGTCTCCACCACACTGAGGTTTATTCTGTAATATGCTCACTGGAACTCCTCACAGTTTGTTGAAGATCGTCCTCCAGCCGATCCTTGATAAAAGTCCCGATGGACCGAAAAGTCAACACTGTATTTATGAACTTTTGCTGAATAAAAGCATATTATCACTATAATACGTTCTGTGAGTGCACTGTATTAACATTTGGCAAATGTTCCAAAAAAGCCTTGATCCTTAACTGGTTAAACATGGTACACTTCACTAAGAAAGAGTTTATAAAAGGTGATTTTTTTTTTTTCTTTTTGATCCTCTTCATTTTAGTGGGATTTCAGGACAAAGTTAATTTCCTTTTTCTCTCTCTTGAAGATGTGCAGACATTTTTTCAGGACTGTCTTTTGCTACTCACTTTAATGGGTTACTGAGAAGTAAGATAAGTGAAGAGGGGACTGAACTGGGGATTTAACTGGCATGGTCAGCAAATAAATATAACTTCTAAAATGGAATTTATAAGCAACCTGCGTTCCCAAAAACCTAGAATTGGTATATGAGCAGTGGGTTAAACAATCCTTTCTTGTTCTTTGAGATCAAAATATTATGGATATCAATGTATTTTGTTTTAATCAGCCCATTACTAATCGAAATGATTCCCAGCAGCTCACCTTGAACTAGTCATGAGACAAGATGACTGAAAATGTGGATGCTCAGGTGTGATGAGGCATACATAATCTGGATGGATGGTGTAAGTTCCATTTATAGAATATAAAATGTGACATTCTGAATGTGCAGTGTGAGTCAGAGCATGAAAAAAATATATAAGCCTTGCAATTTAGTTAAATGTGAATTGCATAATGGACTAAACCTACTATGGATAGCAACGATTCACTTGCAATGTCTGAAAGGTAAATCAAAAGAATATGATTACCCTCATTTAAAAAACATGATGCTCATAAACCTTACATTTAGATGAAATGACATCTCCTGATATGTTTAGATAATTCAAAATGTATTTTACAAGTATAATGCAAATATATGAACAAATATAGACATAGAAAGTTCTGGTTTTAACACAATATGAAAGAATGGGCATGACAATAAAACAATATTTTATATGTAGAACTGTAAAAGGCTTATTCCATATGTCTACATGTGTAGTGTGCCGAAGTAATTGATATAACGAAGATAATGACATGTCACTTCTCATTAAAAATGGCAAATCCTCCAGCCCTATGAAATACTTAAGCATGCAACTGTATATCTGTCTTTTGTGTTAATCATCAATGCATATGGATTAAATATGTCTTGCCTGTGGAGTCAGAATAAACTGAAAATATTGTTTAACACTTACAAATCTCACATTTTGACGTGTGAATTTATGGAGAAAATAGCTATTTTCTACTTAGGGAGAGGGAAAAGATAAAGAGAGCAGTGTTTCTACAATTTATTTGTATGTGTTAAAGTCAGTGACACCCCACTCTTCCCCCAATTCAATTTACTGTTAATAATGCAGAGTTGGAATAATTAATGTCTGTAATAAATTAAATAAAAGTAATGATAATATAGTGTAAAAACGATACTTGTTAGCAAACTGAATAGATTCAGCATGAATATGTCTATGACCATTCAGTTCTATGTTACTCTCTTAGTTACTGTACATTATGTAATGTGAATTATGTAAAGTCCTCTTCCCTTGATTTGTATCAATTAAACATATGAGGAATGGAGATTATTCTTTAAAAAAAATAATGAAGGCAATGACCATCTACACACAGTCCCACTTATGTCTACCTGACTAGTCAAGGGATCACTTGAAAAGCCATTGATGCGTTTTGTATCCATGGGTAATTTTTTAATTCACAGTACTAAGGTCAAAGTACTTTTATTTTAAATATTATAAATAACCAAGCCCCATTGAAATATGGAAGTTGGGGTTATGCTGACCAAACACAGTCCAACAACTAGTCCTATGACCCCCATGAACCAACACATAAATCAAAAGAGAAGTCCATTAATTATTCTAGACAAGTCCAAAGGCCACTGTAGAAGTATCTATCATTTACTGCTCTACATCCTTTATGTTGTTTATTACTGGAGTGTAATCTATGTAATGGGACATTTTAAGAACCAACATAGAGTCTGCCTATGCAGTCTGGCAAAGTGCAAGACTACTATTTCAGATAAATAACAATATTTACAATTAGCTATAACATGCCTCTGGTCATTGTCAGGCTGACAGTTTCTAGAGGTGTTAGCTTATTGAAAAATGTCATTTTTTTTTATGTCTTCACATTCTGTGTTATCACTCATTGCGTGTTACTGCCAAACACTGTGCATGCTTCTTATAGAAAAGCTTTTAGACTCAATGTGTCTCTATGAGAAGCATTGGACTATACCAGACATATCTAGATGAACATGGAGCAGAAGAGATTACCTGGCACTGGATTGTCCACCAAAGGGTAATTTTTAAAAGAAGGGGTCATACAGTAAAATATAAACAAACACCTTACACTAAAGATGAATATATATATAATGTAAGTGTTCCTTTAAATTATGATTAATGTCTTTTGTTATGTTTTCCATTATGATATGCAGGATATGTTATATTGTGCTGCCTATACTATGGGTAAATCGAACAAACAGAACAAAAGATACAGGTAGTGTCAAAATAAATACAATATTGATGTGTGATACCACTTCGTAGACATCTTCTTCAATATGTGAAGATTTTTAAAACCTCAAAAGGAATTTTTTATCTTTTACTTGGTACCTTTTTTTTTGGATTACTTACTACAATATTGTATTTATTTTGGCGCTACCCGTATCCTTTGTTCTGTTTGATCGATTTATCCTTGAAGGTTTTGAGGGTTACCTTCCTATTCAGGTGTGCAGCCTCCTTGTGATCAGTTATTGTAGCGCTGTTCCACCCTTGCTTTTTGTGTTATATCAAGGATAGTATGTTGCACATTATATCATCGCTCTCCCTATAACCCTCTATTATTATTCTTGCGTTTACCTGCCCTATCCTAACTGCACATTGTTATATGATGCTGTAATTGCATTAATTCACTCAATCCAATGTATGCGTGTATTTCTACGAGCCATACATACATATTCAATAAAAAAATATGTACTTTAACTAGGAAACTGCCATAAAAAAACAATGAGAAAAGTGGGAGAAACAAATATTAAGATTACAGGTAGACAGGGGCTGGGATCAATTCAATGCATACAATGTATATAGTTTTGTGTAAAGTAGATTATGCAATACAAGTTAAAGTTTAAAAAATAATAATGTTAAGGTATTCTGCTTTCAGCAGCAGTTTGACTATATTTGTATCGAAATTAAACACTCATTGAAACAGAATAGATATACACATTTTGTCTTGGTTTCTGTTGATGGCTAGATCTTAATATCTTTCTTGGATGGTTACACTGATTGCCACAATGCACAAAACAATTTACTTGATTGATTTTAGTGCAGAATTTTGTCAACTGCTGCAGGCCCCTTAATAGATTTGCAGTCCTGCGAAGAAGTAGTGAATGCATTCATTATGTGCAATATGCTCAAAACCCTTTCATTTGAAGGAATATGCAGTGAGAATATAATGCCGATATTGATATTCTATTGATTAATCAACACTTTTAGATTTGAATTTAAACAGGAGCTATTTTAACAGTTTATAAAATATATTTCACAATAGTAAGCAATGAAATGGAGTGTAAAATGTATTCTTTAATGGCTTTTGTTTAGTAAGGCAAGGTTGCTCCTTGAGGCAAATATTTAATAATACAAAGCTTAGGATTTGTTTATATTTATAGATATGACATAAAAAACAATGCTTATTAACGCATTTAAATGTATACTAAAATAAAAAAAATACAAAAGAGTGTGTTTCAGTATTCTTATTTAAAAAGTGCACGTTTAGCAGCACAATTTCTGATTATCAGAAGCACCCCTGGTGTTTGGCACTATGTCCAAAATCTCTATTATGACAAAATGCCTTATAGAACAGTGCAGTGCTTTGTATACGTACACTTTCAGGTACATAAAACATCCAGCAATCAGTCAATTAGATCTTTGTCAACCTCTCTAGCTATTTCTGTTCTTTAAACATGTGAATAAAGGTAATTCATTGGAGCACAGTGATGCTTGACTGTGTGTGCGCCTACATTTAAAAACACATTGAGTCTATGTCTTCTGGATTTAGGCTTCAGTCTACATCTACCACTTCCTGGTCATGACTGATAATAAACGTATTCAGTGCTACAGAGGCCTGATGTCTGTAGGTTGACCTTGATAACACAGCAGACATTTGAGAAGTCAGGAAAAATGGAGCTACGCTGTTATTTTGGTAAATAAATAGTTTTTAAAAATATCCTTTCCTTTTGTTCAAAATAATAATGACAAAGTAATAAATCTAATGGAATATTGCAAACCATATGTAGTTCATTGCATTTATTTCAATTACATGTGATGTCTTAAAATTGTTCATTGTGTATTTTCTAATAAACCACTTTAATGTCAGAGCTTGGTCCTCTGATTTCAGAATATTTATTTGTATAATTCAATTGTAAAATCAGACCCGCACTGCAGAGAGAGGAGAAAATAGAAAGAGTGAAAGGAAGAGAGACAGACAGAATACCTTGGTATATACACTATTTTCGTTGGTGTAAAATGAGTGCAAAAATAACATATATGCGTGTGAAACAGAGTGTGCATACAGTGGACAAGTAGAAGAGAAAGATAACAAAAAAAATACACTTAAGCAAACATTTGACATAAATGTCCATTATATAGAACTTATGTATGTAGAATGTATGTATTGTTGTATTGTATTGTTTAGAAGTTAACGGAGTGTGATGCATCCCATTGTTGCACCTTTGGATATATCCTTCCCCCCATTCCCCCGAAAATCAAACTGCTATCGAGGCTGTAGGTTGAAATATTGCTCAGTCTACTACATGGATGAAGTAAACAGTAGTCACACCGAAGTCTTGGTGTTGTGCAGTTCATTAAAGGGTCTAGTTACGTACAAGGGCACCTCAACCCGATTGAGATGCTGTGGCATGACCTCAAGAAAGCGATTCACACCAGACATCCCAAGAATATTGCTGAACTGAAACAGTTCTGTAAAGAGGAATAGCCAAGAATTACTCCTGACCGTTGTGCACGTCTGATCTGCAACTACAGGAAACATTTGGTTGAAGTTATTGCTGCCAAAGGCGGTTCAACCAGTTATTAAATCCAAGGGTTCACATACTTTTTCCACCTGCACTGTGAATGTTTACATGGTGTGGTCAATAAAAACATGGCAATATTTCATTCTTTGTGTGTTATTAGTTTAAGCAGACTGTGATTGTCTATTGTTGTGACTTAGATGATGATCAGATCACATTTTGCAATTTGTGCAGAAATCCATATCATTCCAAAGGGTTCACATATTTTTTCTTGCAAATGTATATTGCTAGAATTGGCTAATGATAACATAATTGCTACAATCTAAATTTATGGCCAAGAATATGGATCCTTTTTATCATCTCCAGCTTGACTAGTGTAAAAAAAACAAAAAAAACATATAAGCTCAGTTTGTGTTCGTTATTACTGATGCGTAAACTTGGGATAGTCGAATCTTCTCGTATTTGGATAGCTAACGGCACCAGCACTAGGACATATAGAAGGGGCGACAGGGGACGTAAACCCTCCATAGGACACCTGGGCTGTTGCTAGATTCTATAGGGCCCTGACCGCCGCTAAGAAACCAGGGGGGGGCTTAAACTTAAGCAGTAGTGCCTCTAGAAAATTCCACCTAAGGCAGTAAAAGGCTTTCTCCGCATCAAGGGATGTCAACACTCCTTCGGTTTTGTTCTTTCGCATGGAATACATAATATCTTATACGTTTCTGTCCCCTGTCTCCCCCTCACAAATACTTGTGCGTCTGAGTTCAAGTTTTTGCCACAGTTTTTGCAACAGTTCGGGGGCTTCCCGGTTTTGGCTGGGTGAGTATAGTCACTGTCAACATGTCTTTTGGTAGTCTAGCGGTCGTAACCACGCTGTTGAACATTCTGATAAGATGTGGGAGAAAAGTGTCTCTGAAATTTTTGTATTGAATAGACCATCTGGGCCCGGGGCTTTGTTGGGGGGAGAGACTATCTTTTTCGAGATCTCCTCTGTGCTAAAGGACTGTCCCAAAGCATTTTGTTGCTCAGAGGAGAGGAGAGGGTTGTCTATAGTTTCCAGATATAAGGAGATAGATTGTATTGGGCATGATGCCATTTTTTTCATGTTGCAAGTTATACAGCTTGCTGTAAAAGCATGCAAATTCCGAAATAAACCCCCCTGGTGTAATGATTTTAACTGATTGCTCTGAGGTAATATATGGGATGAGCGATTTCACCCTTTGCTCTTTGAGTTTAGAAGCTAGCAGTTTCCTCGCCCAATTGCCCTGTGTGTAGTTCGTTAGTTTCAACCATTTTAAATAAAGACTGGAGCGTCTCACGTGAGCCACAGGGATTTCCTCTTGTATAGAGACAATTTTGTCCCATAATGTTGGGTCGGGGATATTTTGATTCAAGTCGCTCAAGTCTTTAAGTTTATCTGTCAGTTGTTGGATGTGACTCAGGGAGCATGTTTTTTGACAAAGGCTCCGCGTTTGATCAATAATCACCTCATCACTGCTTTGTGTGCTTGCCACACCGTGGCAAACTCTACGTCTTCTGTATCATTAGAGGAGAAGTAGTGTGTTCTCTCTTTTCTTAAGGTTTGGAGGAAGTCCCTATCTTGGAGTAAAGATTTGTTTAGATGCACACTTGGTGTGCCTTTAAAGGCAAATGTGCCATAAATATCTAATATAACAGGGGCATGGTCCAACCAGTCTAGTTGCCCTATGGTACAGTTATCTATCTGCGGCAGGGCTTGACCCTGAACATAACATCTATCTATCCTAGTGTAACAATTGTGTACTGGGGAGAAGAATGTATATTCTCTGGTGGTGGGATGGGCCACCCTCCACACGTCATATAAATTATGTAGGGCAAAAAGAGAAATCAAGTGCTGCGCCTCTTTATGTAGTCGGGACGCTCTGATCTGGGATTTTCGGGAAGATGAATAAAAGGCGGGTACCAAAGTGCAATTGAAATCCCCACAGATTATTTGCATAGCTTTTTGGCATTGTTCTATACGCATTAGAATCTTCCTGAGGAATGCTAATTGTTGATCATTGGGTACATACACGTTAGCTACGGTATACATTTTTCCGTTGATAGATGCCACCACTATTACAAATCTACCCTCTGGATTTTATGAGGCTAAAGGTCAGTTTCTGGCTAAATAGTATTGCTACCCCTCTGGATTTAAAGTCTGTTGAAGCGTGGAACCGGTGTGGAAATTTTGTTGTCGGGTAATACAAGGGTCGTGTTTTCTGAAATGCATTTCTTGTAAACATATAATGTCCTCTTTTAACTGGTCTATCTTCCTATATAACACATGTCTCTTGAACATGGCATTTAGGCCTCTAACATTGTGTGAGATTAATCTCATATTTTGAATAAGATGTGCATAAACTCACACCCACCTCAGACTCCAGATCCACAGCCCCCCTGCCCCCCACCTCTCCCTTTCAGGATACGCAATGAGTTAACTGGCAAGGGGATACAGAAAGGAAAAGTAGAGAAAGAGAAGGAAGAAAAGAACAAGAACAATGAGGAGTACTGGTCATTGTGCGACCAGGTTGATCGCCCACCGGCGATCCATATCCAGATTCGAACAGGCCGACTGAGACCTCTCAGCACCCTCGAGGGTTCCTAGGATCCGCCAAACAAGTCAGTGCATCGCCAGGACACACTCCTCGCAGGCAAATCGGCAAGTCACTTTATAACATAACATCAATACTATCATTAAACCAAACACATCTAAACATAATAACTGTCAACTTGTCCCGTGTCAAGACATATGCAAACCCAGACAGGTAATGTTGTTGCGGGGTACCCCTCTTATGTGTTTTGGTATCGGAATCCTCCCTAAGGCACCAGTGATAAGCATTAAAGGGACTGCAGATCCCTCTTCGGTTAGTGGCCGTATTTAATTTGTTAACTGACGCACTCTGTGGCTTTGAGGATATGTAATAGATGGCAGAGCGTGTGCGACTGAGTAACTCTAGAGATCACATAAGGAACCCTCTATAGGCCAAGGTGATGCATCTGGTGTAGTACCAGTTTCAGCCCAGCTATATGCATGATATGTGCTATCATGCGGCCATTCCGCTCAATTATGAAGAATATAGTTCAGAAATTATGGGGCAATTATCAGATGTTGATACTTATGAACATATTACATTCAATCCAACTAAGAAATGTATGCAAATTATACAAACAACTATCACCAGGTTTGACAGGTTTGGCTGGCATCCTTACTCAAAATGAGATGGAGTACCTTATTCAAAATTATCCAAAAATACAGATATTATACACCATTCCAAAATTACTCAAAATCATTGGGTCACGTCGACCTATAGTTTCTGCAATAAGGGGCATTCTGGAACCATTGGGGAAATGGATTGTACATAATTTACAGGAAACCATTAAACACATGGATTCTTACCTACATGATAGTGGCTCCTTAATTCAAATTTTTTTTTGGCAACTATGGACGTCTCCAGTCGTTATACCGTGATCCCGCATGAGGAGGGGATAGATAATTAATACACTCATCTCCTTACTATCAAGGAACGAATGTAGAATACCTATTGGAAGTACTGAGGTTAACATTAAATTTGAATTATTTTCATTTTGAGAACAAATAGTACATTCAAAAGACTGTCACGGCAATGGCGCCCTCATATGTCAATGCTTATATGTACAAGTACGAGGAAACCATCTTTAAATCATTTTTGCAGCAGTCTACTTTATTATTTAAACGCTATATCAATGATTGCTTTATCATTTGGTTGGGAAATGAAAAACCCTTTGAGGAATTAATAAATAAGCTCAATACCCATCCTGGACCTATTAAAATGACACATGAATATAATAGGGATACAATAATATTTTTGGATCTGTCAATAACACAGGAAAATAATTCCCTAAATTACACATTATACAAGAAAAGCACAGATAGAAATACCATCTTACACCGACAAAGCTTTCATCCACCGTATGCAGGCCCGGACTGGCTATCGGGCATACCGGGCAAATGCCCGGTGGGCCGCGATGGCCGTGGGACCAAGGCCGGCAGGGGAGATCACAGGATCTCCCCTGCCAGCCCCTGCAGGGCCAGCGCTACCCGAGCGCCGGCCCTGCTGTTTGTCTCCATGGGCCGGTGGGGAGATCAAAGATCTCCCTCACCTGCCCAGAGACACTGACAGGCGGCCGCCGGCAGGAGAGGGAGTGAGGTAGGAAGGCAGGCGAGAGGACCGGCGGAGCTCTAGCCAGCAGCTCCGCCTTGGTCCTCTCGCGAGGTCTGAGCGTTGCCGCGGTTACCGCGGCAACGCTCAGATCTCGCGAGAGTGAACTATAGCCTTCAGGCTAAAGTTCACTCTCACCACTGGACCACCAGGGAAGGAAGCTGCACGGCACCCCCCCCACCCCCCAGGCAGAACGGATCCCCCTCTCCCCACAGGCAGAACAGACCCCCCCCCCTCCTTCCAGGCTAAAAGGTAAGAAGGGAGGAGGGGGGGTATACATTTTTTTTTTTAATTAATAAAAAATATATATTTAAATGTAAATAAAATATACATTCACACACACAGCACACACAGCACCCAGGCACACACACAGCACCCAGACACACACACAGCACCCTCAGACACACACACAGCACCCTCAGACTGTAACCGCTTGTACTCCTATTTACCGCTATAACGTCTTAAAACCTAGAATTTAGCAGGGCTAACCATACAGATATCTTAGCTAAAATTTTGTATAGTCGGTATAGAGTTTCTCTATTTAAAATACATAAATAATTGAGAATACAATAAAAATAGGAGTTGGAAGCAATAACTTTGTCTTTAATATAGTTTATTGAATATAATAATCCATCAATAAATCATAAAGCAGAGTATATAAAATTAAATGAATAAATGCTTGCAAAAGTATTAGTATAACATACCCTCCTGCATATACAGGTAATCTCTCAGTATGTCACCTCCAGAGTCGGTCAGTAAGTCTCTACCTAGCATTGATTATGCATGTATATATAGTATAGCATTTCTAATTACTACTGGTAATGTATGGGTTAATTAATCTTGGGGTTAAAAGCAGTTCATATATTAAAATAAAGGAAAAACATACTTAACAGTCTAACAGTCTAATGTCACCCTGATCAGTCTTATGTCATAACCCAGACATCTTTAATCTTTATTTGGACTAGAGGTTAGGTTGACATATACCTTAGGGTTGAAAGCAGTTCATATTTAAAAATAAAAGAAAAACATACTTAACAGTCTAATGTCATAACCTAGACATCTTTAATCTTTATTTGGACTAGACGTTAGGTTGACATAGGCAAAGCCTTGATTTGTTATTGCATTAGTCTAAGACAAGATGGAGTAAACATGTTGTGTACTGTAAATAGGTAAAAGGTTATTAGTTAAAGAAACAGTTGCAGTTTAAAGAAATACGATTTAGCAATGTGTATTATACCTACAATTGCCCATCACAAGACACACACATCACCCTCAGACACACACAGCACCCAAACATACACAGCGCACTCAAACATACACAGCACACTCAAACACACACAGCACCCTCAGACACACACAGCACCCCCAGACACACACACACAGCACCCCCAGACACACACACACAGCACCCCCAGACACACACAGCACCCCCAGACACACACAGCACCCTCAGACACACACACAGCACCCTCAGACACACACACAGCACCCTCAGACACACACACAGCACCCTCAGACACACACAGCACCATCAGACACACACAGCACCCTCGCTCACACATATACAGCACACTCCCACACACACACACATATATATATATATATATATATATATATATGAGCTCTTTCTAATTTTCTTTGTCTCACTGAGGGTTATTTTATTTATATATATATATATATATATATATATATATATATATATATATATATATATATAAATAAATAAATAAAATAACCCTCAGTGAGTGAACAGACTAAGAAAATTAGAAACCTAGAATGTGACGGCACATAAAAACACCCTCACACACAGCACCCCTGTTACATACACACACACTGCGCCCCTCACGCATACAATATGTCCAAATATATATATACACACACACTAAAGCACCCCTCACACTGCACCACTACACACATTACGCTCCAGATACACGCTAGATCCCTTACCCTATATGCACTCTTAATCCTCTACACACACACACACACACACAATCTCCTATACACACGCTGGGTCCTTTACACAGTAGATCTCCTACACACACACTACATTCCTTGTCAGCAAACACATACAACATTCTCTAAACACACCCTCTCTACAACCCCTACACACACTACGTCACCTATACACACACACTTCAACCCGTATACACACACTCGCTACATCCCCTATAACACTATGCTCCCTATACACACACTCTCTACAGCCCCTAGCCACACATATTACACCACAAACACAAATGAAATTGACCTATTTACACAATACCACACCACACTCTACACACACGCAATCCCTCAAGGAGGCTCCAAACACATGCACCATACACTTTCCTGGCCCTTTTGTCCTCTGGTATCCCACTTGTGGAGACACCAGAGACAATTTAAAAGCAAACACAGCGCAAGCATGTTATTAAATTTGCTTGCGCTGCGCAGAACAAATTCAGGGCCTTTTTCTAATGCCAGAGCTCTTCAGTGGGGCTCTGCGCATTGAACTAACATGCTCACTTTGAGAGGGGGCGTGCTTGTCATTAGTGATGACAAAACACACCCTCTCTGGCCCCGCCCCCTTCTTAGGGGGCCGCTCTGATTGAAAAATACTTTAAAAAAAAATACTTTACTTTAACAAATATTTGCTATGAGGAATAGTGCCATACTAGTGTGATTGAGAAGTAGGTTATACGCGCAGTTTAGTAAGGTAGGTCTAAGTTAGCCTAACGTGATGGCTTGGGTTGTGTGGGAGCGCACAATTGGCGCCTCAGAGTTAGCGCTTAATAGGTCATGTCGTGGTGAGGAAATACGGTCTTAAATAATATAACAACTAAAAATCATAATTTAAACTGGTAACGTAAAGACTAGGAGTGTGTGACACATAATAATTTTTAGGATAGGCACTTCCGAAGTGTACATGCTATGTTCGTCTAGGGGTCATCATTACAGTCGCGATTAAATATGTTGGTTTAACATTTCACTGCTGTGTATACATCAACAAGTGTTATGTTTAAAACAGAGTATTAACAGTCGTATTATGTATGTTTGCTATACATTAACATGAGCTTTGCTAGCTGGTCGTTAGTTGCACATTTTTAACATTTTAGGACTTTAAGAGTTAAGTCAGGTTGTTTGTCATCGTACTGAAAAGAGGAAATAAAAAAAAAAGATGAAAATAAAAATAAAAATGTATAACATACTAAATAGGCATTTCTAGAGTGAGGTTTGTAGGCTAGGCTTATACGGTTGGTGGACAAAACCAGAATATAGCGTAACATTAACCAGCCCAGCCTATGAGTTGCTGCAGAAGCAATAGCTATAGCAGACCGCTGGTTAGTATATTTAAGAGATAGGGCGTTTATCGTCTGGGGGGGCCCAGTGCTTGTGCCTGATGTGAGGTATGACCTCATTGCTGACAAACAAAAGTGGTCTGAGTAGTAGAATATAGAGAATAATGTAAAAGTAAACGGGTAACACAAAAACAACGGGTTCTCATCTGTTACTTGTAACGACAATATGAGGTATGGGCCGTTTAATACCGCCACCGTTTCGAGTGTCCCGGTCAGCCAATACCTTCCAGAGGCATATCACAGTCCCGTTTGGACATGGTTTGCATATTACCCAGCATCGAGGTGGACCAGATGGCAGAGTCTCTCCTACGGGTCGAGATCCCCAGTACCACCTGTGGTGTGTCCGAAGATTGATGACTGGGGCGCCGCTGCGTTCTCACCAGTGCTGCCTGCTTCTGAGGCGATGGCCGCTGCTTCACGCGCCGCAATTTTGGGGCCAGAGCTGTAAGCTTCTGCGGTCGGGTTGGAATCCGCTTTGAAGGTAGGCTTTTACTCGGTTGCTGTGAGGCCGCTCGGCGCTTTCTTTGCTCCAGTCTCGGCAGGATTTTGGTGTACGATGCCCTTTGCCTGTGCGGTTGGTGCTTAGATGTATGTACAGGCTGCACATGTTTGTTATGGTGCTTTTCGCTGTAGGTAGGCTTTTTGGTTTCTTCATTGCGGTGTTGCCGGCGTGGAGCTCTAGCCGTTGGGGCGGGCTGAGTGCTTGGAGGGTTCTCATGTGGTGCGTTAGAGCCCGGCGTTAGCAAGGAGGGCTCTTGCAATGCTCGGTGTAGTTTTGCCCAGAATTCCTCAAAGATCTTGTTGAGCGAGGTCTGGGGTCTCGGTTGTGCCGTGTGCATGGCGTCCGCCATATTGGGTGGCTCGCTGTGTTTCCCGCTTTGGGAGGCTGCAAGGTAGTTGCGCTTGTCTTTGCCAGGTTGCCTCCCGGACCGGGATATCCCCCGCCGGTCCATAGGGGGGGGGGTTACGGGGCTCTGCGTGGTGACTACCTTCGCCTTCCAGGCGCTCCCCTGTATGAGATCGGCCGTTTCTCCAGGGTTCACTAGGCCGCAGGTCAGTCAACCTGCTCTCCGGGTTTGTGACCATTTGCAGGTCGGTAATGTCGCTTGTATCGGGCTCTGGTACCGCCACCGAGGGTAATCTGCCAACTTGGTTTGGTTTTTCATCGCGTTTTTGGGCAAAAATCCTCATTTTGGGCAAAGTAGTCTGGAGCTCATGTGAAACACGTCTGCCCAGCATGGCAGTCAGGCCCCGCCCCCCTGATTTTTTTTTTAAATCAAACTATGATGATAACCTTATTAATTGTCCAAAAATATATACTTTTTTAAATTTTGTTTTATTTATCCAAAACACCTTTATACTCCTTGACACACCTTGACTCCTTCAAGAGCAGATTAATACCTCTGTCCTCTTAGGTGATAGATAATCATTTTATTAATAAGCCATAACCATTAACCCGGTTATGGTACCCTGGAGTCATGGGCTTCCTGTCTGGCTCCACCTTATTACAATATGTGGATAACTACCAATGTATCACACCTTTTCATCTATATTGCTCCAAGGGTGGGGCAACTGTAGCTGGAGTCCTGCTGAAACAGTTTATTAAAAAAAAGGGGGGGGGGCAAAGCGAGATGACGTAGCGTGTGCTGCTGCATCCACCTGGAACGTGGCTGAGGCAGCAATCAAGGGAGCCTAACAGGAGGAAAGGATTTGACTCATCTTACCTGCGGCGCTATCTGGGGTGCCTCTCGGAGCATTCTGAGGGAAAGATCTGGTGCCGCGTGAAGGAACACGGTGATGCAGGACGCACCGGATAGAGCCACAGATGGTCACCATGGCAAATAGACCTAAGTGAGCCTGGCATGGAAGAGTGCATCCAGTGTGAATACAAACACTGATAACAGATGGAAATCGCAAGCTGGGACATACCTCCACAAGATGAGTGCCAATTGTCATTTTTTAATTTGTATACACTTTTAAATTACATTGTAGGGGCTAGTAGAAACAAAATCTTATGCATTCACTGTCAGTCTACAATGCAGGGGCTAGTACAAAGCTAATGGACCCCTAAGAGAAAGGGGAAAGTTGATGGCAAAATAGAGAGGAGATCACAGAGGGCAATAAATGATTAAAAGACTACCTAATTTAAGTTAATCCTTGCCCATAGCAAGGAGCAGATCGTTGTTGGTCTGTAGTGCGCTAAGTGAACAAGCCCAGTGCGTCAGCCTCAGTCCCTGACTTTCCAGTTGGTGCCTTAACTTTCTTGTGTCATATTACCACAATACCTGGCACTTCTCCCCAATTCCTGCTATTTAAGCAGTATCCCACTACCCCCCAAACAAAAACAAAAAAAGCAAGAACAAGGGTACGACCAACAGAATAAAAAATATACAAGCGCACCAGGACAGAGAGTTGAGGGTGTGGAAGAGAAGGACTTAGGTTGAAATAAAATAAGACACAAAATATTAATACACAAAAAAGTAAAGACAGTAATAGCCTAAAGAGCATATAACCTCCAGGAAAAGAATAAACAAACTAGATTATCAATACAAACTAAAATAAAATGGCTACAAAAAAGACACAAAACGGCAAGCACCAACAAAAGAAAAAAAGCCAGAAAATCAAACAGAAAAACTTTTTTCTTTCTTTTCACCAAACCTATCAATCAATAAAACATTGATTTTCTCTAATATCCCTTTAGAAGAAGGTATTAACAAAGGACAAATGGAGGAAAACCAAGAACCAGGTCAAAGAGAAGGAAGATATGAATATGACTAGTTACTTAGACACCTAAACACACAATTTGGGAAACTGAGAGAAGAAATTCAAGCTAATACTATAGACATAAAGAAAGAACTGCTGACTCTTAATCAATGATTGCTAGGAATAGAAGAAAAATTAAATGGGATGGAACACCAGGAAAACACTCACAAAGAAGAACACCTGGTGCCAGAGAAAAAGATGACTTACTTGGAGGAAAAATTGATAGACCTAGAAGACCGATCAAGACGGAACAATATAAGAATTGGAGGAGTATCAGAACACACAAATCTAAAAAAATCTGGAACCATACATAGAGGATTTTTTTTTTTAAAACACCTGAAGGTTGAATGGGACCCCAGAATCCCTATGATGGAAAGATGGCACAGAGTGAACAAACCTAAAGGCATCCCAGAACATCTCCCAAGGGATGTAACTATGTGCTGTGCCTCTTCTAAAATCAAGACGCCAGTCCTGAGAGCCAAAAGAAGTAATGAATGTGCAGAAGAATATGAAACATTAAAGATATTCCAGGATTTGTCATGGCCAACCAAACAAAAGAGGAATACCTTTTCTGAAGGCACACAAATTCTGAGACAGAACAACATTAATTACCAATGGGGATTCCCCATGAAAATTATTTCATCACGTGAAGGGAAACTTACCTACATCAATGATGCAGAAGACCTGAAAAGCTGGTTAAATAAAATCGGAATCAGTCCAAGTCATTAGTCAACAAATCGGGATGTCCCGGGAAGTCAACAAATTGAGATGTCTCGGAATTTGGGGGAAGGGAAAAGAGAGAGAAAATAAATAAATATATATAAATAAATAAGCATTGGCGGCATGCAACCTTCCAATTAGGAAAGACAATTTTTTGTTTACTAACACTAGGGGATAAGGGGATCTATGGGGTAATATAAATAATAGTACAATTAGGAACTTAGTGTCAGGATTACAGAATGATCCAGCACGTCGAATTGTGTAACACAGAGGACTGATAGGTAACGTATACCGGACCTTAGAATGGCCGGACTAATGTACCAAAGAATAGTCAGGAATAGCCGAGGTCAAGGGAAACAGAAAGAGACACAACAATAAGGAAAAGTCAGGAGTCAGGGATGCCAGAAAACAGGGAAGTAAAAAACAATGCCAAAGTCCAATAGCCAGAATTACCAGAATCAATAACGCGCTCTCGGACAACCACAAGGGAAACCACGACAGGGCACTGACCAGGATGAGAACTGGGCCTAAATACCCCTCCACTAGATCGGATAGGCTGTAACCGGCCTTTGACCCCAAAGGCAGTTACCAGGTTCCCATTTGCATACTTGCTGCTCAGCATTAACCCTTCTGTGGATTTGGTTGCTGCTCGGCACAACTTTTCCTGTGTGGACAGTAAATGCCATTAACCACATTTTTATAAGCAGATAAATATGTAACATTACCCCCCCACCTGAAGAATGCCCACTGGGCAGGCAGGACCAGGCTTGAGAGGAAATTTGGCGTGAAAATAGCGAATCTTGCGGCCAGCATGTATATCAGATGCTGGAACCCAAGAACGATCGGCTGGTCCATAACCTTTCCAATCCACCAAGTACTGTAAAGTGCCCCGAAAAAACCTGGAATCAATTATGGAGGAGACCTCATACTTCTCCTGTCCAGAAACAACTTAGGGAGGAGGAGGGACACTTGAGACAGTATATTTATTGCAAACAAGAGGTTTGAGCAAGGACACATGAAAGGTATTAGGCATTTTCAAGGAGGCCGGAAGGGCCAGGGAGTACGCAACAGGATTGATCCTACGAAGTACACGAAAAGGTCCAAGGAACCTAGGAGCAAATTTCATGCTGGGGACTTTGAGCCTGATGTTACGAGAAGATAACCAAACCCTCTCACCCACTTGGTAAACAGGGTTGGCACCTCGACATGTATCAGCATAATGCTTGAAACGGTCAGCAGCAGTACCCAGAGCAGATTGAACTTTAACTCAGGTATCACGGATGGAAGCCAGACGGTCATCCAAAGCAGGAATAGCCGTATCAGAAAAAACAGCCGGTAGGACAGTAGGATGCAGGCCATTATTAACAAAAAATGAACTATGCCCAGAGGAGTCATGGTCAGCATTGTTCCTAGCAAACGCGGCCCATGGTAATAATTCGGACCAATTGTCTTGAGTGCTCTTAACGAAACAACGCAAGTATAACTCCTAAGACTGGTTAGCCCTCTCAGCTGTACCATCTGGGGGTGGTAAGAGGATGAAAAAGACAATTCAATCCCCAATTGCTTATTGAAAGCCCTCCAAAACCGGGACACAAACTGAGAACCTCTATCAGATACAATATTGTGAGGAATGCTATGCAGACGGACAATCTCACGTATAAAGACAGTACCAGGTCTTGAGATGACGGTAATTTCTTGAGAGGGATGAAGTGAGCCATTTTAGAAAAACGGTCAACAACCATGAGAATAGTGGTATAACCATTAGAACTAGGAAGTTCTACAATTAAATCCATAGACAAGTGGGACCATGGGACCTCAGGAACGGGAAGCGGTTGTAACAAGCCACAGGGGAGTTTATGAGGTACTTTGGAAACCGCACAAACAGAACAAGCCTGCACATACTCCTTAACATCCTTGCTGAGGGAATCCCACCAGAATGACCTCATGATAGCAGAAGTGGATTTATCAATACCTGGATGACCAGCAGACACATTGTCGTGAAACACCTTCATGATATCAACCCTTTCCCCCAATGGAACGAACAGTTTGTCCTGAGGTTTACCGCAGGGTGCCTGAGACTGAGCCTCCATGATAGAGCCAAGCAGCGGAGAGGACAATGAAAGGATAGTGGAAGCAATGATACATTCCGGGGGAATGATATGGGACTTTTCTTGCTCTTGTATAGATTCAGTATCAAACTGTCTGGATAAGGTGTCGGCCTTGACATTTTTAGAACCAGGTCTCTAAGTTATAAGAAAATTAAAGCGAGAAAGGAAAAGAGACCACCTAGCTTGTCTAAAGGACAATCGTTTAGCATCTCCTATGTAAGCCAGGTTTTTGTGATCAGTAATGATCACAAAAACCCTCTAAAAGATGTCGCCACTCCTTGAGAGTTAGAATAATGGCCAACAATTCCCTTTTGACAATATCATAATTGCGCTCGGCAGGAGACAACTTTCTAGAGAAGTAACCACAAGGATGCAATGGAGTATCCTGGCTCTCCCTCTGGGAGAGAACTGCCCTTACCCCTGTCTCTGATGCATCAACTTCCAGTATGAAAGGTTTACTGGTGTCAGGATGTATCAATATGTCGGCGGAGGCAAACCGCTGTTTGAGAGTTTCAAAGGCTTCTATAGCCTCCTTAGACCATATCGTACTGCTAACCCCCTTGCGTGTCATATTGGTGATGGGGGCTATTACTGAAGAAAATCCATTTATAAACCTTCTGTAATAATTGGCAAAACCAATGAACCTTTGAATTGCTTTCAACCCAGTGGGTAAAGGCCATTGTAGAACCGATTCCAGCTGTTTAGGATCCATCTGAAACCCCAAATCAGAGATATTATATCCCAAAAACTGTACTTCAGATTGTTCAAAAATGCATTTTTCTAATTTACAATAAAGTTGATTCTTTAACAAGGTCTGCAGAACTTGTCTAACGTGATCGTGGTGAGTCTGAATGTCAGGGGAATAAATAAGGATATCATCCAGATAGACCAAGACAAATGAGTAAATGTAATCCCTGAGTACATCATTTATGAAATCTTGGAAAACCGCTGGAGCATTTCACAACCCGAATGGCTTCACTAGATATTCATAGTGTCCACTTCTGGTATTAAATGCAGTCTTCCACTCATGGTTTTCCTTGCTTCTCACTAAATTGTAAGCACTTCTAAGATCAAGCTTAGTAAATACTTTAGCGCCTTGGAGTCTATCAAATAATTCAGCAATAAGAGGAATAGGGTAGGCGTTCTTAATTGTGATTTTGTTCAATGCCCTATAATCGATATATGGGCGCAACTCACCATCTTTTTTAGATACAAAAAAGAATCCTGCCCCAGCAGGCGAGGATGATTTTCGTATGTGGCCTTTATTCAATGAATCCTTAATATATTCCTCCATCACTCTACTCTCCTGAGGTGACAGACTACTCTCCTGAGGTGACAGACTGCTCCCTTAGGTGGCATAGCGCCAGGTAGTAAATTATTGGAACTTAAGGTCTTTGAGGAGGTAGAGTATTCGACTGAGTTTTGCTGAATACTTCTTTAATGTCTTGGTACTGTGTAGGGATTTACGGGTTTTGAGGTGTACTCGTGGGTAATCCAATAGTGCCCACTCTTTTGTCAACATTCAATATACACCTTTCATAACAATCCTTACCCCATTCTAATATTTCCCCATTAGCCCAGTCAATATGAGGGTTATGCTTGTTAAACCATGGAAAGCCTAATATGATCGGACAGGAAGGGAATGCAATAACCTGAAATGTAATCACTTCCTTATGTAAGGCACCAATGGACAGATTAATGGGTAAGGTTTTGTGTGTAATCAATGGTTGTAAGCATAGGCGTGCGCACGGGGTGTGCCGGGTGTGCCTGGGCACACCCTAATCCCCGCGGCCGCCTATGTATTGAGACCGGCAAGGGAGATCTCAGGATCTCCCCTGTCGGCTCATGCAGAGCCGGCGCTATCCGAGCGCCGGCTCTGCTCTCAGCCTCCCTCCCCACCGACCCACAGGAAGGGAGGGAGGCAGGAAAGGACCAGCGAAGCTCTTGCCAGCAGCTCCGCCGGGTTCCTCTCGTGAGATCTGAGCGTTGCCTCAGCAACGCTCAAATCTCGCGAGAGTGAACTCTAGCCCAGCAGGGTAGAGTTCACTCTCCACTGGACCACCAGGGATGGCGGTAGCATGGTCCCCCCTCCCTACATAAGGTAACAAGGGAGGGGGGATATTAACTAAACGGCACCTCACCTCCACTGGACCACCAGGGAAGGCAGCAGGAACAAGAATCCCCCCTCCCTACATAAGGTAAGAAAGGAGGGGGGATATTGAGTCATGTACCCCCACCTCCACCCCCCACAATCACCCACCCACACACATACAGCACACACACCCACACACACAGCACCTACACACATACAGCACCTACACACATACAGCACCCTCACACATACAGCACCCTCACACAGCACCCTCACACATACAGCACCCTCACACAGCACACACACACAGCACCTACACACATACAGCACCTTCACACATACACACACACACACACACAGGACCTACACACATACAGCACTTTCACACATACAGCACACACACACATACAGCACCCACACAGCACACACACACACATACAGCACCTACACACATACAGCACACACACACACACATACAGCACCCACACACACATACAGCACCCTCACACAGCGCACACACACACATACAGCACCCACACACACAGCACCCACACACACAGCACCTACACACACAGCACCTACACACATACAGCACACACACATACAGCACCCACACACACACAGCACACATACAGCACCCATACAGCACCCACACAGCACCTACACACACATATAGCACCCCCACACACACAGCACACATACAGCACACACACAGCACCCACACACAGCACCCACACCCACATACAGCACCCACACCCACATACAGCACCCACACAGCACCCACACACATACAGCACCCTTACACACACACACACACACACACACAGCACCCACACACAAACAGCGCCCTTACACACACACACACACACAGCAGTGTGTGTGTGTGTGTGTATAAATATATATATATATATATATACATACATACATATACACGCGCTGTGTGTTTGTGCTTTAGGGTGCACACCCTAATGCAATAGGCTGCGCACGCCTATGGTTGTAAGAGTGGTCTCCCATCAATAGCTTCAACAGCTAGAGGTGATAGACTCTCTTTGATAGGTATAGTATTACCTTTAACAAATTGAACATTGATGAAGTTTCCAGCGGCACCTGAATCCATCAGGGCTTTGCATGAAAAGTTCTTCTTTTCAAAAGCAATAGAAATATCAAGGAGAAACCTATTTTTATCCATTCCAGAGGACGTTTCCATTACACCTAAGACCTGTCCCCTTAACCCCTTAAGGACCAAACTTCTGGAATAAAAGGGAATCATGACATGTCACACATGTCATGTGTCCTTAAGGAGTTAAGGTGCTTAGGTGCGGTAGTTTTCCGGACATATGGGACAATTGTTTCTCATATGTCCTTTTCTACCACAGTATAGACATAGGCCTTCTTTTCTCCTATGTTGTCTTTCTGCTTCCAACAGTCTACTGACCCCCAACTGCATGGATTCTGGTTTGGAATGTACAGGAAATTCAGGGACAATAGGTTTGGAGAAGTGGAGTGCTAAAGGCATATTCATGTGTCTGTTCTTGTTTCTAGTAACTTCTCTGGTTCACAACCTATTATCAATTTGCATGACAAAAATGATAAATAAAGCTTTTTGGGAAAGTCTTTGGCGGCAATCTCATCTAGCATAGTTTCAGATAGTCCCTTTTTAAGTCCAGTCTACCTCGGAAGCAAAGGTACGAAATTCTATGGCATACTCCGAGATAGACCGGTTCTCTTGTCTGATTTGCATCAAGGCAGTAGAGGCATCTTCCTCCCTGCCTAATGGTTCAAACGTAAGTTTAAATTCCATAATAAACTCCTGGTAATTGTGTGCCATACTCCTATTACTCTACCATAATGGATTGGCCCAAGCTAAAGCTTTACCTTTTAATTGATTCATCAGGTAACCAATTTTAGCTCTGTCTGTGGAAAAAGATCCCGGATAGGCCTCAAAATTATACTCTGGTTAAGGAATCGCCAGCATTCTCGGAAATTACCATCAAAATGCAGAGGAGGAGATAGAGAGATAGTTGGTGCCTTGTATACCATAGGCGGAGGTAAACAAGGCGGAGGTGAGACAGTAGGAGCAGCCGCAGGTTGCAGATGCACTGTACGGGTAAGAAGCTTCCCAAAGGCCTGAGCAAATTGAGCCACGCTGTGATCATTCTCCTCTAGTTTCCTTTCACAAGCAGCTATGTGCTTACACAATTCTACAGGATTTATGGCCATGTCGTAATGTCAGGATTACAGAATGATCCAGCACGTAGACTTGTGTAACACAGAGGATTGATAGGTAACATATACCGGACCTTAGAATGGCCAGATTAACATACCAAAGAATAGTCAGGAATAGCCGAGGTCAAGGGAAACAGAAAGAGACACAACGATAAGGAAAAGCCGGGAGTCAGGGATGCCAGAAAACAGGGAAGTCAAAAACAATGCCAAAGTCAAATAACCAGAATTACCAGAATCAATAACGCGCTCTCGGACAAGCACAAGGGAAACCACGACAGGGCACTGACCAGGATGAGAACTGGGCCTAAATACCCCTCCACTAGATCGGATAGGCTGTAACCGGCCTTTGACCCCAAAGGCAGTTACCAGGTTCCCATTTGCATAATTGCTGCTCTGCATTAACCCTTCTGTGGATTTGGTTGCTGCTCGGCACAACTTTTCCTGTGTGGACAGTAAATGCCATTAACCACATTTTTATAAGTGGATGAATACGTGACACTTAGGGGAAACAAAGAAATACAATTAAAGAATTGTAGATTATATTAAAAATGTGATTAAGCAGGCACTTAACAAGATAATTAATGCACAAACTGAAGGAAAATTATCCTTATAAGGATCACAATAATAAGAAGGAAACCAATTCAGAGACCCGGAAAAAAAGTTATATTAAAGGTAAAGGAAGTTATAAAACACAGAAAGACACATACCTAGGCAATAAACTAGAAACCATTATGTCCAATAAATTGAAAAAAGATAAACATTAAAGAGTAATATATAAAATAAAAGATGAAGATACCTACCTAATGGCCCTAGAAAAAATAGGTGCAGCGTTTTAAAGATTTTACCAGAATTTATATAGTTTACCAGAAGAAACATTAGGTAAGGAAAAAGAGATTGAGAATTTTTTTTGAAAATCTGTCCACGTCAAAAATCCTACCCGACCAACCATAACAGAAGTAGAGGTTAGCAAATCTATAGATAAACTTAAAATAAAGACTGTTCCAGGCCCAGATGGCTTCGCAAACAAATTCTACGAACTAATGAAAGATCAACTAAAAGGGGAACTCACCAATATTTTTAACTATATAATAGAAGCAGGAGTCTGTCGTGGAGAGCTGTGATTGAGATTGAGATTGTTCCAATCCCAAAAGAAGATATAGACTTGGAACATATTCAGGGCAGTCTTTAATATTGATTGGACCCTGGGCAAACATTTGCCTGGGCCCCTTGGACCCTGGCCCCCCATCTCTCGGGCATGCAATCACAACCTCAACTCCAACTAAGTGGCAGAACTAATGTATAGAGTGCCCAAGAATATTTTTCAAGCCTTCCCTGGAAGGGAAGATGGACGAAAAGAAAAAAATCCCCATCTTTCATATAAGTCATGCGATGCTGTGACAGCTGAGGATCTACCATCCTTGCAGGGTTGTGTTTGTGAGCAGTGTTTGTGCATTTGAAGGTAAGCATGTTTTTGTATAGAGTGTATGTGTGCATGTAGGGGTGTATTTGTATGTACTGTTACCATTGGAATGCAGTGGTGTACTTGTGTGTAGTGTTTGCGTTTGAATGCAGGGGTGTGTGTTTGCAGTGTTGATGTTTTAATATAATTTTAGCGTTTTAATACAGGAATGTGTTTGTATGTAATGTTTGTATTTGCATGCAGGGGTGTGTTTGTATGTATTGTTTGCGTTTGCATGCATGGGTGTGTTCGGATGTAGTGTTGTCTTTTAAATGCATATGTACATTTGTGTGTAGTATTGGTGTTTCAGCAAAGGTTTTTTTTTTTTTAATGTAATGTTTGTGTTTGCATGGGTGTGTTTCCATGTTCTGTTTGATTTCTAGGATGTATGTACATACATATTAACACATAAATATACACATTAACATGCAGATACACACACACTCCTTGACACATACTGGCATATACACACATAGACACATATACACCCCTTTGGCACACAGATACATGCAATTTGATACACACACCGACATACACACACTGGCATAGCCACACAGAGACACACACACACATCGACACAGATATGTTCACACACTCAGATACACACATACACAGAGGTACACATGCAGGGTGTATTTGTGTACAGTGCTAGTGATGGAATGTAGGAGTGTATTTGTGTTGGCATTAAAATGCTGGGATGTATGCATTACCACACACTCAGATGGAAACTTACACACCGACACTTACATACACACAGGTACACATACACACTGACCCACGATACACACAGCCAGATACACACACACACACACAACTAGATACACACTTAGTGAGACCCATGTACACAGACATATATAAGTGTCAATTTACATATTTTAATCTCTGCCCTCTAGCAGCTTCTGGATAGCAACTCCCAACAACCTTGGCCAATATAATGCCTCAACTCTGTTCTTACATAGTTAAAATAAATATTTGTCAATGTTTTATTTATTTATATTTAATAGGGCACTGTCTGGTTCATCTAGAAATTTGTAACATGTAGTTATCCCCAGTGTGTTTCATTACAAACACCCACACATGGGTGTTTGGAATGTCTGATGAATAAAAATTACAATATTTAGCCCCCCTCCTGTCTCCTTACCTTTTGGGTTCAGAAGGGTGGCTTTCATGGGGTCCAATGGGAGCTTACTGGCCCAGGCTGATGGGAGTCTGCATTCAGCTGCCCCAGTCCCTCTCCCCCACAATGCTTGCACTCTCCTCCATGTGGTGTGTGACCCCTCCCCAGAGGCACTGAGAAGGAAGTGATCTGTTCTTACTGGGAGGAGGCGATCAGCCCTCACTTTCTCCCAGCATGCCTGGGAAACAAAGAGACTCACAGGGCAGTATGTTAGCTGTGTGTATGTATGTTACGCTGCTAGGGGTGATTTGGGTTGGAACTCAACTGCAGCTTGTAAACTCCCTAATTACAATAGTGAAGAAATGGAGAATCCTTAAGTATCAATACTGTAGCTTTAAGAAAAGAGAGAATCACTGGTAACTTGATTCAACCAAAGTTTTAATAAGTGTTAAACTTAAATGAATTGCATTTAGGCAATAGTGATGTACCGAACTGTCCGCCGGCGAACAGTTCCCGGCGAACTTAGCGTGTTCGCGTTCGCCGCGGCGGGCGGACACATGCGCAGTTCGATCCGCCCCCTATTCGTCATCATTGGGCAAACTTTGACCCTGTGCCTCTCGGTCAGCAGACACATTCCAGCCAATCAGCAGCACTCCCTCCCTTCCACACCCTCCAACCTCCCTCCCAGCATCAATTTTCGATTCATTCTGAAGCTGCATGCTTAGTGAGAGGAGGGAAAGTTTAGCTGCTGCTGATTAGATAGGGGAATTGATAGCTAGGCTAGGGTATTCAGTGTCCACTACAATCCTGAAGGACTCATCTGATCTCTGCTGTAAGGACAGCACCCCAAAAGCCCTTTTTAGGGCTATAACATCAGGCTGCTTTTTTTTTTTTTTTTTTTCCTGTGTAATGTAATTGCAGGTGCCTGCCTGCCAGCTTCTGTGTGAGGTTCACATTGGATACTGTGCCTACTTGCCCAGTGCCACCACTCATATCTGTTTTAACAATTGGTTAAGCTTTAAATTTAAAATAAATAATTTGTTTTCACTGTAATAGAAGAGCAGTTGCCTGCCTGCCAGCTTCTGTGTCAGTGTGTATCATGGTCTCTGTGGACGGGGAACAGTCTCTATTCTGCTCTGTGTCAGTGTGTATCATGGTCTCTGTGGACAGGGAACAGTCTCTATTCTGCTCTGTGTCAGTGTGTATCAGGGGTTTTGAGGACAGGTGTCAATCCATATCTGCCAAGTGACTCTATGTAGGGGTAACAGTCCCTATTCTGCTCTGTGTCAGTGTGTATCATGGTCTCTGTGGACGGTGAACAGTCTCTATTCTGCTCTGTGTCAGTGTGTATCAGGGCAGGGCTTTGAGGACAGGTGTCAATGTTAGGTGATTTCTGCCCTTTATGGATCAACTGTGCAATTTTCCATGGGAGTTTTGCCATGGATCCCCCTCCGGCATGCCACAGCCCAGGTGTTAGTCCCCTTGAAACAACTTTTCCATCACTTTTGTGGCCAGAAAGAGTCCCTGTTGGTTTTAAAATTCGCCTGCCCATTGAAGTCAATGGCGGTTCGCGCGGTTCGCGAACATTTGCGGAAGTTCGCGTTCGCCGTTTGCGAACCGAAAATTTCGGGTTCGCGACAACACTATTAGGCAACAATCCAATAATAAGAATTGCAAGTAATTCAACAACACAAAGTTCAGTATTAAGTATTTCTTCAGAGATGCATTAAGTAACATTAGTTCATGAGAATAATCTTCAATAGGAACAATAATCAATTAGCTGAGAATAGTTGCAAAGCAAGAACAGTTCATAGTGAATAAGCATGATGGGAGTTGTCCTTCATGAGATTAGTAACTTGTAGCAATGAATATATTTGCAGAGCAAGAAACAGTTCATAGTGAATAAGCATGATGGGAGTTGTCCTTCATGAGATTAGTAACTTGTAGCAATGGAAGTATTTGCAATGCAAGAAACAGTTTATAGAATAAATGATTTTGTAATCAATTAGCTGAAAGATATACTTAAGGTTTATATGGGTAGTCCTCCAATAGTCCAGACATATTGTCCACTTGTAAAGTAGCAAAGTTTCCTTTCTCCAGTAATCCTTTATGGCTTGCAGCAATCCTTGCATTTGCTCAAAGACTGGAAGGGTTAGTCTGGTGCAAGTTTCCCAGTAGCTGAGCCTATGGAGCTCCAGGTCAGCTCACACGTTAGCTCAAACAATCAATCACCAAGCCCCCTCCCTCTGGCCCACTCTCCCTAAATACTGTCAGAGCTGTGTCAGAGGGGGGTGGAGTCAGGCTCCTCACTGCTGAGAACTTAACCCTGAAGTGTTACTCCATGACAATGTATTCAGCCACCCCCATATTACAGGGGCCCAGTCCAGAGCAGTATTAAAGAGCTGTGGCCCCTGATTACCTCTGGTGCAGCAGGGGGCCCATGGGGCAGCTGCCTTAGGCCCCCCAGCAGTAACTGGGTCCGGGGCAGCTGCCCCTTTTGCCCCTCCTTAAAGACGGCCCTGAACATATTGGTAATTACAGACCCTTATCATTAATCAATACAGATATTAAAATACTATCTTACATTCTTGCTGACAGATTAAAAATAGTAATATCACAATTAATCAATAATGACCAAGTTGGATTCATACCAGGGAGGTCCCCAATTAACAATCTCAGAAAACTAATACAAATATTAGAAGAAACAGAGAACAATGGAATGCCTCTAATCTTTCTGTAAATAGGCGCAGAGAAAGCGTTTGACAAGGTTGGATGGGGTTTCATGTTCGCTACTTTATTTTTATTTTTTTATATATTCTTTTAATCCATTTCTTACAAAAATACATACATTGAAAGAACCGCATTAGTTCAGTTCCATCCTTACATAATACAAAACATTTTACAATAGACAAACACATTACGCCATTATCTGCGGGAGAGGGCTCAGGAGAAAAGTCTGTCATAGCTCAGGACTCTAACTCTGCTAACAATAAAAAATATTAATGTATAACAGTATGGTTTATAGCCTAGTTTCTATTTTATTGACCCAACTTTGCCAAAGGTCCCTTCTTTTGGGGGCATTTAGATATGGTATGCTCAGATCTCTTTCCATCCATATCTGAAGAAGGATTTGTTCTTTAATAACATCCCAATGGACGGCTTGATTGGATTTCCAATTCCGTGCAAGAACAATTTTGAATGCAATAAAACAATGGATAATAAAGCATCTCTCTCTGTATAACATATTTGGCCATTGCATGTGAAGCAAGACTACCTCTGGTTTCATTTCTAACTCTATTCCAGTTATATCCTTTATAAATCTTAGCATTCTCTTAATAGAGATCTGAATGTTTGGGCAACTCCACCAAATGTGGATAAATGATCCTTCCTCTTTATCACACCTCCAACACCTAGAAGAAACTCCAGGATACATCCCCGATAGCTTACTAGGAACTAAATACCATCTGTATATGACCTTGTCATGGGTTTCTAACAAGTTTAAACATTGAACCTGTCGACGAGTATTAATTATAGCTTAACACCAATCCTCCTGATCCAAAAAGCAATTCAGATCTTTTTCCCATTTAGTCTTCTGGGGGAAACTAGCTACTACGTTAGTATTTCTAATCACCTCTATTGCTTTAGCTAGAACTTTCGGTACAGTCTGATTTGAAAATATGTGTTTTATCATTATAACCGCTTTTCCGGACTCTTTAATAAGATGCTTTAATAAGATAACATGTTCGCAACTTTAAACCAGTTCGGAATCACTGGACCAATTTCACAAGACGTGTCCGCTTTCTACAGCTCTCCATCAGCTAAGTTAACAGGATCAGGATTCATATCACAAAACTTCAATACCGAAAATGGGACCAGACAAGGGTGCCCTCTTTCCCCTTTACAGTATGTAATGGTGTTAGAACCCCTAGCGATTTTAATAAGACGAAACAAAAAAATCTAAGGATTCCCGAATTTGCTAGGACAAACCAAATTAAATATTTATGCAGATGATATCTTACTAACATTAGAAGAACCAAACATCTCAGTCCAAGAACTATTGAATGACATAAACAACTATTCTAAAGTCTCAGGATACAAAATAAACCTTGTGAAATCAACATTTATAGCTAAAAATATGAACAAAAGGATAATTACATTTCTTGTACAAGACATTGGCCTCCCCCAAAACAACTACAGGCTAAAATATTTGGGCATCTCTATAACCTCAGACCTAAAAGATTTAATAGAAGTCAATTTCCTACCCGTACTAAAACAAACTAATAAAAACTTAAGGGACTGGAAAGGCATGGGCATATATTTTGCCAAAATGGCTGTACTTGTGGAGAATGATTCCTATTAACTTGTCAGAAAACTGGCTGTCTTTACTGCACACCTGATTTTGTAAATTCATATTGGGGGGGGGGGGGGGGGGGCAGAAAACAATGAGGTAAAATTAATGTTTTGGCCAGATCAGGGCAGGACAGAGGCTTTGGGTGCCCAGAAATGTTATTATGTGGAACATAATCTCAAACCCTTCAACCAAATTATGAAGGAATGTAACATTCCCCTCCAGTGAAACGTTCAATTATCTGCAAATTAAGAGTTTCTTATCAGAACACCTCTATAAAAGCAAGGGGGAGAATACCATAAACCGTATACATCTATTTGAACTAAAGAATTATAAAAATCTACTGGCAAAATGTGCTAAACCGATGGCACTGATTAATAAATGGGAAAAAGAACTACAAGTACATATAGAAGAAGAAGAATGGATAAGTTCTTTAAACAAACTCAATCAAAATATACACTGCTTAAACCCTAGAGAAAGCCAATTTAAACTATCAAATAGATGGTACCTAACACCGAAACGCTTAAAGAAAATCTTCCCAGAGTTATCAGATAAATGATGGAAATGCAATATTAATTAAGATAATTTGATCCACATCTGGTGGCAGTGCACACCCATAAACAAATTTTGGAAAGAAGTAATTAAGATAATACACTGCTCAAAAAAAATAAAGGAAACACTTAAAACACACACTGTAACTCCAAGTCAATCACACTTCTGTGAAATCAAACTGTCCACTTAGGAAGCAACACTGAGTGACAATCAATTTCACATGCTGTTGTGCAAATGGGATAGACAACAGGTGGAAATTATAGGCAATTAGCAAGACACCCCCAATAAAGGAGTGGTTCTGCAGGTGGTGACCACAGACCACTTCTCAGTCCTATGCTTCCTGGCTGATGTTTTGGTCACATGTGAATGCTGGCAGTGCTTTCACTCTAGTGGTAGCAAGAGACGGAGTCTACAACCCATACAAGTGGCTCAGGTAGTGCAGCTCATCCAGGATGGCACATCAATGGGAGCTGTGGCAAGAAGGTTTGCTGTGTCTGTCAGCATAGTGTCAAGAGCATGGAGGCGCTACCAAGAGACAGGCCAGTACATCAGGAGACATGGAGGAGGCCGTAGGAGGGCAACAACCGAGCAGCAGGACCGCTACCTCTGCCTTTGTGCAAGGAGGAACAGGAGGAACACTGCCAGAGCCCTGCAAAATGACACCCAGCAGGCCACAAATGTGCATGTGTCTGCTCAAATGGTCAGAAACAGATTCCATGAGGGTGGTATGAGGGCCCGACGTCCACTGGTGGGGATTGTGCTTACAGCCCAACACCGTGCAGGACGTTTGGCATTTGCCGGAGAACACCAAGATTGGCAAATTCGTCAATGGTGCCCTGTGCTCTTCACAGATGAAAGCAGGTTCACACTGAGCACATGTGAATGACGTGACAGAGTCTGGAGACGCCATGGAGAACGTTCTGCTGCCTGCAATATCCTCCAACATGACCGGTTTGGCAGTGGGTCAGTAATGGTGTGGGGTGGCATTTCTTTGGGAGGCTGCACAGCCCTCCATGTGTTTGCCAGAGGTAGCCTGACTGCCATTATGTACCGAGATGAGATCCTCAGACCCCTTGTGAGACCATATGCTGGTGCAGTTGGCCCTGGGTTCCTCCTAATGCAAGACAAAGCTAGACCTCATGTGGCTGGAGTGTGTCAGCAGTTCCTGCAAGATGAAGGCATTGATGCTATGGACTGGCCCGCCCGTTCCCCAGACCTGAATCCATTTGAGCACATCTGGGACATCATGTCTCGCTCCATCCACCAATGTCACGTTGCAACACAGACTGTCCAAGAGTTGGCAGATGCTTTAGTCCAGGTCTGGGAGGAGATCCCTCAAGAGACCATCCGCCACCTCATCAGGAGCATGCACAAGTTAGGGACTTTAACTTGTGGCTTTGTGAATGGTGTCGGGAGCAAGGATTTGGCTTTATTGCTCATGGTAGCTCTGTTTGGAATGGAAATAAACTGTACAAAAAGATGGTTTGCATCTTTCTCAAAAGGGAACAAATGTTCTCAGTGAGCAGTTCAGAGGTTTTGCTAGGATGTATTTAAACTAGGAGGGGGGGCAAAAGGGTGATAAAACATCAATCCAATTGTCCCCCAAAACAAGGACAGAAGGTGCCTGTAGCAAGTGTGTTAAAAAATGATAAGCTTAGAGTCATGTCTACAAATGCTCGCAGTTTAGGGAATAAGATCCATGAACTTGTGGCAATAATGGCAACTGATAGTGTAGATTTAGTCGCTGTTACTGAGACATGGTATAATGAGAAAAATGACTGGGACATAGCAATACCAGGGTACTCTTTATATAGAAAAGACAGGGAAGGCAAGAAAGGGGGAGGGGTGGCCCTGTATGTAAAGAATAGCATAAAATCTAGCCTAATAAAGGTTAGTGAGGCGAACATAGAGTCTGTTTGGGTTACGTTAGAATTTGGTAATCACACAGTAACTCGTGTAGGTGTGATTTATAGGCCCCCAGGACAAATTGAAGAGTTAGATAATCTACTAGTTGAAGAAATAGCTAAAATGACAATGAAGGGGGAAGTTATCATCATGGGTGACTTTAATCTTCCTGATATAAATTGGAAAACAAAAATAGCTACTTGTGCCAGGAGCACACATATTCTAAACTCCCTACTGGGATTGTCTCTAAAACAAGTCGTTGATGAGCCAACTCGTAAAGAGGCCATACTAGATTTAGTGTTAACAAATGGAGATTTGGTATCAGATATTACTGTAGGTGAAAGTTTAGGATCCAGTGATCATCGGTCAGTGTGGTTTAATATAAGAACAGTGACTGAGTCACTGTCAGGATCGGGACAGGGATCCAACACGCAGAGTACAAAGAGTGGAAAGGTACGTATACCGGGCCTTAGAATGGCCGGACTAACGTACCGAGAGTAATAAAGAATAGTCAGAGACGAGCCGAGGTCGAGGGAACGAGAAGACAGATAAGCGAGAGACAAGCCGGGTCAAGGGATAACAGAGAAGCAGGGTAGTACAACGAGCCGAGTCAAAACCAATAGAGCAAACTAGAATACCAGAGCACTGAGTGACTAGACAAGCTAGAACCACGACAGGGCAATGAGC
Source organism: Pelobates fuscus (assembly GCF_036172605.1). Classification (NCBI taxonomy): domain Eukaryota; kingdom Metazoa; phylum Chordata; class Amphibia; order Anura; family Pelobatidae; genus Pelobates; species Pelobates fuscus. Next base: position 159,097,512 of record NC_086322.1, on the reverse strand, counting down.
TGAAGTAAGGAGTAAGCTTAAATACCCTGGCTCTGGATGGAAATCACGCCTCTGACAAGTACCGATAGGATATCGGACATTTGAGTGACAGGTCGCTCGTGATAGCGTCATGACGTCACGTATTGAGCGTCCTGCTAGAAAAGGACGTGGATTCCTCGCGGCCGGTGTTTAAGTGACTGGATGAACCGCGAGGAACGGAGGAAACAGCTCGCCTGGACGGATAAACCACCAAGTCTCTACCTCCCTTAGAGGTAGAGGCCTCAGGTACCCTGACAGTACCCCCCCTCTCAGATACGCCCACCGGGCGGAATGAACCGGGGCGAGATGGGAAGCGGAGGTGAAATGCTCTGCGAAGGCGAGAAGCATGAACGTCCTCCTGAGGTACCCAACTCCTCTCCTCAGGACCATATCCCCTCCAGTTGACCAGATATTGCAATTTTCCCCTTGAAATTCTGGAGTCAATGATGGAGCTGACCTCGTACTCCTCCCGACCCTCCACCTGAACAGGACGAGGCGAGGAGACCTTAGAGGAGAATTTGTTGCAAATAAGAGGTTTCAACAAGGAGACATGAAAAGAGTTAGGAATGCGTAAGGCAGGTGGCAGAGCAAGGCGATACGCAACGAGTGAGAACCCTGTAAGGACCTATGTAGCGAGGAGCAAATTTCATAGATGGAACTTTTAGGCGAATATTCTTAGTACTCAACCATACCCTATCCCCAGGAACAAAAACAGGAGCCGCTCTTCTATGTTTGTCAGCGTGTTTCTTGAACAGCGAGGAACTATGTAATAGAATTTGCCGAGTCTGATCCCATAATTTCTTCAGGTTGGCGACATGATCATCAACCGACGGTATCCCCTGAGAAGAGGAAACCGAAGGAAAAATCGAAGGATGAAAGCCATAGTTCATGAAGAAAGGGCTAGAGCGAGTTGAATCGCAAACAAGGTTATTGTGTGCGAACTCCGCCCAAGGAATCAGACCGACCCAATCGTCCTGGTGTTCGGAAACAAAGCAACGCAGATACTGTTCGATCTTTTGATTAGTACGTTCAGCAGCTCCGTTAGACTGAGGGTGATAGGCAGAGGAGAAGTTCAATTTGATGCCCATTTGAGAACAAAAGGATCTCCAGAAACGTGAGACAAATTGAGAACCTCTATCAGAAACAATCTCCGAAGGAATCCCATGTAGGCGAAAAACCTCTCTCGCAAAAATCTCCGCCAATTCAGGAGAAGTCGGAAGTTTAGGTAATGGCACGAAATGGGCCATCTTAGTAAATCTATCCACCACCGTGAGAATAACAGTCTGTCTCTTGGAAGCAGGCAAATCAACGATAAAGTCTATGGACAAACAGGACCAAGGTTTCTCAGGAATGTCCAAGGGGTGTAACAGGCCACATGGAGATGCATGAGGTAGTTTAGTCTTGGCACAAGTCTCACAAGCTGCGACGAACTCCTCAATATCTTTTCGAAGTGAAGGCCACCAGAAATCCTTGGATATCAGAGAGTATGTCTTGCGAATACCAGGATGGCCAGCTATTTTACTTTCATGAAAACATTGTAAGAGCTCCAGTTGAAGTTCAGGAGGAACAAAGTTTCTTCCCTCAGGAGTGTTTCCGGGAGCTAGATGTTGTGACTTCAAGATCTGGTCAAGTAGCGGAGAATGAATTTTGAGACTGGTATTAGCAATAATATTGCATTTGGGTACAATGGAGAACAAAAGTGGTTCAACTGAAGCAGAGGGCTCATATTGGCGAGATAGCGCATCGGCTTTAGAATTCTTTGACCCAGGTCTGTAAGTCAGAACGTAATTGAAATGGGTAAGAAACAACGACCAACGAGCCTGCCTGGAGGACAGACGCTTGGCCTCTCCGATATAAGACAAGTTTTTGTGGTCTGTCAGAATGGTAACAGGATGTAATGTACCTTCCAATAAATGTCTCCATTCTTTCAAAGCCTTGATAACCGCTAGTAATTCTCTGTCACCAATGTCATACCTGCTTTCAGTACCGGTCAATTTTTTAGAGAAAAATCCACATGGATGTAATGGTTTATCAACACCCAACCTTTGAGATAGGACAGCACCTAAACCAGTCTCTGATGCGTCTACCTCAAGTAAAAAAGGCAGAGAAGTGTCGGGGTGCACTAAAATTGGAGCGGAAGCGAAAAGCTCCTTGAGAGTCTTGAACGCAAGGAGAGCTTCAGTAGTCCAATTCTTAGTATCAGCCCCCTGTTTGGTCATGTTAGTGATAGGTGCAATAATGGAAGAATAGCCCTTAATAAAGCGCCTATAATAATTAGAAAAACCAATAAATCTCTGTACGGCTTTAAGACCTTTGGGTAAAGGCCACTCTAGAATGGATTGGAGCTTATCCGGATCCATCTTAAATCCCTCCCCAGAGATCACATAGCCGAGAAAGGTTACTTGGGTTTGATCAAAGCTACATTTCTCCAACTTGCAGTACAAGCCATGCTGGAGAAGCTTGTGCAAAACCCTCCTGACTTGTTTGTGATGAATCTCAATCTCACTAGAATGAATGAGTATATCATCTAGGTATACAATGACGCAATCTTGCTGAAATTCCCTAAGAACCTCATTTATCAGATCTTGGAATACAGCTGGTGCATTGCATAACCCAAAAGGCATGACAGTATATTCATAGTGACCATATCAAGTATTGAATGCCGTCATCCACTCATGTCCCTGCTGGATTCTCACCAAGTTATATGCCCCTCTGAGGTCTAACTTGGTGAAAATCGTAGAGCCCTTCAAACGATCGAAGAGTTCGGTAATCAAGGGAATCGGGTAGGCATTTTTAATGGTTATCTTATTTAGGCCTCGATAATCAATACAAGGTCTCAAAGAACCATCCTTCTTTTTAACAAAAAAAAATCCAGCCCCGGCAGGGGAGGAGGACCTTCTAATGAATCCCTTGTCTAAATTTTCGTGAATATACTCCTCTAGAACTGAGTTCTCTTTCGTAGATAACGGGTATACATGACCTCTGGGCGGCATGGTACCAGGGAGTAGGTTAATTTTGCAATCAAAGGACCTGTGTGGAGGTAAGGTATCGGCTTTCTTTTTGTCAAATACAGCCTTTAAATCTAGATACTGAGACGGAATTTGTGTCTCTGTAGGGTTGTCAGAGTTAGCCGATGTGTTGGTTAAGCCGAGGGGTGAGACCTTCCGCAAGCATTTCTCTTGACAATTCTGTCCCCACGAAACTATCTCCCCTGACTCCCAATTAATAATAGGGTTATGTCTCCTCAACCAGGAGTACCCCAGAACTATGGGAATAGACGGAGAAGAAATGAGCAGTAAGGATATGTCTTCTCTATGTAGGATGCCAACAGTTAAGTTAATCGGTATGGTCTCATGGAAAATAACAGGCTCAAGTAACGGTCTACCATCGATGGCCTCAACAGCCAGTGGTGTCTCTTTTAACTGGGATGGAATAGCATGCTTGGCAGCAAAACCCTGATCTATAAAGCTCTCAGCAGCTCCAGAATCGATTAGTGCCATAGTCTTAACTACTCCCTTCTCCCACTTTAAAGAAACGGGTAACAGAAGCCTGAGCTCTTTGTAGTTGTGAATAGAGGACAAAGTAGAAACACCCAAGGCCTGTCCTCTAGAGGAACTTAGGTGCGAGCGTTTCCCGAACGATTGGGACAATTTAGGCGTAAATGACCCCTGACTCCACAATACATACATAAACCCTCCCTTCTCCTGTACTGTCTCTCCCTTTCAGTGAGATGAGTACTGCCTATCTGCATAGGTTCAGGAATACGTAAGTCTTCGAACTCAGAGATTTGAAAGGTAGGCGCTAGTTTAAAGGAGGGTCTACGGGTCCTATCTCGAGTGTTCTGCCTCTCTCTTAAGCGTTCATCAATACGAGATATAAAAGAAATTAAATCCTCCAAATTTTCAGGGAGTTCTCTAGTAGCGACCTCGTCAAGAATTACATCAGATAACCCATTCAGAAACACATCTATATAAGCCTGTTCGTTCCACTTAACTTCTGACGCCAAGGACCTGAACTCTAGTGCATAATCCACAAGTGTTCGATTGTCCTGTCTAAGGCGCAACATTAATCTAGCTGCATTGACCTTTCTACCAGGGGGGTCAAAAGTTCTTCTAAACGCAGCTACAAAGGCATTATAATTATAGACTAGTGGATTATCATTCTCCCATAAAGGATTGGCCCATCTCAAAGCTTTTTCAATGAGTAGAGTAATAATAAATCCAACCTTTGCTCTATCTGTAGGATAAGAGCGGGGTTGTAATTCGAAATGGATGCTAATCTGGTTTAGAAAACCACGACACTTCTCCGGTGACCCGCCATAACGTACTGGTGGGGTAATACGGGAAGAAGCACCTACAGTGGCTACCTCTAGACCTGAGACTGCAGGAGAAATAGAAGGAGTACGTGTCTCCTCAGGTGGATTACTAGCACGAGACAAAAGTGCCTGTAGTGCCAAAGCCATCTGATCCATCCTATGCTCCATGGCGTCAAACCTGGGATCCGAAGAACCAAGCTGACTGTTTGTACCTGCAGGATCCATTGGCCCTGTCGTAATGTCAGGATCGGGACAGGGATCCAACACGCAGAGTACAAAGAGTGGAAAGGTACGTATACCGGGCCTTAGAATGGCCGGACTAACGTACCGAGAGTAATAAAGAATAGTCAGAGACGAGCCGAGGTCGAGGGAACGAGAAGACAGATAAGCGAGAGACAAGCCGGGTCAAGGGATAACAGAGAAGCAGGGTAGTACAACGAGCCGAGTCAAAACCAATAGAGCAAACTAGAATACCAGAGCACTGAGTGACTAGACAAGCTAGAACCACGACAGGGCAATGAGCTGAAGTAAGGAGTAAGCTTAAATACCCTGGCTCTGGATGGAAATCACGCCTCTGACAAGTACCGATAGGATATCGGACATTTGAGTGACAGGTCGCTCGTGATAGCGTCATGACGTCACGTATTGAGCGTCCTGCTAGAAAAGGACGTGGATTCCTCGCGGCCGGTGTTTAAGTGACTGGATGAACCGCGAGGAACGGAGGAAACAGCTCGCCTGGACGGATAAACCACCAAGTCTCTACCTCCCTTAGAGGTAGAGGCCTCAGGTACCCTGACAGTCACACCACACAAAAACAAAAGTTTTAGACTTTAGAAAAACAGACTTTTCCAAAATTAGAATATGTGTAAAGGAGTCATTATCAGACTGGAGCAATTTAAATGGAGTCCAAAAGAAATGGGATTATTTAAAAGTTGCACTACTGAAGGCAACAGAAAATAGCATTAGGCTTGTCAGTAAAAGCAAAAAATTCAAGAAACCACTGTGGTACTCCACAGATGTAGCCAAAATAGTAAAAAACAAAAAGTTAGCATTTAGTAATTATAAAAAAACCCAGAGTGAGGAAGACAGAATGACCTATAAGATTAGGCAGAAAGAGGCTAAGCAAGTTATAAGAGCTTCCAAATCACACACAGAAGAGAAAATAGCACAGTCAGTAAAAAAGGGGGACAAAACCTTTTTTAGATACATAAATGAGAAAAGAAAAGTAAAACAAGGATTAGTTAGATTAAAAACAAAAGAAGGAAGGTATGTAGATGAGGATAAAGGTCTAGCTGACTGCCTCAATGAATATTTTTGTTCGGTATTTACAGATGAAAATGAAGGAAAGGGACCTCAGTTAAGAAAAAGGATAAATGAGTCATTTATTACACGTGAGTTTACAGAGGAAGAGGTTCTATTTCAACTGTCAAAAGTAAAGACAAATAAGTCAATGGGACCTGATGGAATACACCCAAAGCTATTAAAAGAGCTTAGTGGTGTACTAGCAAAACCATTAACAGATTTATTTAACCAATCATTGATAACAGGAGTAGTCCCAGAAGATTGGAAGTTAGCGAATGTTGTGCCCATTCACAAGAAAGGTAATAGGGAGGAGTCGGGCAACTATAGGCCAGTAAGCCTAACTTCAGTAGTGGGGAAAGTGATGGAAACCATGTTAAAGGATAGGATTGTTGAACATCTAAAAACACATGGATTTCAAGATCAGAGACAACATGGGTTTACTTCAGGGAGATCATGCCAAACTAATCTTATTGATTTTTTTGATTGGGTAACTAAAATTATAGATCAGGGTGGTGCAGTAGACATTGCTTACCTCGATTTCAGTAAGGCTTTTGACACTGTTGCACATAGAAGGCTTATCAACAAACTACAATCTTTGAGTTTGGATTCCAATATTGTTGAATGGGTAAGGCAGTGGCTGAGTGACAGGCAACAGAGGGTTGTAGTCAATGGAGTATATTCAAAGCTTGGGCTTGTCACCAGTGGGGTACCTCAGGGATCTGTACTTGGACCCATTCTCTTTAATATTTTTATTAGTGATATTGCAGAAGGTCTTGATGGTAAGGTGTGTCTTTTTGCGGATGATACTAAGATATGTAACAGGGTTGATGTTCCAGGAGGGATAAGCCAAATGGAAAATGATTTAGGTAAACTAGAAAAATGGTCAGAGTTGTGGCAACTGACATTTAATGTGGATAAGTGCAAGATAATGCATCTTGGACGTAAAAACCCAAGGGCAGAGTACAGAATATTTGATAGAGTCCTAACCTCAACATCTGAGGAAAGGGATTTAGGGGTGATTATTTCTGATGACTTAAAGGTAGGCAGACAATGTAATAGAGCAGCAGGAAATGCTAGCAGAATGCTTGGTTGTATAGGGAGAGGTATTAGCAGTAGAAAGAGGGAAGTGCTCATGCCATTGTACAGAACACTGGTGAGACCTCACTTGGAGTACTGTACACAGTACTGGAGACCCTATCTTCAGAAGGATATTGATACCTTAGAGAGAGTTCAAAGAAGGGCTACTAAACTGGTTCATGGATTGAAGGATAAAACTTACCAGGAAAGGTTGAAGGATCTTAACATGTATAGCATGGAGGAAAGACGAGACAGGGGGGATATGATAGAAACATTTAAATACATAAAGGGAATCAACACAGTAAAGGAGGAGACTATATTTAAAAGAAGAAAAACTACCACAACAAGAGGACATAGTCTTAAATTAGAGGGACAAAGGTTTAAAAATAATATCAGGAAGTATTACTTTACTGAGAGGGTAGTGGATGCATGGAATAGCCTTCCAGCTGAAGTGGTAGAGGTTAACACAGTAAAGGAGTTTAAGCATGCGTGGGATAGGCATAAGGCTATCCTAACTATAAGATAAGGCCAGGGACTAATGAAAGTATTTAGAAAACTGGGCAGACTAGATGGGCCGAATGGTTCTTATCTGCCGTCACATTCTATGTTTCTATGTTTCTATGTTGTAAGGAGGTCATACAGGCACGAGGAGGCCACACAAACTACTGAGCCTTATTTTGACTTGTTTTAAGGACATTACATCAAAGTTGGATCAGCCTGTAGTGTGTTTTTCCATTTTAATTTTGAGTGTGTCTCCAAATCCAGACCTCCATGGGTTGAAAATTTTGATTTCCATTTTTTAATTTGTGTGTGATTTTGTTGTCAGCACATTCAACTATGTAAAGAACAAAGTATTTCAGAAGAATATGTAATTCATTCAGATCTAGGATGTGTTATTTTTGTATTCCCTTTATTTTTTTGAGCAGTGTATATCAAACAACAGAAATAAAATAACCTCTTAAGTCTGAAGTGGTGTTACTAAACATGAACTGGCCAAATATGACAAAAAGAACATTAATGTTAATATTACACATAATCACAGCAGCTAAATTACTCTTAGTACGAACTTGGAAAACCAAGATAATTTCATACACCAATGAACGAATAAAACAAGTTACCGTATATACTTGAGTATAAACCGACCCGAATATAAGCCAAGGCCCCTAATTTTACCCCAAAAAACTGGGAAAACTTATTTACTCAAGTATAAGACTAGTGTGGGAAATGCAGCAGCTACTGGTAAATTTCTAAATAAAATTAGATCCTAAAAAAATTATATTAATTGAATATTTATTTACAGTGTGTGTGTATATAATGAATGCAGTGTGTGTGTATGAATGCAGTGTGTGCGTATGAATGCAGTGTGTGTGTATTAGTGCAGTGTGTGTGTGTATGAGTGCAGTGTGTGTGTGTATGAGTGCAGTGTGTGTGTGTATGAGTGCAGTGTGTGTGTATGAATGCAGTGTGTGTGTGTGTGTGTATGAATGCAGTGTGTGTGTGAGTGCAGTGTATGTATATGAATGCAGTGTGTGTATATGAATGAAGTGTGAGTGTGTGTGATGCAGTGTGTGTTTGTGTAGGTGTTGGTGGGGGGTGGGCATTTTGATTATTGTTATTTTATTAATTATTATTTTAATCATTTTTTTTGTTCTATTATTATTTATTTTATTAATTATTATTTTAATTTTGTATTTGTTATATTGTTATTCTTTTTAAATTATTATTCTTTTTAATATTGTATTATTATATTTATTTTTTTCGTCCCCCCTCCCTGCTTGATACATGGCAGGGAGGGGGACTCTCCTTCCCTGGTGGTCCAGTGCATTGGCAGTTCAGTAGGGGGGCTGTCAGAGAGCACTTACCTCTCCTGCAGCCACTGTCAGCTCCCTCCTCCTCCGCGCTGGTCCGGTCAGCTCCCCTGTCAGCTCACAGTGTAAGTCTCACGAGAGCCGCACTATGACCCCGCGGCTCTCGCGAGACTTACACTGGGAGCTGACAGAGGTGCTGAACGGACCGATAGAGATCTTCTCTATCCCTTAATCTCTGGGTAGGGGAATAGTATCTACTTCCCTGAACACCTCCTCTGTTACTACTGTCATTCCCTCCAAGACTTTCTCTATAGCCACCTCTGTAACCATCTCGTAACCTTCTCTCTTGTCTTATCTATAACTTGCTTTATATTCCCTCTGTGGGCAGTCACTTTTCCAATATCCTTCCTCTCTACAATAAGCACAGTGATTCCTACTTCCTCCCTTACTCAGCCTATTCTAAACTCCTCTATTCACCTCCCTTCCCTGTCTCTCTACACTTATAGCTAGCATATCTGCCTTCATCCTCATTTTACGTTCTTCCTCCTGCTTTGTTTCAATCTCCCTGTTCATATACACCTGACTTGCAATTTCCATTAACTGTGATATGGACATTCCTACAAATCCCTTTAACTTTAGCAATTTTCTTTTGATATCACCTTGGGTCTGGCTGACAAATGCTGAGTTGTTCATTCGAGAGTTCTCAGGGGCCTCTGGATTAAAAGGAGTATATAATCTATATGACTCCAGCAATCTCTCATAGAAAGCACTAGGTGACTCGTCTGCTTTCGTAAAGGAATTATGGGTCTTCCAATTAAACAGATCAGTCATGGTGAACGGGACATAAACAAATACAGGGTCTGCCAACTGTAATTGGCCATTAATATCAATGTGTGGGGGACCAGGGGTAAGCTGTAGTGGCATTTGTAAATGTCAAAGTTGGAGGGCACCGGTCATTTGTCAGGTTAGGGTGGGACTTAGATAGGGTTGTTTAGTCATAGGTTCCGGTCGGGGAGTGGTGAGGTAGGTGGAAATGGATAAATTAATTTTACTGGTCAGTAACTTGGTTAACAAAATGTTTCAGACAGGGCTAGGAGGAGCCTGACCAGTAACCAAAAATGGTAAAAGTGTATTCCAGCGTCCTATACCATTGACCATTTCATCCAGTTGTATTTCAAAACTAATTTACTGTTACTAAAGGCACACAAGGCTCAGTAATTATAGTGTTATGTCAGTGGTTATGGTGTTTTCAGTGATTATGGTATTGTCAGTGGTTATGGTGTTTTCAGTGGTTATGGTATTATCAGTGGTTATGGTGTTTTAAGTGGTTATGGTGTTATCAGTGGTTATGGTGTTTTCAGTGATTATGGTATTGTCAGTGGTTATGGTGTTTTCAGTGATTATGGTATTGTCAGTGGTTATGATGTTTTCAGTGGTTATGGTATTATCAGTGGTTATGGTATTGTCAGTGGTTATGGTATTGTCAATGGTTATGGTATTGTGTAATTGCTGATAATTATCTGATTCAGTGGATCAGAGTTACTGTTATTAAGAATTCCCCTCACAATTTTGACTGCTAATAATAAAACTGAACAATAATAATAAAAAAACACTAAAACACCCTTCCACCAAAAATGGCCTCAGGGTACAAGAACCAGTTGGGGGGTAGGTAGGCACAGAGAGCACAGGTGGACATACCAGTTGCACCAGTTCTTGCTAAAGAATTGAGTTGAGGGATGGTCAGATGGGTCAGATTCCATTGGGGATGGACAAACCAGTTTTTGGTAACCATCTAGTAACACAAACTGTTTTAAACAGTCAAAATATGGAAACTGGTCATAGAATTCAAACATAATAGATAGAGCCACATGTACACGCTGCACTAGATTTAAATCAAGACAGATTACCACAGAGGCCATTCTCTACTACATAAGGTAGCCAATTTAACCCCAAAATCACACACATTATATCCCTTTTTAAAGTTATTTAGCATACATTCTAAGGGATCAACAATCTTTGAATTCTTGCGCATCCATACTTAGCAACGGAGCGTCTAATTCAAAGAAACACAACAAACACACCTCCAACAGTCACACTCGTTTCCCTGGCAACAGCACCATGTGGCACAGTTACTAGGTCAAACTCATACAACAAAACATACAGGGAATTCCCGTACACACACAGCTGTTACACCAGTCAGTAAATAACTAATACTGTGCCCTTTGGCGAAACTATACAGTCACCGACGCTATAATTCCCTATATCTGAATTACCCATCTATAACATACCCCAGTAACATCGTCTTTACAAACAGTAGTTATAGTACGGTTAGCATAGGTTAGAGTACAATTTAAAGTCACAGTTCAATTAGTAGTGGTTATGGTGTTAAACATACAACATAGACAACAGTTATTAGTAGTTATTTACAATATCAGTAGTTATTATACATGGTTATGGTACCGTGCGCTATAATACAGTTACACACTATTCACACTCTCGCTAGACGGCAGAGCTCACGCTATCTGGCAAGATCTGGCAAGATCTCCTGGACAACAGACCAGTGGCGCCGAGACGAAAGGAGGTCCACGCAGAAGTTCAGGGGTGCAGCCGTAGAGAACGTGGGCAAATATAGACCGTCTCACGCCTCTGCTTCTCTGCTACCGTTGAACGATGAGCTTCCCGGCCCAATGCACCAAATGATACCGGAGAAACTGACGGAAGCCAAGCACAGAGAAGTGAACACAGGTTTCTTCAGGAAGGAAGAGATTCTTTATTCGATTCACCGACCGGGGCTCAGAGGGACTAATGTCACCAAAATACAACAAGATCTGAGCCCAGAACTGACTGTGTAAATGCATAATATAGACATATAGCTCCTCCTATAGTTAACTCTACCCACATATACTCTTTACACAATCAGCTGAACAAAGCCTAACTTCCCTTACCTGTTAGACCACATGGCTCACCCAGAACAATGGAGGAGGGGAAGTGTTTTCAGTTTCTGAATTCCTGCACTTGCTCAATACAGTGTTGATTGTATCTTAGCTACTTGTAACTGACTAACTGATACACCAACATTTACACATATGCCACATGGCAATCTTGTCCTAGTAAATTTATTTTTACTGAGATTCCACCACAAAATAATATACTCATTTAGCAAGGGGAATTTGTTGTTTCGATAATTTCTCCCTATCAATGTTTATCACTGTGAAATAAGGCCAGAAGTTAGGCTTTTGCAGTAAGAGGTTAATTATTAATTGTAGAACCCAATACTAAGGATTCAAAGTAATTAAGTACTGATCTGGTAATTTTTTGTGAATTTACATATGGTTTAATAGTGTAGAGAAAGTCTGTTTTTATGTTCTTGTCACATTGATGCATGTTTTTATCCTTGTAGAGACCATTTTCAAGTGCTTGTGCTACCTAATCATTGGGACCTGCTCACCAATCTCTCTCTGGCTGACCCTTTATTGACTATTTGCAATGGTGTCTGTTCGACCAAAACACATGCCGGCCAAAGAAACTGAGATGTTTACTTATGAGAACATGAACTTTTTTACCCAAATACCTGTAAAGTGAAGTACTGTCTAATGCCACAATGTTTTAAATAACCCTCTCGACAGTTGGGGTGGTGAAAAAACATTGTGGTAAAAATCCAGCAACACATGGACATACTAGTAACTATGTGAATCCTGACATTGTATTATTGTCAGCTGTCTTGCTACTATCAGCCATTCTGTCAAAAACAACCTATGAAGTGCAAACTTATTTTATTTTTAATATTTTTCAGAAAATACTTTTTTTCTGAACTATGTAACAGTTGTTTTCTTTTTGTAGAGTTAGCCAGAGAGAAGAAGTGTTAGTGGACCCAAGGATGGATGTTGAATGTATGTTTTGATGTATGCTGAGTGTAGAAAGAAAACATTTATTATGCAGCCTCTCTCACCTCCCAGTGGGTTGCATCTTTTTGATGGGTTTGATTGGATTTTAGGAATAGCTGACTGGTTGGAGGAGAATAATAATGGATGTAAGAATTTTGAGAGGATGTGCTGTTTTAATCTTACTGTTCATTCAAAACCCAATTATAAATACCTCGATGACATATGTAGGGTGGTGGTAGACATAAAACAAGACGAGAGGTTGTTTGGCAGGTTTGACTGAACCTTTGGTTTTGGAGGATGATTAGGTTATTATAGATATTAATAGGTGCTATAGTGGTTGTGTTTTGCTTGTTTGTGCTGTATGTCTTTATGTCTGTATTTAAGTGTTTGTGTACTGCTATTAGGAGACAGGTTAAAACCTCAGCTTTTGATTCCAACGCATACGATTAAATTTGTTGGTAGACGCTGTAGATTGAACTTTTAACCACACCTCACAAGCCATTACAGCTATATTAACAGAACAGGAACTGATAAGATTAGAATCCCTTCAGAATAGAATGGCCCTAGATTACCTATTAGCGGCACAAGGAGGAATATGTCAAATAGTTTGAGATCAATGCTGTTCCCATGTTGCAGACAATCAGGGGTACATTACACAAGTTAGATACGTTAGAGTAACCCCAGCAGAGATTTAGGAAACAAGACGAGAGCATTTTAGTGGATTTGATTGGACTAGGCAATTGGTTAGGAGATATAGGAAGAACAATAGTAATGTCTATTATCGTTATTTTGTTTTGCTTAGTTACACTTTATGTTTCTGTTACAATGTATTTAAATGTATATGTTCTGAAGTTACAAAAAAAGGATGCAGTAAAGTAATTAAGTCCTGATAGACAATACTTAGCCCTCCAAATTGTATAAGTGTTAGCTGCTCTGTGCTGAGGAGCAGGGTTTGCATGGTCGTGGCTCTCACTCAGGTTTCCAAATTTTGGTAAGACCTGACCTGACCCTAGATAACTGGGCAAGCCAGGTAATTTTAGAGGTATGGCAACATACCCAGGTATTTTTCTGTCCTTATTCTGTTCACATTGTGAACAAAGGAGGGAATTTATACAATATTATTATTTTTATGCTCCTTAATTTTCAACATGTTAGTGAATAAGCCCCTAGACTATCAAGCTAAGTTCTGTTCATATTAGACAGGGAGTTGGCTGTACATTCCTATACATTGATATCCTTTCTTTGTATGGCAGTGACCATCTGTTTTTTTATTTACCCTTTATTTACCCTTTCCTCCCATAACCTGTAGGCTGCAAGAATGTGTGTTTCTATGTACCCCTCCTATTTACTTTAAGCCCCTTTAAGAACTGTGTGTTAGTATCCTATTGGATGATCCAATAAGGGGCATGTATAATTCTCATTTCTTATTTTATTGTGTCCAACATTAAGACATAGTCCTATTGAACCATCAACGTGTGTGTCATTCAATTGGGCTTCTCAGTACTGCAGAGGTACAAACGAAACCAGTGATTGATAAATTAATAGAAGCCCATGGCAAATTAAGTGCTTTTTAAAGAACTTTACTAACTTAACACCAATAAAATCCAACTATAAAAATTCTAACTGTAAAACCATTGGTGCAGTAAGTGTGCAATTAAACACACAGTGCAAAAATACAAAAAAATGTTTGGTCCTTAAATGAAAAACAAACAAATTAAGCTTTTCCCTTAATGGATTAATTTTATAACCTGCCACTGCACTTTTTCTAGAACCATAATATCTAATTTTTTATAAAAATTACCGTCTTACCATGATCTATAAAGTATCAATATTATATTTTTATCCCAATAAGTAATGCCCCATTTTATACATGAAAATACCTACTGGCTTTAGCAACTGCTGATTGACATTGCACATTGTTGCCAGTTTGTTATCTATAACAGTTTGCAAATATTCTCTATACTCTATTCTATACTATGTGTTGCTATCACTAATTTACTACTGTATAGGATGTACATTGCTTGTGCATTCTTTAACCACAAAGTGCGCAAGTATATCATACTTACATTGTTATACCTAACCTAGTTTTGTGTTATCTGAAAACACAATATGACTTTCAATGTCTATTTCAAGATCATATAGATCATATAGAAATATATTGAATAGCAGTGGTTCCAGATCAGACCCCTGTGGAACACCAAATTTTTTGTCCAGCTTGAAAATTTGCCATTAATATCAACTCTCGGTACTCAATGTTTAACCCAATATTCCACCCAAGAACAAACATTTTTGTTTAGACTATTTTATTTTATATTTATATTTGTATTTTTTTAGAGTTTGGATACCCAAAATACAACTTTGCCGTAGTATGAGAATAATAATAATTTTTACATTAATAATGAACATACGTTGGGAGGCTGCGAGTGTTGAGTGACTATGAGTGTACGGACTTAGAAACATTAAACCAAAAACAGTTAGTATATATGCATTAACAAGTTGTCTTAGTAATAGCCTCAGCACCCCTCAGGCTTCTTTGAGGGCCAGCAGGTCAGCCGGGATCTGTTTGCTTAGCTAACATTGCCTGCCCCTGGGTTTGAAGAGCAGAGAGCTTAACATTGCCAGGACCGGAGAGTGGTCTGACCATACAGCAGTCCGAATGTCGTAGGCCTGAAGGAGGTTCAAGTATTCCTGTGAGATAAGGATATAGTCGAGGCAGCTGTGTCTGTGGTGCACTGGTGAGTAGAAGGAGAAATCCTTATCCTCTGGGTGGAGAACCCACCAAGTGTCGGCCAGGCCTGCTGTGTGGAGCACACTATTGCCTGTCCTAAGGCAGAGCTCTGAGAGCGAACTGCTGCCCTTAGAGGTATCCATCCATGGTTCAAGTGGGACATTGAGGTCCCCCGCCACAACCAGGAGCCCCTCCCTGAACTGTTCGAGGAGCTTCAGAGTCTTGGAGAGGAAGCGGTGTCGCCTCGCGTTCGGAGCGTATATTGAGGTGAAAGTGTATCATCTATCAGTGATCATGCCTTTGAGAAACAGGTAGCGTCCATACGGGTCTGCCTTTGTCTCGGAGCAGCAGAATGGTATATATCGGGCAAAGAGTATCACCACTCCAGCCTTCTTGGCATCCGTGTGGTTGGCGAAGTACCCAGCAGGGAATCTCACGTCATGCAGGGGCATTCCTTCCTCTACTAATACTAATGAAGCCCTTGCAGTCCACAGGGATCATAGCAAATGTGGCCGCAATTCCGGTGCATTCAGCTCCCCACATTGTTGGTCCACAGGCGAAGAGGCGCAGGGGTAAACTCCCCAACCCCGGACCGGGCCATTTTGTGTAAGGAGGGGGAGGGGAGGAAGAGGCGAGGGACAGAAGGAAGAAAGGGAAGAGCGAAGTAGACAAGGAGGGGATGGGTGTGAAGTCTAAGGAGGAATATAGGGAGGGAGGTAGTTTCGTCTGGGGAAGATGTCAGTAGTCCTTCCGGACCAGAACCATGTTCAGTTATAGACTTGACTGTCTAGGGGGGATTTCAACAGGTGAGAGTCCATATCCCGTTATATGATACCACCATCTTCACCCCACCATACACCCTCTCGCTGTCTGTCTGAGGAGCAGTGCACAAAACATATGAACTCTACTGCTCATTTCAAGTGAGAACTATGTATTGTGTCTCTATGCCCCCACTCACCCACCCCTGACCTGTGGTGTGGGAGATAAATGTAAGCTAATAACAAATAAGGTTCAATCTCATGTACAGTCAAGGAGATACTTGTGACTTTGGTTAGGCTGGGATCAATGGCAAGGGGCCCCAACCAGTGTCAACACCCACAGTTGCTACAACATCAACAACAGCCTCCCCACCCCCTCACCCCCACATCTTTTTAGCAAAAGAAGTATGGGCATTAATATGTTATTATGGAATGTATACATTATTCTATTTAGTTTATAAAGGTGAAAGCAAAAACGTACTCAATTACAGTAAAACATAGTACTGTATATTATTGGGTTTTTTTTAAATGGCATTACATTTATGAGATTAACCTTAGAAATTTGATTAATGTATAAACAGTCAACCATGAGCATAAATGTTTTAATTGTTATATATGTAATCTGAAACACCTCATCTAAGCATGCCCCTAGCCACTGCAAAATCTAATAACATGCCTAATGCTAGTTTTGTAAAAATCAGTGTATGTGTTCAGAAGCATTAAATGGGTAATGGTAATAATCATCTGGAAAAAAAAGCAAATTAAAAAGCCAGCAGACAGAGAATTAAAGTATGTGAAGTTAAAAGCATACACTTAATGTAAATGGAAGAGATTTTGAAGCTCATTAGTGTTTCTAATTTGATTTTCTAGTTCTCTTAGGGCTAGCATTTGGGTACTGGATTTGACTTTAATATGTTCTTTGTAAGTGGGCAGTGAAAACAGACACTATTAATACATAAAACAAATATACTAGTGGCATTTCAAGTCTATAGTCTAAACAAATAATAAAATAAATTATGACATAGATACAACATAGATACAACACTCGATGAAGTACTACAGGAAATATTTTAAAAAAGTAAGCTAAACTTATAATAAAAACAACAATATAATTAAGGGAAAAGTAAGGTACAATACTTCTCAAAGACTGATTCCCTTGAATACATAAGTATGCTGACCACAGTATGACATCTTACATAATATCCACTAATTGAAATTCTCTTTGCAATCTTATCTAGAACAAAAAACACATTTGGTTATTCCCTAAAGTACAAATTCTAAATATATTTTAAATTTCAAAATAGCTGAACAGGAAAAAAATACAGACCAATCTGATAGAGTTTAATACTATATATATATATATATATATATATATAGTATTATATATATTGTGGCGAAACCAACCTCGCCACTGGGCCCTGGAGAAGCCTGTTTGCTAGCCTCCTACCTGCTGACTATGGCCCCTGGGTTATTTGGGGCATATTGTACTTTATATTGCTGCTACTGGCCCTTTTAAAATCATCGATGGACATATTGGGACTTTTTGGGATTGTGGCGAAACCGACCTCGCCACGTGTCCTTGGAGGGGGCTGATTGCCCGCCTCTTGCCTTTGGACTATGGACCAGACTTTATGGGAATGTGATACCCCAGATAGCTATACCATGGAGCCTATTCATATAATGAAAGACTATGGGAAAGACTTTAGCTCCATGGCAATTGTACTGTGTGAGTAGGATCTGCGCGCTATTCGGTAGTTTTGTGCGTGCAGATCCCAGCTATCTGGGGATAGGTGAAATGTCTGTGTGTTATGTGTAAATGTGACTTTATGTATTTTAAAGTGTTTTATGTTGTTTTGCAACCATGTGGTTAATGGAGTCTGCCTTTAGTCCTGGGTAATTTGATTACTTCTCCAATTAACTCCAGGGCAGAAGGGAGGAAACCAGGGTGCATTGTGGGGATGTTTTTCTGCCAGCCAGAAAGGAACAAAAGATACTTTTAGTAACTTTTGAACCCCTGGTCGGATTCATGCCATTTTTTAATATGTTGTTCCCCTGAATGGATTGATTGTGGATATGTATTTTTATGTGAATGTAATGTATGGTTTTAAAGTTATGAAAGTTGTGTAAAAGTATATTTTACACTGTATGCATAATGGGATTATGTGTCACACTAAGGGGAGGGGATGTGTGGGAGGTAACATCTATGTCATTGGTTCTTTTATGCCTCCCCCTGGGTGTGGCCTGTATGTGTGAGTTGGAAATAAAAGCCAGGCTGGATGAGCCAGTCCAGAGTTCCTGTTTTACCCTCAAAGTGATGTGTCGTCTCATTATTGGGGGAAGGATTTATTGCATGCTGTTCCAGTTGACTGCTAGGAGTACAAGCCTATTCGTATGGTTCCTATTCAATGGTCTACAGCATTCATATGCTTGGGAGAATTTAAAGGTTTCTCGGATTCGGTGATTGTGGTGTCTGCCAGAGTGCTTGGAGTCCTCAGGAAGCACTAGGAGCATCCATTAACGGAGGTACCAAGTCGGGGTGCCAGGTGATCCGTTACATTGGTGGCAAGCGGTGGGATGGCGTCCTAGTGCGAGGTAAAGCAGCTCAGAGACACTGGTTGGATTTACAAATTGAGGGCAACGCTAGCAGTCGTGCAGCGCCCCTGGTAGCAGACAAGTATGGAAGGTTCTGGCTCTGGAGATGATTGGCTGGCCGAGGTGAGGCAGCGAGTGGCCGAGTATGGGGATGATATACCCATGGAGACACGCCGGGTGATCTGGAACCAGGTCATGGCCGAGCGAAACACAAGGCTGGACCGAGAATTCTGGTTGGCAAAAGAGAGGAAGTATGCTCAGCAGCAGGAGCGTTACAGCAGCCGAGTAGAGGCTGCATCCGAGGAGGTTAGCCGTCTTTCCCTGAGGCGGCGGGAGGAACCCGAAGTGGGGGTCCTCATAGACTGGTCCTGTGAGGAACCACAACAGGCAGGTAGAGATGGGACCAAGGTCTCTCCACCGGGATGCTGGGCAGCCGGCCCAGATCCCCAGCAGCAGCCAGAGTTGCCAGGTGGGGAAGCAGGTGGCCCTTACTCACAAATGTTGAGGGGCCTCACGGATTGGTCCTGGGAAGACCCACAGATGGCAGGTGGAGATGGGACTGCGGTCTCTCTACCGGCCCTACAGGGATGCTGGGCAGTCGGCCCAGATCCCCAGCGGCAGTGTGCGTTACAGGGAGCTGAAGGTGCCGTTCTTGCTCCCCAGCGGCAGTCTACGGTGCAGGGAGAGGAGCCTGTTATCTCCTCTCCCCAGCGGCTGAAAGTGTGTAAGGGAGAGGAGTTTGTTATTCCCTCTCCCCAGCGGCAGCGCAGCTCACCAAGGGGAGACAGTAAGCCCCTTACCAGCGCAGATGGGACCGTGATCTCTGCGCCCTGCCTACAGGGAGTACAGAGGGTCAGCCCTGCTCCCCAGCGGCTGAAAGTGTGTAAGGGAGAGGAGTTTGTTACCCCCTCTCCCCAGCGGCAGCTTAGCGCACCAAGGGGAGACAGTAAGCCCCACACCAGCGCAGATGGGACCGTGGTCTCTGCGCCCAAGTTAAAGGGAGCTGAAGGGGCCGTCCTCCCTCCCCAGCGGCAGTGTGATTTGTTGGGAATTGGGAGCCCAGTCTCCATTCCCCAGCAGCAGAGTGTCCAGCAGGGAATAGAGAGCCCAGTCTCCTTTCCCCAGCAGCAGGACACTGTATTGGGAGTAGAGACAGTCGGTCTCCCTCCACAGAGTATAGAAGTATGTAGGGGAGAGGAGCTTGCTACCACCTCTCCCCAGCGGCGGATCAGTAAAGTGCAGGGAGAGGAGAGCAGCGTCCTCCCTCCCCAGCGGCAGGCTGAGTTACAGGGGGCAGAGGTAGTTGGTCCTACCCCCAGCAGCAGCGTGATTTATTGGGAATTGGGAGCCCAGTCTCCATTCCCCAGCGGCAGGCTGAGTTACAGGGGGCAGAGGTAGTTGGTCCTACCCCACAGCAGCAGCGTGATTTTTTGGGAATAGAGAGCCCAGTCTCCTTTCCCCAGCAGCAGGACACTGCATTGGGAGGAGAGACAGTCGGTCTCCCTCCACAAAGACTGAAAGGATGCGTGGGAGAGGAGATTGTTACCACCTCTCCCCAGCGGCAGAGTGTTCTAATGGGAGAGGAGCTGGTTACCACCTCTCCCCAGCGGCAGCTTAATGTACCAGAGGGGCTATGTATCCAAAGGGGAGACAGTCGGTCTCCAGCAGCCGAGCTGTGCAGCTAAAGAGGAGACAGTCGGTCTCCAGCAACCAGGCTCCAACCAGACTACTCCCGTGGTAGTGCTGGCACCAGGACAGAGTACCGCTGGTCTCTGCCCCCTCAGCAACCCACCAAGGCAGCCTACCAGTCCCCCACACAGCCGTGGTAAGGCACCTGGACATGGACAAGATTCTCCCTTACCCAGGTGTAGTGACCATTTATTGCGGGTGGGCTGTACTGCTGTTTCTGTCTTGTGGGTGGGCTGCTGGACTAACAAGGGCACTGACCGGCAAGAGGTCAGGTACCCTGTTAGTCTGTTTGGAAAAGGGGAGAAATGTGGCGAAACCAACCTCGCCACTGGGCCCTGGAGAAGCCTGTTTGCTAGCCTCCTACCTGCTGACTATGGCCCCTGGGTTATTTGGGGCATATTGTACTTTATATTGCTGCTACTGGCCCTTTTAAAATCATCGATGGACATATTGGGACTTTTTGGGATTGTGGCGAAACCGACCTCGCCACGTGTCCTTGGAGGGGGCTGATTGCCCGCCTCTTGCCTTTGGACTATGGACCAGACTTTATGGGAATGTGATACCCCAGATAGCTATACCATGGAGCCTATTCATATAATGAAAGACTATGGGAAAGACTTTAGCTCCATGGCAATTGTACTGTGTGAGTAGGATCTGCGCGCTATTCGATAGTTTTGTGCGTGCAGATCCCAGCTATCTGGTGATAGGTGAAATGTCTGTGTGTTATGTGTAAATGTGACTTTATGTATTTTAAAGTGTTTTATGTTGTTTTGCAACCATGTGGTTAATGGAGTCTGCCTTTAGTCCTGGGTAATTGGATTACTTCTCCAATTAACTCCAGGGCAGAAGGGAGGAAACCAGGGTGCATTGTGGGGATGTTTTTCTGCCAGCCAGAAAGGAACAAAATATACTTTTAGTAACTTTTGAACCCCTGGTCGGATTCATGCCATTTTTTAATATGTTGTTCCCCTGAATGGATTGATTGTGGATATGTATTTTTATGTGAATGTAATGTATGGTTTTAAAGTTATGAAAGTTGTGTAAAAGTATATTTTACACTGTATGCATAATGGGATTATGTGTCACACTAAGGGGAGGGGATGTGTGGGAGGTAACATCTATGTCATTGGTTCTTTTATGCCTCCCCCTGGGTGTGGCCTGTATGTGTGAGTTGGAAATAAAAGCCAGGCTGGATGAGCCAGTCCAGAGTTCCTGTTTTACCCTCAAAGTGATGTGTCGTCTCATTATTGGGGGAAGGATTTATTGCATGCTGTTCCAGTTGACTGCTAGGAGTACAAGCCTATTCGTATGGTTCCTATTCAATGGTCTACAGCATTCATATGCTTGGGAGAATTTAAAGGTTTCTCGGATTCGGTGATTGTGGTGTCTGCCAGAGTGCTTGGAGTCCTCAGGAAGCACTAGGAGCATCCATTAACGGAGGTACCAAGTCGGGGTGCCAGGTGATCCGTTACATATATATATATATATATATATATATATATATATATATATAATATTTTATGTGTGTTAAGCCCCCTCCACAGGCGAAGCGGCGTGGGAGAGAACCCCCAAACCCTGGTAAGGTTCAACAGTAACCATATTTACATGTAGACACAGACAATCTCACTGACACACATAAGCTCATTGATACACAGTCTCATAGACAAACAATCTCACTGATATACATAAGCTAATTGATATAAAAAAACAAGTTCACAAATAGGCTCACTGACAGACAATCTCACTGACACACACAGACAAGCTTATTGGTATTCACACACAAACGTAGTACAGACAAACTCTGACATGCACAAGCTTGTTACAGTCAAGCTCACTGTCACACACACACACATGCTCACTGACACACACATGCTCCCTACAGAAATGCTCACTGACACACACATGCTTAATACTTACAAGTTCACTGACACACACACGTTCATGCTCACTACAGACAAGCTCACTGTCACACACATGCTCACTACCATAGGCATACGCATGGGGTGTGCCAGATGTGCCTGGGCACACCCTAATCCCCGCGGCCCATGCTGTGTGTCTCCATGGGCCGGTAAGGGAGATCAAAGATGCAGGGAGGGAGGCAGGATAGTACCCGGGGAGCTCTTGCCAGCAGCTCCGCGGGGTTCCTCTTGCGAGGTCAGAGCATTGCCGTGGGCAGTGGGCCACAAAATACATTACATATTTGTGAATGATAAGGTTGTGATAGGTTTGTAATAAAATGGTTAAATGACAAATGTCAAAATGCTCTTGGTTATATTCGGAATGAGCTTTCTCCAAATATATATTTGTGTTATGTATTGTGTTATGTATACATATAGGGTAATAAAATAAATCACTATGTCTCTTTAAAAAATAATATAACATTTGTGGGCGCACTTAAACTGAAATGGTGAAATTGTGGTAGAATAAACACATGGCAAAAGTACCAAAAATGTCTTGGTCACAAATAAGTTACATCTCAAAAGAATCTTGGTCATTTTAGTAAACATTAAATATTACCAAATACAATTTACATTTACAGTCTTTGAAACAAACCCCATTCATTTATTGAAGTAAAGTAAATTTTGTACATAGCCATTAAAACTAATTACATTTTCCAATGTCTTAGGATTTGGAAAGTAACTTCCCTTTTACTATCTATGATTTTCAATTTATTTTTCAGATTTGAGTTTCTTTTATATGCTACACTTCATTTCATAATTGTATGATTAAAATAGAGCCTTTGGCTATGCAAGGCAATCAGAGGATTATTTGGACAACACTTAATATCTGTGACCTCAGTAACCTTTTCATTTAGAGTCAAGTAGAAACATTGTATTGGTATGTACAGTGAGTACATTAATTAGTCTGTGACCAATCAATGCCAGAAAATATTGGTCAAATCTGCTTCATAATTCTGCAGGTTTTGATAGACCAATGCCAGTGATGAATGTTAATACATATTCATGAAAATTAAGATATCCTTTATTATATTTTTGTAATAGTGTTAAACAAGTGTTTAATTTGGGTTGGACTATTTTCACAACTCAATGGAGTATAAATATTCACATTGCATTTACTATAGCATAAAAGCTTTGAAGATGAATAAAGGGATCCGTTGTAATAGTGCCTTTCTTGGCCAGGGTTCTACGTATTAGACAGTGAGAAGGAAACAAACATTATTAACTAATTAACTTTCACAATATGTCAACACAATTGATCATGATTTATAATTGCAAATTACTAGTAATTGAATCATGTAACTATATCTCTTTAAGTCATAAATTATAGGAAGTCCCAAAGAACAATTGAGGGAGAGGGCTGCTAAAATTATTTTGAAGAGGAAGATAGGGCTAAGGTAATGTCCCCAGGACGTACTTAAAACCAGAGTAATCTGAATGTACCTTTCCTGGCTAAATACTTTGATATTATTATTATTATCTTGTGTACTCACTTTTGTGAGATACTGTATATATCTCAAGTCATTTGCAAATTTGTGTCTTCCACAAGTTCCACAGATATTCATATATCTTACATAAACATAAGTCTTGAGTATTCCTTTTCAAAAAGATTGCAATTCAGACAAAAATGGCTCATTTCTCCACTTGTCTGAATTTCAAATTTCTGAATAGTGAAATGAAAGAAAAAACTAATGAACAAATAATGAAACAAATTATATGTGTCATTTATCTATTCGTATAATGCAAAGGGGAGGGCTGGTTGAGTGAGCTAATTTCTTGGGGCTAATCAGCTT
Organism: Pelobates fuscus; assembly: GCF_036172605.1. NCBI lineage: Eukaryota > Metazoa > Chordata > Amphibia > Anura > Pelobatidae > Pelobates > Pelobates fuscus. The sequence goes on along the minus strand of NC_086322.1, from coordinate 159,073,590 downwards.
ATTCCTTTGACATGATCTACAAGGGGCTTGGTCAATGAATTAGGTTGCATCCCATTATACAAGGAGTGTGAGTAAACCACTTTATAAATCCAAAGCAGAGACTTTTTTTCTCCACACTTTAACTGAGCTATTGATAGAAACACACAGCTGAGACACTGTGTGAACAACTGTTAGTTAATGGTCAACAGTTGATGGTATATGCCAGATATCAGATTATAAGTGGTTATAATAAACCCACTGTGGTGTGCTTTGCGGCAACTGTGGCACATAAAAATGCCACGGGGGTAATATGAGTAGTAGGGATACTGTAAAATACGCTTTTCTGGCCCTTTTGTCCTCTGGTATCACACTTATGGAGACACCAGAGACAAGTCACCTGCACACAGGCAAACACAGAGCAAGCATGTCATTAAATTTGCTTGTGCTGCGCATAACAAATACAGGGACTTTTTCTCACCAGGGCTCTGTGCATGGAGTGCATTAGAGGAGCATTGAGCCAACATACTCACTTTGGTGATGATAAAATAACCCCTGTTTGGCCCTGCCCCTTTCTCACTGGGCCCCTTTGATTAAAAGATTTCAGGCCAAAAAAAAAATTCCCAGTCCAGCCCTGTTTGCATCCCTAAATATAGCATGCAATTGAATGCTATGAATTTTGTGATTACATTACAAGCTGAGGCCTAAAATTACTCTTCAAGACAATTTGGAGACAAATTTAGGCATTTTACTTTAAATGCAAATACAATTTAAAAAAATTTGATTTTAGAAAAGAATAAACCCCAGAAACATCAACATTATTTACATTGTATAGGTATTTAGAAATGAATTAAACATGGTTACCTTCCAATTTTCCCTGAATTTTTATGTATGATCAGATATGTTTAAAAAATGTAGAGATGTTTGCACAGGCTAATACCAATTTCCAACACATGACATTTGCGATGAGAATGGTAACCCTAAATGCAATTTAGTAAATCTATTTTAGAATAATTTATCTATGCTGCACAACCCAGAGAAGTGTATAGACATCAAAAACATGCTCATATACTATAAAAAGAAGTTAAGATTTTTGAGGAGTTTCCTGGATTTATACAAGCACATCAGTAAGACAAGCTTGTGTGTAAAGAACCATTTAATCTTTAGGCTGGTAAAGTTATAGCTATTTTGGAAGTACATTCCTTTCAGACAGAAATTTCAGCTATTGGGGTTAGTCAGCCGACCTTTTTCCTAAATCAAATGCTGAAAGCTCTGAATTTTAGAGTCAAGAAACAATCCATTTATTCACCATGCCTGAGGTATCAAGGAAGTCACAGCTGACATAACAATTGGCATATATGTCGAACATGAGCATTTTCATTTAGACATCATTTTACATTGAGGAGTCAAATATAAAAATGATGTTCTTCCTTAATTTACAAGCAGTAAGGAAAATGTATTCATATTTGTCATCATTTTTTTTTCTAAATACAGGCTATTTGACTGTTTAGGACTGAAAATAAAAAGTTTACATACAACCCCACTTTGGTTATATTCTTGGACCGTTTCAGTCCAGGTGGACTTCCCATGTCATACTGCTGACATTTGTATTTACAGTGCTCTGCTTTGTCCATCATTTGAGCGTTAGTTGCAGATGAGCAAATATGAAAATCTTTTGATCCCAAAGATACATGCAACGACAAGACCAATGTAAAAATTTAAGAAAATGGAAACACAGATTCATTAGTTTCAAGAACAAATATGTATGACCATTAGGAGAAAGAATCTGTAGTTGGAATTATAGTTCAGTGGAGAAAGAACAAGAATGAGAGTTCTCTTCATACAACATAAAAAAACAACATTATCAAAATTTCCTAATGAATGATGAAATGCCATTTCTGGATGCTATTACCTCCATCACTAGATGTTAGCCTTGCTTTGCATCTATATCACTCTAATAAGAAAATACCTCTGATTTAAAACCCATTTGGTAGACATGTATCAAGGCCAATTTCAAGTTGAATGCATTGGCTGAAATATATTCCTTGTGTAGAAGTTCATCCAATGTACATTTCTTCTTATTTGTTTTCTATTTCTCAAGGTTCTTGCAATAATAGTAGTGAATGATCTGTTACATTAAAATAGCTAGCCAAACCCAGCATTGCTCAATTAAAATAATACATAAATTAATTTAATTATTCTTAATTAACATCTTATATGTTAATCTATATTTTTCATGTTGCTCAGTCAACCTTTGATCTGGCTTCGTATCATGGGAAATATGATTCTTAAATATCTAAAATCTCAGGTTAGCCACCACAGTTTTCTTTAATCATTCATTTACTATATATTTTCTGTGATAGAATAAGAGCATAATACATAAAACTGAATGTAAAAGATTCTCATACTGACTGTCAAATGAAAATTAAATGTAGAAGTGAGAGACGTAAAAATGTTAGAACTACTTTCTCTGGTTTGAATGTAATTTAACATGTATTTGTGCTTTCCATAACATAAATTGTCTCAATCCAGCTATAAATAGTACATTTCAGTACATATTTATTATATTTAATTTCTTACCATTGTAAAATATAGATTGACCAATAAAATCATTAATATCTCATTTGAAACAGCTACTGGCTCCTAAAAAAAGGGCACATGAACAATTGATTGAAAAACAGGTGTAGATGTATCTATTAAATATATTAGATTTTTAGATCTTGTATTTGTTACAAATACCTTTTTTCAATGCATATCTTTGTTAAATTGTTACCTCAAAATCGTTACAAAAATTGACTTAAAATAAATGTTTACTCCCCTAAAAGATAGCGTTTGGTGAAGTTTCCAGTTTTTCACAACCATTCATGACATCACGGTAGCCACAAGAAGTCTACTCAAAGTCTTCTCATAGAGAAGAATTTGAATGGACCATATAAACATCTCAGAGTATGATATGAGCTGGCACATGAAGGGTAATAGTGTGTAGAGAGGGAGGAAAGAAATATAAATAGGTTTCATTGGGTATGCAGTGAGGGTTGCACACAAGATTGATGTTTTATATGCAAAAACTGACATTTAGTAGCCTGGGACTGAGTCACTGGCTGCCAAAGTCATGTGTGCCATGGGTGCATCTAATCCCCAGCACACAATTGCCAATATCTCAATATGCACAGTGTTTCAAACTGAAACACTGTGCATATACTGACTCCTACCACCATGACCATTGATAAATGCAGAAGTGGTCATGATGGCTGGAGTAACCCTTTATACATTAAATAAATAATTTGGACAAAAATATGTTTCCTTACATGCAAATTGTAACTTGTCCATGCTGTTAGGACATTTCATACTGTCCTCCACAGACAGAGCTTTAAGGACATTAGGCTGATATGTGAGCTTATGCTGCTCTTTAAATCTTTTTAAATCATTTATTGATGGAGATTCCAAGGTCTAAAAAGACTTCCTGCTGACAGTGATTGGCGCTTGTTTTTTTTTTTTATAGCTGCCAAGCACTGATCACTGTGTGATCAGCAGGAAGATCATGCAGAATGTGCATAATTAGAGGAGATCTCCTTCTTATTGAACACTCTGTAATGTGTATGCTGTGAAATCGCTCTGCAGATGCCGATACTGACATCAGTAGAGATAATCTCTTTAGTTAGTGCTGTCTTAGCACTAGGGTTTGCGTTAATGTTAAGAGAGGGTTAGTGTTACATTTAATGCTGTTTTATGGTTACAGTTAATGTAGGATAATGTTAAAGGGACACTGTAAGCACCCAGACCACTTCGGCTCAACCCATGTCCCTTAACCCTACAGTGGTAATTATTGCAGTTTCTGAGAAACTGCAATAATTACATCTGAGGGTTAACTCCTCCTCTAGTGCCTGTCTACCAGACAGCCACTAGAGGTACTTCCAGAATTTAAACAGACCTTTGGTCCATTATCTGATGCTGGACGTCCTCACACTAATCAAAAGGACATCCAGCATCCGTTTTTCCCTACAGGAAAGCATTGAATAATGCTTTCCTATGGGGAAATACTAATGCGAGTGCAGCCATTGCTGCGCATGCGCATAAGGTCTGCCCCGCCGTCTGATGTTGGCATGGGAGGATCATGGGCGGAGCATGACCCTGTGCCGAAGGACATCGGCGCTGGATTCAGGTAAGTGACTGAAAGGGTTTTAACCATTTCAGCTGCTCGGGAAGGGTTTGTTTTCCTGGCACCATAGAATCCCTTTAATGATGGGTAAGGTTAGGGTAGGTGTGTGGTTAGAGTTAGTGAAAAGGTTGGATTATAGGTAGGGTTTGTGTAGGTTTAAAGTTAGGGATGGCGTAGGCTTAGCACTATCAAAAACGTATTTAGATCCTAGACAGATGAGGCATTTAGCAATCAGGACTGACTCATGAATCTATTTTGAGTAATTTTTCTTTAGCTGCACTTGATAAGTAAACATTATTATAAGCAAAACTGGAAATGTTTATATATTCTTATTATTAACATTTTATTAATTCTTCATTAGTGATGTACCGAACTGTCCGCCGGCAAACAGTTCCCGGCGAACTTAGCGTGTTCGCGTTCGCCTCGGCGGGCGGACACATGCGCAGTTCGATCCGCCCCCTATTCGTCATCATTGGGCAAACTTTGACCCTGGGCCTCTCGGTCAGCAGACACATTCCAGCCAATCAGCAGCACTCCCTCCCTTCCACACCCTCCAACCTCCCTCCCAGCATCCATTTTCGATTAATTCTGAAGCTGCATGCTTAGTGAGAGGAGGGAAAGTTTAGCTGCTGCTGATTAGATAGGGAAATTGATAGCTAGGCTAGGGTATTCAGTGTCCACTACAATCCTGAAGGACTCATCTGATCTCTGCTGTAAGGACAGCACCCCAAAAAGCCCTTTTTAGGGCTAGAACATCAGGCTGCTTTTTTTTTTTTTTTTTTTCCTGTGTAATGTAATTGCAGGTGCCTGCCTGCCAGCTTCTGTGTGAGGTTCACATTGGATACTGTGCCCACTTGCCCAGTGCCACCACAATAGGTTAAGCTTTAGATTTAAAAGAAATAATTTTTTTTCACTGTAATAGAAGAGCAGTTGCCTGACTGCCAGCTTCTGTGTCAGGTTGGATGCCTTGCCCATTTGCACAGTCAGTGCCACCACTCATATCTGTTTTTACAATAGCTTAAGCTTTAGATTTAAAAGAAATAATTTTTTTTCACTGTAATAGAAGAGCAGTTGCCTGACTGCCAGCTTCTGTGTCAGGTTGGATGCCTTGCCCATTTGCACAGTCAGTGCCACCACTCATATCTGTTTTTACAATAGCTTAAGCTTTAGATTTAAAATACATATTTTTTTTTCACTGTAATAGAAGAGCAGTTGCCTGCCTGCCTGCCAGCTTCTGTGTGAGTTTCACAGTGGATTCTGTGCCCTCTTGCCCAGTGCCACCAATCATATCTGTTTTTACAATAGCTTAAGCTTTAGATTTAAAATAAATATTTTTTTTTCACTGTAATAGAAGAGCAGTTAGTTGTCTGCAAGCGTCTGGGTGTCAGGCCTACTTCAGCGTGTGCTCTGCAGACCTGTGCCAGCGTGCTTTGACAGTTGCCAATCATATCTGGTGTCTCTTTAGCGTGCTTTTACAAAGAAAAAAGGTTTCCAGTGTAAGCTAATAGCAGCCAGTCAGTGTCCTTCAAGCAGCTCTGTCAGGCCTTCCTTCAGCGTGTGCCCTGCACAACCCTGCCAGCGTACTTTGACAGTTGCCACTCATATCTGGTGTCTCTATAGCGTGCTTTTAAAACCAAAATTTTGTTTCCACTGTAATAGAAGAGCAGTTGCCTGCCTGCCAGCTTCTGTTTGAGGTTCACAGTGGATACTGTGCCCTCTTGCCCAGTGCCACCACTCATATCTGTTTTTACAATAGCTTAAGCTTTAGATTTAAAATAAATAATTTTTTTTCACTGTAATAGAAGAGCAGTTAGTTGTCTGCAAGCGTCTGGGTGTCAGGCCTACTTCAGCGTGTGCTCTGCAGACCTGTGCCAGCGTGCTTTGACAGTTGCCAATCATATCTGGTGTCTCTTTAGCGTGCTTTTACAAAGAAAAAAGTTTTCCAGTGTAAGCTAATAGCAGCCAGTCAGTGTCCTTCAAGCGGCTCTGTCAGGCCTTCCTTCAGCGTGTGCCCTGCACAACACTGCCAGCGTGCTTTGACAGTTGCCAATCATATCTGGTGTCTCTTTAGCGTGCTTTTACAAAGAAAAAAGGTTTCCAGTGTAAGCTAATAGCAGCCAGTCAGTGTCCTTCAAGCGGCTCTGTCAGGCCTTCCTTCAGCGTGTGCCCTGCACAACACTGCCAGCGTGCTTTGACAGTTGCCAATCATATCTGGTGTCTTTTTAGCGTGCTTTTACAAAGAAAAAAGGTTTCCAGTGTAAGCTAATAGCAGCCAGTCAGTGTCCTTCAAGCGGCTCTGTCAGGCCTTCCTTCAGCGTGTGCCCTGAACAACCCTGCCAGCGTGCTTTGACAGTTGCCAATCATATCTGCTGTCTCTTTAGCATGCTTTCACAAAGCAAAAAGGTTTCCAGTGTAAGCTAATAGCAGCCAGTCAGTGTCCTTCAAGCGGCTCTGTCAGGCCTTCCTTCAACGTGTGCCCTGCACAACCCTGCCAGCGTACTTTGACAGTTGCCAATCATATCTGGTGTCTCTATAGCGTGCTTTTACAAAAAAAAAAGGTTTCCAGTGTAAGCTAATAGCAGCCAGTCAGTGTCCTTCAAGCGGCTCTGTCAGGCCTTCCTTCAGCGTGTGGTTTGCACAACCCTGCCAGCGTGCTTTGACAGTTGCCAATCATATCTGGTGTCTCTATAGCATGCTTTTACAAAGAAAAAAGGTTTCCAGTGTAAGCTAATAGCAGCCAGTCAGTGTCCTTCAAGCGGCTCTGTCAGGCCTTCCTTCAGCGTGTGCCCTGCACAACCCTGCCAGCGTGCTTTGACAGTTGCCAATCATATCTGCTGTCTCTTTAGCGTGCTTTTACAAAGAAAATTTTTTCCAGTGTAAGCTAATAGCAGCCAGTCAGTGTTCTTCAAGCAGCTCTGTCAGGCCTTCCTTCAGCGTGTGCCCTGCACAACCCTGCCAGCGTACTTTGACAGTTGCCAATCATATCTGGTGTCTCAATAGCGTGCTTTTACAAAGAAAAAAGGTTTCCAGTGTAAGCTAATAGCAGCCAGTCAGTGTCCTTCAAACGGCTCTGTCAGGCCTTCCTTCAGCGTGTGCCCTGCACAACCCTGCCAGCGTACTTTGACAGTTGCCACTCATATCTGGTGTCTCTATAGCGTGCTTTTAAAACCAAAATTTTGTTTCCACTGTAATAGAAGAGCAGTTGCCTGCCTGCCAGCTTCTGTTTGAGGTTCACAGTGGATACTGTGCCCTCTTGCCCAGTGCCACCACTCATATCTGTTTTTACAATAGCTTAAGCTTTAGATTTAAAATAAATAATTTTTTTTCACTGTAATAGAAGAGCAGTTAGTTGTCTGCAAGCGTCTGGGTGTCAGGCCTACTTCAGCGTGTGCTCTGCAGACCTGTGCCAGCGTGCTTTGACAGTTGCCAATCATATCTGGTGTCTCTTTAGCGTGCTTTTACAAAGAAAAAAGGTTTCCAGTGTAAGCTAATAGCAGCCAGTCAGTGTCCTTCAAGCGGCTCTGTCAGGCCTTCCTTCAGCGTGTGCCCTGCACAACACTGCCAGCGTGCTTTGACAGTTGCCAATCATATCTGGTGTCTCTTTAGCGTGCTTTTACAAAGAAAAAAGGTTTCCAGTGTAAGCTAATAGCAGCCAGTCAGTGTCCTTCAAGCGGCTCTGTCAGGCCTTCCTTCAGCGTGTGCCCTGCACAACCCTGCCAGCGTGCTTTGACAGTTGCCAATCATATCTGCTGTCTCTTTAGCGTGCTTTTACAAAGAAAATTTTTTCCAGTGTAAGCTAATAGCAGCCAGTCAGTGTCCTTCAAACGGCTCTGTCAGGCCTTCCTTCAGCGTGTGCCCTGCACAACCCTGCCAGCGTACTTTGACAGTTGCCACTCATATCTGGTGTCTCTATAGCGTGCTTTTAAAACCAAAATTTTGTTTCCACTGAAATAGAAGAGCAGTTGCCTGCCTGCCAGCTTCTGTTTGAGGTTCACAGTGGATACTGTGCCCTCTTGCCCAGTGCCACCACTCATATCTGTTTTTACAATAGCTTAAGCTTTAGATTTAAAATAAATAATTTTTTTTCACTGTAATAGAAGAGCAGTTAGTTGTCTGCAAGCGTCTGGGTATTAGGCCTACTTCAGCGTGTGCTCTGCAGACCTGTGCCAGCGTGCTTTGACAGTTGCCAATCATATCTGGTGTCTCTTTAGCGTGCTTTTACAAAGAAAAAAGGTTTCCAGTGTAAGCTAATAGCAGCCAGTCAGTGTCCTTCAAGCGGCTCTGTCAGGCCTTCCTTCAGCGTGTGTCCTGCACAACACTGCCAGCATGCATTGACAGTTGCCAATCATATCTGGTGTCTCTTTAGCGTGCTTTTACAAAGAAAAAAGGTTTCCAGTGTAAGCTTATAGCAGCCAGTCAGTGTCCTTCAAGCGGCTCTGTCAGGCCTTCCTTCAGCGTGTGCCCTGCACAACCCTGCCAGCGTACTTTGACAGTTGCCAATCATATCTGGTGTCTCTATAGCGTGCTTTTACAAAAAAAAAAGGTTTCCAGTGTAAGCTAATAGCAGCCAGTCAGTGTCCTTCAAGCGGCTCTGTCAGGCCTTCCTTCAGCGTGTGCCCTGCACAACCCTGCCAGCGTACTTTGACAGTTGCCACTCATATCTGGTGTCTCTATAGCGTGCTTTTAAAACCAAAATTTTGTTTCCACTGTAATAGAAGAGCAGTTGCCTGCCTGCCAGCTTCTGTTTGAGGTTCACAGTGGATACTGTGCCCTCTTGCCCAGTGCCACCACTCATATCTGTTTTTACAATAGCTTAAGCTTTAGATTTAAAATAAATAATTTTTTTTCACTGTAATAGAAGAGCAGTTAGTTGTCTGCAAGCGTCTGGGTGTCAGGCCTACTTCAGCGTGTGCTCTGCAGACCTGTGCCAGCGTGCTTTGACAGTTGCCAATCATATCTGGTGTCTCTTTAGCGTGCTTTTACAAAGAAAAAAGGTTTCCAGTGTAAGCTAATAGCAGCCAGTCAGTGTCCTTCAAGCGGCTCTGTCAGGCCTTCCTTCAGCGTGTGCCCTGCACAACACTGCCAGCGTGCTTTGACAGTTGCCAATCATATCTGGTGTCTCTTTAGCGTGCTTTTACAAAGAAAAAAGGTTTCCAGTGTAAGCTAATAGCAGCCAGTCAGTGTCCTTCAAGCGGCTCTGTCAGGCCTTCCTTCAGCGTGTGCCCTGCACAACCCTGCCAGCGTGCTTTGACAGTTGCCAATCATATCTGCTGTCTCTTTAGCATGCTTTCACAAAGCAAAAAGGTTTCCAGTGTAAGCTAATAGCAGCCAGTCAGTGTCCTTCAAGCGGCTCTGTCAGGCCTTCCTTCAGCGTGTGGTTTGCACAACCCTGCCAGCGGGCTTTGACAGTTGCCAATCATATCTGGTGTCTCTATAGCATGCTTTTACAAAGAAAAAAGGTTTCCAGTGTAAGCTAATAGCAGCCAGTCAGTGTCCTTCAAGCGGCTCTGTCAGGCCTTCCTTCAGCGTGTGCCCTGCACAACCCTGCCAGCGTGCTTTGACAGTTGCCAATCATATCTGCTGTCTCTTTAGCGTGCTTTTACAAAGAAAATTTTTTCCAGTGTAAGCTAATAGCAGCCAGTCAGTGTTCTTCAAGCGGCTCTGTCAGGCCTTCCTTCAGCGTGTGCCCTGCACAACCCTGCCAGCGTACTTTGACAGTTGCCAATCATATCTGGTGTCTCAATAGCGTGCTTTTACAAAGAAAAAAGGTTTCCAGTGTAAGCTAATAGCAGCCAGTCAGTGTCCTTCAAACGGCTCTGTCAGGCCTTCCTTCAGCGTGTGCCCTGCACAACCCTGCCAGCGTACTTTGACAGTTGCCACTCATATCTGGTGTCTCTATAGCGTGCTTTTAAAACCAAAATTTTGTTTCCACTGTAATAGAAGAGCAGTTGCCTGCCTGCCAGCTTCTGTTTGAGGTTCACAGTGGATACTGTGCCCTCTTGCCCAGTGCCACCACTCATATCTGTTTTTACAATAGCTTAAGCTTTAGATTTAAAATAAATAATTTTTTTTCACTGTAATAGAAGAGCAGTTAGTTGTCTGCAAGCGTCTGGGTATTAGGCCTACTTCAGCGTGTGCTCTGCAGACCTGTGCAAGCGTGCTTTGACAGTTGCCAATCATATCTGGTGTCTCTTTAGCGTGCTTTTACAAAGAAAAATGGTTTCCAGAGTAAGCTAATAGCAGCCAGTCAGTGTCCTTCAAGCGCCTCAGTCAGGCCTTCCTTCAGCGTGTGCCCTGCACAACACTGCCAGCATGCTTTGACAGTTGCCAATCATATCTGGTTTCTCTTTAGCGTGCTTTTACAAAGAAAAAAGGTTTCCAGTGTAAGCTTATAGCAGCCAGTCAGTGTCCTTCAAGCGGCTCTGTCAGGCCTTCCTTCAGCGTGTGACCTGCACAACCCTGCCAGCGTGCTTTGACAGTTGCCAATCATATCTGCTGTCTCTTTAGCATGCTTTTACAAAGAAAAAGGTTTCCAGTGTAAGCTAATAGCAGCCAGTCAGTGTCCTTCAAGCGGCTCTGTCAGGCCTTCATTCAGCGTGTGCCCTGCACAACACTGCCAGCGTGCTTTGACAGTTGCCAATCATATCTGGTGTCTCTTTAGCGTGCTTTTACAAATAAAAAAGGTTTCCAGTGTAAGCTAATAGCAGCCAGTCAGTGTCCTTCAAGCGGCTCTGTCAGGCCTTCCTTCAGCGTGTGCCCTGCACAACCCTGCCAGCGTACTTTGACAGTTGCCAATCATATCTGGTGTCTCTATAGCGTGCTTTTACAAAGAAAAAAGGTTTCCAGTGTAAGCTAATAGCAGCCAGTCAGTGTCCTTCAAGCAGCTCTGTCAGGCCTTCCTTCAGCGTGTGCCCTGCACAACCCTGCCAGCGTACTTTGACAGTTGCCACTCATATCTGGTGTCTCTATAGCGTGCTTTTAAAACCAAAATTTTGTTTCCACTGTAATAGAAAAGCAGTTGCCTGCCTGCCAGCTTCTGTTTGAGGTTCACAGTGGATACTGTGCCCTCTTGCCCAGTGCCACCACTCATATCTGTTTTTACAATAGCTTAAGCTTTAGATTTAAAATAAATAATTTTTTTCACTGTAATAGAAGAGCAGTTAGTTGTCTGCAAGCGTCTGGGTGTAAGGGCTACTTCAGCGTGTGCTCTGCAGACCTGTGCCAGCGTGCTTTGACAGTTGCCAATCATATCTGGTGTCTCTTTAGCGTGCTTTTACAAAGAAAAAAGGTTTCCAGTGTAAGCTAATAGCAGCCAGTCAGTGTCCTTCAAGCGGCTCTGTCAGGCCTTCCTTCAACGTGTGCCCTGCACAACCCTGCCAGCGTACTTTGACAGTTGCCAATTATATCTGGTGTCTCTATAGCGTGCTTTTACAAAGAAAAAAGGTTTCCAGTGTAAGCTAATAGCAGCCAGTCAGTGTCCTTCAAGCGGCTCTGTCAGGCCTTCCTTCAGCGTGTGGTTTTCACAACCCTGCCAGCGTGCTTTGACAGTTGCCAATCATATCTGCTGTCTCTTTAGCGTGCTTTTACAAAGAAAAAAGTTTTCCAGTGTAAGCTAATAGCAGCCAGTGAGTGTCCTTCAAGCGGCTCTGTCAGGCCTTCCTTCAGCGTGTGCCCTGCACAACCCTGCCAGCGTACTTTGACAGTTGCCAATCATATCTGGTGTCTCTATAGCGTGCTTTTACAAAGAAAAAAGGTTTCCAGTGTAAGCTAATAGCAGCCAGTCAGTGTCCTTCAAGCGGCTCTGTCAGGCCTTCCTTCAGCGTGTGCCCTGCACAACCCTGCCAGCGTGCTTTGACAGTTGCCAATCATATCTGCTGTCTCTTTAGCGTGCTTTTACAAAGAAAATTTTTTCCAGAGTAAGCTAATAGCAGCCAGTCAGTGTTCTTCAAGCGGCTCTGTCAGGCCTTCCTTCAGCGTGTGCCCTGCACAACCCTGCCAGCGTACTTTGACAGTTGCCAATCATATCTGGTGTCTCTATAGCGTGCTTTTACAAAGAAAAAAGGTTTCCAGTGTAAGCTAATAGCAGCCAGTCAGTGTCCTTCAAGCGGCTCTGTCAGGCCTTCCTTCAGCGTGTGCCTTGCACAACACTGCCAGCGTGCTTTGACAGTTGCCAATCATATCTGGTGTCTCTTTAGCGTGCTTTTACAAAGAAAAAAGGTTTCCAGTGTAAGCTAATAGCAGACAGTCAGTGTCCTTCAAGCGGCTCTGTCAGGCCTTCCTTCAGCGTGTGCCCTGCACAACCCTGCCAGCGTACTTTGACAGTTGCCACTCATATCTGGTGTCTCTATAGCGTGCTTTTACAAAGAAAAAAGGTTTCCAGTGTAAGCTAATAGCAGCCAGTCAGTGTCCTTCAAGCGGGTCTGTCAGGCCTTCTTTCAGCGTGTGCCCTGCACAACCCTGCCAGCGTACTTTGACAGTTGCCACTCATATCTGGTGTCTCTATAGCGTGCTTTTAAAACCAAAATTTTGTTTCCACTGTAATAGAAGAGCAGTTGCCTGCCTGCCAGCTTCTGTTTGAGGTTCACAGTGGATACTGTGCCCTCTTGCCCAGTGCCACCACTCATATCTGTTTTTACAATAGCTTAAGCTTTAGATTTAAAATAAATATTATTTTTTCACTGTAATAGAAGAGCAGTTAGTTGTCTGCAAGCGTCTGGGTGTCAGGCCTACTTCAGCGTGTGCTCTGCAGACCTGTGCCAGCGTGCTTTGACAGTTGCCAATTATATCTGGTGTCTCTTTAGCGTGGTTTTACAAAGAAAAAAGGTTTCCAGTGTAAGCTAATAGCAGCCAGTCAGTGTCCTTCAAGCGGCTCTGTCAGTCCTTCCTTCAGCGTGTGCTCTCCAGAACTGTTCCAGTGCACATTGCCAATCATATCTGGTGTCTCTATAGCGTGCTTTTAGAACCAAAATTTGTTTTTCACTGTTATAGTTTGAATAGCAGTTACTTGTCTTCAAGCGGGTGTGTCAGGCCTACAGTGTGTGCTCTGCAGAACTGTTCAAGTGCACATTGCCAATCATATCTGGTGTCTCTATAGCGTGCTTTTACAAAGAAAAAAGGTTTCTAGTGTAAGCTAATAGCAGCCAGTCAGTGTCCTTCAAGCGGCTCTGTCAGTCCTTCCTTCAGCGTGTGTTCTCTAGAACTGTTCCAGTGCACATTGCCAATCATATCTGGTGTCTCTATAGCGTGCTTTTAAAACCAAAATTTGTTTTTCACTGTTATAGATTGAATAGCAGTTACTTGTCTTCAAGTGGGTGTGTCAGGCCTACAGTGTGTGCTCTGCAGAACTGTTACAGTTCACATTGCCAATCATATCTGGTCTCACAGTAGCTTGCACGCATAGTACCACTAATCCCCAAAAAAATGACAGGCAGAGGCAGGCCACCCCGCAGGGGCCATCGTGGTCGTGGTGCTGTGATTCCCTTTTGCCCTAGAATAATGCCCAGTTTTCAGAAGCCACGTACCCTGAACTTGAAAAGTTCCGAGGACGTAGTTGACTGGCTAACACAGGACACCCAATCTTGTACTGCCTCCGCTCGGAACCTTGACGCACCATCCTCCTCCAGCTTAGCTTCAGGCACCTCTCAAGATACCACTAACCCGCCTGCCGCCACCACCAAAACTAGCACCACAGCCGCTTTACTTGGTATGTCAGAGGAGTTATTCACACACCCATTTGAAGAAATGAGTGATGCGCAACCATTATTGCTAGAGGATGTAGATAACAGGGATATGTCTCAGGCAGGCAGCATTAAACACATGGAGGTACGGTGTGATGATGATGATGTTGTACCCGCTGCTGCTTCCTTTTCTGAGTTGTCAGATACAAGCGAAGCGGTTGATGATGACGATGCGTCCATGGATGTCACGTGGGTGCCCACTCGGCAAGAAGAAGAACAGGGCGAAAGTTCAGATGGGGAGACAGAGAGGAGGAGGAGGAGATGAGTTGGAAGCAGGGGGGGGTCGTCGCAAGGAGCTAGTGGCACAGTCAGACAGCATGCATCGGCACCCGGGGTCAGCCCGACAGCACGCCAATCAACGCATGCTGTGTACACCACCAGAATGCCGTCATTGCAGAGCTCAGCAATGTGGCATTTTTATTGTGTGTCTTCCTCTGACAACAGCGATGCCATTTGCAACCTGTGCCAAAGGAAACTTAGTCGTGGGAGGTCCAACACCCACCTAGGTACAACTGCTTTGCGTAGGCACATGATCTCACATCACAAACGCCTATGGGATCAACACATGAGTACAAGCAGCACGCCTACTCTAAGCCGCCATCCTCCTCCTGGTCCAGCATCTTCAGCCACGTCAACCACTGCTGTCCTCTAGTGTTGTCGCGAACCCGGAATTTTCGGTTCGCGAACGGCGAACGCGAACTTCCGCAAATGTTCGCGAACCGGCGAACCGCGCGAACCGCCATTGACTTCAATGGGCAGGCGAATTTTAAAAACAACAGGGACTCTTTCTGGCCACAATAGTTATGGAAAAGTTGTTTCAAGGGGACTAACACCTGGACTGTGGCATGCCAGAGGGGGATCCATGGCAAAACTCCCATGGAAAATTGCACTGTTGATGCAGAGTCTGCTTTTAATCCATAAAGGTCAGAAATCACCTAACATTGACACCTGTCCTCAAAGCCCAGCCCTGATACACACTGACACAGAGCAGAATAGAGACTGTTCCCCCTACATAGGGTCACTTGGCAGATATGGATTGACACCTGTCCTCAAAACCCCTGATACACACTGACACAGAGCAGAATAGGGACTGTTCCCCCTACATAGGGTCACTTGGCAGATATGGATTGACACCTGTCCTCAAAACCCCTGATACACACTGACACAGAGCAGAATAGAGACTGTTCCCTGTCCACAGAGACCATGATACACACTGACACAGAGCAGAATAGGGACTGTTCCCCCTACATAGGGTCACTTGGCAGATATGGATTGACACCTGTTCTCAAAACCCCTGATACACACTGACACAGAGCAGAATAGGGACTGTTCCTCCTACATAGGGTCACTTGGCAGATATGGATTGACACCTGTCCTCAAAACCCCTGATACACACTGACACAGAGCAGAATAGAGACTGTTCCCTGTCCACAAAGACCATGATACACACTGACACAGAGCAGAATAGGGACTGTTCCCCCTACATAGGGTCACTTGGCAGATATGGATTGACACCTGTCCTCAAAACCCCTGATACACACTGACACAGAGCAGAATAGGGACTGTTCCCCCTACATAGGGTCACTTGGCAGATATGGATTGACACCTGTCCTCAAAACCCCTGATACACACTGACACAGAGCAGAATAGAGACTGTTCCCTGTCCACAGAGACCATGATACACACTGACACAGAGCAGAATAGAGACTGTTCACCATCCACAGAGACCATGATACACACTGACACAGAGCAGAATAGGGACTGTACCCCCTTCATAGGGTCACTTGGCAGATATGGATTGACACCTGTCCTCAAAACCCCTGATACACACTGACACAGAGCAGAATAGAGACTGTTCACCGTCCACAGAGACCATGATACACACTGACACAGAGCAGAATAGAGACTGTTCACCGTCCACAGAGACCATGATACACACTGACACAGAGCAGAATAGAGACTGTTCCCTGTCCACAGAGACCATGATACACACTGACACAGAGTGTCCGCGTGAAATAGGGCCGTGAGTAATGACGTCACGGGTAGCCTGCCCATAGTATCGCATAGGGTGGAAGAGCTGATAGGACATCTGAAACGTATTGGGATGGAGATGCTTAATTGTTCTCCAAAATGCTTGACACCACCCCATAGTGAATCTCTGCAAACTTTAATAACATCAGAGGAGGAAGAATGTGGCAGCCCACTGGGATTATTCGAAAAATTTCAAATTGATGATTTTCCAGACCCTGGGGTTGACATTAGTCCAGATTTACATCTTGTGACCTATGAGGATGTTCCAGGCACTACTTGTGAAATAAAGTGAATGATCCTTCTCCTTGGGACTTGCACCCTGTCGTTGAAGGTGGAGTAGGCAATGGCAAGAGCATGCTGTGGGTAGTCAGTGCAAACACTCTCTTCCCGGTGAATAATGAGGAGACTAACTATGATGACGTTATTTGCATTGAAAGTAATGATGCCAGAGATCTTTTGAAACCATATGGAAGGAACAAATTGGTTAAAAGAAAGGCAAGAGACCACCTGCATATAGACAAGAATACGCATAAGAGAAAGAAGAGAACAGGTGAAAAAGAGAAGCTGCAGACTGCCTATCTGCAAATAGTTGAGTTATGTCCTGAAGATGTCCGTGTTACCACAGTGCAGACTCTGTTTGATACACTACTGAGGAGAGTCAGAGAAACCCCAGATCTTCACGTATTGGATGAGTCGGTGCGTGGAGTTGCAGAGAACGTAGAACAAGAAATATTTAAACTTTTCCTGTGTACTGACAGCAGATATAAGAATAAATACCGGATCCTCCTTTTCAATTTGAAGGACCCTAAAAATCAGATCCTGTTCCGTCGTGTGGTCCTTGGTGAAATCACCCCACAGTGTTTGGTTCTAATGAGTGCAACGTAAATTGGCAATGTGCACTGGAACAGTTCTGCAGAGCACACGCTGAAGGAAGGACTGACAGAGCCGCTTGAAGACAAGTAACTGCTATTCAATCTATAACAGTGAAAAACAAATTTTGGTTTTAAAAGCACGCTATAGAGACACCAGATATGATTGGCAATGTGCACTGGAACAGTTCTGCAGAGCACACACTGTAGGCCTGAGACACCCGCTTGAAGACAAGTAACTGCTATTCAATCTATAACAGTGAAAAACAAATTTTGGTTTTAAAAGCACACTATAGAGACACCAAATATGATTGGCAACTGTCAAAGCATGCTGGAACAGGTCTACAGAGCACACGCTGAAGTAGGCCTGACACCCAGACGCTTGCAGACAACTAACTGATCTTCTATTACAGTGAAAAAAAATGATTTCTTTAAAATCTAAAGCTTAAGCTATTGTTAAAACAGATATGAGTGGTGGCACTGGGCAAGTAGGCACAGTATCCAATGTGAACCTCACACAGAAGCTGGCAGGCAGGCAACTGCTCTTCTATTACAGTGGAAACAAGATTTTGGTTGTAAAAGCACGCTATAGAGACACCAGATATGAGTGGCAACTGTCAAAGTACGCTGGCACAGGTCTGCAGGGCACACGCTGAAGGAAGGCCTGACAGAGCCGTTTGAAGGACACTGACTGTCTGCTATTAGCTTACACTGGAAACCTTTTTTCTTTGTAAAAGCACGCTAAAGAGACAGCAGATATGATTGGCAACTGTCAAAGCACGCTGGCACAGGTCTGCAGAGCACACGCTGAAGTAGGCCTGACACCCAGATGCTTGCAGACAACTAACTGATCTTCTACTACAGTGAAAAAAAATGATTTCTTTAAAATCTAAAGCTTAAGCTATTGTTAAAACAGATATGAGTGGTGGCACTGACTGTGCAAATGGGCAAGGCATCCAACCTGACACAGAAGCTGGCAGGCAGGCAACTGCTCTTCTATTACAGTGAAAAAAAAATATTTATTTTAAATCTAAAGCTTAACCAATTGTTAAAACAGATATGAGTGGTGGCACTGGGCTAGTGGGCACAGTATCCAATGTGAACCTCACACAGAAGCTGGCAGGCAGGCAACTGCTCTTCTTTTACAGTGAGAAAAATTATTTATTTAAAATCTAAAGCTTAACCAATTGTTAAAACAAATATGAGTGGTGGCACTGACTGTGCAAATGGGCAAGGCATCCAACCTGACACAGAAGCTGGCAGGCAGGCAACTGCTCTTCTATTACAGTGAAAAAAAAATATTTATTTTAAAACTAAAGCTTAACCAATTGTTAAAACAGATATGAGTGGTGGCACTGGGCAAGTGGGCACAGTATCCAATGTGAACCTCACACAGAAGCTGGCAGGCAGGCAACTGCTCTTCTATTACAGTGAAAAAAAATATTTATTTTAAATGTAAAGCTTAACCTATTGTTAAAACAGATATGAGTGGTGGCACTGGGCAAGTAGGCACAGTATCCAATGTGAACCTCACACAGAAGCTGGCAGGCAGGCACCTGCAATTACATTACACAGGAAAAAAAAAAGCAGCCTGATGTTATAGCCCTAAAAAGGGCTTTTTGGGGTGCTGTCCTTACAGCAGAGATCAGATGAGTCCTTCAGGATTGTAGTGGACACTGAATACCCTAGCCTAGCTATCAATTTCTCTATCTAATCAGCAGCAGCTAAACTTTCCCTCCTCTCACTAAGCATGCATCTTCCGAATGAATCGAAAATGGATGCTGGGAGGGAGGTTGGAGGGTGTGGAAGGGAGGGAGTGCTGCTGATTGGCTGGAATGTGTCTGCTGACCGAGAGGCACAGGGTCAAAGTTTGCCCAATGATGACGAATAGGGGGCGGATCGAACTGCGCATGTGTCCGCCCGCCGCTGCGAACGCGAACACGCTAATTTCGCCAGGAACTGTTCGCCGGCGGACAGTTCGGTACATCACTACTGTCCTCCTTGCCCCCTCTCAACCATCCAACACTCCGTCTCCCGCCTTGAGCAGTTCCCGCTCATCTGCCCACAGTCATGTGTCTGTCAAGGACATGTTTGAGCGTAAGAAGCCAATGTCACCAAGTCACCCCCTTGCCCAGCGTCTGACAGCTGGCTTGTCCGAACTATTAGCCCGCCAGCTTTTACCATACAATCTGGTTGAGTCTGAGGCGTTCAAAAAATTTGTAGCTATTGGGACACCGCAGTGGAAGGTACCCGGCCGGAATTTCTTTTCACAAAAGGCAATCCCCAACCTGTACTCGATTGTGCAAAATGAAGTCATGGCATGTCTGGCACACAGTTTTGGGGCAAGGGTCCATCTGACCACTGATACCTGGTCTGCAAAGCATGGTCAGGGCAGGTATATCACCTACACTGCGCATTGGGTAAACCTGCTGACGGCTGACAAGCAAGGAATGCGTGGCATTGCAGAGGAGTTGGTGACCCCGTCACGACTTGCAGGCAGTCCTGCTGCCACCTCCTCTACTCCTCCTACTCCATCCTCTTCCATAACCTCCTCGGCTGAGTCCTCTTGTGCTGCTGCGTCTTGCTCCACATCAACGGCACCCCCCCAGCTCCCCAGGTACTATTCCACATCCTGGATACGGCAGTGTCACTCCGTCTTGGGTTTGACTTGCTTGAAAGCAGAGAGTCACACCGGACAAGCACTCCTGTCCGCCCTGAACGCACAGGTGGAAAAGTGGCTGACTCCGCAGCAACTGGATATCGGCAAAGTGGTGTGTGACAACGGAAAAAATTTGATAGCGGCATTGAAGTTGGGTCAAGTTGACACATGTGCCGTGCATGGCACATGTGTGTAATCTGATCGTACAACGCTTTGTGCATAAGTACACAGGCTTACAGGACGTCTTGAAGCAGGCCAGGAAGGTGTGTGGCCATTTCAGGCGTTCCTACACGGCCATGGCTCACTTCACCGATATCCAGCGGCGAAACAACATGCCAGTGAGGCGCTTGATTTGCAACAGCCCTACACGTTGGAATTCAACACTCCTAATGTTCGACCGCCTGCTCCAACAAGAAAAAGCTGTTAATGAATATTTGTATGACCGGGGTGCTAGGACAGCCTCTGGGGAGCTGGGAATTTTTTTGCCACGTTACTGGACGCTCATGCGCAATGCCTGTAGGCTCATGCGTCCTTTTGAGGAGGTGACAAACCTAGTCAGTCGCAACAAAGGCACCATCAGCGACATCATACCATTTGTTTTCTTCCTGGAGCGTGCACTGCGAAGAGTGCTGGATCAGGCTGTAGATGAGCGTGAAGAGGAAGAGGAAGAGTTGTGGTCACCATCACCACCAGAAACAGCCTTATCAGCATCGCTCTCTGGACCTGCGGCAACGCTGGAAGAGGATTGTGAGGAAGAGGAGTCAGAGGAGGAATGTAGCTTTGAGGAGGAGGAGGAGGAGCAAGACCAAACACAACAGGCATCCCAGGGTGCTCGTTGTCACCTATCTGGTACCCGTGGTGTTGTACGTGGATGGGGGGAAGAACATACCTTCAATGACATCAGTGAGGAGGAGGAACGGGAAATGAGTAGCTCGGCATCCAACCTTGTGCAAATGGGGTCTTTCATGCTGTCGTGCCTGTTGAGGGACCCTCGTATAAAAAGGCTGAAGGAGAACGACCTGTACTGGGTGTCCACGCTACTAGACCCCCGGTATAAGCAGAAAGTGGCGGAAATGTTACCGAATTACAACAAGTCGGAAGGGATGCAGCATTTGCAAAATAAATTAAAAAGTATGCTTTACACAGCATATAAGGGTGATGTCACAGCACAACGGCAATCTAACAGGGGGAGAGGTGGAAGTCATCCTCCTCCTCCCACGACCACGCCGGCAAGAACAGGATGCTTTAAAGACGTGTTGTTGATGGAGGACATGCGGACCTTTTTAATTCCTACGCAATGCCACAGCCCTTCGGGATCCACCCTCAGAGAGCGACTCGACCGACAGGTAGCAGACTACCTCGCCTTAACTGCAGATATCGACACTCTGAGGAGCGATGAACCCCTTGACTACTGGGTGTGCAGGCTTGACCTGTGGCCTGAGCTATCCCAATTTGCGATAGAACATCTGGCCTGCCCCGCTTCAAGTGTCCTGTCAGAAAGGACCTTCAGTGCAGCAGGAGGTATTGTCACTGAGAAGAGAAGTCGCCTAGGTCAAAAAAGTCTAGATTACCTCACCTTTATTAAGATGAATGAGGGATGGATCCCGAAGGGACTGACACTGGGCGATACATTCGATTAAAAAAGGCCTGATGAGATGAGCTGCCTTGGGCTAAAAATGGTCCACACGCTGCTGTATTTTTTTTTTGTAATTCTTTATTTTTGCGGTGCTTTGCATGACAGTAAAACAGTACATTGCAAGTCAGAATTTCCAGTATATAGCATCAACATATTTATCTTGCATCTTGTGAGACTGCACCAATTATATAATTTTATAAAATACAAGCAATAACTTGGATCCGGGTCATTAACCGCTTAACCTGTGTTATTTGTGTGTTTGAGTCGTATATTCGGAGCTGGTATCCGCGTTCCGTGTGTGAAGTAGTTATGGAGTATGTGGTGCCTCCATGGTTATGACACTTGGGTGTGCCTGTATGTGTCGGTATGGTGTCCCGTGGGCATATTGATGGGTGTGTACTAGTGAGTGACTTCTGAAGCATGTGGGCTGTCCAGTGCAGCCTCCTGCCGTGAGTGTGGTCTCTGCCTCACGTGATCGAAACTCCTAACCTATAGAGTCGCGGGGCGGGGGTGGTCGTGGTAAGAGTGTAGCAGTCACTCCATTAAGCGTTTGTGGTATGTCCCCGTCTTAGGTGTACCAGTCGTGCGAGAGTGGGACCCGTTGAGCCTGTGGTGTCAGTCAAGTATGGTCCATGTCAGGGTTAGGCCTGTCGATTGTTGTACGTGTGTCAGTCTTCTAGTAGGGATCGCAACAACATAAACAATAAACCGTTTAAACGTCCTTTTGTAACTCAGGTATGGTGTGAAGTTAGATAGGTTTCTCCTGACCTATGCTTTTGTATGCAATTCTTGACTCGTTTTAGACTTCACAAACCCTCGAGCTTAAAGCTCTACACCCACTAAGAGTGCAGGACAAACCCTAATCTTTGCAGAATAATGTACGTTGCCATATGGACACTTTGACGGTAGGTAATGGGTCGTATACAACCTGTACCTTTACTATGCTGCCTTCTTAAAGGCCAGCTACTGTTCAGTATTCTAGATTAGTCATCTATATAAGGTCAGCATTTAATGGGCTTTAGCAATATATACATTTTGTCAGACCATTTAATCTTGCTTTTGTAGCTTGAAAGTAGTGAGGTGTGTTTATTAAATTTTAGTGCCCCTATTCAGCCTTAGGAGGGTAATGTCCCCTAGTCATGGGACACTGAGCTTGGCTTTAACCTCTATCAGATGTTTGGAGACCTTACAAACTGACAGCCACCGGCTCAAAAACAGGGCTCAGGAGAAAGAACAAGGTAATAAACAATTGTGATTTTCGCATTGAGTGTACGAACTGTAGGAATTATGGTAACGTTTCCAAAACGGCACTTGGTTACCAAAATTGGGCTCACAAAAAAAAAAAAAAAAATATATATATATATATATTGTTGCCCCCAAGAACAATGGGGTACTATAAGAAATGTTAAACGTTCAATGAAAATAACTTTGCAGTCTTTAGACCTGAGGTAAAGGTGAGCACTGGGAAGGTGTCCCTACTGTGCCTCATTGTCAGCCAGTCCCTTGAGGCTGTCTTGGGTCCGAGGACCGAGGGCTTCTGTTCCGCGGTACAAATGTTGCGGTGCGCTCTGGGTCCCAATTGGTAGTAGAGGGTCTTGAGGGTGAGTTGGCGGTCGGTGGGTCCAGTCCCAAGGCCTGTATTATTGTGGGTGCCTCTTCCATGGAGGCAAGTGTGAGTTGGGATCCGTTCTGTGGTATCACCAGGGATCCGTGTGCCCCCCATCGATAGGTGATGTCTGCTGCCCTCAGTCTGTTGGTGAGGGAGCTGAAGGTTTTGCGCCACATGAGGGTAGACTTTGTAAGATCCTGGAAAAAGGTTAGGCTAGCGCCCTCAAATATCAGGGGTGTTTTACCTTTTAATGCAGACATGACCTGAATCTTGTCGTGTACATTTGGGCACCTGAGTATCACATCTCTGGGTGTGTTTGAGCGTACCTTTGAGGACATAGGCAGGCGGTAGATCTCCTCAGTGACCATCTTCTTGACCGTGGTGTGAGGCAGAATAGTGGCCAGAAGGCGCCTTGTGTAGTGCGGTAGTTCATCTGGCAAGATGGCTGCCGGGATGCCTCTAATTTTTATATTAGTGCGCCGATGGCGTTCCTCCATGGTTGTCTGCTGTGCCATTATGGCTCTTTGTTGCGCCTGAAGGAATAGCATTGATTCTTGCAGCTCAGCTAGGTGAGTTTGCATGTCTGTAATGTGTTTTTCATTAGTGTGTACCCTGTTTATAGTGGCAGTGATGTCCTATTTGATGGGGGCCAGTTCTGCCGCAAGGATTTTATGGAAGTCCGAAAATAGGATTTTTAAATCATGCCTGGATGTTGGGGTCATGTCTGCTGGAGGGTCTAGTTGGTGTTGTGGCCCTATGTGGGCTTCTGAGGTTGTTTCTGCCTCCGGTTGATCCGTGTGTTGGTAGTGGGGCACCGTACGCGGCGTGTCCGCGGGAGTAGTTTTAGCTGGAGCAGGCCTTTGAAGCATGGTCCCTATGTCCCGGTTTTGTTCTATGGCTTGTGGGCGCTGTGAGCGGCGGCCCATGGCTGGTGTGTGTGCCGGATGGTCTGACCTTTGGAGGGAGGCTTCGTCCCGCGCTTGTCGCGCTCCGTAGCCGCCGAGTAGTTTCTCCAGGTCTGGGATTGTGAGCGTGGGGTAGGCCCCAACCTTCCGTCTCCGCTTCTGCTGGGTGGAAGCCGCAAAGAAGGGCATTGATCGGCTCGGGAGTAGGTAGGAAGTCCAGCTGGGGGCTGGAGGAGGTTGGATCGGCTGAGGGTGTTGGGATTTTTAATAGATTGTGCCCGTTTACTGGGGAGCTTGTCGAGATGGCGTCCGTTTAGCTCGCTGGTTAAGCTCCGACCCCCACGCTGCTTTATTTTAGCTCTGAATGACGTTTGACTTGCGTGACTTATCCGCCACCAACTAGGGTTCAAGCCGCCATGTTTTAGGGCACTTTCTGCCTGTGAAACAAACATCAATTTTTCTGGCCGCTGCTACAGCAGCGGCTGCAACAATACCAAATTTTTCAGGCATGTGTACATGCCTAATTTTTAGGCCCACCAAACCAAAAAAAAATCCTCCAAGATGGCACCAATATACCAGTGGTCTAAGCATCTTCCCACCTTGGCCTAAAAAGGGGAGGTGATTCAACAATTAAAAATCGCTGCCATTTACACGTCCACTGATAGGAGACGCGGAAGGTATTAAACTGATATGAACAATACTAAACTCACCACTCCTATCTGGTGGCACATTAGCTTGCCCGCGCAGTACCCCAAATTTCAAGTAAGAGGACCGACCAAGCATCTTCTTCCATCTCCCTGTTACATAAATCAATGCCATATCCATAGAAATTGTAGAGAATATCCAGGATAGTTTTACAGGGCCAAATCATGTCGCCTGTTGAAGAGGTGACCGTGCTCGGGTCCCAGGTGTGCGGTTCCTAAAATGGCTGCCATATACATGTCCACTGATAGGAGACGCGGAAGGTATTAAACTGATATGAACATTTACTAAACTCACCACTCCGAGTGCTGTTATTTATTTAATTTTTTTGTGGTGAGGCTTTACAGGACAGAGTGCTTCTCCACGGGACATGTTAACTCACGGGCAGCTGGCTCATCAAGGAACCAGAGCAGCTTGAACGAGGTGACCTTGCTCGGGTCCCAGGTGTGCGGTTCCTAAAATGGCTGCCATATACACGTCCACTGATAGGAAACGTGGAAGGTATTAAACTGATATGAACAATACTCCACTCCTATCAGTAGGTCCGTCCCATTGTGATTTATGCCCCCCACCCACTGCGCAGGGATGGGGGCCGGGGGGGAGGAAAGTAGGCCCCCCATTGTGATTTATGGCCCCCACCCACCGCACAGGGGTGGGGGCCGAGGGGGGGAGGACAGTAGGTCCCCCCATTGTGATTTATGGCCACCACCCACCGCGCAGGGGTTGGGGAGGACAGTAGCTCCCCCTAGTGTGTATCATGGGCTTTGAGGACAGGTGTCAATCCATACCTGCCAAGTGACCCTATGTAGGGGGAACAGTCCCTATTCTGCTCTGTGTCAGTGTGTATCATGGTCTCTGTGGACGGGGAACAGTCTCTATTCTGCTCTGTGTCAGTGTGTATCATGGACTCTGTGGACAGGGAACAGTCTCTATTCTGCTCTGTGTCAGTGTGTATCAGGGGCTTTGAGGACAGGTGTCAATCCATACCTGCCAAGTGACCCTATGTAGGGGGAACAGTCTCTATTCTGCTCTGTGTCAGTGTGTATCATGGTCTCTGTGGACGGGGAACAGTCTCTATTCTGCTCTGTGTCAGTGTGTATCATGGTCTCTGTGGACAGGGAACAGTCTCTATTCTGCTCTGTGTCAGTGTGTATCAGGGGCTTTGAGGACAGGTGTCAATCCATACCTGCCAAGTGACCCTATGTAGCGGGAACAGTCTCTATTCTGCTCTGTGTCAGTGTGTATCATGGTCTCTGTGGACGGGGAACGGTCTCTATTCTGCTCTGTGTCAGTGTGTATCATGGTCTCTGTGGACAGGGAACAGTCTCTATTCTGCTCTGTGTCAGTGTGTATCAGGGGCTTTGAGGACAGGTGTCAATCCATATCTGCCAAGTGACCCTATGTAGGGGGAACAGTCCCTATTCTGCTCTGCGTCAGTGTGCATCAGGGGTTTTGAGGACAGGTGTCAATCCATATCTGCCAAGTGACCCTATGTAGGGGGAACAGTCCCTATTATGCTCTGTGTCAGTGTGTATCAGGGATCATTAGGATAGGTGTCAATCCATATCTGCCAAGTGACCCTATGTAGGGGGAACAGTCCCTATTCTGCTCTGTGTGAGGAGGAGGAATGGGAAATGAGTAGCTCGGCATCCAACCTTGTGCAAATGGGGTCTTTCATGCTGTCGTGCTTGTTGAGGGACCCTCGTATAAAAAGGCTGAAGGAGAACAACCTGTGCTGGGTGTCCACGCTACTAGACCCCCGGTCTCTATTCTCCTCTGTGTCAGTGTGTATCAGTGGTTTTGAGGACAGGTGTCAATCCATATCTGCCAAGTGACCCTATGTAGGAGGAACATTCCCTATTCTGCTCTGTGTCAGTGTGTATCAGGGGTTTTGAGGACAGGTGTCAATCCATATCTGCCAAGTGACCCTGTGTAGGGGGAACAGTCCCTATTCTGCTATGTGTCAGTGTGTATCAGGGGTTTTGAGGACAGGTGTCAATCCATATCTGCCAAGTGACCCTATGTAGGGGGAACAGTCTCTATTCTGCTCTGTGTCAGTGTGTATCAGGGATCATTAGGATAGGTGTCAATCCATATCTGCCAAGTGACCCTATGTAGGGGGAATAGTCCCTATTCTGCTCTGTGTCAGTTTGTATCAGGGATTTGACTATCTTTATTCAGATTCAAAAATTACAATTCCAGGAAAAATTTAACAAACATTTACAAGAACATGTTATGCACATCATAGAAACAACGTGAACCTCTTTAAAGCCACAAACTTAAGACAAAAAAAACGTACACACAATGTGTAAGGGTTTGAAAGAATATTCTGAATCCTTACATGTTTACTTTATCGTTTGTTTGATTTTTGTGAACCATATATAAACTACAAGCAGCGTGAAAACTATAAAAACTAAAGTGGCCATGCGGATCAAATTAAATAGTATGCTTTACACAGCGAATAAGGGTGATGTCACAGCACAACGGG
Organism: Pelobates fuscus; assembly: GCF_036172605.1. NCBI lineage: Eukaryota > Metazoa > Chordata > Amphibia > Anura > Pelobatidae > Pelobates > Pelobates fuscus. The sequence continues at coordinate 159,046,819 of NC_086322.1, read as the reverse complement.
AATCTAACAGGGGAAGAGGTGAAAGTCATCCTCCCCCTCCCACGACCCCGCCATATCTGCCAAGTGACCCTATGTAGGGGTAACAGTCTCTATTCTGCTCTGTGTCAGTGTGTATCATGGTCTCTGAGGACGGGGAACAGTCTCTATTCTGCTCTGTGTCAGTGTGTATCAGGGCTGGGCTTTGAGGACAGGTGTCAATGTTAGGTGATTTCTGCCCTTTATGGATTAAAAGCAGACTCTGCATCAACTGTGTAATTTTCCATGGGAGTTTTGCCATGGATCCCCCTCCGGCATGCCACAGTCCAGGTGTTAGTCCCCTTGAAACAACTTTTCCATCACTTTTGTGGCCAGAAAGAGTCCCTGTTGGTTTTAAAATTCGCCTGCCCATTGAAGTCAATGGCGGTTTGCGCGGTTCGCCGGTTCGCGAACATTTGCGGAAGTTCGCGTTCGCCGTTCGCGAACCGAAAATTTCGGGTTCGCGACAACACTATTCTTCATTCTTTGTCCTTCTGTCTTTTAAAAACAATATAAATTATGTATGGGTGCATGTAAGGAGAAACCTTTAAACTTCGATGGAAGAAAAACATAGCATCATTTCTATTTTTGTTTTGATTCTGAAGGTGGACAATTGCCTCTGTCCTTAGTCCACACACATCGGCACTTGTGCATACACAATTGCCGGGATATGCAACCATTACCTGCAATCACATATACAATCAAAATTTGTTTTGTACAAATGTATTCCATTTGCAAAATTTGCATCCAAGCAGTCCAGCCACAATGTCAAAAAACAACCATAGACATTGCGATAGTAAATCCCAGTTGGATAATGATGAGGTAGATCATATAGAATGACAAAAAAGAAGCCAATAGTTCCCTCTATATAGATAGGTAAGTATCAATAAGGTAAATAAAAATATACTTAATAATATAGTGAGCAGATTAACTGATCTATGTATCAAGCCTGAGTAGTATATCCCCACCAAGGATAAACCTGACATAACTTGGTTTATAGAGGTTTTAAAATGCTTATTTTTTTTTTTAATTGGCGTCAAAATGAAGTCTTTAATCACGTGACCGCAATTGCATGGCTATGGCCAAAAAACAAACAAACACAAAGTATAATTATTGTTATTTTTTATTTTTTTTAAATAGTAATTTCATTAGGTCTAAGCAATATAGTGTGTGTGGCAGTATAGCCTGTATAATTCGATTTTAAAAATGAGGGTTTAGGAATGAGTTATATGACACAGAAATCTTGGCATAGGCACTATGCATTATGGGGCATGTAGTTTAAAATATGGCTGATCGTGATATTGCAAGATTTCGGGATTATAACTTGCAGGGGATGTAAGAGTATGATGCTCAGATCAGCTGCAGAGAGAGGGAGAAGCCTGGACTTATAGAAAGGGGCTTACCATATAAGGAAGAGAGATATCATGGCATAATGGTCTCATATGGTGGCCATATTGGAAGGAGAAAATATAAGTAGCAAGTTTAACAGCAATATTAGGGGAGGAGGGTATGAAAAAGTATCTGTCATATTTTAATAGATCAAATAAAATGAGCAAGAAGAGATGACAAGTGAGAAGAGCAGCAAGAGCTAGGAGAGATGTTGAGCGATGTTGAGGGGGGTTTCTGACAACTCTCTGCCACAGAGGGCAATAATATCCTGGGTGGTGCAGTATTCAAGCAAAGGGTTGAGAGAATGGGGTCCATAATAATATGGGTTAGATTATAATAAACCCACTGTGGTGTGCTTTTGTGGCAACTGGGGGGCATGACAAAAATGCCACAAGTGGCAATATGAGTAGGAGGAATACAGTAAATGGAGGGGTCTTTGAGAAAAGGGAAGAAGGGGTGGTGTTACAAAAGTGGATAATTTCAAAGGAACAGGATAGGGCATCAGCCTTCCCATTTTTGTTTACAGAGCAGTTGATTTTTTTTACAGAGCAGTGAAAATTAAAAAGTTCGAAAAAAGGGACCATCTAGCAAATTTAGGGTTAATTTAGCAGAGCAGAGTTATTCAATGTTTTTATTGTCTGTTAATATAACAAAAGGAATAGAGCATCCTTCCAACAAATGTCCCCCATTTTTGAGGGAAATTTTTATCAATAACAATTCCTTTTCACACACGCTGTAGTTCCTTTCGGAAGGGGATAGTTTTCTTGACAAATAAGCAACATAATGTAAAGGAAAATAAGTATTTTCTCTTTGTTAGAGAATAGCTCCAACAGCGATATCAGAAGCATCAACTTCTAGAACGTACTGGAGAAGGGGATTAGGTTGTTTATAGATGCTGTTAAGTTAATCAAATGAAGATTGTTCTTTTTCTCCCCAATTAAAGGGACAATCATGTTTAGTGAGGTTAGTAAGAGGAGATACAATCTGAGAGAAATTCTTAATGAACTTTCTATAAAAGTTAGAGAATTCAATAAACCTCTGTATCTCTTTTTTTATTTTGTATTGGCCATTTTTTAATAGCTTCAATGAGTATGGAAGAGTCTGACATTATATAACCAAGGAAAGACATTTTTTCATTTCAAAAACACATTTCTCTGGTTTGGCAAAAAATGTGTGTACTCTAAGTCTATTGAGTACTTCTTAACATTGACTTTGTGTTCTTCCAAGTAATAAGAAAATATTAGAATGTCATCTAGGTATATCACAATTAATTGGTCTAAGAAATTTTGAAAAGCTGCAGGGGTGTTACAGAGCCCAAATGGCATAACAAGATATTTATGATGACTGTATCTTGTTCGAAAAGCTGTCTTCCATTCATTCCCAGATCCTATTCAAATAAGATTATAGGCTCCTTTGAGGATTTCAAAGGGAGAGGATAACTTTTCTTATTGTAATCTTCTTCAATTATGTAAAATCGATGATCAGTCTAAATGCACTATCCTTGTATTAACAAAGAAAATTCCTGCTCCTGCAGGTGAAGTGGAATGTCCAATAAAACCTTTTTCTAGATTGGTGTCCAGATATTCTTTTAGGATTTTCCGTTCAGGTTTGGATCCTAAAGAGTGGAAAAAAGTATAATCTTGCGAACAAGAAGTTAACACATTAACTGTACACCGAAGCACTGACAGCGGATACATATATAACCTAGCATTACGTAACACTCACACTATGACTAAAACTACATTTCATGACTGAAAAGGATTGAAAAACTTCCATAAGATCAATGGGACAGTCATAAGATGGCAGTTTGGAGGCTTCTGTTTCACTGAAGACATTGTTAAATTCAAGATAATGATCTGGAATAAGGAAGGATAATGATCCTATTAAGGTTGGTTAAATACAATTTGATTTACAATAATTAGAATTAAAATGAACAGCATTTTCAGACCAGTTAATCAAAGGATTGTGGTTCTTGAGCCAAGGAAATCCTAATACTGCAGCAAACATGACTGTCCTCTATTATTGATTTAAGAGAGTGTGTTTGGTATGTTATAGCACCTGAATTAGAAATGGCCCGTCAAACAAAACAATTCGAGAAGTTTTTTTAAAAAAAGGAAAATGTATTCATCAATAGTCTTTTTGTTAAGAAAGCAACCATTTGCCCCAGAATAAATAATAGCTACCTTGTTAACGATTGTATCATTCACATAGAAAGATACATTTAAGAAGAAATTGTCTTTTTTTTATTTACAGCGTTAGAGTACTTACCAATTTTTGTCCTTTTTGAGAGTGGACAGATAGATAGTAAATGAGAGGAGGAGGCACAATAAATGCACAGGTTTTAAATTAAAAAATTAGAAAAGACACACAGAATATTAGTCATCATGCCATAAGGCAAAATGTGGCTATTTGTGTAACCTGGACATATACAAGTAGTCTAGGAGAAAAATCATAAAATATACTTGATACAAAATAAGAAAGTATACCTATAGGATGTGAATTAAAAATTCAAGTAGATACAAATATATATCGTAATCCCTGGGTGGTATAGTTATGTTGCCAGTATATCCCTAGCAATAGATAGAAATTCTGAGCTTTATTCAGACTGGCTCTTAACGATTCTATACTGCTATTTATCTGGATCTAATATAACCACCCAAACAGGGAATAGATGAGACTGCCACTTACATGTTTGTCTGATATTGTATAGGCACCCCTTAATTTAAAGTTAAATCCAACTATACAGTATGGTCAAATGCTCCATACGGTTAATAGAGAAATAGCTCAAAAAATTATAAAAATTAATAAGAAATAATGTATATACATAAAGTAATTATCTACAAGGGGCTATAGGTATATTTACAAGTTAGGCACGACCATATAGTTGAAAATAATTTTAGAAAAAATAATAGAAGGAGTACCAAAAGTAGAACATAGATGTCATGATGCTTAGAGTGCTCAATGACATATCTATGAATAGATTATAGGGTGAAGAGCAGTCATTTAGGTAAAGATATAGAGGACAGATAGCAACCTCTATTTAATGTAAATCCAACGTAATAGGTAGTACTTCACTTCCTAAATGCAGACCTCAAACTGCTCTAAAGTAGCTCAATAAAGTATAGTGTCTACTTAAATCAAACAAAACAGTGCCATAACGTGCCTAGTGAAACATATCCATAAGTGAAGAAAATATAAAAATGCCTGACGCGTGTTTCGGTGCTATCCAGTGAAGCACCTTTGTCAGATGCAAACCAGCAAATGCTGGGAAAATCTATTATATAACTGAGTTCCCGTCATTGCCAGAGTGATTTTTCCAATCAGACCGGCATCCCCTAGGTAGGCTGTGTATGAGGTTCCCGCGCCGGATTCATATCATGGGCGGGGCTAGCGTGGTAATGTGGTGTAGGTGGGGCGGAGCTCGGGCGTCACGTTCACCAAGCTCCGCCCGCCTACCACCCATATGCTAAAACACAATACCGCCCACACAAAATACCAAAGTTGCTACGTTACCTGGTATAATACACAGATGGTTGCTATGTTTGACATTGCTGCTGCTATTCTGGACGATAGTAATATATATCTATGTAGACCCACCATGGCACCAGTGTGAATGTGCTGAAAAGGAGAAGGAACAAATACTGAGGTTATCCCCATGTGTGTTGGTATCAAATAAAATAAATTAAGATTTGAAGGAATGTTCAAATCTCAATTGCTTGGAATTTTAGCATCCAAGAAACCAGGGCAGATTCAGAGTGGTTAAATCCTATGTCCTATTAGGAGGACAGGATCAAAAATTGGTTGGATAGCAGTCAATTCATATTTGTCAAGTAGATAGGAGGAAGGAATCTATATTGACAATATGAAGGAAGAGCAGGTTTATATATACATAAAATCACTTGAAGGGAAACCTCCAGATATATACAAAACTTATAATGAACCATAGTATTGCTAGAACTACTAATTAATAAGCAGGTGTGACATGTCAGTGCAGCTGATAGACTTAAATAAATAAATAATAATGTATATTAAATATACGAAGAGGTATATATATATACATATTTACATAGGTTAGTCAGAGATAAATGGTGTAAATGAAAAACCCTCATTAAGGCCCATAGGTGAGAGGGTTTTCAGTTTGTATATCCAAAGGCTTTCTCTTTGGAGTAATTTTTTATCAAGGTCGCCTCCCCTTGGTCCAAGAGTGACTCTTTCTATGCCACAGAAGTGCATGCCCTCAGCAGATCCCCCATGATGGAGTTTAAGGTGTTTGGAAATGGGGGTGTCTACTAATCTCCTTGGATTAACTGATGTAACGTGTTCACGTATCCTATATTTGAATGCACGTATCGTCTTCCCAACATATAGTTTTTTGCATGAACATGTTAGCAGATAAATCAGTCCTTTGGACTGACAATTGCAAAATGTTTTTATATTAAAATCCTGTGTATATTTTCTTGGATATTTTCTTGGATGGGCGGGGGGGGGACAGTAGGTCCCCCCATTGTTATTTATGGCCCCCACCCACCGCTCAGGGGTGGGGGCCGGGGGGGGACAGTAGGTCTCCCCTTATTGTTTTTTTTAGGGCCCCCACCCACTGCTCAGGGGTGGGGGCCGAGGGGGACAGTAGGTCCCCCCTTATTGTTTATTTTAGGGCCCCCACCCACCACTCAGGGGTGGGGGCCGGGGGGACACAGTAGGTCCCCCCCTTGTGATTTATGGCCCCCACCCACTGCGCAGGGGTGGGGGCCGGGGGGGACAGTAGGTCCCCCCTTATTGTTTTTTTAGGGCCCCCACCCACCGCTCAGGGGTGGGGGCCAGGGGGGGACAGTAGGTCCCCCCATTGTGATTTATGGCCCCCACCCACCGCGCTGGGGTGGGGGCCGGGGGGGACAGTAGGTCCCCCATTGTGATTTATGGCCCCCACCCACCGCACAGGGGTGGGGGCCAGGGGGGAGGACAGTAGGTCCCCCCTCATTATTTTTATGGCCCCTACCCACCGCGCTGGGGTGAAGGTGGGGGGAGGACAGTTGGTCCCCCCTCATTTTTTTTATGGCCCCCACCCAACACTCACTGGTGGGGGTGGGGGAGGACAGTAGGTCTCCCCCATTGTGATTTATGGCCCCCACCCACCGTGCAGGGGTGGGGGCCAGGGGGGAGGACAGTAGGTCCCTGGGGCGGATCAAACATCGCATGTGTTCGCCCACAGTGGCGAATGCGAACATGCTATGTTCGCCGGGTACTATTTGCTTGCGAATAGTTCGGGACATCACTAATGGTGACTAATATCCTGTGTGTTTTTTCTAATTTTTGAGTGTCTTCTGGTCAAGCCCCTGGAGAACCCTGGAGTCTCTCTACGGTACTACAGTTGGTCCTTCAGTGCTGGAATACCACATTTGTGGTTTACGTCCAGCAGTGATTCATCAATTTACGTTCATTTCTCAGGTTTTAAATTCTCCTTTGAATCCTCTCTTCTTCAGATAAAGGCCCTTTAATTGTACCAAGTTCCATAGCTTCATTTTTTTTATTTTTAGGAGAAGTAGTCAGTCAAGGGGAGTCAAAACCAGAAGGTTTTGAGGTGAGAGTAGAAGGATATCTTTCTTTTTGTCCTTCCCTTAATCTTCGGTCCAATATTATCATCACATCTAGCAATCATATCTTTGAGGGTTTCAGGAACTCCGGTTCTAGCGAGTCCATCGCGTAGATGTTCAGACAATCCAATCCGATATTGATACTTCAACAGCCATGCGCCCGGATACCTGATAAATCCAGCATGTCTAGGACGCCAGCCCCTACTGATCTATGCCACTTTATAGCCCGGTGACCGCTAACGTTGATGATGATGTTGGTGTGCACGTGATGTTATGCGCACGCGCGTTTTGGGGTCAAAGGCGATTACAGCCAATCGGAATAACAGGAGGTTTATTTAAACTTATCCTTACATTCTCTCATTGCCCTGTCATGGTTTCTGTCTGATGGTAATCCGAGAGTGCATTCCTGATCTTGATATTTTGGTATTTGACTTTGGCTTTGTTCTGATTTCTGGTATCCTTGACTTTTGGCTTTTTCTCATCGCTGTGTCTGATTCTATTTCCCTGACCTCAGCAAGTATTCTGACTATTCTTTTATACTTTATGTCCAGCCATTCTAAGGTCCGGTTAGACATTATCCTTAGTCCTAGGTGTGACACAGTTCTGCTTGCTGGATCAATTAGTAATCCTGACACTGGTTCCATGAAGTATCAGTTGCATGTCATCTAAACTGTGAAACATATTCCTCAACATTTCGTGAGACAGGGAATGCAATTGCGATTCAACAGTATCCTTTTTATTAGTATCATCATATAGTTTGTTCATTTCATGCAAGAAAAAGTCAAGAGAAGAAAGACAAGGGTCAAGTGTTTCATTGAGTTGATATGCCCATTTAGCAGAATCTCCCTGAAAGAAGGATATAATGGTTTTAATCTTCATGTTATCATTAATATATGTTCTTTGTCTCAGGGCAACATAAGTTGCATTAATGTATAAATCCTCTGTAGGCAGAACGATCCCCAGTAAATTTTACAGGGGTTATACAGTGGGTTAATTCACATGAGAAATAGAGAGTAATTGTAAATTATCCAATTGACTTTGTAAGTCATTTAATTTTGAAACTCCTAAATAGTTTGAGTGAGCAGTTCAACACGTGATTACAGTGTTATAGATATAAGCCAGCATCCATTTTGTATAGCTATTAACTCCATTTTGTCTTCTACATAATACAAGTTCAGTCTAATTACCAGCTTTCCTCTCTCTCATTTTACCCACAAAATGTTCTCCAGTTACATCCTGTTCTTCATCCCTCTCCTGTGTATTATAAACTCGATACTAAGTAGATAAAGGTACATTCTGTGCAAAATAGACACTGCAAGCACTAACTCCGTTCACATTCCATTTCCATGACTAATACAACACCTCTTTATCTTTTTCGACCCCCCTAGACATTTCTCTTTTTAATTATACTGTATGAATTCAATTTTTTTTATAATAAATTAGAGACATATTGATGCATATACAAGCTGTGTCTGTGCACTTTCTGTCTCTTCGAGCACTCAAATAATCTAATTTGAATTCTGCCAGGACATAAGGATCTTTCCATGACTGCAGGCACTGGAAAGCCTGTGTTAGGTTAGTAGCCTCCATTTTCCCGAAAGTTAGACAAAGGCACATTTAATCTGCAATGAAATTTATAGCAAATTCCAGACAATAAAACAAATGAAAACCACTTAGCCTTTTAAAAAGATTTCTACAGCTCTCCAGTTGAAGGGAAATCCTTTTGCAATCCAAAAGTAAAATGATTTCCAGTCCAAGGTTGGCAACAGATGTATCAAGCAGAAACAAACAATGGTAATCCAAAGGCAAGGTGAGTTTCAGTCCACGGTCGGCAACAAGTGAATAAGGCAGAATTAAACAAAGGTAATCCAGAGGCAAGGTGAGTTTCCAATCCAAGGTCGGCAACAGAGGTATCAGGCCGAATCAAACAAGGGTAATCCAAAGGCAAGGTAAGTTCAGTCCATGGTCGGCAACAAGTGAATCAGACAAAATTAAGCAGAAAGTTTTCAAAGGAGATCAGGCGGAGAGATACACAGACTCACAGAGATGAATCCTAAAGAGTGGAAAAAAGTATAATCTTGTGAACAAGAAGTTAACACATTAACTGTGCACCGAGGCACTGACAGCGGACACATAAATATCCTTGTGTTACGTATGTCAGTGCCGTCTAAAATAAACAGTTTCCCAAATAAGTTTAAGTTACAAAAACCCTCACACTATGACTAAAACTAAATTTCAATTTGCTGCCAAAATTAACACTACACAGAGGGGCTGTGGAAGGGGCAAAAGAGACAGACCAGGGCTTTGGAGAGAGACAACTAGAGTGGCTTGTAGGACACAAAGAGACCCAGAGGGGCTGATGAAGGTGCAAAAGAGACAGATAGAGGCTTTAACTAAACCCATTCGATTTTACTGAAAATCTAATCTAGATTTTACTAAATCTACTGGAGATTTAGTCGACTAAAATCTATTGCAGATTTAGTCGACTAAAATATATTGCAGATTTAGTAGAGTAAAATCTATTGGAGCTTTAGTCGAGTAAAATCTACTGGAGATTTAGTCGACTAAAATCTACTAGAGGTTTAGTTGACTAAAACTAGACTACACATTCGTGCATGTAAATGCACATATACACTCTTTCATATTTGTGATTTCTTCCTCTCCTTACTATGTACCATGTACCTTTCTCCCACTACACCAGGAGCATGTAATACAATGAGACACAAGTACAATGTTACCTACTCAAAAACTCTGTTTAGTTATGTTCCTAAATCTGAGTTCCTTGATGTCAGCATTCCTTATGGAAGTAGATGAGGCTATGGTCGATGAAGTGAAAGTGAATATTCTGAAAGTGAATAAGAGGAGAGGACAAAAGGGTATCTGTTACCATATCAGAGCTTCTTGCTGACTCTTATTTTCTCTTTCAGAGTCCCTTGACGTCAGCATTCCTACAGGAAGCAGGAGAAATTATGGTTGAAGAAATTAAAGAGGTCGCCAACCAGCTAACTATTAAGAAGGTGAATGAGAGGAGAGGACAAAATGGTATGTGCTACGATACCTGAGCTTCTTGCTGGCTTTCATTTTCTCTTTTAGAGCTACTTGAAGTCAGAATTCCTTCTTGAGGAAAAAGAGGTTGTGGTCAACAGAATAAAAGAGGTTACCATCAACACTAGTGAAGAAGAAGACATAACAGAACTGTCTAACGGACTGGTGACATTTATGACCCCGAAAGGTTTCCTTTCACAGGACAATCAGAAGTCAAGGCAGCTATCAATGACTCTAGTTATGTGTATGAGGCATTTTGTATATTTTTCACAACTCACTTCCTAGATAAGATTGTCACAGAAACAAACAGATATGCATTAAAAATGGTCTCACAGACCAAAACCCATTAGACAGATGTCCCTGATGATGATATAATATACTATTATAGTTTGGGACTGTTGATATGTATTCTATGTAAACCAGTGGTAGATGCATGTTGGCCTACAGGACCACTCATATGCACACCATTCTTTAGTATGGCCATGAACAAAACTCAGATTCTTGCAATTTCCCTTATTTGGAAGAAAACACTGTGCATAATGAGTCAGACAGCTTATTTAAAATAAGATCCATTGATTAATATTTATAGTTTTCAATCTGCCTTGGTTCTTTCACAACTGTTATCTGTTGATGAGAGTCTTTACTTTGGAAAGGAAGTTTAGGATGGAAACAATATATACCCCCCAAAAAGGTCCTGATTTGGCATGAAAACTTATGAGCTATTTTTTTTTTTTTATTTAACTTTCCCCTTCACTATTTTCTCAGCTTGTTGAAAAAGAAACAGATGCACATGATAATTTAAGATTTGGACAGAGAGATTTACCACCATCCATATGTGGCTGTAAATTGGCAAATGGTGAATTTGTAGCTATGTAGTGTGGAAAACGTACAGTACTGAGATGGAGAGACAAGTGAGATATCAGCATATGCTGTCAACAGTACATGATGATAGCTTTATTGACAGTGGAAAGCTACACAGAGAGACAGGAGGCAGAACTGTTGGGAAAAAAAAAACATGATTGTCAATTACAATCATGCAATGCGTGGGATTGATGGAAAAGACCAATTACGGAGCCATATTTATCCATGACGTCTTTTAAATGGTACAAAACATTTCTAAACTTGTTTTTTAGACAGTATTGTATATAATGAATTTGTTCTTTCAAAACACAGAATATCACTTAATTCTAATTAAAGTTTTGTTTTTGTGAAAACATCATCACTAGAGATGTCGCGAACATAAAATTTTCAGTTCGCGAACGGCGAACGCGAATTTCCGCAAATGTTCGGGCGAACCTGGCGAACCGCCATAGACTTCAATAGGCAGGTGAATTTTAAAACCCACAGGGACTCTTTATGGCCACAATAGTGATGGAAAAGTTGTTTCAAGGGGACTAACACCTGGACTGTGGCATGCCGGAGGGGGATCCATGGCAAAACTCCCATGGAAAATTACATAGTTGATGCAGAGTCTGCTTTTAATCCATAAAGGGCATAAATCACCTAACATTCCTAAATTGTTTGGAATAACGTGCTTTAAAACATCAGGTATGATGTTGTATCGATCAGGTAGTGTAAGGGTTATGCCCGCTTCACAGTGACAGACCAAACTCCCCGTTTAACGCACCGCAAACAACCGCAAACAGTCAATTTGCACAACCGCAAACTCCCCATTTGCACAAGGTTGGATACCAAGCTAGCCATGTCCCGTTCCTTGTCCTCACTGATGTCATTGAAGGTCTCTTCCTCCACCCAGCCACGTACAACACCAAGGGTCCCCGAAAGGTGACAACGATCCCCCTGGGACGCCTGCTGTGTTTGGTCTTCCACCTCCTCAAAGCAACCTTCCTCCTCTGACTCCTCTTCTTCAGACTCCTCTTTCTGCGTTGCCTCTCTCTGCATTATTATAAGGTGTGTTAAGTAGTACTATTCCTATCAGTTTAATCCCTGTTACGTCCCCTATCATATGGCATATGGCATCGATTTTACGTCCCCTGTTACGTCCCCTATCATATGGCATATGGCATCGATTTTAGGAACCGGGAGATGGAAAAAGATGCTTGGTCGGTCCTCCTACTTCAAATTTGGGGCACTGCGCATGCAATCTAATGTGCCACGCAGTGGTGTGGAGTGGTGTGTTAAGTAGTACTATTCTTATCAGTTTAATCCCTGTTACGTCCCCCATCAGGGGACATGTATATGGCATCGATTTTAGGAACCGGGAGATAGAAAAAGATGCTTGGTTGGTCCTCCTACTTCAAATTTGGGGCACTGCGTATGTAATCTAATGTGCCACCAGATAGGAGTGGTGTGTTAAGTAGTACTATTCTTATCAGTTTAATCCCTGTTACGTCCCCTATCAGGGGACGTGTATATGGCATCGATTTTAGGAACCGGGAGATGGAAAAAGATGCTTGGTCGGTCCTCCTACTTCAAATTTGGGGCACTGCGGGTGCAATCTAATGTGCATTGAAAAAGCCGCTGTGACGGAGAAACGCGTCTGGAGGGACTGAGGGCTGATCACTGCAAGCCAGCATTTAGGACACACTCACCTATATTGTATCCAGCAAGGCAACATCAAGCTGCTGATCCGGGACGCCGTGAGCAATACAAGGTCTGCACCTAACATGCACTTTGCAAATCAGCCGATAGATATATGCCAATGAAGTTTTTTTTCTGTCATTATTTTATGAAAACTTTTTACTTGAGCTTTTTTATATCGATTTCAGCAAAGAGCTAAATAAAGCAAGTTTTATTTTTAAATTAATTTTGACTACTTCTTAAGCATTACAATAATACAGAGTTTTATTAATTATATTTTTTTCTCTGCATACTTTTTTCATATATTCAACTCTACTGTGGAGTGTTACTACTGAAGAGAAATACCTGGGATAAAGGAAATTTGCACAGATCAAAATTGGACTCTATTATTTAATCTGCTGCATTTAATACATAAGATCTATAATTGATTATTTTTTGCTATTTGTGACTTATTAGTGTTTGACTATCTAGGAAAGATAGGTTCATCCACATTACTGTAGTAATAGAGACTGCAGTTAAAGGTTAAGGGTATAACCTGTTTTCAATCTAATGTGCCACCAGATAGGAGTGGTGTGTTAAGTAGTACTATTCTTATCAGTGTAATCCCTGTTACGTCCCCCTCATCAGGCCTTTTTTAGTCGAATGTATCCCCCACTGTCAGTCCCTTCGGGATCCATCCCTCATTCATCTTAATAAAGGTGAGGTAAGCTAGACTTTTTTGACCTAGGCGACTTCTCTTCTCAGTGACAATACCTCCTGCTGCACTGAAGGTCCTTTCTGACAGGACACTTGAAGCGGGGCAGGCCAGAAGTTCTATCACAAATTGGGATAGCTCAGGCCACAGGTCAAGCCTGCACACCCAGTAGTCAAGGGGTTCATCGCTCCTCAGAGTGTCGATATCTGCAGTTAAGGCGAGGTAGTCTGCTACCTGTCGGTCGAGTCGTTCTCTGAGGGTGGACCCCGAAGGGCTGTGGCGATGCGTAGGACTTAAAACGCTCTGCATGTCCTCCATCAACAACACGTCTGTAAAGTGTCCTGTCCTTGCCCGCGTGGTCGTGGGAGGAGGAGGATTACTTTCACCTCTTCCCCTGTTAGATTCCCGTAGTGCTGTGACATCACCCTTATACGCTATGTAAAGCATACTTTTTAATTTATTTTGGAACTGCTGCAACCTTTCCGACTTGCGGTAATTCGGTAACATTTCAGGCACTTTCTGCTTATACCGGGGGTCTAGTAGCGTGGACACCCAGTACAGGTCGTTCTCCTTCAGCCTTTTTATACGAGGGTCCCTCAACAGGCACGACAGCATGAAAGACCCCATTTGCACAAGGTTGGATGCCGAACTACTCATGTCCCGTTCCTCGTCCTCAGTGATCTCACTGAAGGTATGTTCTTCCCCCCAGCAACGTACAACACCACAGGTACCAGATAGGTGACAACGAGCACCCTGGGATGCCTGTTGTGGTTGGTCTTCCTCCTCCTCCTCAAAGCCACATTCCTCCTCTGACTCCTCTTCCTCACAATCCTCTTCCAACGTTGCCGCAGGTCCAGCAAGCGATGCTGATAAGGCTGTTTCTGGTGGTGCTGGTGACCACAACGCTTCCTCTTCCTCTTTATACTCATCTACGGCCTGATCCAGCACTCTTCGCAGGGCACGCTCCAGGAAGAAAACAAATGGTATGATGTCGCTGTTGGTGCCTTCGGTGCGACTGACTAGGTTTGTCACCTCCTCAAAAGGACGCATGAGCCTATAGGCATTGCGCATGAGCGTCCACTAACGTGGCAAAAAAAATCCCAGCTCCGCAGAGGCTGTCCTAGCACCCCGGTCATGCAAATATTCATTAACGGCTTTTTCTTGTTGGAGCAGGCGTGTTGGGCTGCCGCAAATCAAGCGCCTCACTGGCATGTTGTTTCGCCGCTGGATATCTGATAAGTGCGCCATGGCCGTTTAGGAACACCTGAAATGGCCACACACCTTCCTGGCCTGCTTCAGGACGTCCTGTAAACCTGTGTACTTATGCACAAAGCATTGTACGATCAGATTACATACATTATGCACAAAGCATTGTACGATCAGATTACACACAACTTGCCCAAATTCAATGCCGCCAACAAATTTCTTCCGTTGTCACAAACCACTTTGCCGATCTCCAGTTGGTGCGGAGTCAGCCACTGATCCACCTGTGCGTTCAGGGCGGACAGGAGTGCTGGTCCGGTGTGACTCTCAGCTTTCAGGCAAGTCAACCCCAAGACGGCGTGACACTGCCGTATCCGAGATGTGGAATAGTACCTGGGGAGCTGGGGGGTTGCCGTTGATGTGGAGCAAGACGCAGCAGCAGAAGAGGACTCAGCCGAGGAGGTTATGAAGGAGGATGGAGTAGGAGGAGTAGAGGAGGTGGCAGCAGGCCTGCCTGCAAGTCGTGGTAGTGTCACCAACTCCTCTGCAGAGCCACGCATTTCATGCTTGGCAGCCGTCAGCAAGTTTACCCAATGCGCAGTGTAGGTGATATACCTGCCCTGACCATGCTTTGCAGACCAGGTATCAGTGGTCAGATGGACCCTTGCCCCAACACTGTGTGCCAGACATGCCATTACTTCCTTTTGCACAATCGAGTACAGGTTGGGGATTGCCTTTTGTGCAAAGAAATTTCGTCCGTGTACCTTCCACTGTGGTGTCCCAATAGCTACAAATTTTTGGAACGCCTCAGACTCCACCAGCTTGTATGGTAAAAGCTGACGGGCTAAGAGTTCAGACAAGCCAGCTGTCAGATGCCGGGCAAGGGGGTGACTTTGTGGCATTGGCTTCTTATGCTCAAACATGTCCTTGACAGACACCTGACTGTGGGCAGATGAGCAGGAACTGCTCAAGGCGAGAGACGGAGTGGCGGATGGTTGAGAGGGGGGAAGGAGGACAGCAGTGGTTGACATGGCTGAAGACGCTGGACCAGGAGGAGGATGGCGGCTTTGAGTTTGTGTGCTGCTTGTACTCATGTGTTGATCCCATATGTGTTTGTGATGTGCGATCATGTGCCTTTGTAAAGCAGTTGTATCTAGGTGGGTGTTGGACTTCCCATGACTGTGCCACTAGCTCCTTGTGACGACCTCCCCCTGCTTCCAACTCGTCTCCTCCTCCTCTCTGTCTCCCCATCTGAACTTTCCCCCTGTTCTTCTTCTCTTCTAGCGGGCACCCACGTGACATCCATGGACGCATCGTCATCATCAACCACTTCACTTGTATCTGACAACTCAGCAAAGGAAGCAGCAGCGGGTACAACATCATCAACATCACACCGTACGTCCATGTGTGTAATGCTGCCTGACTGAGACATATCCCTGTTATCTACATCCTCTGGCAATAATGGTTGCGCATCACTCATTTCTTCCAACTGATGTGTAAATAACTCCTCTGACAGATCAAGTGAAGCGGCTGTGGTGCTAGTGTTGGTGGTGGCGGCAGGCAGGCGAGTGGTAACTTGAGAGGTGCCCGAAGCTAAGCTGTAGGAGGATGGTGCGTCGAGGTTCCGAGCGGAAGCTGTAGAAGATTGGGTGTCCTGTGTTAGCCAGTCAACTATGTCCTCAGAACTTTTCGAGTTCAGGGTACGTGGCCTCTGAACACTGGGCATTATTCTAAGGCCAAAGGGAATCACAGCACCACGACCACGACGGCCCCTCCGGGGTGGCCTGCCTCTGCCTGTCATTTTTTGGGGGATTAGTGGTACTATGCGTGCAAGCTACTGTGACAACAGATATGAGTGGCACTGTGCACTGGCAGAAGTTGCCAGAGTAGACGCTGTAGGCCTGACACACACGCTTGCAGACAACTAACTGCTATTCAATCTATTACAGTCATTTTTTTTTTTTTAAATGTACACTACTGTTACACCAGATATGAGTTGCACTGGTGTGACACTGTGCCCTGGCAGGCCCTGAAACGCACACATGTGAAGGAAACTGACTGCTATTTTTTCACAGTCCAATTTCTAGTTTTTTTTTATTTAATGTACACTACTGTTACACCAGATATGAGTTGCACTGGTGTGACACTGTGCCCTGGCAGGCCCTGAAACGCACACGCGTGAAGGAAACTGACTGCTATTATTTCACAGTCAAAAAAGTGTTTTGTTTTTTTAAATGTACACTACTGTTACACCAGATATGAGTTGCACTGGTGTGACACTGTGCCCTGGCAGGCCCTAAAATGCACACGTGTGAAGGAAACTGACTGCTATTATTTCACAGTCAAATTTCTATTTCTTTTTTTAATGTACACTACTGTTACACCACATATGAGTTGCACTGGTGTGACTCTGTGCCCTGGCAGGCCCTGAAACGCACACATGTGAAGGAAACTGACTGTTATTATTTCACAGTCAAATTTCTAGTTTTTTTTTTTTTAATGTACACTACTGTTACACCAGATATGAGTTGCACTGGTGTGACACTGTGCCCTGGCAGGCCCTAAA
Source organism: Pelobates fuscus (assembly GCF_036172605.1). Classification (NCBI taxonomy): domain Eukaryota; kingdom Metazoa; phylum Chordata; class Amphibia; order Anura; family Pelobatidae; genus Pelobates; species Pelobates fuscus. The sequence continues at coordinate 159,029,775 of NC_086322.1, read as the reverse complement.
ACGCACACGTGTGAAGGAAACTGTTATATTACAGTCAAAAAAGTTTAGTTTTTTTTTTTAAATGCAAGCTATTGTGACACAAGATATGAGTGGTGGCACTGGGCAAGTGGGCACAGTATACGCTGTGAGCCTGACACACACGCTGGCAGGCAGGCAACTGCAATTAGATTACACAGGGGAAAAAAAAGCAGACTGATGTTCTAGACCTAAAAAGGGCTTTTTGGGGGGCTGTCCTTACAGCAGAGATCAGATGAGTCCTTCAGGACTATAGTGGACACTGAATACATTATCCTGGCTTTCGATTTTCCTATTAAATCCCTATTAAATCCCTTCTCTCACTAAGAATGCTGCTTCCGAATTATTCTAATATTTATATTATTCTTCTTTTTATTTTTTATTTTGCAAACTGCTTGGTAGGGAAGGAGTTAAAGGGGTTAACATGAGTATAGGTGGCTCAATCTGTGCAACAACATTCCTAAATTAAAATTACACATCATATATCTATCTATCTATCTACACATTAATTTATAAATATATCTCTTGCATCAATATGTATTTATTTATTTATTTAGTAGTAAAATAGTTTATGATAACAAGTTTGAAAGCTTGAATATTTTCATCTTGAAAATATGATATGGTATAATATATATTTCAGTTGTTATTTGCAAAATAAAATACTTAGTTTACTAAATAGCCCAATATTGATATAGCACAATGTAAAATATTTTTCAATGTTAATAGTCATAATGATGAGACAGAGCTGAGAGAGAAAGAGAGAGAGATATGCTGAAACAGAAAGTAATACTTTTTACAAGTAAAAGGTAGAGATGTCCAGAACAGTTCGCCGGGAACTGTTCGCGGTCGCCACGGCGGGTGAACATATGCGATGTTCGGTCCGCCCCCTATTCGTCATGGAGGTGGGAGGGTCTGGGAGGGAGGGTCTGCTGCTGATTGGCTGGAATGTGTCTGCTGACTGTGAGGTTGTAACGAGAATATACCCCTACACGCAGGATCCAGCCAAACAGAAGACAGCACAGAGGAGAGATACGTCTACCGGAACTTAGAGTGGCCGGACTCGACGTAATAGGAGAAGTACAGAGTCAGGAACGATCCGAGGTCAAGGGCACAAAGAGACAGCGTAAACGAGAACTAGCTGGGGTCTGGTACACAGGAATCAGCAAGCCGGCAAACAGTACAGACAAGGATAAAGCGAAAACGAAGTCAGAATACAAAGCCAAGGTCAAATACGGAGAAACACAACTGAACACAACAAGCACTAAAGGGAACTGTAGCAGAAACCACGATAGGGCAAGGAACTAAGGGAAAAGGGTAAGTATAAGTAGCCTTCAAACTAATGTGATTGGCTCCTGTCACTTCCACACCCCCAAAAGGTAAGTGTATGGGGTGATTGGCATGACAGGAGCCAATGGGAGCCTTTTTGCAATTTAGGCTCCCACTGTCTCTTTAAGAGCGCGCCCGAGACTCGCGGCGCGCTCTTAGCTGCAGGCGGGACACGTGACCGCATCTCGCGGTCACTGCCCGTCTTCCTGTTCGGAGAGTCGGATGAGCCGCGCGCGGCTCGTGCAGCCGCAGGACCGCGCGCAGCTTGAAGAGAGGACCGCGGCCGGCCCCCGGATAAGGTAAGTAACGCTACCGTACCCCCCCCCCAGGACACGCCCTCCGGGCGGGCAGGACCAGGCCTGGCAGGAAAACGCGAATGGAAAGAACGCACAAGGCGGGGAGCATGAACAGCATCCGCAGAAATCCAACTGCGCTCCTCAGGCCCATAACCCTTCCAATGTACCAAGTACTGAAGCCGACCCCTAAGGAAACGAGAGTCAAGAACAGCAGACACTTCGAACTCCTCATGACCCTCCACAGAGACAGGGGGGAGGGGGAGTATGCCGGGTACGGCGGTTGCGTACGTAAGGCTTCAACAACGAGGTGTGAAAGACATTAGGTATACGCAGATTCTTAGGCAGACCCAAGGCATAAGAAACGGGATTAACCTTATGTATAATGCGATAAGGACCAATGAAGCGGGGAGCCAATTTCATAGAAGGCACCCGGAGGTGAATATTTCGTGTGGAAAGCAAAACCCTGTCCCCCACAACATAGGAAGGAGCCGCTCTGCGATGCTTGTCAGCCTGAGACTTCTGGCGGGCAGCAGAGTCCACCAAAGAACGCTGAACCTGCTCCCAAGTATTACGCAATCCAGCCAAATGCTCGTCCAGAACTGGCATGCCCTCTGAGGAGAATGCAGCCGGAAGAACAACGGGATGCTGGCCATAGACAACGTAAAAAGGGCTTTTGCCGGAAGAATCATGAGTGGCGTTATTCCGAGCAAACTCAGCCCAAGGAAGCAGGTCAGACCAATTGTCCTGATGGTGAGACACAAAACAACGGAGGTACTGCTCCAGAGACTGGTTGGCACGTTCAGCAGCTTCATTAGACTGGGGATGGTAAGCGGAAGAAAATGAGAGAGAAATACCCATTTCCGAACAAAAGGCTTTCCAGAACCTGGAAATAAATTGGCTACCCCTATCGGATACAATAGATACGGGAATACCATGTAACCAAAACACTTCTCTAGCGAAGATAAGAGCCAGTTCCTTGGAAGTGGGCAACTTGCGAAGAGATACAAAGTGAGCCATTTTGGAAAACCGATCTACTATCATTAGGATGACTGTGTTACCATTCAAAGGGGGTAATTCAACAATAAAATCCATTGATAGATTAGACCAAGGTCTCTCGGGAATGGGTAACGGATGCAACAGCCCACAAGGAACTCTATGAGAGGATTTCATACATGCACAAGTAGTACAAGCACTTATATAATCAGTGACATCCTTGCGTAAGGTATCCCACCAAAAATACCGAGAAATAGCTGACACCGTTTTGGATATACCAGGATGTCCAGCAGTCTTAGTATCATGATACAGTGACAGAATATCCCTTCTCTCGGGAACGTCAACGAACAATTTATCGTTAGGCCTCTCGCTAGGTGCCATGCTTTGTTTAGCTTGTATGGCCTGCAAGAGGGACGAGGAAATAGACAATATCGTAGTTGCTATTATCCTGTCTGGGGGGATGACAGGAGTAACATCAATCTCCTGTTTGTCAATAGTTTCAAACTGTCCGGACAGAGCGTCCGCTTTAGTGTTCCGATCACCTGGCCTATAGGTGATTATATAATTAAAATGAGACAAGAACAGTGACCACCTAGCCTGCCTGGAAGACAATCTTTTAGCTTCGCTAAGGTAGGATAGGTTCTTATGATCCGTAAATATGAGGATGGGATCCTTAGTGCCTTCTAACAAATGTCTCCATTCTTTGAGTGCTAAAATGATAGCAAGGAGTTCGCGATTACCCACATCATAATTCTTTTCAGCTTTGGACATTTGTTTAGAAAAGAAGCCACAAGGATGCAATGGCTTGTCAGGAGACTCTCTTTGTGATAAGACAGCACCTACCCCTATATCGGAAGCATCAACCTCAAGTATATAGGGCAAAGAGGGGACAGGATGCTGTAAAATAGGTGCAGAGGCGAACGTAGTCTTAAGAAAGTCAAAAGCTTGAAGTGCCTCGGTAGACCAGACACGAGTATTGCCATCCTTTTTTGTCATACGGGTAATAGGTGCTACAATAGACGAAAAACCTTTGATAAAACGTCTATAATAATTAGAGAAACCCAGAAAACGCTGGATGGCTTTCAGACCTTGCGGCAGAGGCCATTCTATGACCGCAGCGAGCTTCCGGGGATCCATACGAAAACCCTTAGCGGAAATCAAATACCGCAAAAACTGGACCTCGGATTGGTCGAACAGACATTTTTCTAGTTTACAATAAAGGCCATTAGCAAGAAGGGTTTTTAAAACTATCGTAACATGTCTGTGATGAGTGTGTAGATCTGTAGAATATATTAAAATGTCGTCCAAGTACACAATAACAAATGAGTGAATAAAGTCTCTTAAGACATCATTGATAAATTCTTGGAATACGGCTGGGGCATTGCAAAGCCCAAATGGCATGACGGTGTACTCATAATGACCTGACCTAGTGTTGAATGCTGTCTTCCATTCGTGGTCCTTTTTTATACGTATTAAATCGTACGCTCCTCTAAGGTCTAGTTTGGTGAATACCGTAGCATGTTTGAGCCTGTCAAATAATTCTGTTATTAAAGGTATAGGGTAAGCATTTTTGATGGTGATCTTATTCAGACCTCTATAATCAATACAAGGTCTTAAATCACCTTCTTTCTTCGATACAAAGAAGAACCCCGCTCCAGCCGGAGAAGAGGATCTCCTAATAAATCCCTTGTCTAATGATTCTTTAATATATTCCTCCATGACACGGTTTTCTTGAACCGATAAGGGGTACACCCTGCCCTTTGGAGGTATAGTGCCAGGCAACAAGTCAATAGCACAATCGTAGGGTCTGTGAGGCGGTAATTTGTCAGCCTCTCTTTTATCAAAGACAGTCTTTAAAGATAAATACTGAGAAGGTATAGCCGTAGACAAAGGAGGAATGGTAGGAACATTGATAGAATTCACAGGCGTGACTTCAATAGTACATGACTCATGGCAGGCTTCACTCCATGATTTTATCTGCCCTGTCTCCCAGTCAAAAATGGGATTGTGGGCACGTAACCATGGATACCCTACCACCAACTGTGAAGAGGGAGAGGTGATGACCTGGAACCGAATGGTTTCATAGTGTAAAACCCCTGTGTACATGTGTAGCGGTGCAGTCTCATGAGTAACAACTGGAGATATCAATGGTCTACCATCTATGGCCTCAACGGCCAAGGGTATCTCCTTCTCCCTGATGGGAATATTGTTTTTCTTTACAAAACCAGAGTCTATAAAATTCTCAGCTGCCCCAGAGTCAACCAGGGCGTATATATTTTCAGCTATACAACTCTCTCCCATATGTAAAGAAACAGGGAGAAGCAGTCTGTTAGGAGGCAATGTAGGAGACTTAGAAATAACACCCAAGGCCAGTCCCCCTATAAGGTTTTAGGTGCGAGAGTTTTCCGGGAGCAAAGGACACTCCTTTACCATATGGTCTCTCTTACCACAATATAGGCAATATAGACAATATAGGCAATATTCTCCTATATAATTTTTCATTATCAGAGAGTTTGGCAACCCCTAATTGCATAGGTTCCTCTTCAGATACTTTTACACTCTCCGGTGTATTAACTCTGGGGTGAATATGTGTAACAAAACGTCTATTTCTGTTCTTGGTATAGAGCCTGTCACGAATCCTATTATCTATATCAATGAGGTAGTCAATAAGGTCCTCTAAGGCAACAGGAAGCTCCTTAGCTGCTACCTCATCCAATATAGAGTCTAATAAGCCTTCCATGAAGGCAGTAGTTAACCCATTGTTGGTCCAATCTACCTGTGAGGCAAGGGTACGAAACTGAATAGCGAAATCAGCCACAGACCTAGAACCCTGTTTAACTCTCCTTAATGCCCTTGCGGCATTCTTAGACCTTTTCATAGTGTCAAAAGTTCTGCGAAAAGCTGTAAGAAAACTGTGAAAGTCATGCACCATAGGTCCATTAGCCTCCCAAATAGGGTTTGCCCAATCAAGTGCTTTGTCGGTAAGTTGGTGCATAAAGAACCCAACTTTAGACCTCTCTGTGGGAAATGAACGTGGATACATCTCAAAACGAAACTCTATTTGGTTAATGAACCCTCTGCAAGTCTTAGAATCCCCTCCATACCTAGGAGGAGGTGTTAAATGGGCCGAAGTAGTAGGCAAAGTGGATACTTCAGGAAGCAGGGGTGTAGGAGGGTTAGGTGCGGTTGCTGGAATGGTTCTAGCTAAGAGCGTCTGGAGAGCCTGAGCTATCTGATCCATACGGTGATCCTGCTCTACAAATCTAGCCTCATGGGACGCCATCTGTTGAGCTAAATCTGCGGGGTCCATGGCCCTATCGTAATGTAACGAGAATATACCCCTACACGCAGGATCCAGCCAAACAGAAGACAGCACAGAGGAGAGATACGTCTACCGGACCTTAGAGTGGCCGGACTCGACGTAATTGGAGAAGTACAGAGTCAGGAACGATCCGAGGTCAAGGGCACAAAGAGACAGCATAAACGAGAACTAGCCGGGGTCTGGTACACAGGAATCAGCAAGCCGGCAAACAGTACAGACAAGGATAAAGCGAAAACGAAGTCAGAATACAAAGCCAAGGTCAAATACGGAGAAACACAACTGAACACAACAAGCACTAAAGGGAACTGTAGCAGAAACCATGATAGGGCAAGGAACTAAGGGAAAAGGGTAGGTATAAGTAGCCTTCAAACTAATGTGATTGGCTCCTGTCACTTCCACACCCCCAAAAGGTAAGTGTATGGGGTGATTGGCATGACAGGAGCCAATGGGAGCCTTTTTGCAATTTAGGCTCCCACTGTCTCTTTAAGAGCGCGCCCGAGACTCGCGGCGCGCTCTTAGCTGCAGGCGGGACATGTGACCGCATCTCGCGGTCACTGCCCGTCTTCCTGTTCGGAGAGTCGGATGAGCCGCGCGCGGCTCGTGCAGCCGCAGGACCGTGCGCGGCTTGAAGAGAGGACCGCGGCCGGCCCCCGGATAAGGTAAGTAACGCTACAGAGGTACAGGGTTAAAGTTTACTCAATGATGACGAATAGGGGTGACGCATATGTTCGCCCGCCGCGGCGACCGCGAACAAGCTATGTTCGCTGGCGAACAGTTCCCGGCGAACTGTTCGGGACATCTCTAGTAAAAGGTGAAACATGTGTACGTTTTCAGGCAATGCTACAATTACAGCACCCAGCAATGCATTTGTATTATGGATGGATTTATGTAATGATATTTACATAATTCAATGCATCATTATATTGGCTGTAAAACAAATCTACTTTGTAATACAGAAAGATGTAATGTGTTTACAATTGCCTGTCATGATGATCTTTATTATGATTCCTGTAAGATTGTACTATAAAGCAATAGTAAATGCAGCCAGGTTAACAGTGAGTTCATCCACAGCTTCATTTCAACTTGGGCCCCAGACATTTGAACAATGGACATTTCTGAACTTCTGATTATATAAATTTGCCAATCACATATTTCCATATTTCCTATCAAAATATAAGGATACAAATGGTCCCTCTATTAATGCTGACAATTCTGAAGAGATCCCATATTCTTCTTTATTACATTTTTCAAAGAAAATTGCTGTGCCGAACATCATAGTAAAAGTATAGGTAAACAACTGAGTGTATTAGTCTGGCCTGTCTGTTAATCTTTGATAGTGTACTTTTTGTTGCAGTTGTAATTTTATATGCATGTTTTCACCATATTCATCTGTCCCATATGTCATCTCTAAGTACTGAAAGAAACAGTAACAGATAACAGAGACAAAACAACATTGCTGTATCAATTATAAATGCAACAATATAAATATAAAGCAATAATAACATTGTAGCTATTATATTAGATATAATGTTTATATCTGTGCAATGCTACTTTAAATTTGCCATTAAACTTTGTAATTGGTTAATAGATGAGGCTTTGCATTTCAGTACTGTGGTGATGATCACATTATGGAAAATAATACTGTATGAAAAGGACATAATTAAGCAAATGTCTCCCATGGTCATTGTGGGTCTACTACAGCAAAAATCAGGCATGTTGTTAAAAGTCATTATTTAACATTCTATGGTAAAGTACATGGTAATGCCTAGAAGGAATCCATCTGGTTTCGAATCCCAAAGAGAAAACATACAAATGAGTAACATGGATTCCTCTAATTCAGAATTAGTAAAATGAGAATATTAAAAAAGTCTGCATCTTCATGCTCTGTTTGAGATGAGTAGAATTGTTTGACTCTCTGCTCTTAATAGTTTTAACCAGATGTGTCATTGCTCTTTTATCATTATGTTTTTCATATTCATTTCATTTGTAATACACATGTTCCATTTTAATCTGTGTGTCTCATTTTAATGTAATATAACTGAAGTTGTTATTTTGCTGACATTCTCTGACATTCAAAAGGAACAATATAACAGCATATTTTTTTATTTTAAATAGTATAATTCCTAGAGTTTGAGCATACCTGCATGATTAAGCGAATATATAGGAGTGGTATGTACAATTTGTTCATATTCTAAACAGGATTTTTTTTTAAAGTTAGCACTCAAAGACGGTCAATGTTTTTTTTTTAAACCTTACTTTCAGCTGGCAAGGAATGTGCCAAATAAGTCCCACATTGCACATTCACACTTTTTATTTATGATAATGATTTTTCTTTCAGCATTCTAAAGTTGCCTATTTGCATTTTAAAGTTTTTTTTTTATATAAAACAATTTTTTTTTTTTTACCCATTTACATTTTTAAACAGTCAAGTGCACTTAGCCTCATACCATTCTATATTATCATGTGGTGGTTACATTGACATGATTATTTACTAAAAACTAGATTTTGTTCAGATGGAACATGGCCCCAAATCTGACCACAATGACAGCTCCCATATTTACTAAAGATAATTCTGATCAGAATTAGGTCAGTCTGTCTGAATTTGCACTAATCAGTCAGTGTTGATTTGAAAATCAGTGCTTTCGCATCTGAACCTTATGCTAAATATAGGATTCGGAATATGTATAAATCATTGATTTTACAATGACTAGAGAGCTTAATAAATCCAGCATGTTTGGAAATTATCGTTCACGTTCTTTTTGTAAGCTAACAATCATTTGAAGCACTATTTTCCCACTGTAAGCACTAGCAACTAGTGGGCAAATATTTAGGAAGCCCTCATTGCGAGGGGTAATCATGTGGCAATTGGCCTGCACTTGCTAACCAGCCACCATAATAAATTCAAAGAAATGTAAAGTCAATATGAACACAATTTTACTACAATGAAAGTATTAAAAGAGTGTTAAATGTCATTGCCCACCAACTTAAGTTATGGCCTATTTCCTCCACCTGGTGACTAGGGGTCCCCAGGCCCTGATCAGCCTCATAATTAAAAAAAAAGCCTTCCCTGGGGCTTGCACTTAGCATGCAAGATAGCAGAGACATGTTCTGTAATTCTGCTATTGTTTAGGCTTCTGCAGTAATTTCAATAACCATTAACCAACCATCCTATTATCCATTAAAAAGGCACATCCCCATGCTGAGGCTCACTGATCAAGCCAGTCACAAAGCAAGGCCTCCATTAAGAAATATGTCTACCAGTAGAATGTATAATTTGATGTCTTTTTACTTCTTTTAACCAAACTGAGATTGCTTTCTGCAACCTCCTTGTGCAAACCCATGTGCAAGCCATGCTCTTGAACAAGCCCCACCACCCAGCTACATGCACTGCCTACATATATATTATTTGTATTAACGTGTATTTTATTGAAGGTTTTTCATTGTAGCATACATCGTAACATACATTATAACAGTGGCACGTGTATATTCAGTACATTAGAGCTCTGTCAAGATCTTTTACATCCAAAGTCATATAAAACTAGACATTCTGTTCCTTTGCATTCCCCCGTACATCCATATTGCATTCAACCAGGTAACATTAGCTCTCTGAACCGTTGTACAATGTGGGGGATGAAGCTAATATTTTGGGAATTGTGTGGAGAGAGCTGAGTATCTTGCTAGTGCTGGCTGCTTCTCCATTGTCATTGCCTAGACACATGCCGATTGAGTTAGGAAAATAAACAAACTAATAACTACATAAAATAAGAACTACATAAATTAACTTTAACTGGATACATTGGCTGAAACCTATATCATATTGGACCCTTTGTTAAGAGTTTGGTCTAAGAAGGAGTCCCCCTCCACCTCGCCTCTCTCCTATTCATTCCACCATATCTGGGTTGGCTATAAAGTTGTCCCATGTGAATATCCACCCTGTGTAGCTCCCCATTCCATTTAGCACCCCTGTGTGGAGTGTAGTTATTTATCTTTGTGAGAATCTGGATATGTACTCGTCCCATAGCTGGTTTGCTTCTTTTATTGATTTGCCCTTTTGTAGGTGTGGTGCTGCTATTTTTTCATAGCTCACATTAATGGTAACCTGTTCTACTATATCTGTTTTTGAAGGAATCATTGTGGACTTCCAGTTCCTTGCCAGCAATGCGGCTGCAGCGGTTAGAATGTAATATATAATTTTGTATAGTTTGGTGAAGCTCTCAGGCATGATATATAGAAGAGATACCTCTATAGAGGGGGGATTTGGATGTTTGTGCTATCGTGTATAATATTGTGTACCAATGGCCAGTGTTCCTTTAGCCTAGGGCATTCCAACTAAATGTGGATCATTGTGCCAATGCTCTGTTTACATCTCCAGCATCTGTTGTCTTGCGTCCCGTACATTTTTGCTAGTGTGTCAGGTGTTAAGTACCACCTGTACAGAAGTTTGCGTACGGTTTCAAAACGGAAACCTCATGAGGATAGGCCTTTAGCATAGTAGTATGCCCCTAGTATGTTTCGGGCAGAAGCTCTTTTCCTAAATCCTTGTGCCATTCTGTCCAAAATGCCCACAGGGAGCATTTCGGGAACTGATGTGAAAGCTGCAAAACACAGAGTTTTTGTGTGTCGGAGCTTGTTTAGATAATTTTTTTTCAAATGTGGTCATGTGGGGGCTCTGGTCTTCCATGTCCTGGGTGGGGCCCTTTTGTGTTGTGTGTTTGAGTTGGAGGTAGGAGAAGTATGTTGTGTTGGGGAGGTGGTATCTTTGTTGGAGTTCTTGGAATATATTTAGTTTGTTGGCTTGTATTACTTAATATATAGGTTATGCTGTGCTGTGCCCAGAGATCATATGCAAATCTATTGTTGTAAGTATGTATAGTGGTGAGTGGTGTCGCTAGAGACCATAGCCCAATTATGCACAACCCCTGTTTGGCCATGTCCCAAATTGATAGTAGGAGTTTGGTGGGAAGTAGTGCCATTTTTTGTTTTGATTTGGGTATCCACAGGAGATTAGTCAGTGACTTGTTCCTCAATTTGCTTGATTCAATCTTTACCCATTGTGGTATGTATTTGTGCAAGTGGCATGTGATTATATTGGCTAAATGGGATGCTCTATAGTATTCCCTCAAATTGGGAAAGCCAAGAATCTCTGTTATGTATGTTCAACGATAGTAATCTCAAGGGCACTCTGGGTTTTGAAGTTCCAACAGAATTTGATCAGAAGGGATTGCATTGTTTAAGGAACATTGATGGGATCCGAATTTGGAGCGTACGAAAGAGGAAGAGGATCTTTGGTAAGATCATCATTTTGATCGCTACGCTTCTGCCCAGCCAAGATAGGTATTTACCCGACCAGGCTGCTAATGTATTCTCTATGTCTTTTTGGAGTTTCGTGAAGTTCGTTTTAAAGTATTTTAGTCAGGCAAAATCCCTAGGAACTTAAGATAATCCTTTCTCCAGTCGAATTTAAAAGCCTGTTTAAGTCTCTCTAGTGTTTGTCTATCCCCACTCCTAGTGCCTGTGTTTTACGATGTTTAGCTTGTAATATGAATGTTCCCCATATGTTTGAAGTTATCTTTGTAAATTAGGGAGGGATATTAGTGGTTAAGATGGGGTTAGGAGGACATTGTCTGCAAATAAATTCAGCTTGTATTCCAAATTCCCAATATGGATGCCGTGAATGTTTGTGTTACGTCTGATAGCCTCTGCTAGTGATTCTAGTGCTAGCACATATAGCAAGGGTGACAGAGGGCACCCCTGCCTAGTACCATTAGTGATGAGGGAAGGTTCCGATAGAAATCCAGAGTCCAGCACTGAGGCCTATGGTGAGCTGTAAATTGCCCTGGTGGCCATCAGAAACCGCGGAGGAAAATTATATTTTTTCAGCACACTTTCCAAGAAGCCCCAGTTTAGCCTATCAAACCCTTTTACAGCATTGAGAGATAACAACAGTCCTTGGCCCTTCTCTTGTGTTAGTACATGGAGGATGTCGATGGCCTTCCTGGTGTTATCTAGTCCCTGGCGTTCTGTCACAAACCTTACGTGATCGTCAGTGTTGGGAGGATTGGCTTAAGGCGGTCAGCTTGTATTTTGGCGTACAGCTTGGCATCAGAATTTAGTAGGAAAATGGGGAGGAAGTTTGGGCAGTCTGTTGGTGGCTTGTCTGGTTTTGGTAAGGTGATGACTTGAGCTTTTAAAAATTCTGCGGGAAAAGCACCTGCTCGACCAGCGTGGTTAGATATGGTGCCAGTACAGTTTTAAACTTAGTGTAGTATAGATTTGTGTAGCCATCTGAGCCAGGTGCTTTGTTTTTTGGTAGATTGTCTATACATGCCTCTACCTCTTCTATCGTTATTGGAGGGAATAGGGTAGTTTTGAAGTTGGACGTTATGGTGGGAAGGGGGATACATGAGAGGTATTCCATGATGACCTCTGGGGAGGGGGGTGGAGTTTCGGGGGTCCTCCTGTAGATTGTACAATTGGCTATAATAATTGGCAAATGCATTGCAGATTTTCTTGGGGAGTATTATTTTATGACCAGTGTGTGAGGTGATGTGTGGAATGCGTGTGCAGCTTTCTTTGTCTTTGAGGCATTAAGCTACTAATTTGCTTGCTTTATTGCCTTGGATGTAAGACGTGGCTTTCAATCTTTTTAGATTGTATCCAAATTTGGATAGCTTTATCTCGTGTATCTTGGATTGTAACTCTGTGATTCTTTTTTTTTTTTAGTCTGCCGATGGGTTGTCTGCCGATGGGTTGTCTGCCGATGGGTTTAACTGTTTTTCCGTATGTAGCTTATATAGTTGGGTATTCCATGTTCGTATGTTTAGGTTAGCCTATCTTTAGAGATAGGAGGCTCTACTCAGAAGGGATCCTCTTATCACAGCCTTATGGGCCATCCACACCGTGTGAGAGTCTATGTCTGAGGAGTCGTTGTACTCAAAATACTGAAGGAGTTCTGTTTTTAATTTAGTGCAAAATGCGATGTCTTGTAGGAGATATTTGTTTAAACGCCATGGGCTTCTGCTTTTAAAGTCATAGTTGTCTTTTAGGGTGAGGATTATTGGAGTGTGGTCTGGCCAGGCAGCTGCCAATCTTGCAGATTTGTACCTGGGGTAGGTTGGATGCGTGCATTAAAAAGCTGTCGATTCTCGAGTATGTGTTGTCCACTTGGGAGTGATGTGTGTATTCCCTGTCAGAGGGATGTAGGGCTCTCCATATATCGTACATGCCAAATGTTGTCAACAAGGACAGCAGGGCTTTACATAGTTTTTTTAGTGTTGCATAATTCGGTGCGGAAGGAATTCTAGTTGTCTTACCCTCTTTGGGGGGTAAGGTTGTCAGGTCTTGTGTCCCAGGGCATGGATAGTGCCCAAATGGCTCTGTCAAGTTGAGATTTAGAAGTTTAAGGTTTATCTAAATATTCTGTGATTCGTGGGTATTTGAAACCTTTAACCCAAGAATGTAATATGCAAAAGGGTAATAAGCGCTCTCTTCTCAAGGGTGAGCAGCAGTTCACCAACAAGGTGTTCCCTCTACCTTGTGATAAATGGACAGATAAAATAGAAAGGTGAACAGCGCTAAAGATCAGAAATTGTACATACGTTTAGTAGAAATACTGGCCAGCTGAGTAACTTAAAAAAAAAAAAAAAAGATACAAATAATGGTACAGTATGTATGAACGATATAATTCCACAAGAACAAAGGTGTTATATTCACACTCACACTTTGAGGAGATATATCAGCTCGGTGTTAAGAGCTTGGACGGAATAATCCCCGTCTATGGATTTCTTGAGGTTCCAGATCGTTGGTGAGTTTATAGGTGTAAGTATTCGTTATATGAAAAACAAGAGTAAAATACGCCACATGGTATAGTACGTAAATATAAAATATTGTAGTAAGAGTAGATGATCATACTTACATATACTAGAGCAACGACCTGCTCTAGTTTGGAGAATTTCAGGTGGAATAATCCCCACCTCGGGATATAGTGGACCCAGGTATAGCAGCAAAGCAGTATTAAATAGGAAGGAGGACAAAAAAAAAATGACTGGATGGTTTAAAAATGATATATACTTTAATACAATAAGTAAAAAGTGAATAATACACTATAAAACCAGTCCTGTATAAAAGTCCAAAATTCTTCCTCACTTGACGCGTTTCGCGAAGCTTCACTTTGATTCACTTTTGAGAAAGCTTCGGCGAAACGCGTCAAGTGAGGAAGAATTTTTGACTTTTATACAGGACTGGTTTTATAGTGTATTATTCACTTTTTACTTATTGTATTAAAGTATATATCATTTTTAAACCATCCAGTCATTTTTTTTTTGCCCTCCTTCCTATTTAATACTGCTTTGCTTTGCTGCTATACCTGGGTCCACTATATCCCGAGGTGGGGATTATTCCACCTGAAATTCTCCAAACTAGAGCAGGTCGTTGCTCTAGTATATGTAAGTAGGATCATCTACTCTTACTACAATATTTTATATTTACGTACTATACCATGTGGCGTATTTTACTCTTGTTTTTCATATAACGAATACTTACACCTATAAACTCACCAACGATCTGGAACCTCAAGAAATCCATAGATGGGGATTATTCCGTCCAAGCTCTTAACACCGAGCTGATATAGCTCCTCAAAGTGTGAGTGTGAATATAACACCTTTGTTCTTGTGGAATTATATTGTTCATACATACTGTACCATTATTTGTATCTTTGTTTTTTCTTTTTTTTAAGTTACTCCGCTGGCCAGTATTTCTACTAAATGTATGTACAATTTCTGATCTTTAGCGCTGTTCACCTTTCTATTTTATCAAGAATGTAATATGTTTGGCACCCGCCATAATCAAATTTGAATCAATGTTGTGAGCCCTTGGTTTTCCCTAAAGCTTACCAGAGGGTTGGAGTATTTTCTTTTTCTTTTGCACATCTCTTGCCAATAGTATTGTTGAAGTAATTATTTAACATATATGCAAGTAAATAAAACTATTTTTTTTGTTTTTGTTGATATATCTTATATATCTTAACGTGTAGGTCCTTCTTATTTTATTAATTACAGCATACGCTTATTGCATCTTTAACCTCTGCAGTCTTAGTTGTCGCTGTTATATACATTTTCTATGGGTACTCCTTTGCTCCTAAGTCACAGAGCATTAGTAACAATCTTTCCTTGTGTATTATTAAGTTATACAATATTGAGCCTGTATAGCTAGCAATTTTTGGCTTTGTACCAATACCCCATTTTTATTCCAACAACCTGCAAAAGATATAATTAGCTTCTTTTTCATTTTAACAATGCCCATTACTGCTACTCGCATCCTATAATGTATTTAACTAACAAAAGTAGTGCAAGGTATATGGCTAAACTCATCTCCCTGTCCTGGGTCACTCCTTTGGCATGGAGGCTTTCGGTCTCCGGACCATCTTCCAGTCCTTTGTCAGTGTCAGTGGGTTGGAGGGACCTTTATTCTGTGATGTGGGTAAGAGCCCCCACATATTAATGAGTCTTGGACCTTCAACGACATCCGATATAGTGTGGAGTTTGCCTTCTTTGATAACGAGCAATTTCGTGGGGAAGCCCCACCAGTATGGGATGGATCGGTTTCACAGCTCTGTCGTGATGTCCTGGAAGGAGCAGCAGCATCTCAGCGTTTCGACAGATAAGTCCATGAAGACTTGAAGGGATTGTTTTTGTCCAGTAAGTCCTAGTTGATTCTGTTGGAGTGAAGGAAAAACTCTTTGACGTAGAAATAGTGGAGTTTGGTGAGTACATCTCTCGGTGATGTTGGTGCTAGGTGTTGTGGCCTCGCCACTCTGTGCTCTCTATCAATTAGGATCATGGTGGCTTGGAGGTCTACAGCTAGTGCCTGAAATAGGCCCGTAAGGTACTCTGGCAGCTCTGCAGGTCCGACCCCCTCAGGGATTCCCCTAATTCAGAGGTTTCTGTGATGTGATCTGTCTTCCAGATCCATCAGCTTTATCGCTTGGCATTCAATGTGTTCTTCCAGCACCTTGACTTTGTCCGCAAAGCTGTTGTGTTGGCCTTGGTGAAGTCCTCCATTTTGTTTTCTGTTTGGGTCATTCTGGGTTGTTTTCCTTTCAAAGATCTGATACTGCAACTTGCAATGTAGTTTGGATCTTATCAGCCATGGCATCTAGCATTTGTTGGAGCATAGCTCTGGTGATGGGAGTAGTTTCTGTTGGAGGTTGAGGCATGTATCCAGCCTGTTCTTCTCATATTTTCATAGTCGCCATCTTGTGAGTGAAGCCCGGTTGGTTTGTTAAGATCCGTATTTACTGTAAGGAAAGAGTGTTTCTCCTTGGAGTCGGTTGTTTTTCTTGCCCCTCATTGAGAAATGGCCTCTGTGCCTTGTTTCGGTAGGAAATTAGCTGTAATATTTGCTTTACTTTAGGCCAAGTAAGCATCCATGTAGCTCAAGCGCCTGCTCCACCCCCTAAATTCTTGTGTTGCATAAAGACCAGTAGCTTCAGCCCAAAAATAAGTGTGCATCGTCATGCCCTTGTAAAAAGCTATATGATAGACAAACATCTAGACCGCTTAACATATGTTTTGAATAACATATTAGAAATACCAGGAAACTATTAACTCATCACAGTATACCCATAAACTTCCATAAATTTAACAACAGCGACCCTAGATGTTTAGAATTCATGAGCCTAGAGATAAGTAATAAGAATTGAGAGAGGGGATAATTTTGAGAAAATGCTAGGCCAAATAGAAATTTATATATTGGACACGTAGCTTTCCAGAGGATTCAATGCAGATCTTATTTCCATGTGGTTGTGTCCCTTACAGATTATATATTTCAATTGCTCTGTTATTATGATACATAATTCTGTTATCTTTCATTTAAAGTTTTTTTCATTGTTGTATTAATGTATGCATTGTTTTTTTAAATATGTATTATATGTATCTATGTATGTGTGTGTCTATGTATATGTATATATATATCCAAGAATCCAGAATATTCATTAAGTCCTATATTCCACACACACACACACACATATATATATATATATATATATATATATATATATATATATATATATATATATATATAAAAGAAAAAATACAAAATGCTCCTGCACTCACACGTTTAAATCCCTTAGAAGCTGGGTGCTAGCATGCCATGGCTAGTAATATCCATATTTCCTAAATAGATAGCTGCACTCACGTATTAAAAGTCCCAAATTTATTGATGTAAAGTATAAAAGATGATCAACGTTTCAGTCCTGAATAGAGGACTTTCATCAGGATCAAACACAAACATAATGAAGACATTCATTGCATATATACATAGAAACATTAAATTGATTTATCCCCAGGTGAAAAAAATATCAGATCGGCGTCCTGACGTTTACAGTGCGCAAATGCGACCAAGCTCCGCCCCTTTGGGACGTCATTGCGTAATGACGTGGTGTTTGTTTCCATGGTGACGCGGGAAACTATAGCGTCGCTATGGAGATAGGTGGACAGAAAAGAACTATGCCGTGATAGATTAGCTATTTGCTAGACCAAAGGCATGTTACAGTGACCAAACGGACGGATCAAATAAGGATTTTATGTGTATCTATAGCATAAGTGTAGCATTCATGATATACAGATACAAAGACACCAATGCGTGATGCCAGACACACACTACCCCAATACAGACCCAGCTAATGCACAATGTTACCACAAACAATCCTACATACACATGCAATGCTATACACACTAAAAAAAACAAAAAAAACACATATTCACAATGTTATTTTAGCCACCCTTTTTCTTACCACTTAACAGTAGCAGCATGGTTTCCATGGGGTCCAGTTATTAAAAGGATTATGATGCCTGTTCTGTGAAAATTCTTCTTTAAGCCTACTGGGAGGAAGTACAACAATCCACAATAGTAGTGATCGCTCAGTCACCACAGAGACTGTGAAGAATAGCAGAGATGTGAAGAATAGTCAGGCAAACTGGAGAAGAAGGGAGTAGTAAAATTGGGAAGATCTGCTGATCTCTCTAGTCAGCCTGGTAGGGCCTTTAAGAAGTATTCCTTAGAATGTTTCCCTGCTCTGTGTCTAAAAGAGGTCATTGTACCTGGGAAATTAGCAACATTTAAAGGGTAATGTTTACTGTGTTCTATTTTTATTTCTGGCTGTAGCATTTTGCTAATTATTCTATGTATTACATTGTTTTGTACCTCCTTTATTGTTACTATGATGCAGATGTTATATTGGTTGTTATGATGATTTTCCAGATGTTTTTTATTCATTTTGTGATTGTGTATCCTTACATAGCTTCCATGTACGCATATTCATAACGTTTGCTGTTTTGCATTATTTTCAATTGTCTTGTTATTGCTGTGAATTTTTTTTGACATTTTTTTCCATTACAGTTTGTCAATTTCAATGTTTTTACATTATACATTTTATGGATCATGGCTATCGTTCCTCTGCCAGGTAAGTATAAAATGGACATTTAAAAAAAAAGGGGTAATTGCTGCTTTTAAAATAAGCAAAAATACTACAGAGTTTATTCCCTAAACTGATATTTGCAGCTTTTTTTAAAATCCCCAAGTTTTCTTTAACTTTGCTTTGTTTCAAGCTGGAATTGTTTGGCTCAGTTTGAAAAATTGTATATAGTCTATATTTAGGTTAGTGTTGGTAAAGCATATTGTGCTGTAGTATGAATGTATAAGATTAATGACCAACATTTTATGTACACTTTTATTTCTCTAGTGCTGACAGAGTATCCCTTTATATCTACCATGCTAACTTTCAGCATTACAGTAAGTGTAGTAAATTACAGATATTCTTAAATGAGATAAAATAGTAGACAGACACTATCGGTCTTTGTCCCATTAAACTTTTAATCTAAACAAATTATATATGAAATTAGTATTGTTCATGCTATATAAAGCAAGACAAAATCCATGTTTATCCAATAATAAATAGCTAATAAAATTATAGTGTTTCACTTCTAATTAGATTTGACAGTAATCTATATATTTAGGAAAAGTTTCACAAATCAGCTACAGTCATGTCTGGTAAAAGAAATCATTATTTGAGAAAATTGTCTTGGAGACAGTTGTTTTTTTTACACAATTGCTTATTCAGATGTATACCTAATATAACTCTAATATTTAACTTATAACATATATGATCTAGATTTCACACATTAAATAAATGCATATACATGAAAATTAACTAATTTAATTTGATACATCAAAAATAGTATAGCTTTACTCCCTTGCTTGGCACATCGACCATGTTTTGAATATTCTTTTATTTTAGGGCAATTTTAGATTCAGAAATATTATGTTATCAACAATCATGGAGTGAATACAAAATTAGTGCAGTTTCATAAAAAAGGGACTTTCTCTCTGTGTTCTTTGACGTGTCTAAATCATCCAGCACCTTTGATCATGAAATTCTCTTTGATCAGCTGAGGAAGTTTCAGAGTCTTAGATGTATAGTCTAAATTGTTTAAAATCATTAACTCATAAAGACTGTGCTGTATAAAACTACCCACACAAATGACAGTTTTTTTAGTAGTAGAAACTATAATATATTTTACTTATGTCGCATCATAGAAACATTGTACACATTTTAGTGAGAATACATTTCCTTTATTAATAATCATTACAAAAACATGTATGACATTTTGTAAAACTATTTTTTAGGAACTATATACTAGAGACGTTTGGTGCTAGACTAAAAAAATAAACAATTGATAATGACTTTCAAATAGTAATGAGACTTAAAAAAAATGCTAAAGGCTAACAGAACCACAAACAGTACACTTGCATATATCCATAGAGACAACACACACATAGTTCTTTTGTGGTACCTATGACTAAAAAAAACAACACCATTGCTATTGACTAAATTAAGAATTGAGTCTGAAATAGCAAAATGGGTGGCCCCCAACCAGATATCACATACTTTTCCACACCTTTTAGAGAATAAAAAGGAAAATTGCTTCTGCGCCCAATTTTATTTTTTCTTGCTGTACTTACCAATTTATTCACTTGTATCACCCCAGTATAACCTCTTTAACTACCTCAAAGTTGAAATATAGAATATAGTCCCTCTACGATATTATATTAACCATACTATTCTAATATTATTTAACTTAATTGACTGATAGCCATATCCCCCAATTCATTGTTCTATTCACCTAATTTATTGCTTTAATTCATACTCCCCCCAATATTTCTGTTCATATTTCCCCAGTACAATGTCGTGGTCATAGTCTCTAAATTCACTGTCTCCAATTCATTCCCCACCAACTATTTATCATTTAAGGAATTTTATTTGATAGCTTTCTGCAAGATCTGAGAAAACGACCTAATTTGGCTGCCAAAACAAAATATTTTTGTGAAATTTCTCCATAATTTGAAATATAATGGTAATTTATTTTTCGACAAAATAAAGTAGTAAGTAAAAATATTAAAATAATTAAAAATTTATTTATCCAGCCATCCATCCACTTAGGTTATATTATAATTCTGTTTAATATTGTTCATATTGTTCATATTCAGTATTGAGATCTACCATCAAAATTAATAATTTATCTACCATAGTGTTAAGTTATAAAAGGATATCCTTAACAAATATGAAAGACCTCGTCCTTGGAATAATAGACTAGAAGAGTTTGGATGATTTTGACAAGTCTCGTACATCGGACAAACCCCTATATCAGCATAGAATATGCAATTTCCTGTAAAAGAGCATTAAGTAGTCAATTATTTCACATGTCTAGGAGAGCTATTCAGGGCAAAAGAAGGGGCTAGGTAAATATAAGGTAATTCAACTTGTGAGGTTTTGTTGCTAATTTCTAAAACAGAAAATATTCCACAGTGTCAAGAGTTGCAATCATGGCATATATTTTAATCTTAAAACAAGTCCAACCTGTTAAAAAGGGGGGCTAACAGCATTTTATATCTTACTACTACCGTACAGCATGGTTGAACCTACTAGAATAAATGTAATTGCATAGTCTTTTACTAGGAATCAGAGGATTCTGACTGGGTTAAGACAGAGTGGGTTGGAAAGTAAATTATAATGGAACCATTAAAACGAACATGTAGACGAAGAACGCTTTTAAGACTCCTAAAAAATCATAAAGTAGAAACAACCTGTCGCAGGAGATGGGACTCCTAGACTTGTTCCCCTAATTATACTTTGCATCGTCTAATGTTTCCCTGCAATTAAATGGCATTGTTCCCTTCTGTTTGGTTACCGAACAGATTTTGTGGGGTCCACTTGTTTGCAAATTATGTTTAGGCTTGATTGGAAGATTGCTGCTTTTACCCATTATGACTGGTTGCGTTCATTATATTGGGGAAACTCTACACAACGGGAATACTTTCACTATATTCAGCACATCTGGAATTAGGACTAGTGGAGGATTGAAGGAATAACAAGAATAGACTCACAAACCTGTTACATTGGTGTTAGAAGCGGGATCCTTCATACAAACAAAGTCCAGCAAGGAATTCCAGCAGAGAGCCTGCAGAGACAAAGATGGCAGAGAATTACAGGCAATTAACTGTAGCCACCCTACAAGAACTAATGGCGGAAAAGGGACAAGACCCAGCGGGACTAAAGAAACCCAAATTAATTGCAGCTCTAGTGAACCTAGATAAGGATGGATCACCCAATCCAGCCAATGACCCACCCGGTTTCCCGACACCCGAGACGACCTCCAATGAGCTTTCCAGATGGGTGAGGAAAGGACAAATCCCCCCCATGGGGATCATGGCAGCGGCAGAGAGAGAATGAGCCGAGGAACTGGCCATTAGAAGAGTCACAGCTATGGCCAGCATACCAGATGAGTTGCGATCCTGCAGAAGTTCTGGCTTCCACAACAGCATCAAGGTCACACACCAGTCCTTTAAACGGCAGAGGGTGGTAGACCAACTACTCGAAGGACTGCAGGATTTTGCATGTGCCTAAATTGACGATATAGCCATTTTCAGTGCATCATGGGGGGAACACTTGCAACACCTTAGTAAGGTTTTGAGAAACAGGCAGGGATGACTATAAGCCCCGACAGATGCCAAATAGGAATGGCCGAGGTCCAATACTTGGGACACTGAGTAGGGAGTGAAAAACACCGGCCAAGATAGAGGCCATTCTCTACTGGCCTGTGCCCCAAACCAAGAAGCAAGTGTTAGCCTTCTTGGGCATGGCGGGGTACTACCGAAAGTTATTTCCCATTACAGCGAGACTGCCAAGCCCCTGACAGATCTGACCAAGAAATCCCTAGCTCAGATGGTCCTGAGGTCCCCCGAGTGCCAGCTTGAAAGCTGCCCTAGGAAAAGCCCCGGTGCTAGCTGCTCCAAACTTTAACAAATGTTTTCTAGTCCATACAGACGCTTCCATGTACGGACTCAGAGCAGTATTGAGTCAGGTGAATAAGGATGGAGAAGCACCCCATAGCCTACCAAAGCCAAAAATTGCTAGACCGAAAAGTAGGGTATGCAGCTATTAAATAGGAGTGCCTGGCTTTGGTGTGGGCTCTTAAAAGGTTCCAACCCTACCTCTACTGAAGGGAATTCACAGTCCTCACCGACCATAACTCCCTAGTTTGTCAGAATCGAGTAGCAGGAGATAACGGACACCTATATGCTGGAGTTTAGCCTTTCAACCTTTTAATTTCACCATACAATACAGGCCTGGCAAGGACAACCGCAATGCTGATGGATTGTCCCAGCAAGGAGATGTATAACCCCACTGCTACAGTCGTCCACAGGGTTACCCATTAGAGCAACCCCTGGCCGCCTTCTCCAAAAATGAGGGAGAAATGTCACAGGAGATGAGTCTCTTTGTATGTGTTCCTTTAATTGTACTTTATATTGTCTAATGTTTCCCTGCATTTGAATGGAATTATTCCCTTCTGTTTGGTTACCGAGCAGATTCTGTGGCTTCCCCTTGTTTGCAAATCATGTCTAGGCTTGATTGGAAGATTGCTGCTTTTACCCAATATGACTGGTTGCGTTCATTATATTGGGGATACTCTACACAAAGGGAATACATTCACTATATTCAGGACATCTGGAATTAGGACTAGTGGAGGATTAAAGGAATAACATCAATAGACTCACAAACCAGTGACACAACCATATACTGACACTTTTTTTTGTTTCTCAAATCAGGTTAATTGACCAGGACTGTAGAAAAGAAACCAAAGGTGCAAGATTGCAGAAAAGGTACAATACACAGAGGAATATTTTCATATTTGCCCAGCCAAGATTTCTGCAATTTAATTCACATGTTAATGGATTGTATTCTGGTGGCAGAGGACAAACTTGACTAGTCACATTTATGAGCAGGAATATATCAGATTTATGTTCCACTAGTAAATGACAGATGATGGAGAGCTGTATAGAGAACTGAAAAAAAACAGTTGCAAAGCTCTGCAGTACATTCATCATGAAGTTTCAGTCAATTCAGTCAAAAGCATTTCTGGATCTAAAGATTAGTGGAGCACTGGAATTCATAGACGATGAACAACATATACTATACCCAATATAAGGTCATAACACCTTGTTGACTTAAGTGACTAAGCCGTACCCTTCCAATTTTTAAAATTTATCAGCTATAAAGTTTTTTTTCTTAAAGGGTTTTAGTAGACATTTCAGTGCACTTAAACAAATTCACATAAGGTATTATAGATCTAGCACTGCATTGCATTTATGAAAACTCAAGTGTAGATCAAGTGTAAAATAAACTCTGAGAATATTACAGTTTTAGTATATAGTACAGTTAAATGTATCCTTATGAAAGTAATATAACCTCCACAGAGCTTGAGAGTTTACGAGCATAGCAAAGTCACTATCTTGTGCACGCGCTTATGGCTCAAGCAAATCTCAACAAGTAGCCTCTGATCACTTCACAGACTGAAAGTTTGAGATGAGGGCTTTCAAATGCTGCAAATAGTTGGTCTGCAGCTTTTGAAATATGTTTTATTCATATGCACCAAAGAAAAACATGCAGAAATAATATTTGCTTGTTATCTTTGGGAGTATAGTTACTAAATTGTTAATAGCCATAAAGAAAACCTCAACAGTCAGCTGTATGGTGTAATGATAATCTATTCAGCCATCAAACATGGTGGCAATGTGTTGGAACTTAATGTTTATTTTTCAAGTCATAATAAATGTGCATTTGTAGATACATACCACAACCAGAGAGATAAATCAGACACGCTTTCAGACATTTGGCATTATGATGTTATGTTGTATTAACCCCTTAAGACCGGAGGGCGTACAAACGTGCCACTGCTTGCCTCTCTTCCATCTCTGACTGGATGTCGTCATGCTTTCTCAAACTTAACCTCTCTAAAACTGAACTCCTTGTCTTTCCTCCTCCTAATACTGATCCTCCTCTCTCACTCTCCCTTCAAGTCAGTGATATCCACATAAGTCCATCCCTACAAGCGCGCTGTCTTGGCGTCATACTTGACTCTGGTCTCACCTTTGAGTCTCACATCCAGTTTGTTGCCAAGTCCTGTAGGTTCCAACTCAAAAACATAGCCCGCATCCGCCCCTTTCTTACGCAAGATGCTACCAAGGAGCTTGTCCATGCTCTAGTAATTTCCCGCATGGATTACTGTAACCCTCTCCTGATTGGTCTCCCCAAAAGCCGTACTGCCCCGCTACAGTCTGTAATGAATGCTGCAGCTAGACTGATTTTCCTATCCAGTCGGTCCTCTCACACCTCGCCCCTCTGCCAGTCCTTACATTGGCTCCCTGTATCCTATAGGAGTCAATTCAAAGTGCTAACCCATACATTTAAAGCACTGAACAATTCCAGCCCCTCTTATATCTCTTCACTGATCCAGAGGTATGCCCCTCCTCGTACCCTCCGCTCTGCCCGCGACCACCTCCTGACCGCTGCTCGCACCCGTACGGCCAACTCACGCTTGCAGGACTTCTCACGGGCGGCTCCTCTCCTATGGAATAACTTGCCTACTGCCATCAGACTCTCCCCTAGTCTTCAATCATTTAAGAAGGGCCTTAAATCCCATCTCTTCAGGAAAGCGTATGGCCTCCCAGAGTAATCTCTCCCTTACATACCTGTCCCTATGGGATAGTGCTTTGCTCTATCCTCCAGCTCTGCTTCACTCCTACTTGATATTTCCTATCCTAATGTTTCTAATACCCCACCTCCTATAGACTGTAAGCTCATTTGAGCAGGGTCCTCTTCAACCTATTATTCCTGTAAGTTTTCTTGTAATTGTCTTATTTATTGTTACACCCCCCCCCTCTCAAAATATTGTAAAGCGCTACGGAATCTGTTGGCGCTATATAAATGGCAATAATAATAATAATAATAATAATAATAAATAATTCAAAAATATATAGATGTGTGTTATTTCGTTCTAACTGTATTGTGATATTAATATATATATATATATATATATATATATATATATATCAAAATACACGTAGAACAAAATAATATATATATATATATATATATATATATACATAAATATATACGTATATATCACTATATATTAATTCTACACATATATTTATGTAATATTTTTACATAATTAGGTATCCTAATTAATTACAATTAGCGGGACCTGCCTGACAACCCATGCCGAAAGTATAGGGAATTTAATTTGCTAGCACTATAATTAACCCTATAACTTTCCAAGACACCATAAAACCTGTACATGGGGTGTACTGTTTTACTCGGGAGACTTTGCTGAACACAAATATTGGTGTTTCAAATACTATAATATATATATAATAAATCGAATTAGTACTATTTATTTTATATACTAATTAGATTTATTATATCTATCACTATTTTTTTTTAGCAATTGACGATTGCTACAATATAATTAACATGATTTCACTATAAAAATCTTTTTCCTTTGGGATTTGTCACTGATTTGAGTATAACTAAACTCTTTATTATCATTATTACTTTATTTTAATATTTATGTTATTTCACTCTGTATAAAGTTGTGTGTAATTTATGTTATCAACTTATGCATTACTTGATATCAATAATAAATGTACATTGAATTGAATGAATCATATATCTGTGGATTTATGACCTAAATATTAAGCTTGTTCATTCCCTTTCAGCCACGGGGTTATACGATATTTGCAATAGTATCGTGCCGTCCTGAATTGCGCTGTTAGAAGACAGACTAAGTTTGTCCCATATACAAAACCGTAGTGATGCTTTTTATCCAATCGGACGTTAGCGCCCTTGGTTGCCTAGCTCATGCGCGTCTCAGCCTATTAGGACGAGACTCCTTGTCAGATGACTAACCAGGAAATAGCTTTGTTCTAAACGGACGGGCATGGCGTTCCTGGCGGCGATTGGCAATGAGCAACTGCTGATGAATAACAGCTGAATGTAAGTACTTCATTATTTCATGTCCTATATAAGTGTGTTTTCATTTTTAAGAATATTTATGTCCTGATGAAAGCTCCCTAGAGGAGCTGAAACGTTGATTTTTTGATATTGGAGAAGTAAAATTTTGAAAAAATCCTTGAGTGCCGGTATTTTCCTTATATATATAGAATATGCACTTTACTCCCTTCACATATATATACTTCTTTCTGTCACTTTGTTTAGGGCATATACTGCACGGGTTCCATGTCCGCAGTGCATTGGCATTGTTGGTTGCTAAGCAACCGTACATACAGATTCACGAAATCGGCACGTATCACGTGCACGTAAGTTGGCGGAGCGCATTGACGTATGCGTGCGCATACCCGGAAGTGCACCGGATTACGGCCGTCAGTAGTTTTCTGCACCTGGGTGAGTTTCACTTAATTACTTGTATCCTATATATATTGTCAGTTATGTGATAATGTTAAATATTGTTTTGTAACCCTGAGAAAAGTCCAGAGCTGGGACTGAAACGTTGGTCTCTTTTAATCTATATTTAACCCCTTAACACCGCAGCCAAATGTACAAGTTGTGAACGAAACAAAATGTAAACAAAACCTGGCATTTGCGCTATATGTCTGTCAAACCGTAATTCACCTCTTTCATATTAAATGCACCCCCCCTTATTATATATCATTTTATTCAGGGGAAACAGGGCTTTCATTTAATATCAAATATTTAGCTATGAAACATAATTTAATATGAAAAAATGGGAGAAAATAAGATTTTTTTTCATTTTTTTTAGTTCTACATGACATTTTAACTGTCAATGTCATAATACTGTTTGCTTTTACTGCAATAAAATACACATATTTGTATTCAGCAAAGTCTCACGTGTAAAACAGTACCCCCTATGTACAGGTATTATGGTGTTTTGGGAAGTTACAGGGTCAAATATAGCGTGTTACATTTGAAATTGAAATTCGTCAGATTGGTTACGTTGCATTTGAGACTGTATAGTAGCCCAGGAAATAAATTTACACCCATAATGGCATACCATTTGCAATAGTAGACGACCCAAGGTATTGCAAATGGGGTATGTCCAGTCTTTTTTAGTAGCCATTTGGTCACAAACACTGGCCAAAGTTAGCGTTAGTATTTGTTTGTGTGTGAAAAATGCAAAAAAGCCAATTTTGGCCAGTGTTTGTGACTAAGTGGCTACTAAAAAAGACTGGACATACCCCATTTGCAATACCTTGGGTTGTCTACTATTGCAAATAGTATGCCATCATAGGGGTAATTTTCATTCTTGGGCTACCATAGGGTCATAACGGCAACGTAAGCAATCTGGCGAATTTTAATGTGAAAAAAATGAAACACAAGCCTTATATTTGACGCTGTAATTTTTGAAAACACCATAAAACCTGTACATGCGGGGTACTGTTGTACTCGGGAGACTTCGCTGAACACAAATATTTGTGTTTCAAAACAGTAAAAAGTATTGCAGCAGTAATATCGTCCACGTAAGTGCTGTTTGTGCATGAAAAATTCAAAAAACGTCACTTTTACTGGCGATATCATCGTTGTAATACATTTTACTGTTTTGAAACACTAATATTTGTTTTCAGCGAAGTCTCCCGAGTAAAACAGTACCCCCCATGTACAGGTTTTATGGTGTCTTGGAAAGTTATAGGGTTAAATATAGTTCTAGCAAATTAAATTCCTTATACTTTCGGCATGGGTTGTCAGGCAGGTCCCGCTAATTGTAATTAATTAGGATACCTAATTATGTAAAATTATTACATAAATATATGTGTAGAATTAATATATGTATATATATACATATGTGTATATATACGTATATATATATATATTTTTTTAAATATTTTTATTTATATATAGGTATATATATATAGTGATATATACGTATATATTTATGTATATAGATATATATATTATTTCGTTCTACGTGTATTTTGATATAAATATATATATATTAATATCACAATACAGTTAGAACGAAATAAAACACATCTATATATTTTTTAATATTTTATTTTTAATTATTTTTTTATTAATTTTTTTTACGTATTTACATATTTATTTTTTTTATATTATTTATAAATATATATATAACAATAATTATATATATATATATATTTAATCAGTATCAGTCTACGTGTAATTTGATATTAATATATATATATATAATTATATATATATTAATATTAAAATACACCTAGACGGTGTATGTGTGTGTGTGTATATGTGTATATATATATACTTAGATCATATATATATAATATATATATATGATCTAAGTATATATTTTTTTTTACACTTATTTAATTAATTTTAATTTGATTTTCAGCCAGCAGGGGGACCAACTGTCATTACAGTTGGTCCCCCTGCTGGCAATGCCTGAGCCAGCTATACCGGCCATGTGATTGTGAGGTCCTCGCAAGGACGTCCATGGGTTCGGCAGTTGCACCAAGATATGCTAATGCATATATGTATATGTATGAGATACAACATATATTAACTCCATATGCAAGATTCATCACAGGATATTATCGCTACATAGATGATCTCCTGATAATCTGGAACGGTACATTAACCGAGGCACAGTACATGATAGATGTATTGAACCAGCTACCTACACCGATTAGATTTACGTCTAACATCAGCAAAGATTCAGTCCAATATTTGGATTTGGAGCTATCATATGGATTAAAAGGAATTGAATATACACTGTTCTCTAAACCAACAGATCGCAACACCCTGCTGCATGCACATAGTGCCCATCCAAGGGCCTTGAAAAAATCTATCACGAAGGCACAGTACCAGAGGGTTATACGTAATAACTCAAATGCACCCAAAGCCGAGTTACAACTGGAATCGATGACCCAAAAGTTTGTGAATAGAGGATATGAAGGTTGAGTGTTACAAGAGGCACTCATTCAGGCCAAGTTAGCCCTGAATCAGGTTAAGGCTAACTCTTCGCAGCGCATGGTGTTTCCCATGACATTCCACAACTCAGCTGATAAGATAGCAGCATTGATCAAGGACAACTGGAAAAGGATATCCACGGATGACTCACTTCCAAAGATTTTTAAAGAACCGCCCATGATCTGCTACAGAAGAAACAGTAACCTACGTGATATGTTGGTACATACAGATCCTGTAGAAAGTTATACCAAGACCTTAAAGAGCAATATACGCGGTTGTATACGCTGTCTGGGATGTGTAACCTGTGGACACATGATTCCATCTAAAAAATGTAGCCACCCACACACTAATAAAATACATGGCATCAGGTACACCATTTCATGTAAAACACCCTATGTCATTTACAAACTCATGTGCCCCTGTGATTATTCTACGTGGGAAAAAACGAAACCCCTATATGTGAGCGTATTCGGGCCACAGGTCTAGTATCAGGCTGGCCTATCGTGATGGCCAACCTGATAAACCAGTGGCCAAACATTTTTTGGAGAAGGGGCATCCACTATCCTCCCTCAAATTTGTGAGTATAGACCACATACCTTCTCCTAAGAGGGGTGGTAATAGAGGACGGATGCTGCTCCAAAAGGAAGCCTTTTGGATATACCAGTTGGGCACGTTGGCACCGAAAGGGCTTAATGAGAATATCCCTTATTATTCATTTATTTGAACTCCATTAGTTTGTACTGTATATATATATATGTATGTATTAATGTATGTTTTTATTATTATAGCTCTGGCGCTAGTGTTTTGTATGTAATGTGCATTATATAGTCACACTTGCACACTATCTCATTAATAGAATTATTATCTTTTATTATATGTGTACATTTTGGTGTTTTTTTCTGCATCATATATTACACACATAGTGTCATATACACAAGTGTTTTCTTTTTGAACATAGTTCTATTATGCACTTTACAGATACTAACTAGCTTTTGGCATATATTTTGCATCTAAGCTAGAATATGCACTTTACTCCCTTCACATATATATACTTCTTTCTGTCACTTTGTTTAGGGCATATACTGCACGGGTTCCATGTCCGCAGTGCTTTGGCATTGTTGGTTACTAAGCAACCGTATACACAGATTCACAAAATCGGCACGTATCACGTGCATGTAAGTTGGCGGAGCGCATTGACGTACGCGTG
The DNA here is from genome assembly GCF_036172605.1 of Pelobates fuscus. Classification (NCBI taxonomy): domain Eukaryota; kingdom Metazoa; phylum Chordata; class Amphibia; order Anura; family Pelobatidae; genus Pelobates; species Pelobates fuscus. Next base: position 158,999,296 of record NC_086322.1, on the reverse strand, counting down.
CGCATACCTGGAAGTGCACCGGATTACAGCCGTCAGTAGTTTTCTGCACCTGGGTGAGTTTCACTTAATTACTTGTATCCTATATATTGTCAGTTATGTGATAATGTTAAATATTGTTTTGTTACCCTGAGGAAAGTCCCGAGCTGGGACTGAAACGTTGGTCTCTTTTAATCTATATTTAAATAAAACATGGAACTTTTAAAAGACCGGTGAGCAGCTGTTTTTTGGTGAATTATATGTTTGGAGTCCAAGCTATGGCACCCGGCACATTGGAAAACTACTAAAGCGTGAGTGCGAGGGATTTTGGATATATATATATATATATATATATATATATATATATGTATGTATATATATATATATATATATATATATATATATATATATATAAAAAATATATATTTATTTGTGTTAGGTGCTCATAATTAAATGAAGGATAGTAAAAAGGGCAAGTCAGTTGTGGTGTGTCCGAACCGACGATGAGGTAGGCCTGAGAAAGAAGAGGGCCTACCAAGGAAAAAGAAATAGAAAGGAAATAAATGTTAAAATGTGGTGTGGTGGGAGGGTCATTCAACGCTGACCTCGAACGGTAAGGAGCAAGGTAAGGGGTGTGTCTTAAGTAGGCTAGGAGTGGATACCAAGCATAACCCACAAATAGAGGCCAAATTGCCTTAATACTTATGTTAGGTGCTCATGATAGTATAGAGTAAAATACCATAATTAAATGTAGGATAGTAAAAAGGGCAAGTCGGTTGTGGTGTGCCGGAACCGACGATGAGGTAGGCCTGAGAAAGAAGAGGGCAAAAATTAAGTAATCAAATTTATTACAGACAACCAATACAGATACATATATCAACCAGACATGTTTTTGAAAGCATCCCTTAATTCTTGTACTGGGTTTGGTATGTATCGTGAGTAAGCGGATGACTTCCAGCGCCCCAGTGTTTTTATAACATGAACTGGGATGTTGAAACTGGAGGCTGTGGATGCTGCTTCTATGCGGAAGGAGTGCCCTGAGTAGTTAGCTGCATTGAGGCCCAGTTGAGTGAGCAAAGACCTGACGTAGGTCATGAAGGCTGTAGTGATGAGTACCGAACTTTGTAATAGTAGTAATGGTTGTGATGGTAGTAAATTATGATGCTTTATGTATGCATCAAGAACCCTGACTGGGCATCATCTGTTGTGCATGGCATAGTATGGTATGTTTACTTGTATATGCTGACTGGTTTTGGAGTGAGGTAGAGTCAGGATGTAATGATCCATTTGTTTTGTTAAGTGGGAACAGAGGAGAATAGGAGTAGATTGTGTTGCATTGGTTGTAGTGAACTCTCTGGGTCTTACGAATCCATAGAAAGCTATGTATATTGCTGCTTTGATGACAGGATTTGTATTGGTGTCAAAAGGTTTTAAATCAAGCAGGTTAGACAATGCTTTGAAGATATAGTTATCTATGGGTAGCCTCTGTGATGTACGCGTGGGTTTAGATTTCTGAATGCCTCTGAGTATAGTCTTAATCTGGTGAGAGGCCATGAAACTAGTGTTGTTTGTGAATGCCTGTGAGATAAAGTTTGATGGTGTTATATGACATTTTAAGTTTAAGGTGGCAAAAAGAAGCAAAACCCCAAAAAGATGTCATAACAAATGGTTGCATGATGTTATGTTCCAAAAGGAATCTTTTGAATAGTGTAAAAGCCCTGTCTAATGTTTTTTGTGTATTTTTTGACAGTGCCAATTGGGACAATGTCCTGCTATGATGCATGATGGTGTCTAGTCCAGTATTAGTTGTTGAAATGTTGGAGTGGTGGTGACTGTGAGCGCAGCTGATTGGAGTGCTTGATGAAATGCCTGAAATTTAAAACGAGACAAACTGTCAGCAGCTGTGTTACATACATGGAACATGGAAACAATACAGAAATAAATTATGACAAACTGCCAACCAAGTGAATTTCCTCAGAAATCTCATGTTCGTAAGGGATTTGGAACAACCTTTGTTGATGATGTGACATGTTGCCTGGTTATCTGAGTAACAACGAACTGGCATATTTGCCCATAAATTACCCTACGGGCTACGGCAGCCGCCACAATGGGATAGATCTCAAAAAGAGCTAAGGTAGTGGAAAAACCTTCCAAATCCTGAACTGCTGTAGGCCAGCTGCCCCAAAGCCATTCGTTCCCAAAAATTGCTGCAAAACCTGTGGTAGATGCCGCATCTGACCAAATGGTAGGTGATGAGTCAGTCAATTGAGGGAGGAACATACTTTTACCATTCCAAGTGGTTAAAATTTTCTTCCACATGCCTAAGTCTGCCGTAGCTTGAGTATCTAAGGACAAACTGTGTGTGTCGTGTAGGAAGCGTGGAAAAAGATACAAGAGTCGTGATATGAAGGAGCGGCCTTGAGGTATGATATGCATGGCAAAATTTAGTGAACCCAGCAGGGACTGTAGCTCTTTGCAGTTGCAAGTACTGAGCTGAAGGTAGTGGTTGATGTAGGTAAGAATGTTCTCTATCTTGTCGTTGATAGGCTTGCTTGCATTGTGGTTGAGTCTAATTGAAAACCCAGGAAAGTGATAATCGTGTCTGGCCTCCGTTTTCTTAGGGGAGATTGGTACACCTAGTTGCTCGAATAGCTTGGTGGTAGCTTTGACACGAAAACAGAAATGAAAAGGGTGCGCCTAACTTACATAAAAATAATATTATGCACACATATCTTATCTTCACATATCATCACCGAACTACAAGTGCATAGGCGTAAAGACTGACATCATCCTCAAGCATCCTCCATACTTTGTGGAACTTACCACTTCGGACTTATTGTAGGACTTTGGACTATTATTTTATTATTATTTTATTTATGCATAATATTATTTTTATGTAAGTTAGGCGCACCCTTTTCATTTCTGTTTTCGTGTTTTATGTTACTTATATAAGGGGATTAGGGGAACTCCCCTTTTAAGGTGTGCAGCCGTTCTAAACTATATTTCTCTGTGGCTACGTAGCGCTGACTCTTCACCCCATTCCTTTTTATTTGGTGGTAGCTTTGAGGCTACTAGGAGGGGAAGTATTCTCCTCGACCAGTAAGAAATCGTCCAGGTAATGTAATACCGTAGGGCATCTGGCTATGTTTAATAGTAACCAGCACATTGCTTCGGCAAATGTGTTGAAAATAGCTGGGCTACTTTTGAACCCAAATGTTAAACGGGAGAAAAAATAGTAGTTCCCGGACCACTTGATGCCATGCAGGTGCCACTGTGTGGGGTGGATTGGCAGCAATTTAAAGGCATTAGTAATATTGGTCTTACTAAGCCATGCTCCGACCCCTGCTTGTATGATAGCTGTAATGGCGTGATCTATGGTGGTGTATTGCAGGGAGAATTCTTTGGAGGGTATGAGGGATTTAAGACTCGGGTTGGCCGATGAGTGTGGTGTAGACAAGTCAATGATGAGTCTCTGTTTAAGGGAAGATTTCCCTGTGACAATACCAATGGGGTTAGTGCGCCATTCTTTGAATGGAGGAGCTTTGAAAGGCCCCAATACGAAACCCTCAGCAACTTCTTGGGCTATGAGAGTGTCAACAGCTGTGGGATTGTGTCGTGCGGATTGTAGATTACGGCATTCCAGAGTCCCGGACAGTATGTGTAGAATACCCGTGTGGAAGCCTTCTGTTAAACCAGAGGTAAGAAAGTCCACCAAGTGTTTAGACAGGTGATGTGACATAAATGCAGTAAATACCGGAATATTAATGGACGTTAGGTAAGGCTTAGAGTGCATTTTATTTGGACACATGGTTTTTGCATGTGCCCTAAAACATTTTAAACAGATATGCAATAATCTGCAACCACTATAATTACAAGACCCAACATTGAAATTATTACATATCTGGGACTTGCCCAGAAACTTGATTGGGCATCCCAGTTTGTCTCTTGTCAATTTCTCTGGAACACCAGAGGAACTAGCTCCTTGTGTGGAGGCATGTTCGTCCGCTGTGTTGGGACAGAAATTTGTCGTATGGGCCATAGAGGAGCAGTATGCACAAGCCGGTGTTCTTAGACCTGCAAAGTGTCTGCAAGATATGACGGTATCAATCCTTCCCCAGTTGGATCTTGTTCCATACTGGGAGAAGGCTCCAGACACTTTTGCAGAAAAAGACCTATGGTAGTCATAAAAGGCTGAACCACCATATTTGTTGCCCAGGTCTACCCGCTTGTGCATATAATGAACAAACTCCTCTCGCCTATTGGGATAGACTGCACAGATGACATCCTGGTAAATACCAAAGGCAAGTACAAACTCTGGGAAAGTCAGTTTCCTGTTTAGGCGGGCGTCCCTAGATCTGACAATAACAGAAACATCATCATAAGCATAAGTCTTATTTTCCACAATATCCTGGGAGGCAATCAGCAGGGAAGCCAGGTTGACGTCTTTACCTTCCAGGATATCTCTTTTTATGTGCTCAGGGATTGTGGCGAAACCAACCTCGCCACTGTGAACTGGAGAAGCCTGGTTGCTCGCCTGCTCCCTTTGGACTATGGCCCTGCAGGTTAAACCGCTTGTTTTCCCTGCAGAAAGGCTTCTTCGTGCCTTTCTGCCGGGGTGTTCGGTAGATTCCAACTATCGAACGGGGGGACCACCAGGGAGCTGGAGTGCCCCGCCAATTGACCGCCCAGAAGCTGCGGTTAACCGCAGCTTAATTGATGAACAATGGGTGGCCTTTGTTCGTTTGCCGAACACGTGGCAGTGGCCATTTTAAGTCCCGAAAGGCCAGCGGTGTTCAGCACTAACACTGTGGAACTGAAAACGGACACTTACTTGCGCGAACACAGCTGAGCCGTCCGCCCCCTGGTTCCTATTCGTGCCCTTGGTGTCGAACACCAGTTCAGTCGGTACTTAGGGATATGTGGATATGTTAACCCAGATAGCTAAGCCATGGAGCCCATTTGTGTAACGAAAGACTATGTGAAAGACTTTGGCTCCATGGCATTTAAATTGTATGTATGTGATCTGAGCGCCATTCGGTAGTAATGTGCGCTCAGATCTAAGCTATTTGGGGATATGTAGAATGTGTATGTTTTATGTACTAAATGCATCAATATGCAATTTTATGTATTTTACTGTCTTTTGTCTGCCATGTGGGTAATGGAGTTTTGCCTCTGTCCTTGGAGATAATTAGATTCCTTCCCCAATTATCTCCAGGCCAGAGAGGAGGGATTGTGAGGCATTGTGGGAGGTAATTCATGTGTGATTGGTGTATTGGGTAATTGTTGTAAATCCCTCCCTTGCATGGGAGAATCCTTTATAAGACAGTTGTGTAAATCAGGGAATTCCTGCTTGACCCTCAAAGTGAAGTGTTGTCTCATTCTTGGGGGGAATTTGACTGTTTGCCGATTGCCAGGAGTGTAAGCTGTTCGTATTGCTTTTCCTGTTCGGCTGCTTCCAGGGTTCGTGTGTCTCTTGTTCGAGAGTTGGTGAATACGTGCAGTTTGGAGTTCGGGAGGTTGGTGATGGCAGTAGCTGCTGGTCTGTCTGGAAAGGGGATTATCGCCTAAACGGTTTTTATCCCCTTGTGAGCGAAACGGTTCGTTACAGGGATCATATGAGCAGGGCTAACTTCCTGGTCATCCAGGGTGATGGCTGGAGCAACTAATAGCAAGTCGGCTGGTGCTTGTGAAGCAGCAGCGGGTGGCTTTGCTAGAGTGAGGGCCGTGTTGACCGACTCAAGTTTCTCCAGCCTGGAGTTGACCTTGCTTATGGACGCCATGAGTGAACATATGGAATGTATGTCTCCTGGGTTGGACTGGCTAGGTCCTTCCCCGGCATCCATTTTGTTAGTTGAGGTACGTAGCAGTTTGAAAAGTTCTTCTTTCCTTTCTGTAGCGGGGTAGGGGATTTGCCGTCTTCTCAATTCAGGTGATGCCCTACTAGTTGCCAAGTAGTTTGAGAGGCTCTATCTATGCATTGGCGCGAGGGGATTTGAGGCCACCCGTTGTAGTGGCAGGAATTTTAGGCCTCTCGGTGACTGTAACACACAAAAACAGGGAAAGGGAGAGACAGGTGAGGCCCTCTCTATGCAACATGCGAGGCGGCTAGCTAACGTGTGGCCCGATGAGTGTTTGCCTCTGAAACGTTGAGGCGGGGTGTTGGCCTCGAGGGACTACTAACTGATGGCAATTGCCAAGAAGGGGTAAATACCTATTGGGAAGCCTATGACCCTATTGCCAGTACTCTAACCTAGGGGGGAGAAATTAAATGTATGGCAGAATACCATATGAGCAGGTGTACGAACCTGGTAGTATGAATATCTCACAGGGAAACCGTGTGGTGAAATATATATTAAACCTGGACTGCCTGAAATGGGTAAAAAGAGAGTAGTATAGTGAGTGTGGTCTGTGTGGAAATGGTGTAGACTGTGTAGCCCGTACCAGCAATGTTTTTTAAGAGCTTGATTGTGGCGTATTACTTGGTAAATTAAGTGTAGTGATATACCCTGAGAATATAAATGTGTTACCAAGGCAAAGTGATGCCGTGTCTTTAATGCACAATTCTGTCTAAAACAGTGGGGGGGAATGTATGATGGGTGTCAAGTAGAAAAAGAGGATGGGGTAAGGGAGGCCATGGCCTATATTTAAAAAACGTTATATTGATATATAATAGAATAACAAAAAAGGGGCAGGGATGAAAACAATGCTTCAAAGTGATGTAAGGTTATCTATAATATTACTGTAATGTAAAAGACGTATGATTGGTTGGATCAGTACGTGTGATTCAACCCGAGAATTCATTACTTGGAAAAGGAAACTGTATCCTTATGTATGTGTCGTAGTTTAAAACACAGAAATGAGACCTGTAATGTAGGCTGAACCAACTTGACTGAAATGGATAAGTATGGAAAACCCCTGAAAGCGTGGGAGTCCAAATGATCCATACAGATATACGAGCTGGTTTTGTATGGACATTAATACAATACTGATACCTTTAAACAATAATAGAAATAATCTATCTATTTAATCAAGCAAATTGTTACCCGAATGGTATATACATGAAATGATGAATGTAATCCACGAAAGGATTTATGCGTAATACATAGAAAGAAAAAACGAAACCCAATGTGAAGGGAAACAGAAGCTGGAACGAATAGTTTATACGCATGAATTTTATGCGAACAGCAAGCGTGTTTAAGCATATCATGAATAAATGCCGAACGGCAAGACAACCGAAAGGATAACTTGTTTCACTGTAACACGGAACAGTTAAATGCGAAATGACCACTTTAACTAATATACTGATTAGCCGAATAAACGTACAAAATGAAAACCGTGAATGGCTTATTCAATTTGCGACATAACAGGGAAAAAACGTAAAGTGAGGACCCATGCTGTACCATACGCCGTGGGAACCGGTCCTGGCGTGACAGGTAGGTCTAACTTACGGTTTAGGAGTCCCTGGGACACGATCTACAATGATGACCGGGGTCAGAAGAAGCTGGACGGACAGAAAAGGCCTGAAACAGGATTCCTGGAAACAGCTTGCCGCGGAAAAACTCATAGATACTGAAAAATAGATGGCATCTGAGAGAACCCAGAAGTGGATCCTCATTCAACGCTGACCTCGAATGGTAAGGAGCAAGGTAAGGGGTGTGCCTTAAGTAGGCTAGGAGTGGATACCAAGCACCTCCCACAAATACAGGACAAATTGCCTTAATACATATATAAAACAATATATGTTACAATATACAGGTAACTATACAATTGATATCCAATCTCTGTGCTGTGTATATATTATGTGTTATAAGTATTAAACAGGTTAACCCTTCAAGTCAAATATAGAGACAGTGAGGGAGTTCGCTCCTGACAACCCAGTATATCAAATACGTTTTCTTTTTAGAGTGAATGTGCAACCAAGAAAAACTGAAAACATAATAGTATAGTGTACCAATGCCATAAATGTTCAGGCAATAGGCCTGTAATTGTGGGAGGTGTTAGCCAGCCTTTAAAAAGGCTGTAGCTCATACTTAAAGACCATGTATTCTTGATGAAACATATTACTTCTAGTCAGTTGCACTTCCAGATCACAGTGTTCTCAGATCTGACAGCGTAGTAACATTCGTGGTGAGTAGGCAGGGTTCACACTGCAGCAGTCCCTCCCCTGGGTCTTCCAATTTTCTTCAAGGCAGATAGAGTGAGTACTGAGCACAAGCAGGTTGGGAGCATTTCGGAGAGGTTCCAACATTTTATAACCAGGTTATGTTTTTCTCAAACTGCCACATATTAGACTCACGGGCAGCCTATTTAACAATAATGAACTTACCACTGATTGGGTTTCACTTTGGGGATGTTTTGATTAAGAGCCATTCTCAGGGGGACTTTTACATAAGTATGAATTGTATATTATAATGCTTTGTTACAAACTGCAATTTATGTCTAGTCCATCTGTATTAGGTTGTTTACAGTCACCAAATGTTTTGAGGGGGAGGGCTGTTGGTACTTGTGTTCTGTATTACAAAATAGCACATTTTCAAATTTCTTGTTTTCAAATGTTCAAATTTCTAGTTTTTATGTCCAAAATGCATTATCTTGCACTTATCCACATTAAATGTCAGTTGCCATAGCTCTGACCATTTTTCTAGTTTACCTAAATCACTTGCCATTTGGCTTATCCCTCCTGGAACATCAGCCCTGTTACATATCTTTGTATCATCAGCAAAAGACATACCTTACCATCAAGACCTTCTGCAATATCACCAATAAAAACATTTAAAAGAATGGGTCCAAGTACAGATCCCTGAGGTACTTGTAAGTGCCCTACCTCTTATCTGAAAGACACTAAGGAGACTCTCAGGTACCTGTCATCGATCAAGGTTTCATCTGGCACCTTTGTGTATAGTCTTGATGTTGAATCTCTTTTGTTTTTCAATACCTCATTAAAAGGGTATTGAACACACTAGGCACTTCCTTGAAACAAGAGGGGAATATTATAGGACACATACAGATTTTGTAATCATATTGTCCTTTATTTTCGCTCATAATTACTTCCTATTTAACCACGTATTCTACAAACATGTGCCTGTGATGACGACATCTTGGGCCCCATCATATTCCAAACTACACCAAGGGTGGTGGAAAAAACGACAGACATATGCTTACCTGAATCAATTTATTCACACATGGCAAATATATAATAACAATGTGTTGATAGTCTGTATGGGTATTCTGGAGGCTTTTGTTTTTGTAAAACTACTCGAAACCAACAATCTGAACCTTAGATTGACTAAAGATGTTTCTAAATCCTTTCTCAATTTCTTGGGCATCACAATCTCTATAGATAAATCAAACATCTGCAAACCACCCTGTATAGAAAACCTACAGCAACTAACAATGTAATAACATGAAACAGTTATCATCCGATTCCCTTAAAAAAAGGTATCCCATTAGAACATTACTTAAGGGCTCAGAGAAACTGTTCTACTTTAGATGAATTCAAGGAAAAAAGCCTCAGTTCTAAGAACACAATTCAGAGAATGTGGATACCTGAACTGCTGTCCGAAAGGCAGCATACATAGAGGCCCTTGATATGGATAGGGAGACTCTTCTGAAGAATACCAACACTAATTCTGAAGATCCCCTGATCTCCTGTATTGCAGAGTTTCATAAAGTCTGGGATGAGGGCAAATAAATGTTGAATAGATTTTTACCCCTACTTTAACAAGCCATACATCTTAAGGAAGTTCACAAGCATCGATTACAGCAAGAACCGGTAAAAAACAAAAACAAAAAAAAAAGAACTACTTGTTCCTAGTCACCTTTCTGAGCTACAAAGAGAAAAGAGTTGGTTAAAAAAATCAAATGGTGGGCACTTAGCAGTGTGGACGATGTAAATACATAGTACACTGTTCAGAGATCATTCCAGTTTAGAACAGTAAAAAAATACAGTAAAAAATTTATTTAACTGTAAAACTATGGATGTGGTTTACTTGCTAGTTTGTTTATGTGGGAAAAAATATGTGGGGAAAACTTCCACCCTTTCAAACTGAGTATCATGGAACATGTTCAATCAATTACCTCCAATAGAGATATGCCTATTTTACAGCATTGTTGGGAATATCATGCAGGTTCAGCCAGGGGCCTCCAATTCACTGATATTAAACATATCAAATTGGGACAAAGAGGGGTGACCTGGATTGCACTCTCAGCCAAAGAGAGTGTTTTTAGATCTCTGGATTAAAAACCTTAACCCCCAAGGACTCAATGTGAATTTTTGCATATACTCCCTTTGCCATCTAAACGCATTCCCCTCTTTCTTAATTACACATGACTACCATTATTTGGAATTGTAAATTAATTTTTGGTATTATGAAATTAGGAGTCTATGTATATAGTTGCAATATGTACATGTTTAATATGATATGTTTTGTGCTTCATCTATACAATTTCTTTTGACCTAACACATGTACATATGTGGACTTAAGTAAGATGTAATATAGTAATCTTATAAGAAAGCAGTATCAAGTTTCAACATTCTTCCTTTAATTATTTTGAATTTACTTCAAATTATTATTTTCTTATTGAACAGATAATAATACATGGACATTACTCCATTTGAAATCTGACTCTCAAGACTGTCAGATCTGTCAGATGGAAGAGGGGGAACGGCAACTTGGGGGAGGCTTCAGAGACATTAGGAAATCTGGAGGACCTTAATATTCTTCCTGAGTTTCAATGACCTATAACTCCTCTCTTGCATTGTGTAAACTCAAGAGGTGGGAGCTGTGCACTTGCATGAACCATGTGGATGTCCATCTGGAGAGGGAAAGAGGCCTGTGTCCTGCAAGAGTGCAACACCCGTGCTTCCCAGTTTTGAACCCCACCATCCACTTCCTCTCCCTCCCCTTCCTTTTGTTCCCTCCTCTCTCACTCTTCCCTCCTACCTCTCTCACTCTTATTTTTAGTGCTATTCTACCTACTAAGCGTACTTGCTCTTATGATCTCTAACAAACTGTCTTCCCATCAATCTTTAGACCATTTGGGCTAAACGAGCCAGTGGCATGCATAATGGCATAGTCTTATTATTTGTCCACATTACGAATTAAGGGGGGATTAAGGGAGAGCAGTGTAGTTACTTAATATATTAAACTAATTGGTATATTAAACTAATAAAATCAAGGTAAAGGTGTGCTAATACAGAGAGATTAGGGAAAGGAAAATATATATATATATATATATATATATATATATATTTAAAGGGGGAATTAAAAAAATGAAGGTGGGTAAAAGGGTGAAAAAAATATATATATATATATATATATATATATATATATACATATATATATATATATGTATATATATATATATATATATATATATATATATATATATATATATATATATATATATATATATATATATATAGAAATACAACATATATTTGCAACAAAAATAATGGCCACAAAAAATAAGTAAAAAAAAGAAAAAAAAGCGGTGGAAAATAAAACAGAAAAACGCCTTTCTTTCTTTGCACGAAGTTCAACACCAAATAAAATAACCATGGAGCTGACAACCAATTCAAAAATCCCACCAGAAGGAACTACAAAAAGATATCAACAGATGAAAGCCAAGATGACACCCAAGAAAGAGAGCAAATTGAAGAAAATCTTGATCTGCTTAGACATCTAGACAAACAATTTCATACCATAAGAGAAGAAATTCAAACTTAAACCAAAGATATCAGGACAGACCTCTCCACGTTCAATCAAAGGCTGCTGGGAATAGAAGGAAAACTAAATGAATTAGAACAGAAGGAAATCACACATAAAGAAGAACATCATGTGCTAAAGAAAAAAATAGAGGAATTGGAGGATAAACTAACAGAACTGGAGGATCGTTCAAGACGGAACAATTTAAGAATCAGAGGTATACCGGAGCAAGTCAACCAAACAAATCTGGAATCATATGTAGAGGAATTTTTCAGAGACCTGAAAATAGAATGGGACCAGAGAATTCCCATGACATAAATATGTCATAGGGTATATACACCTAAAGGAGTTCCAGAACATCTGCTAAGAGATGTGATGTTGTGCTGCACCTCCTCTAAACTAAAATTGCAAATCTTAAGAGCTATAAAAAATAATGGATGTTCAGAAAAATACGGCACACTTAAAGTATTTCAAGATCTGTCATGGGCCACCAGACAAAAAAGGAGATCGTGTTCTGCAGCCACGCTTACCTTGAGACAAAATAATATCAACTACCGCTGGGGTTTCCCCATGAATATCCTTATTATGCTTGAGGGGAAATTCACATATTGTAATAATGTAGACGAACTAAAAAGTTGGATGGAGAAAAATAAAATTGGTAATAGTTATGGCCAGTAAGAAAGTATGGGAGGAGGAAGAGGGGGAATGAAGGGGGATAGGGGCCTTTGTATGTCTGTAAGGTTAGTTAGGGTGAGGAGAAGTTAAGAAAGGGATCAGAAAAACAATAGATAAAGTTTGCTCGGCCTACTTAAGGTTCACAAATTTTTATTTTTATTTAGAAAAGGGATATACACACATATATTATTATACACATAAGTATTAAAAAAAAGAACACAATAGATACTTAGGGTTTACACATTTTTGGCATTTAATAACCTATTTAAACAAGGGAAGGGAAGAAAATGATACATTAGTAATTAACTTTAGATAAAGAAAATAATAGATATTTACATAGTATACGAAAGAAACAAGGGAGGAAAGGGAAGGGAAAAAAAACAAAAACAAATGCCAGTTCTTTAATTTATAATTGACATAATTTATTTAAGGCAAAATGTATCACTTTGAGACAACTGTCTTAATCAAAAGCTTTAGTTTTGAATGCAGCAGTTGGTCCCCTCTGCAGGCTTAAATAAACAGATACATATGTTTTAGCTGCTTGTTCTTTCCTATTCTTTCCACACCCACTCCGGAAGGGATACTGATCAAACCAACCAGTGTTCTATCCCTAGGAATGCTGAAAAAGTGCCTTGGATATGCCTGACAAGTTTACATATGTGCAGTTGGAAGATCTATTTAATGTGCAACATCCTGATAAGGGGAGAAAAGAGGGAGTCTGATTAACCCTATTGTACCGCGCTAGGTAACCTAATGGTGCTATATAAATAATAAAATAATAATAATGTGATCATACAGGATCCAGTGACAGGCTTCTCTCTACTGCTGTTAAATAATGATGTCTGAAACTGAAATGAGTGGCTTAGAGGGGGGAAAAACTTTCTTTGCTAAGAGGTGTGCCAAGTAATGCAGTTTGACCAACTCTACAGTAAATTTATAGATATGTATTTTTTTCTGCTTTTTTTGGTATGTATATTTGTTTAAACGTGTTTAAATATGTTGTTGGTTTAAAATAAATAATTGTCAAGTTATTGTCCCTTTAACAAACTTCTGATTTGCTTGTTGAGTAGCTTCTAGAATGTTTCTTAGGTAATTTCTTTGGTTTACTTATACTCTACTGGAATATCAGTAAAACATGAGATACTAAGAACAGACTCTTCAGTAGCTTACATACAACTAAGAATGCTATCAGTGAAAGTTCATTTAGACTCAATTAAGCTCACTGTGTTCATGTTGTTTTTAGGGCACTATGAGTGTTTCTTGAGTATTTTTTAAGGTTAAGAAAATATCTAATGAGATCATGAATTATATGCCTGATGCTTAACTAAACAATTCTCATGATGACATACCTGTCTCTTGCTCTCTCCTATAGGGCAGTGCTTGGCTCTCTCCTCCAGATTCACTCCCACCCTATTTAATTGATATTTCCTGTCTTATACACCACCTCCTATAGGCTATAAGACTATAAGCTCGCTTGAACAGGGTCCTCTTCAACTTATTGTTCCTGTAAGTTTTCTTGTAATTGTCATATTTATAGTTGCATCCCCCCTCTCATAATATTGTAAAGCGCTACTGAATCTGTTGGTGCTATATAAATGGCAATAATAATAATAATAATAATAATAATAATGATTCCATGAGAAAAGTGTGATAAAAGAATGGTGGACCATGTTTAAACATGAGGTTTGACATTTGAAAGAATGGGATATACTAGGTAGCAAAGAATTAGCAAAGACATTTTGTGGCAAAAAGTTGTAAAATTCTCCACATTTTCAGCATGTAAATTTTGCATATTTCATGTCAATTCTCCACAATTTCCATTTTATTTAATAACATCATATAGGGTTGGTAGTATCCATAGCTACATACAATAATAAACAATAATAATAAAAAAAAAAGTGCAGTGCAGTTTTAAAATGGCCTTGTAAAGAGGAACTCATGTGCAAAACCAAAGGGAGTATATATAGATTTATAGTCATTAGTCATTTTGGTTTACAAATCAGTATTCTATTGCCCAGAGTGCCTGTAGTAATGCAGAAATGCAGGGTGAAGTATTTAAATCCTCCTCCAAACGAATATTTTTTAATTTTTTGCATGTTATTATGTACCTTCAATTTCCTTTTGTTGGTAAATGACACACACACACAATCACATTCATATGCACATAATCAATCATATACATAGTCATTTATATCTACACATACCATATTTTTCACCTGACCATAAGACGCACCTAGTTTCTAGAGGAGGAAAACAAGAAAAAAATATTCTGAATCAAATGTTGGAATAAATTATTTAATAAACTACTGGTATAAACTACCGGTATATCAGAATAATATTTCAACCCTGTAAAGTTAACAGCGGCATTAAGTCAATAGCGGCATTAAGAACCATCATCACTGTCATTAACAAATGAAGAGAGGATTTAAGGTTTGAGTACTCTTCTAGTCTTCTGTGAACCCCAAGAACTCATCATTGCTAGAGTCAGAATTTATGAAGCTCAGTTGCTCACAATCACCGACATCACTTTCTTCGCTATCTTCATATAAGATATCATCTTCATTTCCATCCAAAGCATTGCTAATGCCACATTTTTTGAATGACTGGACAACAATTTCCTCCTTCACAGAGTGTCATGATGTTTTCACCCATTCAAAAACTTGAGTGATAGTGGGCCTCTTCATTTGTCCAGTAGGTGTCAGATCATGATTACCAGCAGCCATCCATTAGTTCCACTCTTCTCGCATAAAGACCTTAAATGGTTTGTTGATGGAAATGTCGAGAGGTTGCAACTGGCTGGTAAGACCTCCAGGAATTACAGCTAGATGAGTCTTCACTTCTTTAAAGCACTGTTTTGTAGTTTCGCTAATATGTGCTCTAAATTCGTCAAGTACTAATAAGGCAGTTTTTTTCAGAAGCCCTCCAGGACGTTTGGACCACACTTTTTCAATCCATACTCTCATTCCATTTTTGTCCATCCATCCTTTCTCATGAACATGTGCAACAACTCCTTTTGGAATCACTTCTTTTGGAAATGTTTTCCTTTTGAAAATTAACATGGGAGGCAATTTGGTGCCGTCTGCACAGCAAGACAACACAACCGTGTAATGGGTTTTCTCATGTCCGGAGGTTTTCACGGTGATAGTGTTGGCACCTTTCAGATCAACAGTCCTATTAGATGGCACATCAAAGGTTAGGTACACCAGATATGTTTGTTTGATCAGGGGCTACAGCCCTGTAGCAGTGTGGCTGGGCCCCTGTCATATGGTGCTGGGAGGAAGTTGAAGTAACTTCCTCCCAGCTACAGAGAGCTGTACAGCAGTGCTCAGAGGATGGGGAGAAAGTTTAGGGGAGAGAAGAAGTCTCAGTCAGCATTCCCACTTAAATGCAAGCAAAACCACCCTCCATCACCCAAAAGGTGTGGAAACAGGAGTGTGACTAAAAATATTGAAATAATGACTTGACTTTGTGGCATTGTGTACATCTGTGTTTCAGTGTGTTCCTGTCATTATGTATGTGTATCCTTGTCATAGTGTGTCTGTGTATATATGTATCTGTATATGTGTGTGTTTCTATGGTAGTGTGTATGTGTATCTGTGTATATGTGTATGTCTGCCCATACATTTTAGCATTCAAACATTCAAACACCAACACTATACACAAACACACTCATGCATTCAAAAGCCAACACTTCACACAAATGCACATCTGCATTCGAACACCAACACTACATACAAACACACTACTACATTAAAATGGCAACAGTATATATAAATAAACTCCTACATTCACACACACACACATAAAAACACATGCTTACATTGCACAAATACACAAACACTGTACAAAGGGGCAAATGGTAGATCCCCAGCTGGCAAAGCACTGTAGCAGTTTCACAATAGTTGAAGATCTATCCTTTGGCCAACCTTGTGCTAGAGAGGAGACAAAAAAAAATCTCACATCTGTTAAACCACTGATCTGATGAGTTATACTCTATGACTCATCCAGAGGTTTGTTAACAGTGTCCTAAGCCTTAGTAACTTTAAAGTAAATTGGAATAAATAGAAACAAATCTAGTAATCAAGATACAAAAAATGTTTAAAATGGTTGTCTCTATTAATTCTGTAAGTCACTTTACACAGGAATAGTCTATAATTATTATCAATTTTCAAGATAAGTGCATTTGGTACATCATGTTAATCACCTTTGATTACATTGCTTATAACTCTGCTTAGAAAACATACAAATTAATGTTATTCCTGTATGAAAATATGTTTTAAATAAACTAAGTCTGGGTAATTATTACAGTTACTGATTATTTTATCGGACGTACTTAGTGCAGCTCTACATTTGCTAGGTGTAATTTAACAATATTTTAAAATGGAACACAATTTAGATTGCAGCAGAAAATAATATAACATGGTAAAAACATTTTGAAAATATGTGTTTTAAGATCAATTACATGGTATTAGCATTCTCTAGAAAAATACAAACTATAACAAATTATATGTAAATTTATTAAGGTGCATATAGATGGAAATCAAATATTCCTTCCACTTCATGGGGAATTTATACCAGTCACATCTCTCAGCAGGGGAGCAATGTGTTCAGTTTGCTAGAAGGCATTGTAAATGAACTCTACAAAGAATCAAACCACAGGACTATCCTCATAGCTTTTGGCATCATCCAACCATTTTACAAATTGCTCAAATACTGTATATAAGCTAAATAAATATTTAGATTACCTACAGTTAATATTTTCAGTGTACCTGTAAAATATCCTCAAATCACATTTTTGTGATTAAATGAATGATCAAGTGCCTACTTTATAGGCAACTAAATTAATAATATACTATTTATTATATTAAACACACAGAGAAAACAATAACTATCCCTTACTGAGATAGTGAGTGACATACTAAAGTGCCTGAATAAAAGCAGCTCAACACAAAAAGTGGAATACATTAATCCACAATAAAGTGCAAAATACAAGAAAAAGAAAGGTATAAACAATATACCAGCGAGTGGAGCGCTATAATGAATATAGATATAAATAATGAGGGGGTATACTCAGCCCTCCAACATAGTGATACAATATGTCCAAATGTACATACAAAGTAAAAAAAAAGAGAATATAGTGCAGCTAAACGCGTTTCACTCTTGTATGAGCTTCCTATAAAGTGGAAGATTCCTGAGGCTACTTCACAGCTACTGAGAAAGCTCATACAAGAGTGAAACACGTTTAGCTGGAGTTTGGACTTTTATACTTGGACTTTCTTTCATTTTGCTTATATGCTTTTGAGAAGTCTAGTATTGTTTTTATTATTATTTTTTATCTCTACAATAAATCGTTATTTTTTTATATTAGTCCATATAGTCCTTTCTAGCCTCCAGGAACACTATGTGGGGAATGCTATCCCAATAAATTAGCATATTGCCAACAAACCTCAGAGCCAGGAATTCAAGGCTCTGTCTAAGGTGAGCATAATCATTACTATCGCACTATATTGTATACACTATCTGTACAATGCCACCTATGAGGTTTTTTCTCTCTGCTTGTTCCATATCTTCGGGAGAACATCGTTTGGGATAAAGGGGTGTGTTGCTGCCTCAAGAGCAAAAAGGAGTTACTTACGGAGCCAAAAGCTTATAGGCTCCAACCCACGTGAGTGTTTTCAACCAATTGCTACTATTATTCATTTTTTATTTTTGTAAACCATCTGCACTATATTCTCTTTTTATGTTGTTTTACTTTGTATGTACATTTGGACACATTGTATCACTATGTTGGAGGGGTGAGTATACCCCCTCATTATTTATATCTAAATTCATTATAGCGCTCCACTCGCTGGTATATTGTTTATACCTTTCTTTTTCTTGTATTTATTATATTAATCTATTAGTCTCAAATCTGATTGCTCTGTATTTATTTATTTATTTATGGAAAGTGTGTGCTTGTCCCTTTGTACTACTTCTAATTCTGTATACCGGATGGGAGTGTGCAATGTTGTGAGTCATATTGATACATTCAACTCAGTATCACTTTTGTTACTCATGTGTATGCCTGTATGTTTTTATTATATATAATGCTGCCAATAAGTACAGTAAAAATAGAAATAATAGAAATCCAGCCACTTATCAACTAAACAGCTACTTTGATGCTGACAGATTTGACTAGTTTTATTAAAAACACCTAATCTAGGCAAATAATAATGGGGGTTTAGTTACACTATATGATCATACATTGCATAAGCCTGCCACAAACGTCAATGTACCCCATCTTTGGCAGGTCCTACTCTCACTGCCAACTGTCTACTAAATGAGCTACTCACTTGGGGAAATCCTTCCATCTTGAGTTCTCTGCAGTACAAGGCTTAAATAGGGTCCTGAGATGAGACACCTGTGACAGGGGGCGGTGCAAAACCAAGGAGCTGGCTAGACTCCTAAATATATATGGGAAAACAAGGGACTGGCTGCACTCACCTAAACATGCTTAAATGGGGTGCTGCTGGGGGCCAATAAGTACAGTAAAAATAGAAATCCAGCGCACTCACTTATCAACTTATCAACTAAACAGCATGCTTAGGTGAGTGCAGCCAGTCCCTTGTTTTCCCATATATATTTAGGATATATATTCCAAAGCAGTCAAAATATATCATAAGACAAAGTATGGACTAATTTGTCTTATGGTAAATCTTGCAGTTGACAAAACGTGACAAAAGGCAGAGCTTCCGTCATCAAGTTTTAAGTTCCCTCATCCTTTGCTAGTGGTTATCAGGCTTCTTCCCATGGATTGTGAGAATTAGTCGATGGAAGCTCCCACAGACTCACCGGATCTTCCATAGACATCAGTGTTATACTCACACACAGCATATAGCTAGGTGCCAAAATGTTGTAGTGAGATCCAATATAATAAAACTACTCACAGTGATTTGTGTTAGGTCACACCACAAATATTTGGACATCCAGCTATATGTTCTCAGAGATACTTTAATTTCCAGAGCAGAATTGCTCACATGGACCACAACTTTGAAATTGTACAGTTCATGACTGGTGTCTCTTCACTGATGCTTTTGGATCGCAACCCATGCTATGCTTAAGGAAAAAGTGGTGTTTAAAACAATGTCTAATTACTAAGGGTGCATGTAAAAATGCAGTGTGAAGTCTTATTTCACAATGCCTTTGCATTTCAAGCAAATCTGGGATAGTTGTTGAGACATGATTGTTTTTTTAAAGTTTATGTGCACAAGATGAGATATGCAGGAGATGCATAACAGTACTTTTTTCCATTTTATAGAAGATATTTATAATATTAGAAATATAAAAAAAATGAAGAATGTATTCCAAAAAAATTATTCTACAGGTTAATCAAAGGTTTGCCTGAGGTAGAGATTTATACAATGTGAGATTCAAAAATGATAACTGTAAATACAGTCTACTCTGTATTATTTTCAATATAGACTTTTATCACCATGATAGGTTTACTTCTAGTTTTGAATTAAAAAAAAAGATTGGGGTGAAGATAAAGTAGTGCTTAAAACAGAAACATTTATCAAAATCTATTCAAAGTTTTCTTGGCAGTATATGATGACCTTCAGCTGAGCCTCCTATGTATTACACACGATAAAAAAAGAGGACAAGGAATTCATAAATAGATGATAATAACTGTAAATCAAAGCCCAAAGGAAACCCATCATCAGAGATTTGCCAGTCACACTGAATAGTCTCCTAGAAACATATATTCTCAGATGAAAAATGTTTTAGAATATAGCCTTTTCTGAGTTTTCACTCATTAAAAATTCTCTTTCGCATTATCTGCATGCAAAGTTGATTTTCTTCTTCTTCTTCGTGTCATCAATCCATTTATACCTTGATAGCGTTACAAGAAAAACCTCTTTATTATTATTGTAAAATATGAGAGTTAAAAATTATTATAATATCATAGGGGCATTGATAGCCTTAAGGTCAGAGGACTAATTACCACTGTTAACGCATAATAGGTTTTTGAAAATTTCATCTTGGGTATTTTACCATAGTCTAATATATTTGCATATATTTAAAAATGTAGTACAAAGTAAGCTGAGGTATATTCATTGAACAAGCTGAAGAAAAAAAACGTGCTGCAAATGCAGACCATAAGAAATAGATTTTTTGTGAAAAATGCTGATTATTTGGAGAAGAGAATTTTGCATATTTACCACAGAACATTTCAATGTATGCAGCAACAACAAGCTAGAATAAAAAAGTAGATATTTTAAATGTAGTCAATACAGAGGAGCTAATGCCTTTATCAGCCATCTATGGAATTCTGTGTTAGACTTAAAAAGCGTGATTCTCAATGTATAGATCAATGCACCCGCTATGATTCCCTGTTGGTGATTAACACAAACATAGTTAGAAAACTCCATGAAAATATATTCCTGTGTAAAATTCTATGTTAATTGTGATGTTACAATCTGTGTTAACATTTCACTATATGTTAAGCTTTAAATAGGAAAATGTAGGGGACCACATTAATAAATATTGTACAATCTCTTAAATTTGAATTTGATGTTTAGATATTATATCCAGACACTGTTACAATGTTTAATAGCACATATGTGAGAATCCTAATAAACATTTTGTGGAGTTCACCATAAGTCCTCCATCCATTATTGTGTAGAAACCCAAGTGCTGCCAATCAGTGGGGGATGGAGTAACACTATTTCTCCCTGATCAATTTATTTAATAGCCCCAACCAGTGACCACATAAGGGTTGGTGGGGGACATTAGGTTCCATTTAGTTAAATAGCCCCTGCCATGGGAATCCAAACTGTACTGATATTAGCAAAGGCTGTTTACATTATGAAAGGGATATATATATATATATATATAAAAAATCTCAAAAAATCTCAAAAAATAAAGGCTTGCACTCACGGTCTGTTGTTAGGATTAAAACATTTCTTCTTTATTCCATATTGTTAAAATATAGTTGCTGTCATCTTTGTCAACGTTTCAGCCACATCAGTGGCTTTCATCAGGACCAACTCAGCTCACAAAACTATTACATATACAAAAAACCGCTTATATATAGCTAAACAGACTTGTTAAACAAATTAAAAACACTTACCATCAATTTATTTAATAGCCCCAACCAGTGACCACATAAGGGTTGGTGGGGGGACATTAGGTTCCATTTAGTTAAATAGCCCCTGCCATGGGAATCCAAACTGTACTGATATTAGCAAAGGCTGTTTACATTATGAAAGGGATATATATATATATATATATATATATATATATATTTGCAAAAAGCTTGGCACTCACCTCATCTGGATAAACCTTACTTGTTACCTTGGTGCCAACCCGCATAATATGTATATTTTCCAAAAAGAGAGGGTGCACTCAAAGGATTTTAAAAATAGTGAGTTTTATTTAACTCCATGCAACAATACATTGTCCTGAAATGTTGAAACATTGATCGGGACAATGTATTGTTGTATGGGATAGAAATAAAACTTTCACTATTTTTGAAAATCCTTTGAGTGCACCAAAGGAAATAAAATATATATATATATATATATATATCTTTCAATTTAATGCTGGGTGCACACTGTGGCTTGACATTTCCAGGGTAAAGTTGCAATCAGTGGCATTCACGGTCTTTCTAAAATCCTTTCTTTATTGGATCAGGTTAAAAACGATCAACGTTTCAGTCCATACACTGGACTTTCTTCAGGATCTCTCTCTCTTTCTCTCTCTCTCTCTCTCTCTAAAATGTATTCATACTTACCGTAATTTTATTTTCCTGGCTATTATTCATGGCAGCATATACATATGGATTGGCTCCTCCTCTTACAGCTGATAGGACAGGAATAAAACAAAAGGAGTATACCAGCATAGATTCCTTAGTCAGTAACAAGTTCATACAGAACATGTAAAAACAACACTGGGTTTGTAGTGTATGTTGCCATGAATAATAGTCAGGAAAATAAAATTAAAATTAATTAAGTATGAATACATTTTCCTCTTTCCTGGCTAATCATGGCAGCATATACATATGGGAATACCCAAGCTTACCAGGGAGGGACATAAACATAAATAACTGCCAATCAAATCATCAGAACAATTCAACATAGATTAGAAGATTGAACTGAGTTAAGGACTTGACATCCTTAATTAATCCATTAATGAAGGAGCTAATTATCGAAGCATAAATAGGCAGGAAGAGGCTAAGCAAGTTATAAGAGCATCCAAAGCACACACAGAAGAGAAAATAGCAGTCAGTGAAAAAGGGTAATAAAACATTTTTTAGATACATAAATGAGAAAAGGAAAGTAAAACAAGTATTAGTTAGATTAAAAACAAAAGAAGGAATGTTTGTAGAAGAGGATAAATGTATAGCTGATTACCTCAATGAATATTTTTGTTCAGTATTTACATATGAAAATGAAGGAAAGGGGCCTCAGTTAGGAAAACGGACAAATTAGTCATTTGGTACATGTGAGTTTTACTGAGGAAGAGGTTCCATTTCAACTGTCAGGTTCTATTTCAACAAATAAGTCGATGGGGCCTGATGCGATACACCCAAAGTTATTAAATTAATTTAGTGGTGTACTAGCAAAACCATTAACAGATTTATTTAACCAATCATTGTTAACAGGAGTAGTCCCAGAAGATTGGAAATTAGCGAATGTTGTACCCATTCACAAGAAAGGTAGTAGGGAGGAGTCAGGCAACTATAGGCCAGTAAGACTTACTTCAGTAGTGGGGAAAGGGATGGGAACCAAGGATAGGATTGTTGAACATCTAAAATCACATGGATTTCAAGATCAGAGACAACATGGGTTTATTTCAGGGAGATCATGCCAAACTAATCTAATTGTTTTTTTGTTTTTTTTTGATTGGGTAACTAAAATAATAGATCAGGGTGGTGCAGTAGATATTGCTTACATATATTTCAGTAAGGCTTTTGACACTGTTCCACATAGAAAGCTCATCAATAAACTGCAATCTTTAAGTCTGGATTCCAAAATTGTTGAATGGGTAAGGCAGTGGCTAAATGACAGGCAACAGAGGGTTGTAGTCAATGGAGTATATTCAAAGCAAGGTCTAGTTACCAGTGGGGTACCTCAGGGGTACTTGGACCCATTCCCTTTAATATTTGTATTAGTGATATTGCAGAAGGTCTTGATGGTAAGGTATGTCTTTTTGCTGGCGATACTAAAATTTGCAACAGGGATGATGTTCCAGGAAGGATAAGTCAAATGGCAAATGATTTAGAAAAATTAGAAAAATGGTCAGAGCTGTGGCAACTGACATTTAATGTGGATAAGTGCAAGATAATGCACCTTGGATGTAAAAACCCAAGGGCAGAGTATAGAATATTTGATACCATACTAACCTCAACATCTGAGGAAAGGGATTTGGGAGTAATTATTTCTGATGACTTAAAGGTAGGCAGACAATGTAACAGAGCAGCAGGAAATGCTAGCAGAATCCTTGGTTGTATAGGGAGCGGTATTTGCAGTAGAAAGCGAGAAGTGCTCATGCCATTGTACAGAACACTGGTGAGACCTCACATGGAGTATTGTACGCATTACTGGAGACCGTATCTCCAGAAGGATATAAGGGCTGCTAAACTGGTTCATGGATTGCAGGATAAAACTTACAAGGAAAGGTTAAAGGAACTTAACATGTATAGCTTGGAGGAAAGACGAGACAGGGAGGGTATGATAGAAACATTTAAATACATAAAGGGAATCAACACAGTAAAGGAGGAGACTATATTTAAAAGAAGGAGAACTACCACAACAAGAGGACATAGTCTTAAATTAGAGGGGCAAAGGTTTAAAAATAATAATAATAATATCAGGAAGTATTATTTTACTGAGAGGGTAGTGGAATAGCCTTCCAGCTGAAGTGGTAGAGGTTAACACTGTGAGGGAGTTTAAGCATGCGTGGGATAGGCATAAGGCTATCATAGACTTAAGATAAGGCCAGGGACTAATTAAAAATATTTTGACATTTTGGGCAGACTAGATGGGCCAAATGGTTCTTATCTGCCGTCACATTTTATGTTTCTATGTTTCTAAGCATGCTATTATAATCTGAAATTATTTTAATAGTAATTAAATAAAACCACATGTTTTTAATATTTTTTCTCTATTTAGTTCTATCTAACCTAAGGTATAACTTTATTACAAAACATTCAATTTATATTAGTTGCTATTCTAATGATTGATGATTGGCTAATTCAATTTGTAGGTACATATTTAATGTTTTCTGCTTGATAGAGCACAGCAGCATAAGGGGTGTATTATGATTATACATTTGACTCCTTCTGCTTGCAAATACATTCAAGTTGACTGAGCAACAATGGATGTTGTATTATGACATGTTAGATGAATTACCAGGTAGAAACAGGAATCCATCCAAGAAATCAATTCTTTCTTCTTAATGTCAAATGTCATTGTAGAGCATTTTATGAATACTAGTTAAGACAAAATGGTGTAAATAATGTAGATGATGTTATATTTTGTCTAAAGGTGTGTTGTCAAATCGTCCATGCCCAACGTTTATCTCACTGTGCATGTGAAGTGTAGATAGATAAAAAAGCAGGAAACACTTGAAACTTACAAAATTCATTAATTAACTATTTTATATACAATACAATAAATGTATATCCAGTGATTTTTAAAGGTACACTATAGGGTCAGGAATACAAACATGTATTTCTGACCCTATTGTTTTAAAAGTGCCATTTAGTTAACTGCCCCCTCTCTTGTGCCCCTTAAAACATTTCACCACCTTGCTCCAAAAGGTACGCACTCACTGCCATCCATAATATGCAAATGAGATAGTTCATGAGTAGTGCATCTGTATTTGTTAAAATTTTTTAGCATGGCATGTAAATAGCAGGCAGACCTCATAAAAAACAGGGCATTAAATACCAATATAAGATATTAGATATAATGTTCAAACCCCTCCAAAAAAGCATCTACCATCGCTTTATCAACCTGAAGTTAAAACTCACCTTTATTCTAGTGCCACGCAGGTCCACAAGCACTGGCTCTGCCCCCTTTGCTTAGATCATCAGAATTGACAATCTCAGATAATCAAATGCTTTATTATAGGAAATCATTGGGATGCTAATACACATGCATTCCAAAATGCTGCAATGGCCAATCAGCCTCTCCTCATGGAGATGCATTGAATTAATGCATCTCTATGCGGAGTGTTCAGAGTCTCCATGCAGAGCGTGGAGATGCTGAACGCCAGTGCTGCACATTGCGAAGCATTTACCCAGGAAGCACCTCCAGTCGCCGTCTGAGTGACGGCCACTAGTGGTGTTCCTAGGCAGTAATGTAAACACTGCCTTTTCTACGAAAAGGCAGTGTTTACATGAAAAAGCCTGCAGATACATGCTATACTCACCAGAACAACTACATTAAGCTGGTGACTAGTGTCCTTTTAATGAGCTATAGGTATTAAATATAAAGGTAGATGCATAAGTTCCAATGGAGACACCTTTTTAACACAAAATTATTATTATTTTAGCAAATATTTTTTTACAGTGGTTTTTATGATCAGCTCAGATTATTAGTTTCTGATATTAAAGCATGTTCTAATTTCACTCCAGTATAACTGTCTATAGAAATACATCCCAGTGTAATTTATTGAAAATGTACAGATGGTTAAACAACTAATTTTATATAATATAAATTCTGCTACAATTTAAACTCTGTCCTCCCAATTGTAGGTATACAAAAAATAATTTTACTTAAGGATGAGAAATATCATATAATCTCTAAAATGTTGTATTTCCAATATTTTGATAAATGATGAATGAAAAAGTAAACTGGTTAAACATTTACATAAATGCTTGTTTCTGTATCCTTGAAATACACACACAATTTCAATTTACATTTATATTGTAACAATGCTTCTTATTATTGAAAGAAAGGCTATGCTATTTTTTTTTTTTAAACAAAGAACTTTTAATAGAAGGGGAAAAAATCAATGCCAGGCATAAAATTACCTTTTTCAGTGTCATAAAGGTAATTAGAGCCTTCATGGCTATATTTATCTAGGTGAAAAGGAAGCAACATATTATATTTGGAACAACTGACTGATACATTCTATTGGGTGATTCAAATTTAGGAATTTACTTTTTAGAACTGATAAAAAAAACAAAAAAAAAACCTCTTTATGCTTTAACCCATTAAGGACTGAGCCAAATGTACACTTTGTGATAAAAACAAAACGTAAACAAAACCTGGAACTTGACTATATGTCTGTTCAACCGTAATTCACCTCTTTCATATTAAGTGCACCCACACTTATTATATATCATTTTATTCAGGGGAAATAGGGCTTTCATTTAACATCAAATATTTACCGGTAGCTATAAAACATTATTTAATATGAATAAAATATTTTTTTAAAAATGGGAGAAAATAAGAATTATAATTTTTTTTTTTTGTTCTACATGACATTTTAACTGTGAATTTTACTGCAATACAATACACATATTTGTATTCCATGATGTCTCATGTGTAAAACAGTACCCTGATGTACAGGTTTTATGGTGTTTTGGGAAGTTACAGGGACAAATATAACATGTTACATTTTTCAGTTTTTTTCACATTGAAATTCACCAGATTGGTTGCCTTTGAGACCATATGGTAACTCAGGAATGAGAATTTCCCCCATGATGGCATACTATTTGCAATTGTAGACAACCCAAGATATTGCAAATGGGATATGTCCAGTCTTTTTTAGCAGCTACTTAGTCACAAACACTGGCCAAAATTGGCATTCAAATTCGTTTTTTGCATTTTTCACACACAAACAAATATTAACACTAACTTTGGCCAGTGTTTGTGACCAAGTGGCTACTAAAAAGACTGGACATACCCCATTTGCAATACCTTGGGTTATCTACTTTTGCAAATGGTATGCCATCATGGGGGTAATTTTCATTCCTGGGCTACCATACTGTCTCAAAATCAATGTAACCAATATGGTGAATTTCAATGTGAAAAAACTGAAACACAAGCCTTATATTTGACACTGTAACTTTTGAAAACACCATAAAACCTGTACATGAGGGGTACTGTTATACTCAGAAGACGTTGCTGAACACCAATATTAGTGTTTCAAAACAGTAAAACGTATCACACCAATTACATCATCAGTGTGAGTGCCATTTGTGTGTGAAAAATACAAAATATGTCACTTTCACTGACGATATGATAGTTGTAATACATTTTACTGTTTTGAAACACTAATATTTGTGTTCAGCGAAGTCTTCAGAGTAAAACAGTACCCTCCATGTGCAAGTTTTATGGTGTCTTGGAAAGTTACAGGGTTAAATATAGTGCTAGCAAATTGAATTCCTTGGACTTTCTGCATGGGTCGTCAGGTAGGTCCCACAAATTGTAATTAATAAAATGACCTAATTATGTAAAAATATTACATAAATATATATGTAGAATTTATATATATAATCTTTTTATTTTTGTGTGTGTATGTATGTGTGTATATATATATATATATATATATATATATATGTATATATAATACACAAGATCCAGCGCACTCACCTATCCACTAAACAGCAACTTCAATGTTAAAAGATTGTATTTGTTTTTTTTAAAACACCTAATCTAGGCAAAAATAATGGGGGTTTAGTTACATTATATGATCATACATTGCATAAGCCTGCCACAACGTCAATGTACGCCAAAGATTTTCAACATTGAAGTTCTTGTTTAGTGGATATATAATATATATATATATATATATATATATATATATATATATATATATATATATAATACACTTGGACTGTGTGTGTGTATATATATAATACACTTGGACTGTGTGTGTGTATATATATATGCATATATATATATATATATATATATATATATATATATATATATGTGTGTGTATGTATGTGTATATGTGTGCGTGTGTGTGTGTGTGCATATTATTTTATTTGAAACTTTTATTTTACTTTTTTAAGGCAGCAGGGGGACTTCCTGTCATTACAGGCACTCCCCCTGCTGGCACTGCTATTGACGATATTCCGTCCATGTGATCGTGAGGTCCTCACAAAGACCTCACATGGCCCAGGAGGGGCAGATCAGACGCAGGGGGACCCCCTGGGATGCCAGGTAAGTCCCCCTCCCATCGCGCGCAAGTACCCTGGTTAAGTTAAGAGAAAAAAATAACAGTAAAAAATGAAGGGATTCACCTAAAAATTGCTTCTTAAGCTGCTTTACAAACATCAAATGCAAAAGATTTTGATATATTTACTACATATTCATGTAAACATTGAGGAATGTTTGCTTCATATTAACTGTTGCATCAGCTGTAAACATTCATAGTCTGCCACTGAAAATATTTCTTCATCTTTCAGTGCAACTTAGCTGGTGTAATTTGGGTTTATCTTGTTATAAATATTATATTTGGATAGGTTTTAAAAATAGATATGCTAGTATGCCTCACTAATGGTTTGCACAGAATGTGTAGTAATACGAGTCACTAGTATTTCCAGAGATTATTTCAATATGGAATGTGTTATGAATATGGATTATTTGGCACTTCAGCATACATAAAACACTGTAGCCAGAACTGCATTCATGTAAATATACTAGGCTTTAAGATTTGTGTTGGACTGAATTGCAATTCAGCAGAATTCAGGCTGATTGGCTTATTGGAAGAATTTCTGATTTCTGTGTTAGGTGACTGACAAAATCTTTGAGGAACTGACTTGCACATGCCCGAATATGCTTTTTTTTTCATTTGTGTTTCAGACTGCTGTTGCTGGCACTAGAAAAAGAATGGAGAAGAGGCTATTTTTGGGGGGTGGGGGAGAGAGTGGAGGTAGGGGCAAATGAGAAGCTTAGTTTCCAATGATAGATAACCATGTGGGCTGGATCTCCTGTCCAATCAAAAGGTCATAAGAAAAAAATATTGATGGGGAATGACTTGGGTTCCAACTAGGATGCCTACCTGATCACTGAGCTTTATTCCACTATACCCTATAATTAGCACTTATTGATTACAAGCTCTACTCCATCTGGCAAACATGACTCCCCCAGACACTGAATGTCACGGCAGAGCCGGTCACTCACCTGCTCCTGGGCACTCGGCAGAATGGCGGCAGTTGCAGCTCTCCAAGTCCCCTCACCCAGGACTATGGCATCTTCCTCTCCCCCTCTCAACGCCAAGGTCCGTGGCGAGCATGCCGCAGTGGCAAGATGGTGGCAACATGCGGACCCCATGTTTTAGACAAGGGAGAGGGGAGGATTTGTGGTTCTGATGAAGAGAGGCAGGTCATGGACTGTAAGGAAAGCCAAGATGGTGCTGAGTCCCTGACCTCCTTTTATAGAACCTGTTTCCTCTGCCTACTAGGGGGGAGGTGGCTAGTCATGTGATCCTGGCTGGATCCCACGTGACCGGGAGGGAGGCATCATTGAATAGTGGAATGGATAGAGACTATTCAGATTCCCGGAAGTGACGTCACGCGCTCGATTATACGTGCGTGCGCGATGACGTCACCAATAAGGGATAGAGCACTTTCAGCTGAATTTCTTCACACTCCCCCATGAGAACGTCCGTGATTGGCTGGAATGCGGTCCGTTTCCTCCAATCCGGACGGAAGGAGGGATATTTAAATAGAACAAACCAGGATGGAAGTCACCAATTGAGAAAGCCGAGAGAGATCAGCGAAACGCGTTTTGGACAGCTACCAGGACATTGTATGTATTTTAAATGATTTTAAATGTTTGTATGAATAAATCTTTATTGAGTTACATGCATCTGGTACATCTTCTATCCTGCTGAAAGGGGGAAGGAGTCATCCCTTAAAAGGACTCACGGGCCAATACACTTAGAGCCAGGTTACAGGCTCTTATTCAGGTGAGAAGAATACCTTCACCTTTATTTTTGATATCAAAAGTTATAAGGATTTCAACACCAGGGAGAATTTCCCCTGTTTTCTTTTTGTTCTTTTTTGAGGAACATACAACAAACGGATCCAATACTACCCAGATACCTTACATACCCTTAAGAAATTGCTGGGGAGTAAGTGATTATTACTAAGCGCTACACACTCTCACTACCACATATTGTTTGTGTATATAGTGGATTTATTGTATTGTATTATAATAGGATTGGAGAGTTCCTATTTTTGTGTGGGAGCTGCTGCACTAAGAGCACCTTATTTTGGAATTTGCTTTAAGCGCCTGTTAACACAGATTACTTTGTATGCATGTGATCCTGGCTCCCTATTTAAGCCAAGCACACCTTCCAGTCAGTGCTTGGTTATTTCCCTTGCTCTTGTATACCTGCTTATTGCCCTTATTCCCTGCTTGTCTTCCTGGTTCCTGATCCTTGGACTCCTGTTTGACTTCTCTTGCCTGCTGCCTGACCTGACTCCGGCTTGATCAACTACTCTTGCCTGCTGCTGGACCTGATACCAGATTGATTGACTACATCTCCTGCTTCTTCCCTTCCTGGATACCTCACTTTACGAGTTGGCTCCTCAACGACTTGTTTTAGAGACAATCCCAGTAGGGAGTTTAGAATATGTGTGCTTCTGGCACAAGTCCTGCACTCAAACTCCCATTACTCCTGGGTGGCAGCAATGACCATAGTACACATCAGCCAACATACATATAGTAAAAGCCAAAGAAAAAAAAGTTACCTGCGCTCTTTCCACATCCCTATGTATTTTTAAACAAATGGAGGTTTTTAGTTACCTCCAATGGCCATGAGATGGTAAGCCCACGTTCCACATCAAGGCAGACCTCTTAGGTGGGCCCTAACTCTAACCATTTGCCTTGCTTCCCTGAGCTTCCGGCAAAAATATCTCTAATGAGACAGAAAGGGGTATTTTTTATATACATCCCTACATGCTTATTAACACTTAATAGGGAACACATGGGATGGGCAGCAGCATTGCAACCTAGCTGTGTGATACAAAAGTTAATACAAATACAAAGAAACTAGTCCTGCGCGCAAACTCCCATTACTCCTGGGTGGCAGCAATGACCATAGTACACATCAGCCAAAATACATATAGTAAAAACCAAAGAAAAAAAAGTTACCTGCGCTCTTTCCACATCCCTATGTATTTTTAAACAAATTGAGGTTTTTAGTTACCTCCAATGGCCATGAGATGGTAAGCCCACGTTCCACATCAAGGCAGACCTCTTAGGTGGGCCCTAACTCTAACCATTTGCCTTGCTTCCCTGAGCTTCCGGCAAAAATATCTCTAATGAGACAGAAAGGGGTATTTTTTATATACATCCCTACATGCTTATTAACACTTAATAGGGAACACATGGGATGGGCAGCAGCATTGCAACCTAGCTGTGTGATACAAAAGTTAATACAAATACAAAGAAACTAGTCCTGCGCGCAAACTCCCATTACTCCTGGGTGGCAGCAATGACCATAGTACACATCAGCCAAAATACATATAGTAAAAACCAAAGAAAAAAAAGTTACCTGCGCTCTTTCCACATCCCTATGTATTTTTAAACAAATTGAGGTTTTTAGTTACCTCCAATGGCCATGAGATGGTAAACCCACCTGCCACATCAAGGCAGACCTCTTAGGTGGGCCCTAACTCTAACCATTTGCCTTGCTTCCCTGAGCTTCCGGCAAAAATATCTCTAATGAGACAGAAAGGGGTATTTTTTATATACATCCCTACATGCTTAATTAACCCTGAAACACATTGTTTCCTATCAATTTGATTGGAGAAAAGTGTCTATTCAATATTGAGGACTAATAATTACAAAAAATACTGCTCATTTATATATAGCATATTATACTACTCTCTGGAATAAATGTAAGCAACTTTTACAGCAATGGTCCAAACTATACTTAACATGGTCAGATTGAATAGCGGCATTTAAGATATCTATATTACCAAGACTTCAATATTTGTTTTGTATACTTCCTCTACCTATTTCAACATTATATTTTAAGAATATACAGACTGATCTAACAAGCTTTATTTGGGCCAGAGATAAATCTCGAGTTATAGGGAGACTGTTACAAGCTCCTAAAAAATGGCATTTGTAATGGATATGTTAAAATCTTATACAATAAAAAAAATATATATATATATATATATATATATATAAAAAAAGTTCATATATATAATTACGTGCTTCCACTAATGGAAACGTTTGCCTAGTATAGTGTCTATTATCATCATATATAATAAAAATAAAAGCTGTGACCAATTATATAATACCTTGTGTTGCAGTTTAGGATAAGTGTACATTTATATGTATGTAACATATGGGATAACTATATAACCTTTAAATGTCACAATCTGCTTAACTTTTATCAGACATTGTATTTTAAAAAATAACTGTACCCCCCTATTTTTTATAACCTTTTTTCTGTACTTTCTATTTTCTTTTATAAAATAAAAACAGTTTCAAATAAAAAAAACAAATAACAAAAAAAAAACATAACATACAATATAAACTTTAGTTTAATAGTGAGACACCAAAATGAATGGCTGTCCAACAGTTGGCCAGAAGGGGTGCCACTGTTCCTAAACTGGTTGAATTTACTGTCTATAGCGATTACCAACTGGAATCTTAGGCCTTTGGAGGTGAAGCCCCAACTGCAACAAGCAGCTAGAAGGCAACCTGGTGGCTCCCAGGTGAGCCCTTTGCCCCGATGGTTCCAAGATCATGGAGGCTCAGATGAGTAGATAGTCATGAATGCATGCCCCCTGGCTTTTACTCATACAGCCTTCTGTGAATGTGCTAACCACTGTGGAAGGTGGAATAGATAGCTAATAGAGCCAGTTATTGGGAAACAACGATAGACCCTGGGACGGAGCATATAAGTGATTATCACTATAATGATTTGAAGTTAGCAGGAAGATTTATTTACATTTTATTTACATGGGGTGGGTAGGTGACTTGGGGGAAAATGTGTTCCTATCATATGGATGGGGATCTAGCAGGGCCAATTCTTTTCAGTTGGAATCAGTGGAAATTTACAACAGATACTTTCATGAGCTGTGTTCTTATGCCATATGAATATAAGGTATCACACTGCCCTGGTTTTTTATTCATAAAGTGGGGGTTATTGAAGAACAGAAACGTTCAACATTTGGGTGGGAAAATGGGTCCATGGTTTGCATGGATTGGCACTTAACACCTGTCTCGGAAAGGAAGCCAAACAAATCTTTACATTGCAACTCTAAGTCTGCCCTCTGTTGATCCCTTTACCCCTTAAGGACCAAACTTCTGGAATAAAAGGGAATCATGGCATGTCACACATGTCATGTGTCCTTAAGGGGTTAAGCAGTGAGATATTGTTTTACCACCAGATAGGTATTTGGCACTGTGAAGTGATTCTAACTACTAAAAAATTATATTCTCAAAGATCACAATGTTGTTTTATTGACTGCAGTATAAACTCCTACTTCACATATATTCTACATCTAAGTTCACGGTCTGTTTGGTGTAAAATGTATTAAAGGCACATTCTATGAACTATAACCATGTCATCTCATTGAATTAGCTATAGTGTCTGGAGTCCCCTGGCAATGTCCCACCATACAGTGTTAAACCACCGTAGCTGCCCACAGCCTTGCCCCCACTGAAGATTTGGCTAATACAGATATAGCACTCTTTCTAAGCCTTACCTAGTCATACCAGCAATGGGTGAATATGTTAGGCTGAAAGTAGGCTAATGAGAAAGCATTAGCCCATGCAGCACCTCTACCCATTGATGCATGGGCTAATGCTTTCTCATTAGCCCAAGAAGCATATAGGGGTGCACTGCTAGGTACTCTCACTCCCTATTAAAATGAGTAAAAATGGCTTAACACTGAATGGATGGATGTCATCAGGGAAACTCCAGATACTATAACCGCTTTGGTGAGATAAAGCAGTTACAGTGCCTAGAATGTACTTTTGATTTGGTAACTTTTTATAATAGCTGCCTGTTTAGAAATAATATTTAAATGAAAATGCAATTATTACTATTTCAACCTCATCTTATTAAATCCTCTTTTCAAAATGTAATTTTTAAGTTAAGAATGAAAAATATTTGATATTTGGTAGAGTGAAAAATAATTTAATATTTGTGTGTAATCAAATTGTAGAAGAACTTTACTAAGCACATTCTGTTTACTTTAAATGTTGTTAATGCTTAAATAAGAAAGCTATATAATATTCTACCCAGCGGCTGAACAGTAACTGTCATTAATTTTCATCTTATTAATCACTCATAAATACTCATGAATTTGTGTGTCAATCTAATAGACTTCCTCGCATATGCATAGTACATCCCATTTATTATTCATTGCTTCTAATTATGTTTCAAGTTGCATGTTCTAAAAACTATTCATTTTTCCATCACTTTAAATTCCAATCAGCACCATTCCAACCAGAATAATACGCATAGCCTGAACTACTGTGTATGTACAATTCATTGACAAGCAGTGAAAAGTATCTAATTGAAAATCAGTCTGCAAATCTTAAAATCTAAACTACGAAAAGCATCAAACCATAGCGTAAATGACTCACATAAGTAATGACTTACACAGTGTTCAATGCAGAATGATATATTTTGGGAGCACAGGGTGAGTGACTTGGTGTTAAAATATTTACAAAAAGCACATTTGTTGTAAACAACATAAAAATGTAGAATAGATAAACAATAATAATAAGTGGGTTATACAGGCACATTCAAATGTTTAACAATATTAAATAAGTGAAGTAATAACTATGTGTACACCCCATTAATGTTCAACAGTGCAAAATATATTTGTGTGAAAATCTCTAAATATATAAGGTGCAGATCAAATGTTTAAGAGGGCATTTGTGGTAACATGGCATTACAAGGGCATTTGTGGTAATGTGGTAAAACAGCAGCAACCAACCATGAATATAGTCCAAAAGGCTTTAAAGAAAATCATTATTGCTAAGTATCAAAAGTTTTTTTTTGTTTGCTCACCAACATTTGGGATGCTGTTATAAAAATGTAGACAGTTGTGGGACATTTGAACACTGTTTTATGTATGAACTTCGTTCAGAATTCAAAACCAATTGGTTAAATGAAACAGCATTAAGAGCAATGTATTAAATTATATTCAGTTATGTATTTATACAGATTCTAAAAGAAAATTACGTAGGCTGCCATGTTATGGAATTCTGGATAATGACATACATTCCATTGTATATACATGTGGCAGAATTGTAAATCATTACATTTTTTTTTTTATATATATAATAAAGTGGTCAGTATAAGAAGTTATTTTCCATCATGTATAACCACATACCATTTGCAGATAATGTCCCAGAACACACAGAAAAAGTAAAGCATAGCATTCAGTGTGCATTATTATTATGTCTCACAACAAGAGATACGCTGTCACTTAGTATTGTAGGAAATTAATGAATAACCTATTTTGACTTATTATATATGGCATTCAACACAGATGCAAGTGTAGAGTATTGTGCCTCTTTTATTAGGCCTTTCCTTATACACAGTAATAATTATGTATTTTTAGTAGAATTGCCCATCTTAAAATGTCTATACATGTGCTTCATTTTGAATAACGGCACTTGAGTCACAACTGGACTGTTCACAAATTCTTGCTATGAATGAATCCAATTCCTTTTAATCTACATCCAAACAAATTGAT
This sequence comes from Pelobates fuscus, assembly GCF_036172605.1. Lineage (NCBI taxonomy): Eukaryota > Metazoa > Chordata > Amphibia > Anura > Pelobatidae > Pelobates > Pelobates fuscus. The sequence goes on along the minus strand of NC_086322.1, from coordinate 158,963,251 downwards.
CCATCCAAGATTTACCTGTGGGTTCATTGAACAATACCCCAGAGGTAAATTCCAGACAGATTGATTTGTTTGGGTTGTAGATTAAAAGGAACTTGATTTGTTCATACCAGCTGAAAAAAATTTGTGCACAAGTTGTTGTGCCTTTTACACAATTTTTTTGCTTTATTTATAGTGCGACCAATACCTAAAGGTATACTAAATATTGTGATCTCACGATTAGGAAATATCTGAAATCAATTTAATGCAAAATTGTATCAATTACCATGGTAACCCTTATATCTCACCTGGATTCGATGCATAGATTTTTAAACACTTCAAAATTATTTGCAATAATAAAAGACTATGTAATAGTAAAACAAATCTAGAATTGATTTATTCACACTATCAAGTCAATTACAATCAGGTGTGATGAATTGATCAAGTGGCATCAGATTATGGGTAAGGCAATCAACTGTACAATGCAGGCCAAAACAAATATCACAGGTTATGTACCACATACAATCTTCAAAAGAACAGATCGAGTACCATTATACAACATATGCTTTTAATAACACAATTTCCTCCTATAGGACTTTCATCAACTGATCACTGCATACTGGCAATCATGAGACATAAGGTTGAAAAAAGGCATACCATAAAATATAAATCTATGATTGAGTGAGGGCTAACTAAAGTAACTAAATGGTTTGTTACTTAGATAGGTGGAAGACAAGATGTACGCATATGACACATCCACCCTCCTTAGTTAATAGTCCCAATTATATTATTGGATTTGATAAATATCAATAACGGATATTTATTACTGATGAACGTATCAACAAATCTGATCAATTGGATGCAGCAATCAGTTTTTATCCACTTGAAGTCAAACCTAAAGCAGCCTTTTTATATAAAACAGTTTTACACCTTGATGGAAATAATTACAGGTAAAATCGCTATGTCAAATGACTGATCACTAGTTAGCTTTATTTATTTATTTATAAATAACATATTTTACCAGGAAGGATACATTGAGATTTCTCTTGTTTTCAAATATGCCCTGGGTCCACAAAACATTGCATTGATACAATAGGGTACAATAAAATACAAAAACAATACTAATTCACAATATATACAAAATGTAACATAAAACAGGTAAGAAATATATAATCAACCATGACAGGTACATTCTGTTTTGAGATATGTAGAGAGGAATCTCTTAATTTAAGCCTGGGGAAGATTTGAAAGTGTGCAGTGCTCTTTAGGAAAATGAGGATCGAGCCGCTTTCTTTTTGTATTGCAGTAGACTATATAAAGTGCTGGTACTGGATTGGAGGTTATGAGTTGGGAACAGCAGGGGAGAGCATTCTGCTCAGGTAAGGTGGGAGCTTTCCAGAAAAGCTGTTAAACACAAGGCTGGAAAGAAAAGCTGTTAAACACAAGTCTTTATTCCAGCAACAGCCTGTTAACCTCTTTTAGCATATCACAATGGTGGGTCATGTAATTACATTGTAGCAGAAAGCGGCAAAACGAGTAATACAATGTAGTAAGTTTATTAAGGTGGGTTTGCGGTGCAGGTGCATGTACTACATCCCTATAATCAATAATATGCATTAGCATTTGCTGTACAACCGTTTCCTTTAATGTGGGGCTTAGGCAAAAAAAAATTCTGTACAAGGCACCTAGTTATGGATACATTTTTAATTAAAATTTTTCTATGTGGAGGCCAAAAGATAAATTGGGGTCTAACAACATACCTAAGTATTTGAAAGAGTGGACAGCGGTCAGTGTTAATTAATTTTGTTTTAATGCATAGATGGGAATTTTGTAATTTGTGTAACTGGTCTTGGAGCACAGCCTCAAGCTGCAGTAGATCGGATTTGCTTGCGTAGATTACTGTGCCATCTGCATACATGTATACATTTGAGCAGAGGTCAAGTCCTGGGGAATAAAGTGTGGGAACTCACCCTAGATTCCCCCCCTCCCCCCAAAAAAAAAGATATACACTCGTGTATATATATACGTGTGCACACACACACTGACACACACACGCAGACACACACATATATATATATGTATATATACGCATGCACACACACACTGACACACATACTGAGACACAAACTCACATACACTCACAGACACACATATACTCAGACACACACACACTCACAGACACTCACGTACTCAGACACACACACACTCACAGACACACAGATACACACACACACAGACACACTCACAGACACACACACACACATACACTCACAAATTATTTTTTTTAAATAAAAAAATGTCCACCCAGCCTCCCTACCTGGAGAGCTGGCGTGAGCCTGACCCTGGGGTCCAGTGGGGCGGACGCCTGTCTTCATATCAGATGCGGTGAGTGAGCTGTGTTCTAAATGCTCACTCTCGCTGCGCGGGCCTTCTTCTGATGCCGGGAACCGGAATATGAATATTCATATTCTGGTTCCCGGCATCAGCAAACAGCACTCAGTGAGAGGAATCAGAAAGAACACAGCTCCCTCGCCGCGTCTGATATGAAAACAGGCGCACGCTGGGGTGGGGTCCATCAGGCCACCTCTTGGGCCCCCCCATGACAGGAGGAACATGGGGGGCATTTGGGGGCGGCATTTTTTGCTGCCCCCTGAGTACCTGCAGGAACAGCGGGAACGGCGTTCCTGCTGTAAAAAAAAGTGCAGTAACGCCGTTCCCACGCATTCCTGCAGGACTCGAGCCATGCATTTGAGGGTTTGTATACATTAGGCAGATCATTTTTGAATAATGTGAATAGTATGGGGCAGAGTATGAAACCTTGGGAAACACCGCAAGTGACTAGAGAGGGGAGGAGAGGCTGTCAGAAATGTACATATATTGCAATTGATCCGATACGTATGATTAAAACCAGGTTAGCGGATGATCACAAATACCTGAGGTTTTGAGTTTTTGCAGTAGAATGTCATGGTCTACTGTGTCAAAGGCATTGGCAAAATGAAAGAAAATAGGTTTCCTTGTCTGTTTCGATGTCAATGCAAATCTTTAGGAGGGCAGTTGTAATTGAGTGTTTTGGGCAGAAGCCTGATTGATCAAGGGTCAGATAGTTTGACTGTTGGTTATACTCACATAGTTGTGTATGGACACATTTTTCCAAGATTTTTGAAATTCAGAGAGCAATGATATTGGGTGATAGTTTTGAACCAAAGTGTTGTCACCACTTTTATAGATAGGTACTACTTTTACAGTCTTACAAAGTTTGGGTATGTAATCAGACACCAAGGATTGGTTAATTAGGGTTGTGACAGGTTTAGCAAATACCCGCGCACTGAGCTTTAACAGCATTGCTGGGATATGATCTGTTCCAGACTGGTTTTATCTTTTTAGATTATTAATGTGTTTCTTAATGACACTAATAAGTACAGGTCTAAAATTGAACTTCTCTATATTGAGTCTTTGCAAATTTAGCAGGGGCTTGATCCATAATTGTTGTTTCAGAATGTGGGTCATTTATTAGCTTGGCAGTCAGGGTGGTGGACCATCTGACAAAATAATTGTTATAGGTATTTGCTACATCTAAGGGGTATTGCAGGGTTTGGTTTTCCTCTTTCACAGTGGAGGGTTGGAAGTAGGTTGGGGGAGTTTGTAAGTTATTTATGATTTTCCAAAAGATTTTACTGTTTGAAATTGTATTGTTCAGATTATCACTGACATACTGGGCCTTGGCCAATTTTGTTTGGTTTTTGCTTGCATTTCGCCATTGTCTACATGCACAGTGATTGTTCATGGAGCCAGTACGCTTGAACTTTGACCCCACTGAATCTATAAACTGGTACATTTGATTATACGCAAGTGAATTCATTGTTTGAGGGCATTTCATCAAAATTTCATATAGGTGTACAGTCAGGGGAATACGCAAACTTGGCTATTTTAAGATCCTGGAACCCCCTCTACAGAAAACAGTTAAAATTTCAGAGTATACAGAGTATATGTTATTTTCCCAAAATGGAAGGTACTTGTTTATTTCCCCTTCAATATTAACCCCTTCAGGACGGAGTCAATAGTACACGTTCTGATCAAAACAAAATGTGAACAAAAACTGGAATTTGCGCTATATGTCTGTTCAACCGTAATTCACCGCTGTCACATTAAGTGCACCCTCACTTATTATATATAATTTTGTTCAGGAGAAACAGGGCTTTCTTTTTATATCAAATAGTTATATATGAAACATAATTGATTATGAATAAAATAATAAAAAAAAAATTGTAGTTCCGACTTACATTTTAGCTGTAAATGTCATAATACTTTTAGCTTTTACTGCAAAAAAGCACATATTTGGATTCAGCAAAGTCTCACGAGTACAACAGTAGCACCTATTAACAGTTTTTACACACATTGTTTTGGAAAGTTAAAGGGTCAAATATAGCACATTCCATTTTTCAGTTTTTTCTCATTGAAATTTGCAAGATTAGTAATGTTACCTTTGAGACCGCATGGTAGCCCAGGAATGAGATATACCCCCATGATGGCATACCATTTGCAAAAATAGACAAACCAAGATATTGCAAGTGGGGTATGTCCAGTCTTTTGTAGTAGCCACTTAGTCACAAACACTGCCCAAAGTTAGTGTTCATATTTGTTTTAGTGTGAAAAAAGCAAAAAACTAATATTTGCCCAGTGTTTGTAACTAAGTGGCTACTAAAAATGACTGGACATACCCGTTTGCAATACCTTGGGTTGTCTACTTTTGCAAGTGGTATGTAAACATGGGGGTAATTCTTATTCCTGGGCTACCATACGGTCTCAAACGGATCTGGCAAATTTTAATGTGAAAAAAATGAAATGCAAGCCTTATATTTGACTCACTAACTTTCCAAAACACCATAAAACCTGTACATGGGGGGTACTGTTTTACTCAAGAGACTTTGCTGAACACAAATATTAGTGTTTCAAAATGGTAACTTTTATTACAACAATAATATCGTCAGTAAAAGTGCCGTTCATGTGTGAAAAATGCAAAAAAGTAACTTTTACTAAAAATGTAATTGTTGTAATAAAAGTATTTTTGTTCAGAGTAGTCTCCCAAGTAAAACAGTACCCCCCATGTACAGGTTTTATGGTGTCTTGGAAAGTTACAGGGTTAAATACAGTGCTTGCAATTTAAATTCTCTGTACTTTTTGCCTGGGTTGTCAGGCATGTCAATCAAATTTTGACTAATTAAATCACATAATTATGTTAAAATATTACTTAAATATACATGTAGAATTTTAATATATATACATATATGTATTTAAAGTCTACGTGTACACTTATGTCGTTATTTATGTAATTATATATATTTATCTGCATATATATATATATATATTTGTTGTTATTTGTATTTTATATATACCGTATATACTCGAGTATAAGCCGAGTTTTTCAGCACATTTTTTTGTGCTGAAAAACCCCAACTCGGCTTATACTCGAGTCAATAGTCTGTATTATGGCAATTTGCATTGCCATAATACAGACAGGGGGGAGAGGGGGCTGTCAGAGCTGTAACTTACCTGTCCTGCAGCTCCTGCCAGCTCTCTCTTCCTCCGCGCCGTCCGTTCAGCACCTCGGTCAGCTCCCAGTGTAAATCTCGCGAGAGCCGCGGCTCTCGCGAGACTTACAGTGTGAGCTGACAGAAGAGCTGAACGGACGGCGAGGAGGAGGAGAGAGCTGACAGGAGCTGCAGGACAGGTAAGTTACAGCTCTGACAGCCCCCTCTCCCCCCACTGAACTGTCAATCCCACTGGACCACCAGGGAAGGAGAGCCCCCCTCCCTGGCCAGCTAGCAAGCAGGGAGGGGGGACGAAAAAAAAAAATATATATATTAATAATAATAAAATAATACAAATAAATAAATAATAATATTACAAATAATAATAAAAATGAATATTAAAATAATTAAATAAATAATTAAATAAAATAAAATGATAAAAATATTAAAATCAGTAAAAAAATAATAATAAAATTGCCCACCCCCACCAAGGCTCTGCAACACAAACACACACACATACACACTGCACACACACACTGCACACACACACACTGCACACACACACACACTGCACACACACACACACACACACACACTGCCCACACACACACACTGCCCACACACACTGCACTCATACACACACACTGCATTCATACACACACTGCACTCATATACACACTGCATTCATACACACACACTGCATTCATACACACACACACTGCATTCACACACACTGCATTCATACACACACACTGCATTCATACACACACTGCACACATACACACACACTGCACTCATACACACACTGCACTCACACACACACACTGCACACACACACACACACACACACACACACACACACACACACACACTGCACACATACACACACTGCATTCATACACACACTGCATTCATACACACACTGCATTCATACACACATACACACACACACACACACACACACTGCATTCATACACACATACACACACACTGCATTTATACACACTGCATTCATACACACTGCACTCATATACACACGCTGCACTCATACACACACTGCATTCATACATACACTGCACTCATACACACACACGCTGCACTCATACACACACACGCTGCACTCATACACACACGCTGCACTCATACACACACACTGCATTCATTATATACACACTGGAAATAAATATTCAATTAATATAATTTTTTTAGGATCTAATTTTATTTAGAGTTGCAAGTTCGAGTACAGTATGGATGACTGTGTAGCAATTAAGGCATAGTGTTAACCGCTTAAAGTGTGCCCCTGTTAACTGAGGAAAAATGTGCCAAGTGCCCTAACAGGCTAATAAACCACCAATACGGAGGACCTGTTCAAAAGTTTTAAGGGGTGTCTCTGTAATGTCTCTTGCAACAGAGCAAAGTTGCAAGTTTAGACACAGTATAAAGAACTGTATAGCAATCTAGGCATGGTGTTAACAGCTTAAAGTATGGCACTGCTAACAAACAGTAACTAGTGCCCCAACAGGAGACCTAATAAAACACAAATACAGAGGACCTGTTCAAAAAGTTTCCAGGGTACCTCTGGAATGTTTAGACATAGTGTAAATAACTGTATAGCAATATCGGCATAGTGATTAACAAAATTAACTGGTGCCCCAACAGGAAACTGAATAAAACACAAATACAGAGGACCTGTTCAAAAGTTTTCAGGGTACCTCTGGAATGTCTTTTGCAACAAAGCAAAGTTGCAAGTTAAGACACAGTATAAATAACTGTATAGCAATTTCGGCATAGTAATTTACAGCTCGAGATCTGATCAAAATCAGAGAGGCTGTTAGTGGACCAAAAAGAGCAGCCCAGAGTGGGTGAGGCTAAAACAGTGTACTTAGAAATTCTTGATACAATATACATGAAAGCCACACTACCCACACTAAACCCCTGGAAAAAGGGGAAATGAAGTTGCTCAGGTCCCACTAGAGTGAATGCTCGGGATTCTTGTGGGAGCGCGGTGTAAGTGGTCTCTAGACCGCGCTGTGTGCTGTTACACTGAATCTACCGAGTCCCCTGACGCGCGCGTTTCGCCACACCTCATCAGAGGGGAACCGATGTGTGGTGAGTATCAGCTATTTAAAAGTAGATGTTGAAGCTGATTGGAGGGTTAAAAAAAAACGCTGAATTCAATAGGCCTATCATATTGGCTTAAGATTGCCGATGGCCAATAGGATGCCAGCCATCTTTAACCCTGTCGGGTGGAAATTCAAAAACCTGAACATGAAGATCGGCATGGAAAAGTGTCCGATCAGCATGTTCAATTATTGTGCCGATCCAGATGTGGGGTGATCAGCCCTATAGTACATGGTCCTATAAAGACAATGTGGAGATTGACATATATTCTGTAAGGAGAAAGGTATTTTTATATTAAGTTGCAGAGAGGGACCGGGGATTGTTCTAATCGGCTGACAGACATACAAAGTGAAAATGCAGTCATTAGTAACTGTCCGTTTGTTCCAATACACATGGGGGTGCATAGATACTCATGGAAAAGAATTCTTGAGTACGGCAAAGGAACCAGAGGGAGTTAAGGGGAGGTTTTTGGTCCCTAGCAATGACCTATTAAGTGCCGATGATCCTTAACCCTGTCGGGTAAAGTTCCAGAATGAACTGGAACGTCAGCATAGAAATATCCGATCAACAAATATATTTAGTGATGGCATTGGAGATGTGAGATGATTAGTGCTATGAATAAAGCAGTCCTTAGAGAGGAATAATAGAGATGCCAATATCGAGTGTGCCAATATCCTCATACCAATATCGAGTGTGTGCTGGAAGGGAGGATAATTGGTTCCAATGGGCAGTCCAGTGATTCACCTGAACAGCAATAAAATTCATACAGACTTGAAGCCATTGAGTGATCAGAATTTTATTTAATGCTGGCGACTACACTCAGTACTAAGCCATAAAGTGCCTCTTGTGATTACCTCTGTAATCTAGACCGAATGGGGTTTCGGTAGTAAGAGGGATGTAGAAACAATCTACATGCAGAGTGCAGTATACAGTTCTTCGGAGTATTAAGTGGTTCAGAGAGAAGATCAATGTGTTAAAATAAGTACTGAGAGGGTGCCCGGGAAATGACGTGATTAAGGTCCCTAACTGCATGAGAAAGAATGATTGACATGAGAAATTCTTCCGAAAATAAGGAGAATTTGTAGTGTAGAGCCAGAGACCAATTCGAGGTGCAAGACCAAATACCGGTCCAAGGGTATACTATAAAGTATAGGTGGTAAGCAAATAGCTACAAACTGTTAGGACTCAGATATAATGACCTAACGTTGCAAGAAAGCATGAAAGGTTCTCACTGGGTTGAGAGAAAGGAGCAGTAGATCTAGATCCTGCCATGGGTGCATTAGTTCTATGTGAAGAATTATTGTTTCCAGACCCCTAATGTGAATGAATAAAAGGGGTAAAGTTGAATTCTTCATTAAGGCCCCCAGGGGCAAGAGTTTTAAATTCATAGATCCACCTGGACTCTTTCTGAAGAAGTATGAGATTAAAATTTCCTTTCCTAGAGTTTAGATTTATTCTCTCCAAGACCTGGAAGGATAGAGAATTAGGATTCCAATCATGAAAGTTTCTTACGTGAGTTGCCACTGGGGTACTTAAATTAGTGTTTTTTACTGAGTTCACATGTTGTAGAATGCGCCTCCTAAGTTCTTGATAGGTCTTACCGATGTACTGTCTGCCACACGTGCAAGTGATGACATATATTACACGTGTGGTACTGCAGTTGGTGAACTGATTAATCTTAAATTCTTTTAGTGTGTTAGAACATTTCACCATTTTGGACTGGTTGATGAATGGACATGCCTTGCAATGTCCACATTTATAAATTCCATCCGGTGCGGTGAGCCAGTTTTAAGACAGGGTTTTTCTCTCCAGATGGCTATGTACCAAGAAGTCGCTCAGGTTCTTAGACCTGCGTGCCGTGATATTCGGATAAGCGACTGCCTCTGGTTTGAGGTCAGTGTCATACTGCAAGATTGGCCAGTGCTGGGTGAAAATCTCTTTTACAGGTTGCCATTGTTTATCATAGGTCCCTATGCATCTGATTAATTGATTGGATGAAGTAATTTTAGTAGAGTGAAGACTAGAGCTTCTATCCTGGGAAAGAGCTCTCTGAAAGGCTTTTTTTAAAATCTTATTCGGATATCCTCTGTTCTTGAAGCGTATCTTTAGTTTATCGGCTTCAGCCTGAAATGAGGTATCATTGGAGCAATTCCTCCTAGCTCTCAGGTACTGTCCGTAAGGAATTCCTGCTTTCAGGCGGTAAGGATGGAAACTGTGCCAGTGGAGGAGGCTGTTCGATGCAGTGCTTTTCCTGTATAGTTCGGTGTCTACTGTGCCATCCATGTTCAGTAGAATTCTGAGATCCAAGAATTCGAGCTGTGTTTCATGGATGACATGTGTCAACTGTAGTCCAATATGGTTGTTGTTCAGAGCCTGTACCATATCCGTGAATTGGGGACAGGAGCCAGTCCAGAAAATTAGGCTGTCGTCAATGTATCGCATCCATTTATGTACGTATTGACTGAACTGATTGGTGACAGTATCCTTAAAAAGACCTTCTTCCCACCACCCCAGATATAAATTCGCGTAGCTGGGGGCACAAGCAGTGCCCATAGCTGTACCGCGAAGTTGTAAATAATATAGTCCATCAAACACAAAATAGTTATGTGTGAGTACAAACTCAAGAAGTGTTAAAATGAGTTGGATTTGTTCGGAGTTGTACTTGGGGGATCTGTGCAAAAAGTAGGAGGTCGCATATAGTCCCTTGTCGTGGGGGATATTATTATACAACGAGACGACGTCCAAACTGGCAAGGAGTGAGTAAGGGGGGACCACTAGGTTCTCCAATGCCAACAAAGTGTGTTTCGTGTCCTGTACGTATGACTCAAGATTTATGACAAACGGATGTAAAAGTATTTCTAAGAATTTACTGGTTTTCTCCGTTAAGGAATTGTTTCCCGACACAATAGGTCTCCCCGGTGGATTGTTTAAGGATTTATGGACCTTAGGGAGGCAATAAAAAGTTGGGATTGTAGGATGGTTAGTTGGTAACATAAATTGAAACTCCTCCTTGGTAATTAGTTGATCACCCAAGGCTTGGGTTAGTAAGGTCTTGAGTTGAGTAAAAAAGTTTGCTGTGGGATCCTGAGAGAGTACTTGATATTGACTATTATCTTTTAAGTGTCTCATGCACATGTCAATGTATTTATCCTGGTTCATAAGTACTATGTTTCCTCCTTTGTCAGAAGGTTTTATAACCAGATCCTTGTTCCTACTCAGATCCCTAAGTGCTTCACGCTCCGCTTTAGTTAAGTTGTCAATGTTTTGGGTGGGGGGAGGAAGAGAGTCCAAAGCTTTGGTAGTCATCTGTACAAAGAGGTCTACACTAGATACCTCTTTGAAATTGGGAGTATACCACGAAGGAGGTTTGCATTTAGTGAGGGGTGATATGTCATTCTGTTCGTCAAGGAGGGATACCATGGTTTGTACATGTTGGTAATCCTCAGGGGTCAGGCCTAGTTCTCTTGCACGTTTATTCTCCTGTCTTTTGTGGGTGATGCTTAAAGCGAGCTTTCGCCCAAAAAGATTAGTATCCTTGGCCCAGTCAAACTTGTTTGTAATAGGTGAGGGGACAAAGGATAGACCCTTATTCAAAAGAGATTTGTGTTTGTCAGTAAGTTCAAAAGCGGACAAGTTGATGATTAGATTTTCGTCCATAGTATCAGAATTTATTGGTTTTTGTACCCTTCCTTGCTGGTCTTGTACCCCCATCTTTTTCTGTCCCTGAGTCTGCCTCTCTGGGGTAGAGGCCACTCCTGTTCTAAAAAAAGAGGAGGAGGCAGAGGAAGCTCCAGACTGTGAGGAGGTGGATGGCATTGGGACATTGGTATTGGAATTGGAGGGGATAGGATTGTGCAAGTCTGGGAAGGATACACTTTTTTCTGCTTGTCTCAAAATACTTTTTCTCTGTGTGAAATTTCTAGTCCTGACCGGATACCTATCCTTCCTTTCTGTGCTCTGATCCGAACTGGACCAGTCAGTTTCCCCAGACGTAGAGCTCTGTCTACTACTGTAGCGTTTTCTGACATTTCTGGATTTAAAGATGGTTCCTTCCTTAAAGTCCCTATGGTCCCTTAGGTATTTCAGATGTTTTTTCTCTCTGATATATTTCTTAAAATTTTCTAGGTTATTGTTCAACTTATTTTCCATTAGTTTGAAATCTAAATGGGTTTGGAAGGTCGTAATGTTGTTTATTTCTGTCTGCAAGTTGTAATTCACAGTTTCTAAGTGAGATGGAAAAAAAAGATGGAAACTTTTTGAACAGGTCCTCTGTATTTGTGTTTTATTAGGTCTCCTGTTGGAGCACTAGTTACTGTTTGTTAGCAGTGCCATACTTTAAGCTGTTAACACCATGCCTAGATTGCTATACAGTTCTTTATACTGTGTCTAAACTTGCAACTTTGCTCTGTTGCAAGAGACATTCCAGAGACACCCTGAAAACTTTTGAACAGGTCCTCTACATGGGAGTTGTATCAGCTTTCCTATTTGGGCACTAGTTAAATCTGTATCATCCAGAGTTAACAGTGCCATACTTGAACCCAGTAACACTGTGCCTAAATTGATACACATTTATACTGTATCCAAACTTGCAACTTTGTTTTGTTGCAAGAAACACTCCGGAGGCATCCTGAAAAATTTAAAACAGGCCCTCTGCATGGGTGTTTTTACTTCTCTCATTTTTTCTCCTTTTTCTAGTAATGACGGTTTAATACTTTGTTGGTCCCTCTACTTGACATGTCATACTAGGTGGACACGAGCTGTGTTGGAGTATATCTTATACTCTATCTATTTATTTGATATATTTGTCACTTTTATTCTTGGATTATTAAAAGTTAAATTTTATTATTATTTTTTCCTATATAGGGCACTCACCGTTCTTCTCCCCATCTCTGTTACTACCCTGGTAGTTTATTTTGGGTTACCCCCACTTATTTGAGTGTTTCCCTAAGCTTCCATTTTCTTTTCTTTTCTTCTTCTAAATTACCTGGGTTTCAATACCCTATTTTAGGAAGTTAACGACTCTGTTACCATGACATCTTACTTAAGTAATGTGGTCAATCCAGATCTAAGTACAAGTGATATTAATAATGTTTTCTCTTTAGAACCCCTTATTAAACAAAACACCAATGATATTAATGAGAGTTTCTTTGACATACAAAACATGTACAAGCAACAAATTAAGGGACATTGGGAGATTACTAGCTTAAGAAAATATGTAGAGGACAAATTGGTCCCAAGAGGACTTAGGTCAGATATCTCTAGACCGGAGAAAGTGAAAACAGATATCCAAATCAAAGAATGGAATAACATCCTAATTGACAGCTCTATAAGATTGATGGAGTTTTTGATCAAACTTGAGGAATCTCACTTAGAAACTGTGAATTACAACTTGCAGACAGAAATAAAAAACATTAAGACCTTCCAAACCCATTTAGATTTCAAACTAATGGAAAATAAGTTGAACAATAACCTAGAAAATTTTAAGAAATATATCAGAGAGAAAAAACATCTGAAATACCTAAGGGACCATAGGGACTTTAAGGAAGGAACCATCTTTAAATCCAGAAATGTCAGAAAACGCTACAGTAGTAGACAGAGCTCTACGTCTGGGGAAACTGACTGGTCCAGTTCGGATCAGAGCACAGAAAGGAAGGATAGGTATCCGGTCAGGACTAGAAATTTCACACAGAGAAAAAGTATTTTGAGACAAGCAGAAAAAAGTGTATCCTTCCCAGACTTGCACAATCCTATCCCCTCCAATTCCAATACCAATGTCCCAATGCCATCCACCTCCTCACAGTCTGGAGCTTCCTCTGCCTCCTCCTCTTTTTTAGAACAGGAGTGGCCTCTACCCCAGAGAGGCAGACTCAGGGACAGAAAAAGATGGGGGTACAAGACCAGCAAGGAAGGGTACAAAAACCAATAAATTCTGATACTATGGACGAAAATCTAATCATCAACTTGTCCGCTTTTGAACTTACTGACAAACACAAATCTCTTTTGAATAAGGGTCTATCCTTTGTCCCCTCACCTATTACAAACAAGTTTGACTGGGCCAAGGATACTAATCTTTTTGGGCGAAAGCTCGCTTTAAGCATCACCCACAAAAGACAGGAGAATAAACGTGCAAGAGAACTAGGCCTGACCCCTGAGGATTACCAACATGTACAAACCATGGTATCCCTCCTTGACGAACAGAATGACATATCACCCCTCACTAAATGCAAACCTCCTTCGTGGTATACTCCCAACTTCAAAGAGGTATCTAGTGTAGACCTCTTTGTACAGATGACTACCAAAGCTTTGGACTCTCTTCCTCCCCCCACCCAAAACATTGACAACTTAACTAAAGCGGAGCGTGAAGCACTTAGGGATCTGAGTAGGAACAAGGATCTGGTTATAAAACCTTCTGACAAAGGAGGAAACATAGTACTTATGAACCAGGATAAATACATTGACATGTGCATGAGACACTTAAAAGATAATAGTCAATATCAAGTACTCTCTCAGGATCCCACAGCAAACTTTTTTACTCAACTCAAGACCTTACTAACCCAAGCCTTGGGTGATCAACTAATTACCAAGGAGGAGTTTCAATTTATGTTACCAACTAACCATCCTACAATCCCAACTTTTTATTGCCTCCCTAAGGTCCATAAATCCTTAAACAATCCACCGGGGAGACCTATTGTGTCGGGAAACAATTCCTTAACGGAGAAAACCAGTAAATTCTTAGAACAACTTTTACATCCGTTTGTCATAAATCTTGAGTCATACGTACAGGACACGAAACACACTTTGTTGGCATTGGAGAACCTAGTGGTCCCCCCTTACTCACTCCTTGCCAGTTTGGACGTCGTCTCGTTGTATAATAATATCCCCCACGACAAGGGACTATATGCGACCTCCTACTTTTTGCACAGATCCCCCAAGTACAACTCCGAACAAATCCAACTCATTTTAACACTTCTTGAGTTTGTACTCACACATAACTATTTTGAGTTTGATGGACTATATTATTTACAACTTCGCGGTACAGCTATGGGCACTGCTTGTGCCCCCAGCTACGCGAATTTATATCTGGGGTGGTGGGAAGAAGGTCTTTTTAAGGATACTGTCACCAATCAGTTCAGTCAATACGTACATAAATGGATGCGATACATTGACGACATCCTAATTTTCTGGACTGGCTCCTGTCCCCAATTCACGGATATGGTACAGGCTCTGAACAACAACCATATTGGACTACAGTTGACACATGTCATCCATGAAACACAGCTCGAATTCTTGGATCTCAGAATTCTACTGAACATGGATGGCACAGTAGACACCGAACTATACAGGAAAAGCACTGCATCGAACAGCCTCCTCCACTGGCACAGTTTCCATCCTTACCGCCTGAAAGCAGGAATTCCTTACGGACAGTACCTGAGAGCTAGGAGGAATTGCTCCAATGATACCTCATTTCAGGCTGAAGCCGATAAACTAAAGATACGCTTCAAGAACAGAGGATATCCGCTATGAAAGTGTTTTCAATTTTTATACAGATTCCATTCAAGGAAATTTGACCTATATCAGGTTGTCTTTTTGTATTTTATTCATTATACGTATTCTGGGTGGTTTCCACTTTTGTCTATTTGCTATATATTTCCACAGGTGGTTGTGAAGTTCACCTGGAACTATCTCAGTATACGTGTATTCTCTTAGTGTATATACTTTATTCCTTTGTTTCGATATCCGAATAAGATTTTAAAAAAAGCCTTTCAGAGAGCTCTTTCCCAGGATAGAAGCTCTAGTCTTCACTCTACTAAAATTACTTCATCCAATCAATTAATCAGATGCATAGGGACCTATGATAAACAATGACAACCTGTAAAAGAGATTTTCACCCAGCACTGGCCAATCTTGCAGTATGACACTGACCTCAAACCAGAGGCAGTCGCTTATCCGAATATCACGGCACGCAGGTCTAAGAACCTGAGCGACTTCTTGGTACATAGCCATCTGGAGAGAAAAACCCTGTCTAAAAACTGGCTCACCGCACCGGATGGAATTTATAAATGTGGACATTGCAAGGCATGTCCATTCATCAACCAGTCCAAAATGGTGAAATGTTCTAACACACTAAAAGAATTTAAGATTAATCAGTTCACCAACTGCAGTACCACACGTGTAATATATGTCATCACTTGCACGTGTGGCAGACAGTACATCGGTAAGACCTATCAAGAACTTAGGAGGCGCATTCTACAACATGTGAACTCAGTAAAAAACACTAATTTAAGTACCCCAGTGGCAACTCACGTAAGAAACTTTCATGATGGGAATCCTAATTCTCTATCCTTCCAGGTCTTGGAGAGGATAAATCTAAACTCTAGGAAAGGAAATTTTAATCTCATACTTCTTCAGAAAGAGTCCAGGTGGATCTATGAATTTAAAACTCTTGCCGCTGGGGGCCTTAATGAAGAAATCAACTTTACCCCTTTTATTCATTCACATTAGGGGTCTGGAAACAATAATTCTTCACATAGAACTAATGCACCCATGGCAGGATCTAGATCTACTGCTCCTTTCTCTCAACCCAGTGAGAACCTTTCATGCTTTCTTGCAACGTTAGGTCATTATATCTGAGTCCTAACAGTTTGTAGCTATTTGCTTACCACCTATACTTTATAGTATACCCTTGGACCGGTATTTGGTCTTGCACCTCGAATTGGTCTCTGGCTCTACACTACAAATTCTCCTTATTTTCGGAAGAATTTCTCATGTCAATCATTCTTTCTCATGCAGTTAGGGACCTTAATCACGTCATTTCCCGGGCACCCTCTCAGTACTTATTTTAACACATTGATCTTCTCTCTGAACCACTTAATACTCCGAAGAACTGTATACTGCACTCTGCATGTAGATTGTTTCTACATCCCTCTTACTACCGAAACCCCATTCGGTCTAGATTACAGAGGTAATCACAAGAGGCACTTTATGGCTTAGTACTGAGTGTAGTCGCCAGCATTACATAAAATTCTGATCACTCAATGGCTTCAAGTCTGTATGAATTTTATTGCTGTTCAGGTGAATCACTGGACTGCCCATTGGAACCAATTATCCTCCCTTCCAGCACACACTCGATATTGGTATGAGGATATTGGCACACTCGATATTGGCATCTCTATTATTCCTCTCTAAGGACTGCACTAATCATCTCACATCTCCAATGCCATCACTAAATATATTTGTTGATCGGATATTTCTATGCTGACGTTCCAGTTCATTCTGGAACTTTACCCGACAGGGTTAAGGATCATCGGTACTTAATAGGTCATTGCTAGGGACCAAAAACCTCCCCTTAACTCCCTCTGGTTCCTTTGCCGTACTCAAGAATTCTTTTCCATGAGTATCTATGCACCCCCATGTGTATTGGAACAAATGGACAGTTACTAATGACTGCATTTTCACTTTGTATGTCTGTCAGCCGATTAGAACAATCCCCGGTCCCTCTCTGCAACTTAATATAAAAATACCTTTCTCCTTACAGAATATATGTCAATCTCCACATTGTCTTTATAGGACCATGTACTATAGGGCTGATCACCCCACATCTGGATCGGCACAATAATTGAACATGCTAATCGGACACTTTTCCATGCCGATCTTCATGTTCAGGTTTTTGAATTTCCACCCGACAGGGTTAAAGATGGCTGGCATCCTATTGGCCATCGGCAATCTTAAGCCAATATGATAGGCCTATTGAATTCAGCGTTTTTTTTTAACCCTCCAATCAGCTTCAACATCTACTTTTAAATAGCTGATACTCACCACACATCGGTTCCCCTCTGATGAGGTGTGGCGAAACGCGCGCGTCAGGGGACTCGGTAGATTCAGTGTAACAGCACACAGCGCGGTCTAGAGACCACTTACACCGCGCTCCCACAAGAATCCCGAGCATTCACTCTGGTGGGACCTGAGCAACTTCATTTCCCCTTTTTCCAGGGGTTTAGTGTGGGTAGTGTGGCTTTCATGTATATTGTATCAAGAATTTCTGAGTACACTGTTTTAGCCTCACCCACTCTGGGCTGCTCTTTTTGGTCCACTAACAGCCTCTCTGATTTTGATCAGATCTCGAGCTGTAAATTACTATGCCGAAATTGCTATACAGTTATTTATACTGTGTCTTAACTTGCAACTTTGCTTTGTTGCAAAAGACATTCCAGAGGTACCCTGAAAACTTTTGAACAGGTCCTCTGTATTTGTGTTTTATTCAGTTTCCTGTTGGGGCACCAGTTAATTTTGTTAATCACTATGCCGATATTGCTATACAGTTATTTACACTATTTCTAAACATTCCAGAGGTACCCTGGAAACTTTTTGAACAGGTCCTCTGTATTTGTGTTTTATTAGGTCTCCTGTTGGGGCACTAGTTACTGTTTGTTAGCAGTGCCATACTTTAAGCTGTTAACACCATGCCTAGATTGCTATACAGTTCTTTATACTGTGTCTAAATTTGCAACTTTGCTCTGTTGCAAGAGACATTCCAGAGACACCCTGAAAACTTTTGAACAGGTACTCTGTATTGGTGGTTTATTAGCCTGTTAGGGCACTTGGCACATTTTTCCTCAGTTAACAGGGGCACACTTTAAGCGGTTAACACTATGCCTTAATTGCTACACAGTCATCCATACTGTACTTGAACTTGCAACTCTGCCCTGTTGCAAGAGACATCCCTGTGGTACCCTGAAAACTTTGGAACAGGTCCTCTACATGGGAGTTGTATCAGCTTTCCTATTTGGGCACTAGTTAAATCTGTATCATCCAGAGTTAACAGTGCCATACTTGAACCCAGTAACACTGTGCCTAAATTGCTACACAGTCATTTATACTGTATCCAAACTTGCAACTTTGTTTTGTTGCAAGAAACACTCCGGAGGCATCCTGAAAAATTTAAAACAGGCCCTCTGCATGGGTGTTTTTACTTCTCTCATTTTTTCTCCTTTTTCTAGTAATGACGGTTTAATACTTTGTTGGTCCCTCTACTTGACATGTCATACTAGGTGGACACGAGCTGTGTTGGAGTATATCTTATACTCTATCTATTTATTTGATATATTTGTCACTTTTATTCTTGGATTATTAAAAGTTAAATTTTATTATTATTTTTTCCTATATAGGGCACTCACCGTTCTTCTCCTCTCTCTGTTACTACCCTGGTAGTTTATTGTGGGTTACCCCCACTTATTTGAGTGTTTCCCTAAGCTTCCATTTTCTTTTCTTTTCTTCTTCTAATTTTATTTAGAAATTTACCAGTAGCTGCTGCATTTCCAACCCTAGTCTTATACTCGAGTCAATAAGTTTTCTCAGTTTTTTGGGGTAAAATTAGGGGCCTCGGCCTATATTCGGGTCGACTTATACTCGAGTATATACGGTAGATAGATAGTGTGTTTTGTTACCAATATATATATTGGACATTTCAGACAGTCCCCCTGCTGGCAGATCCACAGCCAGCTATAGGGGGCCATTTGATCGCTCTTTGAGAGCGATCACATGGCCCCCGGGGGCCTTATTTGCTGGGGGAGGGCTTCCTGGGCTGTCAGGCAACCCTCCAGAAGAGGATCTCGGCGGAGGTGAGTAGCTGGAGGCTCCTGGGGCTGCAAGCCGTTATGGCGTTCTATGCAGCCGCAACAGCTTTAAAGCCCATTTAATGTGGGACGGCATAGAACGCCGTAACGGCATTAAGGGGTTAATAAATATAAAATGTATTTATAGAAAATAGTTAGATTCATAAGTTTCCACTGCATAATTACATAGCTGAAAAGAGACCTGTGTCTATCAAGTTCAGCATTTCTTAACATTTTTTTTTTTCTGTTGATACAAAAGAAGGCAAAAAAAAAAGGTTTGAAGCACTTCCAATTTTGCAACAAACTAGGAAACAATTCCTTCTTGACCCCAAAATGGCAGTCAGTTAACTCCTTGGATCAAGAAACTACTACCCCACTAATTAAAAATGATATCCCTAACTATTTTTTTGCTAATATTTATCAAATTGCTGTTTAAACATCCATATAGACTCTGATAAAACCACCACTTCAGGCAGAGAATTCCATACTATTATTGTTCTTACTGTAAAAAAACCTTTTCTTTGCCTTACACTAAATCACCTTTATTCAGTCTAAATGCGTGACCTTGTGTCCTATGTATAGTCCTGTTTATGAATAGATTTCCAGACAATGGTTTGCATTGGCCTCGGATATAGTTTAAAAAGGATTTTACTATGCTTTTTAAGATGTATATGCTGAATAAATACACAATCAAAGTAGTATTTCCACAACAGATGTCACAAAATATGCACCTATCAATGGAAAATCATCATGCGGTTGTTTATAACTTTATGCATGTATGTAAAGTATATGTAAGCAGAGACGGCATGAGGAATAAAAACTTAGTGGTTCTAATCTGCAATGTAGTTAAGGATAAGTGTGTAAGTGCCTGTGTATAAAAAATATTACAGCAGCCCCCACAGACATGCCATTAGTCTCACAGTGTACTACCTTTCATGTTGACCATTCAGACCTAGTATAAACATGTCAAATATCAAAGGCATTTATCTGTTGATTCAACTGTGGGTTATGGTATAGTCTGATCAGATTTATAATGAAGCATTTATGTGACTGTGTATAGCTAGTTAGAGCAAAGTAGAATAGTTATTAAGAGTTAAGCACCCAGCAATATTTGGTTCTGGAGCCGCAAAGTTTAGGTAGGCATGTGCTTGTGCTGTAAAAGCATATTGTACGCCTTTGAGAGTATGTTTTAAGCAGTTGTAACAAAAGAATAAATAAATAAATAAAATTAAGACAGACCCCCGCATCTCCATTAGTGTTAAGGGTACCATGTGTCCTATTGGTAGAGCTGCAAGGTGTAATAGGCATTCAATTAAGGGTGTAGGCCTTAAGAACGCCCATGCCCCCCCCCCCCCCCAGCAAGAGTCCATCATCATGGTGGGCACTTAAAGACCATGCCAGTCCTTATGACCCCTCCAGATAGAGTCTGCAAGCCAGCCGCCTTCTGCGCCTCCACCACGCCTCCAAAACTCCAGTGTGCCATACGGAAGCCACCGCTGGTCTCACTCAACACCAGCCACACAGAGCAGAGGGTGCATCATCTGTCAGCCACCGGTCCACCAAAGATTTCCTCAGTTCGGCCCCAAAGGGCTCCCAGTGATGGGGACAATTCTGGCCCCGAATACATTCGAATAATCCTCGGAGGTGCCATTTTTCCAAACTAAAGAGATTTAAAAATTTTGACCTTTCACTAATTACTAGTATTTGTTATGAGTGAAGACTGTGTCTAGTAAAATTCCAAAGATGGCTTCTAGAGTGAAGGCTGATGCAAGCTAAGATCTTGTCTCTTTAATGATCTCTGCCCCTCTAATGGTACTATGATCTGCTGATGGTGTTTAGGATGAGCTCCTTAGAGAGAGATACTTCCTTCCTAAATCTTGCTCCTTTTAGTCCCCTTTTCCTTAACTAATGGAAGGTCCAAAAAGAGTAGTTTGAAGTGATTTACCCACATCTGATTGATATAAGTTTTTACACATTACCCCAGTGTTTGCTTATGTATTGTTGGTACCTGTACAGAAGATGACTCTCTGCCCCCAGGAATTCCTAGTCCGGAGTACTATGTTTCTGCTTTATGTTGTAGAAACTTGTTAAAAATATATTGATCTGTACCAAATGTACCTTGTCCATTTTACTTATCTGTTCAACTTTAGCCGGTTTGTAATTATTTGATCAGGTATATCTAGACAGACATTTCATATGACATTATCTCTATACCGTTAATAGTTGAATGCCAACTCCCATATAACTGGTTCCAACTGGCCAGTTTAAAAACTGTTTCATGAGATACTTCCTTGGAAAAATCCGATGTCAGGGATTTGTGAAGAGGCTTTGTAATGTTTATCATGTGTTTATTTCACAATTCTCTTAAATATGGAATGTTGGTTGTGTGTGTCTTTAACAACTGAGAAATTTGACAAGAGGGGGTCTTTTTTGACTATCACATAAACCCCAGTATATATGGAAAATAAGTTGTGACGAGACCAATCTCGCCACATTGCATTGGAGGAGCCTGGTTGCCCACCTGCTGCCTTTGGATTATGGACCGGCAGCTAAAGGGTTAATTTTACTGTGCAGAAGCATTTATTTCTCCCTTTCTGCACAGCCGTTTGGTATATTCTATCTACTGAACAAACAGCCTTCTATCAGCCTCCCCAGAGCCGTGGGAAGCCGGCCGGCGCGGTTAATTGGCCACCCAGAAGCTGGCGTGTGCCCTCCATTTACCTCCCTGAAGCTGCGGTTAACCGCAGCTTAATTGATTGTTACAGGGTGGCCGCGGTTACACTTAGCGGCCCCTAGGTGGCGGTGTTATGGAGCTCCCCGGATGGCCAGCAGTGCTCAGCCCAGACTCAGTGCACTGAAAGCGGACACTTTTATGTGCAGGCACCGCTGGGCCTCCAGCCCCCTGGTTCTTCTTCGTGTATATTTAACCGAATACATGTTAATTCGGTAGTTTGTATATGTGAATGTTAACCCAGATAGCCATGCCATGGAGCCAATTCGTGTAATTAAAGACTCTGGCTCCATGGCAATTAAACTGTATTCGTGTGGTCTGAGTGCCATTCACCTAATAATGTGCACTGAGACCTTGTCAGGATCGGGACAGGGATCCAACACGCAGAGTACAAACAGGTGGTAGCAGGGCCGCCATCAGGGGGTGACAACCATGACTTTTGTCATGGGCCCGGCGGTCCTGGGGGGCCCAGGCCCCCCATTCCCAATGTGCATACATATATATAGCAGTTATCGCTATATACATGTGTTTTGGCAGTGGCAGAACTACCTGAGGGGGCCCATCGGGTGGCCCATGCACTTAGGGCCACCCGATGGGCATATCTCTGAAGGGGCCCGATCAGTGCCGTGGATTTTTAATAGCTAGTCCGGGCCCCTTTAAGGATCCTGGCAGTGCTGGGAGGAAGTGAGCTCACTTCCTCCCAGCTAACACCCGCGCAGGAGGAAGCACCGGAGAGTGTGAAGAGGAGAGGAGGACAGTCGGACCCACACCCACATCAGCCCCAGCAGAGTCCACCCTCCTGCAGCCTAAAGGTAAGAAACAGGAGGGTGGGAGGAAGCATTGGGGAGTGTGAAGAGGAGGACAGAGTCAGACCCACACTCACATCAGCCCCAGCCAGCAGAGTCCACCCTCCTGCAGCCTAAAGGTAAAAACATGAGGGTGGGGGGAGAGGAGGACAGAGTCAGACCCACACTCACGTCAGCCCCAGCCAGCAGAGTCCACCCTCCTGCAGCCTAAAGGTAAAAACATGAGGGTGGGGGGAGAGGAGGACAGAGTCAGACCTACACTCACATCAGCCCCAACCAGCAGAGTCCACCCTCCTGCAGCCTAAAGGTAAAAACATGAGGGTGGGGGGAGAGGAGGACAGAGTCAGACCCACACTCACATCAGCCCCAGCCAGCAGAGTCCACCCTCCTGCAGCCTAAAGGTAAAAACATGAGGGTGGGGGGAGAGGAGGACAGAGTCAGACCCACACTCACGTCAGCCCCAGCCAGCAGAGTCCACCCTCCTGCAGCCTAAAGGTAAAAACATGAGGGTGGGGGGAGAGGAGGACAGAGTCAGACCCACACTCACATCAGCCCCAGCCAGCAGAGTCCACCCTCCTGCAGCCTAAAGGTAAAAACATGAGGGTGGGGGGAGAGGAGGACAGAGTCAGACCCACACTCACATCAGCCCCAGCCAGCAGAGTCCACCCTCCTGCAGCCTAAAGGTAAAAACATGAGGGTGGGGGGAGAGGAGGACAGAGTCAGACCCACACTCACGTCCGCCCCAGCCAGCAGAGTCCACCCTCCTGCAGCCTAAAGGTAAAAACATGAGGGTGGGGGGAGAGGAGGACAGAGTCAGACCCACACTCACGTCAGCCCCAGCCAGCAGAGTCCACCCTCCTGCAGCCTAAAGGTAAAAACATGAGGGTGGGGGGAGAGGAGGACAGAGTCAGACCCACACTCACATCAGCCCCAGCCAGCAGAGTCCACCCTCCTGCAGCCTAAAGGTAAGAAACAGGAGGGTGGTTAAAAAAAAGTGTCAGTGTGTCTGTATCTATGTGTACCTGAGTGTTTGTGTGTCTGTCTGTATCTATGTGTACCTAAATGTGTGTGGGTGTCTGTCTGTATCTATGTATCTATCAGTGTGTGTATCTATGTGTTTGTTTGTATCTGGTTGGTAGTGTGCACCTGAGTGTATGTTTTTGTTATTGTTTTATTCTTTGATTTTTTTTTTTATAGCAGTGCTGCAGCTTTTATGTTCATGGTTTTCTAGTGTCTGTGCTTTTGATTTTTACGTACACTTTTTGTCCACAATCATTTTCACTACTTAGTTGATATTCCCCATTTATTTTAGTTTTAGTTGTGGCTCTATTTAAATGTTTAAACAGATTGTTAGTTTGTTTTGGTAACTTTGTTGTAATGTATATCTTTTCTATTTGGCGCTGCCTGTCCATGTTGTGTACGTTTTTATCTTGCATAGCCTGTCTTATATTTTATTATGTGCATGGCCCATTTTCGGTCGTTTTCATTTATTTTTTAAAGTGTGTTAGTTAGTGCAATACATAATATATATATATATATATATATATATATATATATATATATATATATATATATATATATAGATATAGATATAGATATAGATATAGATATAGATATATATTTTGCTGGAGCGCTCACGCTTTCTTTGTTTTCTGAGATTCTCAGCTAAAGCTGTGTTTATTTGGTGTTAATCTGCCCATAGAATTGATTACTTGTTGTTTTTCTACATTTTTACACATATATTTTATTTATATTTAGTTTTTACGTGTATCTGTTTATCTGTGTCAATGTGCACCTGAGTGTGTGTGTGTGTCTGTATCTTTCAGTGTGTCTGTATATTTACATGTATGTCAGTGTGTGTGTGTGTGTGTATGTATCAGAGTGTTAGTGTGTGTATCTGTGTATATATGGGTGCCAGATTGCACCTGAGTGTGTATCTCTGTGTGCGTATATTTCCATGTATGTCAATGCATGTGCCTGTATCTCCTATGTGTGTGCATGTATGTATATCAGTGTGTGTATGTGTCTGTGTGTCAGTTTGCACCTGAATGCGTCTGTGTATATGTTTGTATGTCTATGTATCTGTCAGTGTGAACCTGAGTATATATGTGTGTGTAACTATGTCCCAATATGTGTAACTGTGTGTCTGTGTATTTGCATGTATGTCATGGTGTGTATCTATCTGTGTGTGTGTGTGTATACACTACAGACAAATGCACGCTTGCATTCAAATACACACATGCTCCATTCAATACCATGTTTATATTCAAACACACATACACTGCTGAGTGCTAAATACAGCCCTGCAAATTGTAGATCCCCAGCTAGCAAAGCATTCTGGGACTTCAGATTCAAATTCAGAACTACATTTGGCCACTTTACACACACTGCATCCACTAAACACACACTGTGCACACACTGTGCATTGACTACACACACACAGAAACTCTGCATTCACTCTACACACATACAGCATCCTTGTGGGCAGATTCAAGGACAGCCCTGTGGGCGGACTCGTGAGTGGGCTCTAGGGGCCCAGACCTTGAACTTTGTCAGGGGCCCCAAAATTTCTGATGGCAGCCCTGGGTGGTAGGTACGTATACCGGACCTTAGAATGGCCGGACTTAAAGTAAGGAGTAAGTAGAGAATAGTCAGAGACAAGCCGAGGTCAAGGGAACGAGAGGACAGGTAAGCGAGGGACAAGCCAAGTCAAAGGATAACAGAGATAAACAGGGTAGTACAAACAAGCCGGGTCAGAACCAAAGAGACAACTAGAATACAAGAGCGCTGAGTGACAAGACAGGCTAGAACCACGACAGGGCAATGAGCAGATGCCGAAAGCCTTACTTTATACCTTGATTCTAGAGGGTAATCACGCCCCCGACGAGTCCTGATTAGTGCTCGGGACTTGACTGACAGGTCGACCCGGGTTGGCGTCATGGCGTCGACTACTGAGCATCGCGTCATATAAGGAAGTGGATCCCTCGCGGTCGGCTTGTAAATGGCCGAGAGGACCGCGAGGAACGGAGGAAACAACCCCTCTGGGAGGATAAACGTCTAAGTCTCTCACCTCCTCTGAGGCAGAGACTACAGGTACCCTGACAGTACCCCCCCTCTCAGAAACGCCCACCGGGCGGAAGGAACCGGGACGAGATGGAAAACAGGAGTGAAAAGCCCTGCGGAGGCGAGGAGCATGTACATCCTCCTGAGGTACCCAAGTCCTCTCCTCAGGACCATATCCCTTCCAGTCAATAAGATATTGTAACTTCCCCCGGGAGATTCGAGAATCGATGATGGAGTTGATTTCATACTCCTCCTGACCCTCAACCTGAACAGAGCGAGGAGAGGATATAGTGGAGGAAAATCTGTTACAGACTAACGGTTTCAGTAAGGAAACATGAAAGGAGTTAGGAATGCGTAAGGCAGCTGGAAGAGCTAGGCGATACGCAACTGGGTTAATTCGCGCCAGAACCCTGTAAGGGCCAATGTAACGAGGAGCGAATTTCATAGAAGGGACCTTTAAACGAATGTTTCTTGTACTCAACCATACCCTATCACCTGGAACAAAAACTGGAGCCGCCCTTCTGTGCTTATCAGCGTGTTTCTTGAACAACATGGAATTATGTAGGAGAATTTGTCGAGTCTGATCCCACAACTTCCTCAGATTGGCAACATGAACATCAACCGACGGTACCCCTTGGGAAGGAGAAACCGAGGGAAGAATGGAAGGATGAAAGCCATAATTCATGAAGAAGGGGCTGGAACGAGTAGAATCACAAATGAGATTATTGTGTGCAAACTCTGCCCAAGGAATCAAACCGACCCAATCGTCCTGGTGTTCAGAAACAAAACAACGCAAATATTGTTCAATCTTTTGATTGGTACGTTCAGCAGCTCCGTTAGACTGAGGGTGATAGGCAGAAGAAAAATTCAATTTGATGCCAAGTTGAGAACAGAAGGATCTCCAAAAACGTGAAACAAATTGGGAGCCTCTATCGGAAACAATTTCAGAAGGTATCCCATGTAAGCGAAAAATCTCTCTCGCGAATATCTCCGCCAATTCAGGAGAAGTCGGGAGTTTAGTTAAGGGCACGAAATGAGCCATCTTAGTAAACCTATCAACCACCGTGAGGATCACAGTCTGTTTTTTAGAAACAGGCAAATCTACAATGAAGTCCATAGCCAAACAGGACCATGGTCTCTCTGGAATGTTCAAGGGATGTAACAAACCACATGGAAGCGTATGAGGTTGCTTAGTCTTCATACAGACCTCACATGCTCCGATGAAATCCCTAATATCCTTTCGTAAAGAAGGCCACCAGAAATCTTTAGAGATCAAGGAACATGTCTTGCGAATACCCGGATGCCCAGCCGCCTTACTGTTGTGAAAACACTGTAAGAGTTCCAGTTGGAGTTCAGGAGGAACGAAATGCCTTGCCCCAGGGGTCTGTCTAGGGGCCAGATGTTGCAACTTCATGATCTGACCAAGCAACGGAGAGTGAATCTTAAGACTCGTGTTGGCGATAATATTGCCCCTGGGTACTATAGAAGACAAAACCGGCTCAGATATGGCAGAAGGTTCATATTGGCGAGACAAAGCATCGGCTTTAGAATTCTTAGAACCAGGTCTATAAGTGAGCACGTAATTGAAATGCGTGAGGAATAAAGACCAACGAGCTTGCCTGGAGGACAAGCGCTTGGCCTCCCCAATATAGGACAAGTTCTTGTGGTCTGTCAAAATAGTAACAGGATGTAAGGTGCCCTCCAATAAATGTCTCCACTCCTTTAAAGCCATGATAACTGCTAGTAGTTCCCTGTCACCAATGTCATATCTGCTCTCAGGACCTGATAGTTTCTTGGAAAAAAAACCACATGGATGTAAGGGCTTATCCACTTCCTTATATGACGCGACGCTCAGTAGTCGACGCCATGACGCCAACCCGGGTCGACCTGTCAGTCAAGTCCCGAGCACTAATCAGGACTCGTCGGGGGCGTGATTACCCTCTAGAATCAAGGTATAAAGTAAGGCTTTCGGCATCTGCTCATGGCCCTGTCGTAATGTCAGGATCGGGACAGGGATCCAACACGCAGAGTACAAACAGGTGGTAGGTACGTATACCGGACTTTAGAATGGCCGGACTTAAAGTAAGGAGTAAGTAGAGAATAGTCCGAGACAAGCCGAGGTCAAGGGAACGAGAGGACAGGTAAGCGAGGGACAAGCCGAGTCAAAGGATAACAGAGATAAACAGGGTAGTACAAACAAGCCGGGTCAGAACCAAAGAGACAACTAGAATACAAGAGCGCTGAGTGACTAGACAGGCTAGAACCACGACAGGGCAATGAGCAGATGCCGAAAGCCTTACTTTATACCTTGATTCTAGAGGGTAATCACGCCCCCAACGAGTCCTGATTAGTGCTCGGGACTTGACTGACAGGTCGACCCGGGTTGGCGTCATGGCATCGACTACTGAGCGTCGCGTCATATAAGGAAGTGGATCCCTCGCGGTCGGCTTGTAAATGGCCGAGAGGACCGCGAGGAACGGAGGAAACAACCCCTCTGGGAGGATAAACGTCTAAGTCTCTCACCTCCTCTGAGGCAGAGACTACAGGTACCCTGACAGACCTGAGCTATCTGGGGATATGTTAAATTTATATATTTACTGTACCATTTGTCCCATTATGTATTTTAAAGTGATAGTCTGTCTTAGTGTCCCCACGTGAGTAATGGAGTTTTGCCTTTGTCCTGGGAGATAATTGAATTACTTCTCCAGGGCAGAGGAGAGGAAGCCAGGATGCATTGTGGGGATGTTTTACTTCTGTATGTCCTAAAATGCTACTTGTCTGTCCGTTGTTACAGTCTTCCATCTGGTCCCCTAGGGGAGTGTCCACCAGGTGGGAGACCTGCATAAATACAGGGGAAGGTAGCCCTCAATAAACAGACCACTGCTTGACCCTCAACACGGAGCCTTGTCTTGTTCTTGGGGGGATTCACTGTATGCTGATAGAGACTGACTGCCAGGAGTGTAAGCCGCTTGGGAGCTTTTCCTGTTCGTCTGCTAGCAGCTATTCGTGAGGTTCCAGTTCAGGAGTTTGGAGTGCTACCTTATTCCCTTGTATGCAGTTCAGGAGTTTGGTGCATTCACTTATATCCAATTTGTGAGTTTTGGTGATTTTACAGTAGCTGTGCCTGTCTTTGAAAAGGGGATTATCGCCTAAACGATTTTAACCCCTTGTCTGCTGAAACGGTCCGTTACATAAGTTATTTGCTTGCATGTTGCCAGATCTAGTAAATAGTAAGGTTTCTGCAACAAATTAAATTCTCTATTGAGCAGGGAGTTTATTTAGACACATTAATATTTAGTTGTATAATATGTTCAGTCTATCCACAAATATCCTAACAAGGTCTAGTCACAACTTTGGGGCTTACATCCCTCTCCCCATCAATCCTAGCAACAATGATGACCACATTGTGCTTGATGTAACTGCCTAAAGGAAAATCAGGAAATTAGTTAGCGTGTAGAATTGTTCAATAATCAACGAGTGATGTAGTAGGTAGGAGAGATCAGTTAGTGATTGCAAAAGTTAAGAAAAAAACAGGAACTCTCTCTTATTTTCCTATACTGCTGGTGGACAGGCTGCCATACCAGAAGCCATTTAAGAAGCCTTCAGATTAGTGCCTATAGTAACAACCTTTGGTGAGATCTGAGATATTGTGTTGATAAAGAGAGACCAATTAAAATGGAATTGTTGCTCATTACCTGGGGCTGTGCTCTATAGATATATATTGTTGTGGTTGTATGTATTGTATTATTGTATGATATTGATTGGACTAGGATTGTTGTGGTAATCCTACCAACTGTACACTTATGAAATAAAGCAATGGGGTTTGTCTTTGATAAGAGCATTTATTCAGAGGTAATAATACTCACTCACACACACACACACACACACACATATATATATTTACAAGTCCGAGAGTGCAGCCTGCTTTACTTCACTAAATATATATATATATATATATATATATATAAATATATATATTTAGTGAAGTAAAGCAGGCTGCACTCTCGGACTTGTAAATTTAAATGGTGTTTATTCCATCGAAAATAGAAAAAAGAAGATCAACGTTTCGGTCCACACAGGGACCTTCCTCAGGATCAAGTATCACTGCTTTACTTCACTAACTACAATTTACCTCCCTGAAAGACTGGCACCCGGCAGGCCTCATAAGGCACATCTCTACATATTAAGCGTGAGTGCAAGGAACTTTTGTATTTTTATATATATATATATATATATATATATATTTGCGTTAGGTGCTTATTATAGTACAGTGTGAAATACCATAATTAAATGTAGGATAGTAAAAAGAGCAAGTTGGTTGTGGTGTGCCGGAACCGACGATGAGGTAGGCCTGAGAAAGAAGAGGGCCTACCCAGGAAAAATAAATAGAATGGAAATAAATGTTAAGGTGTGGTGTGGTGGGAGGGTCATTCAACGCTGACCTCGAACGTTAAGGAGCAAGGTAAGGGGAGTGCCTTAAATAGACTAGGAGTGGAAACCAGCACCTCCCACAAATCCAGGCAAAATTGCCTTTATACTTGTGTTAGGTGCTTATTATAGTACAGTGTAAAATACCATAATTAAATGTAGGATAGTAAAAAGAGCAAGTCGATTGTGGTGTGCCGGAACTGACGATGAGGTAGGCCTGAGAAAGAAGAGGGCAAAAATTAAGTAATCAAATTTATTACAGACAACCAAGACAGATACATTTATCAACCAGACATGTTTTTGAAAGCATCCCTTAATTCTTGTACTGGCTTCGGTAGGTATCGTGAATAAGCAGATGACTTCCAGCGCCCCAGTGTTTTTATAACATGACTTGGAATGTTGACACTGGAGGCTGTGGATGCTGCTCCTATACGAAAGGAGTGCCCTGAGTATTTAGTTGCGTTGAGGCCCCGTTGAGAGAGCAAGGACCTTACGTAGGTCATGAAGGTTGTAGTGGTGAGTACTGAACCTTGTAACTGTAGTAATGGTTGTGAGGGTAGTAAGTTATGATGCTGTATGTATGCATCAAGAACCCTGACGGGATACCATCTGTTGTGTGTGGGATAGTACGGAATGTTTACTGGTATGTGCTGACTGGTTTTGGAGTGAGGTAAAGTCAGGATGTAATGATCCATGTGTTTTGTTAAGTGGGAGGATAGGAGTAGATTGGGTTGTGGTGGTTGTAGTGAACTCTCTAGGTCTTAGAAATCCATAGAAAACTATGTATATTGCTTTTTTGATGATAGAATTTGTATTGGTGTCAAACGGATTTAAATCAAGCAGGTTAGACAATGCTTTGAAGATATGGTTATCTATGGGTAGCCTCTGTGCTGTATGTGTGGGTTCTGATTTCTGAATGCCTCTGAGTATGGTCTTAATCTGGTGAGAGGCCATGAAACTATTGTTATTTGGGTGTAAGATTAGCATATGGTGTTGAATGCCAGTGAGATAGAGTTTGATGGTGTTATATGACATTTTAAGTTTAAGGTGGCAAAAAGAAGCAAAACCCCAAAAAGATGTCATAACAAATGGTTGCATTATGTTATGTTCCAGAAGGAATCTTTTGAACAGTGTAAAAGCCCTGTTTTATGTTTTGTGTGTATTTTTTGATAGTGCCAATTGGGACAATGTCCTGCTATGCTGCATGATGGTTTCTAGTCCAGTATGAGTTGTTGAAATGTTGGAGTGGTGGTGGCTGTGGGCGCAGCTGACGGGAGTGCTAGATGAAAAGCCTGAAATTTAAAGCGAGACAAATTG
Organism: Pelobates fuscus; assembly: GCF_036172605.1. Taxonomy (NCBI): domain Eukaryota; kingdom Metazoa; phylum Chordata; class Amphibia; order Anura; family Pelobatidae; genus Pelobates; species Pelobates fuscus. The sequence continues at coordinate 158,931,669 of NC_086322.1, read as the reverse complement.
TCAGCAGCTGTGTTACATATACCTGGAACATGGAAACAACATTAGAAACAAATTATGACAAGCTGCCAACCAAGTGAGTTTCCTCAGAAATCTCATGATCGTAAGGGATTTGGAACAACCTTTGTTGATGATGTGACAGGTTGCCTGGTTGTCTGAGTAACAACGAACTGGCATATTAGCCCATAAATTACCCTACGGGCTACGGCAGCCGCCACGATGGGATAGATCTCAAAAAGAGCTAAGGTAGTGGAAAAACCTTCCAAATCCTGAACTGCTATAGGCCAGCTGCCCCAAAGCCATTCGTTCCCAAAAATTCCTGCAAAACCTGTGGTAGATGCCGCATCTGACCAAATGGTAGGAAATGAGTCAGTCAATTGAGGGAGGAACATACTTTTACCATTCCAAGTGGTTACAAAATCTCTTCCACATGTTTAGATCTGCCGTAGCTTTTGTATCTAAGGACAACCTGTGTGTGTCATGTAGGAAAAGTGGAAAAGATGCAATAGTCGTGATATAAAGGAGCGGCCTTGAGGTATGATACGCATAGCAAAATTTAGTGATCCCAGCAGGGACTGTAGCTCTTTGCGGTTGCAAGTACCGAGCTGAAGGTAGCTGTTGATGTAAGTAAGAATGTTCTCTATCTTGTCGTGTGGTAGGCTCGCTTGCATTGTGGCTGAGTCTAATTGAATACCCAGAAAAGTGATAATCATGTCTGGCCCCTCTGTTTTCTTAGGGGAGATAGGTACACCTAGTTGCTCAAATAGCTTGGTGGTAGCTTTGAGACTACCTGGAGGGGAAGTATTCTCCTCGACCAGTAGGAAATCGTCCAGGTAATGTAATACCACAGGGCATCTGGCTATGTTCAATAGTAACCAGCACAATGTTTCGGCAAATGTGTCGAAAATAGCTGGGCTACTTTTGGACCCAAAAGTTAAACGGGAGAAAAAATAGTAGTTCCCGGACCACTTGATGCCATGCAGGTGCCACAGTGTTGGGTGGATTGGCAGTAACTTAAAGGCGTTAGTAATGTTGGTCTTACTAAGCCAGGCTCCAACCCCTGCTTGTATGATAGCGGTAATGGTGTGATGTATGGTGGTGTATTGTAGGGAGAATACCTCGGAGGGTATGAGGGAGTTAAGACTGGGGTTGGCCGATGAGTGTGGTGCCGACAAATCAATGATGAGTCTCTGTTTAAGGGAAGATTTCCCTGTGACAATATCAATGGGGTTAGTGCGCCATTCTATGAATGGAGAAGTTTTGAAAGGCCCCAATACGACACCCTCAGCCACTTCTTGGGCTATGAGGGTGTCAACCATTGTGGGGTTGTGTTGTGCGGATTGTAGATTAGGGCATTCCAGAGTCCCGGATGGTATGTGTAGGATACCTGTATGGAAGCCTTCTGTTAAACCAGAGATAAGAAAGTATACTAGGTGTCTAGATGGGTGCTGAGACATAAATGCAGTAAATACCGGCAAATGCAGTAAATACCGGCATATTAATGGACGTTAGGTAAGGCTTGGAATACATTTTATTTAGACACATGGTTTTTGCATGTGCCCTAAAACATTTTAAACAGATATGCAATAATCTGCAACCACTATAATTACAAGACCCAACATTGAAGTTATTACATATCTGGGACTTGCCCAGAAACTTGATTTGGTGTCCCAGTTTGTCTCTTGTCAATTTCTCTGGAACACCAGAGGAACTAGCTCCTTGCGTGGAGGCATGTTCGTCTGCCGTGTTGGGACAGAAATTTGTCGTATGGGCTGTAGAGGAGCAGTATGCACAAGCCGGTGTTCTTAGACCTGCAAAGTGTCTGCAAAAAATGACGGTATCAATCCTTCCCCAGTTGGATCGTGTTCCATACTGGGAGAAGGCTCCAGACACTTTTGCAGAAAAAGACCTATGGTAGTCATATAAGGCTGAACCACCATATTTGTTGCCCAGCTACCAGCTTGTGCATGTAAAGATCAAACTCCTCTCTTCTGTTGGGATAGACCGCACAGATGACATCCCGGTAAATACCAAAGGCCAGTACAAACTCAGGGATAGTCAGTTTTCTGTTTAGGAGGGCATCCCTAGATCTGACAACAATAGACACATCATCGTAAGCATAAGTCTTATTTTCCACAATATCCTGGGAGGCAATCAATAGGGAAGCCAGGTTGACGTCTTTACCTTCCAGGATATCTCTTTTTATGTGCTCAGGGATCATATGAGCCGGGCTAACTTCCTGGTCATCCAGGGTGATGGCTGGAGCAACTAATGGCAAGTTGGCTGGTGCTTGTGAAGCAGCAGCGGGTGGCCCTGCTAGCGTAAGGGCTATGGTGACCGACTCAAGTTTCTCCAGCCTGGAGTTGACCTTGCTCATGGACACCATGAGTGAAGACAACATGGAATGTATGTCTCCTCGGTTGGACTGGCTAGGTCCTTCCCCGGCATCCATGTTGTTTGTTGATGTACGTAGCAGTTTGAAAAGTTCTGCTTTCCTTGCTGTAGCAGGGTAGGGGATTTGCCGTCTCCTCAATTCCGTGGTTATACGAGGGATCGTCCAGGATCTGATCAATGCTGGACTAGCTAGCTCTCCTCCTTGTGTGGGACTGACAGCTCTAGCTGGGGTGCTAGGCAGGGAGAAATCCTCTACCCCTTCCTGAGAAATACTACAAATAAAACAATTAATTAGTGTATGAAAACCACCAAATTGTACTGGCAGGCTAGCTAAGCTGGATGGCTAAACATTATACTTGTTTGGTGACAGGTGAGGCCCTACTAATTGCCAAGTGGCTTGAGAGGCTCTATCTATGCGTTGGCGCGAGGGGATTTGAGGCCACTCGTCGTAGTGGCAGGAGTTTTAGGCCTCTCGGTGACTGTAAGACAGAAAAACAGTGGAAGGGAGTGACAGGTGAGGCCCTCTCTATGCAACATGCGAGGCGGCTAGCTAACGTGTGGCCCGATGGGTGTTTGCCTCTGAAACGTTGAGGCGGAGTGTTGGCCTCGCGGCACCACTAACTGATGGCGACTGCCAAGAAGGGGTAAATACCTATTGGGAAGCCTATGACCCTATTGCCAGTACTCTAACCTAGGGGGGAATAAATGAAATGTATGGTAGAATACCATATGAGCAGGTGTACGTACCTGGTAGTATGATAAATCTCACAGGAAAAACCGTGTGGTGCAAATATTGTTAAGCTTGACAGCCTGAAATGGGTAAAAGAGAGTAGTATGATGAGTGTGGATTGTTGGAAAGAAACAGACTTTGTAGCCTGTACCAGTGATGTTTTTTAAGGCTTGCTGGCGTATGACTTGTAAAATGAAATGTTGTGATATACCATGGGAATATAAATGTGTTGCCCAGGAAAAGTGATGCCATAGCTTTAATAAAACATCTATAAGATGAAGGGTTGAGGGAGGCCGTGGCCTATGTATAAACAGCATATGTGTTATATAATAACAGTGTGTAAGGGAAACATAAAATTGATGTAAGTTATATAATATGCATATCACTGTGCAGTAAAAGACGTATGATTGGTTGGATCAGTACGTGTGATTCAACCCGAGCATGCATGAAAAAGGGAACTATCCTTATGTATGTGTCATAGTTAACAACAAAGAAATGAGGCCTGTAACTTAGGCTGAGTCAATTTTAAATGAAATGGATAATTATGGAAAACTCCTGGAAGCGTGGGAGTCAAAATGATCCATACAGAAATGTTAGCTGGTTTCATGCACCTTGATAGAATAATTGATACCTTTAAATAGAAATGAAAATAGTCTGTCTATTAAAACAAGCAACTATTTAACCAAATCTATATACATGAAATGATGAAATGTAACTCACGAAAAAGATCTATGCGTAATACATAGCAGAATAACGAACCCAATATAAAGGGAACCAGAAGCTAGGACGAATAGTTTAAACGTATGCGTTTTTATGCGAACAGCAAGCGTGTTTAAATATAACATGAATAAAGTGCTGAACGGAAAACACCACCGAAATGATAATTGTTCAGTGTAGCAAGGGAACAGTTTGTGCGAAATGATCACTTTACTTAATACGCCTGATTTGCCCGAACAACCGTACGAAATGAAGCCGCGAAACGGCTTGTGTAATTGCGACATAGAGAAAAAACGTAAAGCGAGGACCCGTGCTGTACCGTGCGCCGTGGGAACCGATCCTGGTGTGACAGGTAGGTCTAACTTACGGTTTGGGAGTCCCTGGGACGCGATCTACGACGAAGACCGGGGTAAGAAGCTGGACGGACGGAAAAGGCCTGCAACAGGATTCCTGGACACAGCTTGCCGCGGAGAAACTCGTGGGTAAGAAAACCACAATGGCGTCTGAGAGAACCCGGAAGTTGATTCTCAATCAACGCTGACCTCGAACGGTAAGGAGCAAGGTAAGGTGAGTGCCTTAAATAGGCTAGGAGTGGAAACCAGCACCTCCCACAAATCCAGGCAAAATTGCCTTAATACTTGTGTTAGGTGCTTATTATAGTACACCCTGATGAAAGTCCTGCATTAGGGACTGAAACGTTAACCTGACAATAAACCTAACTGATATTGGAACCCCAGGAGTGCTGGCAATCGTTTATTCCACATACATACATATATATATATAGAGAGAGAGAGAGAGAGAGAAAATAATGGTTTTCTTCTAAAATAACTTATTTATGTATCCAATAAATATATATATATATATATATATATATATATTTGTACTCGGAATTTAATACGTAATGGCTAGTATTTGAAAAGGAAAAGTTGGTTGTGGTGTGCCGAAACCAACGTACGAGTGGGCCTGTAAATAAAAGAGGGCCCACCAAGGAGAATTGTAATGCTAACTGGGTGTAGGTGGGTGGGGACAATCAACTGGATTGGCAGAGGTGAGTAGGGGCTGGGAGTTTAACCCCTTAAGGACACATGACATGTGTGACATGTCATGATTCCCTTTTATTTCAGAAGTTTGGTCCTTAAGGGGTTAAGTAGGGGACTTACTCCTCCCACAAATTCAGGCCTAATGGCCTTTCTACTTGTGCTCGGAATTTAATACGTAATGGATAGTATCTGAAAAGAAAAAGTTGGTTGTGGTGTGCCGAAACCAACGTACGAGTGGGCCTGTAAATAAAAGAGAGCAAAAGAGAAGTTTGAGAAAAGACACACTTTATTGCATTTTACATAACCAAGTTCCTGAAGGCTTGATGAAGCTCTCTTTCTGGTTGTGGTATATATGTATGATATATGGAGGATTTCCATCGACCCAGTCTCTTGATGATGTGGACCAGGGTGTTTGTGCTAGAGGCTGATGAAGCGGCTCCTACGCGGAAGGAGTGCCCGGAGAATGACCCAGTTTGGATAGTAATGTTCTGACGTGTGCCGTGAATTTAGCCATGGTGAGCCCATGTAGTGATAAGAGCGGAGAGTCTGGTAAGTGCGTGTGATGGGTTGACCGTAGGTGGTCTAGCACCTTGACCGGACACAAGGCGTTATCGGTAGGAAAGAGAGGAATGATGGTGGGGTGTTGTGAGTGATTAGTTTTTGTTGATGGGAGCGTAAGTACGTAGTGATCTTCCACCCTAGTGAGGTGTGAAGCTTTGAGGCTGTGTGTGATATCCCCTTGGCAAACAATGGTGAACTCTGGGTATGAGAAAACCTTTCGAAAGCAAGATAAATAGCAGATTTAATCACCAGGTTTCGAACAGGGATTCGTTAAGGAGATTGCTGAGTGATCTAAAGATAGGCCCATCTATAGGCAGTCTTGTAGTGGTGAGTGGAACAGAAACCTTTAATATACCTTTCAAGACCGTTTTAATGGGATATGATGACAAGATGGGGGTATTGTTTGTAAAATTGGTGAGGCTATGGTGCTGAGCCCCGGTGAGGTAAAGTTTAATGGTGTTGTGAGAAAGTTTAAGATGTAAGTGGCAGAAAGAGGCAAAAGCCACCATGGTTTGGGTAGAAAAATCACCTTGTAAACCGAATTCTGCAGTGAATTTATTAAAAATGGTAAGTGCCCTATTGTAGGAGATAGCTGTGTTAGGTGATAGTGCTTGGTGAGTGAGAGTCCTAGCGTGGTGCATTAGTGCGCTCAATCCAGGATTAGTTTGTGAAATCGTGGTGTCCTGGATGGCTGGTGGTGAGCCGCAGGGAGTGCCTGGAAGAATACCTGGAATTGAGAGCGAGAAAGAGCGTCAGCGGCAGTGTTGTGGAAACAAACTAAGTGAAACTGGACGGTTGCTGCATGATGGTAAGGGAAGATGAGCGCCCCTTGTTTATGATATCGCAAGCCGCCGAGTAGTCAGAATAGCATTTTACTGCCTTGCTGGACCAGAGATGACCCCAGGTGTGTGCAGCTGCCACAATGGGATAAATTTCGAATAGGGCTGAGGTCTCCCTGAATCATGGCAAGGCATCCATCTCAGCGGGCCAGTGACCCCTTAACCAGTGGTTCCCAAAGATGGCTGCAAAACCAGTGTTGGCTGCAGTGTCTGTGTGAATGATGGGTGAAGAAATGGAGAGAGGGGGGATAAACATGGAGATACCGTTCCAATCTGTCAAAAATGTCCCCCACATAGCTAAGTCAGCCTTGGCGTGGGGGTCCAATGAAACTGGGCAGGAGTCCGGTACCCCATGGAGCAGGCAGAGAAGCCTGGATATAAATTACCTTCCCTGTGGAATGATGCACATGGCGAAGTTAAGGGATCCCAGAAGGAACTGAAGTTCCCTTATGGTGCATTCATCACTCCACAGGAACATGTCTATCTCCCCTCTCAAGCGGATCAGTTTGTCGTGGGGAAGGCTAGCTTGGAGGGTAACAGAGTCCAGCTCTATCCCCAAAAAGGTTAGTTTAGTTGTGGGGCAGATAGTTTTTGATGGGGATAATGGTACACCAAGTGTGGAGAAAAGTGCTGAAGTACTGTGGATAGTGGTGGGTGTTTGTGGCCCTGGCTCTATCAGTAAGAAGTCGTCTAATTAGTGGATGACAGAGTGACACCTGAGGACGTTCAGAAGCAGCCAGCATAGAGTCTCAGCGAAAATATCGAACAGTTTGGGGCTGCTTCGAGAGCCGAAAGTGAGTCGTGTGGAAAAGTAGTACTTTTCTCGCCATTTAACACCGTGCAAATGCCAGAGTGAGGGGTGCATGGGTAGTAATTTGAAAGCATTTGTGATGTCCGTTTTGCTGAGCCAGGGGCGACTACCAGTTGAGATAATGGATTGTATGGCGTCGTCAATTGTTACGTACTGAAGTGAGAATTCATCTGCGGGTATGAGTGCGTTAATGCTGGGAACAAAAGAGGAGTGCGGTGCAGATAAATCGATAATTAGCCGTTTTTTATTAGAATAATTGTGTACTGCGACACCAATGAGATTAGTGCACCAGGAGGAAAACAGTGAGGAGGTGAAGGGGCCGATCATGAAACCGGTAGAAACTTCGGAGGAAAGGAGAGTGTCTGTGGAAGCTGGATCTTGGCATGCTGACAAGATGTTTGGACATTCCAGTGTGCCTGAGGGGATGGCTACAAGACCCGTGAAGAAACCCTGTGTGAACCCCGTGGTCAAATACTCCACCAGATGCCTGCTAGGGTGCGTTCTTAGGTAAAAAAACAGGTTGTCGACATTGATGTCGGTTAGTCATTTGTTAGGGGACAACCTGGCTGGGCACATGGTCTTGGTATGCACCCTAAAGCATATGGAGCAGATGTGCAACAATCTACATGTGCTGAAACTGCAGGAGCCTGCGTTGAAATTATTGCACAACTGAACTTTACCTAAAAAGGAGATGGGCCTACCCAGCTTATCCCGTTGACCACCCGCTGATTTGCTGTGAGGGGTGAAAGTGGGTTGAGGGGTGGGAGTCGAGGTGGTAGGATCGGCTTCGGAAGGGCATAAGTCCGCTATATGGGATGTAGAATTACATACGGCGCAAGACGTGGGCCTGAGACCAGCGAAGTGGCGACAGAATAATTCTGTATCCATCTGACACCAGTTAATTCTGACATTAAACTGTTTCAGATTGGTCGCCGCCTTCGCTGATACCGATTTATGATAGTCTTAAAAAGAGGAGCCCACAGTACTTGATGCCTAAATCCACCACCTTGTGGAGATAGAGGTCTAGTTCCTCTCTTCTATGGGGATACACCGTGCAGATGACATTACGGTATATCCCGAAGGCTATCACAAACTGAGGGATGGATAGTTTCTAGTTAAGCCTAGGGTCTCTAGTCTTAAGCACCACTAAGATGTCCCCATAATTGTATGCCCTGTTCTGCAGTATGTCTTGGGAGGCTATAAGCAGAGACACCAGACACACATCCTTCCTGTCTAGGATTTCTTTCCTGATGGAGTCTGGTGACTCGAAAGGAGATATAGCTGTGGCTAGTGCTGGAGAGGGAAGTTTAGGGGGGGGGGCATGGTGGTACAGCAGGGACTGCCAGGGTGGAGGCTGGGAGGCCTGGGGTGTTACCTGGGGAGGCGATGGCGCTCTCCATCTTAGATAGCCTGCTATTCAAAGTCTGCAGATTGGCCAAGATTGCTGCTAGGGAATCCTGGGTGGCCGTGCCAGTGCTTGGTGGCTGTCCTTGAGAGCTAGTGCCTGGCCTAGGCTCAGGGGCTTGGTATGTGAGCAGTCTGTAAAGTTCCGCCTTTCTAGCCGTAGCTGGAAAGGGGATTCCCCTGAGCCTAAGTTCGGCCGTAATTTTAGGAATAGTCCATGCTCTCAAGGACATGGGAGTTAAGGGGGTGAGAGATTCGCATGGAGACTCTGGTCTGATGGGCGTAAACGGGATCTCTTCGGGCAACTCATCGATGAGAGCTGGTTCCTGAGACATTCTAAAATGAATTAGTGAATGAGATATTAGAAGGGGAGTAGGAGAACTGGGAGGGATAATAGGGGGGTCTTTTAGATGAACTGGACTGTAATGCTAGTGCCGAAGCGAAAAACTTAACTGTGAATTGGTGATAGTAGAGGCCCTGCTAATGCCAAGTGGCGGTGAGAGGCTCTAACTATGATTTGGCTTAGGGAAATTCGTGGCCCCAGACGTTGTGTTGGGGTGTTGGCCTCTCGGTGATTGTTAAGAGAATCAAAAACGTGTGGCCGTGACGAGTGAGGCCCTGACTGCAGCCCTGTAGAAGGGCGAGCAAGGCGTCTAACTATGATTTGTGCATGGGGTCGTACCTCCGTGTTGAGGTGGGAGATGGCCTCGCAGGACTGGAATTTACTTGGGTGAGCTAGGGCAGGAGTCTAGACCCTGCTAGCAAGTTCACTTGTATTCTATGGGTTAAATGGTAATTCTGGTGTAATGTGTGGATACAAACCTTGAAGGTGGTTATAACCGGAAACTTGAACCTTCTAGTGTTTTTTTAAGTTGAGTGGCTTGGCCGCTGCTGGTATCGTAGAAGAAGCCTAAGGGTTAAGACAGATGTAGATGTATTTGAGCGTAACATAGGGGCGTATGTTTAGTATTAAGGGTTGGCTATAGGAGCGCAATGTGAGATCCTGAGGTGAGGGATCTGAATGATTAGTCTAAGACTTGGACGAGTTTACATTATAGGGGAAGGCTGATTGAGGCCTTGTGGTAGCGAGTGCTATTAACGAGTAAGAATGTACCTGGTAGCGTAGCTGGGTACCAGGTTAGGTAGGTTGGGTAGTTTCTTGCCTGATGGCAGTATGACCGTAGGCCTAAGTAGAAAAATGTAGAGAATTTAACACAACAAGGGCGTAGGACAGTGAGCTAATCGTAATAAATAGAGACCACATTAGGTCTTGTATGAAAGGTAGACATGTGCAATTCGTTTCAGTCCGAATATGAATTCAGACTAATTTCGGACAATTCGGACATTCGGGTACTTCCGAATCTCCGAATTGCCAATTGCCGAAGTGCAGAATTACCGAGGTCCCGAAGTTCCGAAATTACCGAATTTCCGAAGTGTCGAAGTTCCAAAGTGCCGAAGTTCCGGAGTGCTGAAGTGCCGAATTTCCGAAGTTGCCGAAGTTCCGAAGTGTCAAAGTGCCGAAGTTCCGAAGTGTCAAAGTGCCGAAGTGCCGAAGTTCTGAAGCACAGTATTGCCTAAGTACTAATATACTTACCCAGTGAAAGAAGAAGAATGTTACATTGTAAACAATTTTAAATAAAAAGTATACAAACATAGCCAGGATTCAGCTGTAAGCGTTTGCAACACGTACAACAATCAAGTAACATACATTCAGATAAAATGTAAGTTACTTGGCCAGTCAATGTAATGACAGGAATGAATAAGTAGATAACTCCCTAATGCCCACGGTATTAGGGAGTTATCTACTAAAAGGCTGAAAGACCTAAATTGGTCTTTCAGCCAAATTTACTAATACTAAGTAAAGATGACTTAGTATTAGTAAATTATGCCCCTACTCGCTATACCGTGAGTAGGGGCATGTCTATTAAACAGTGAGCAGCTGCTCACTGTAAAATTTTTTTTACAAAATTGCCCTATTGCCCCCCCCGGCCCCCACCCCTGAGCGGCGGGTGGCATCCCTAATGTAAAATAATGGGGGGAACCTATTGTCCTCCCCCCGGGACCCCACCCCTGAGCAGTGGGTGGGGGCCCTAAATCAGAATAAGGGGGGGACCTAATGCCCTCCCCCCTGGCCCCCACCCCTGAGCGGTGGGTGGGGGCCCTAATATAAAATAATGGGGGGGACCTATTGTCCTCCTCCATGGCCCCCACCCCTGAGCGGTGGGTGGGGGCCCTAAATTATAATAAGGGGGGACCTAATGTCCTCACCCCTGGCCCCCACCCCTGAGCGGTGGGTGGGGGCCCTATAGTAAAATAAGGGGAGGGACCTAGTGTCCTCCACCCTGGCCCCCACCCCTCAGCGGTGGGGGCCCTAAAAATGTCCCCCCCAGGTGACTAGGGGTCCCCAAAGCCCTAGTCACCTCTCCCCCCCAATAAAAATTATCCCCCTACCCACCCCCTCACCCTAAAAATAATGAGGGGGGGACCTGTAACTAAGTACCTGTATAAAAAATAAAACTTACCATTCAATGTTTTCTTTTTTCTAAAATCTTCTTTTTTTCAGCCCCAAAAAAGGGCAAATAAAAAAACATAATAACCGACGCAATTATATATAAAAAAAAAAAACGAGCGCAAAAAACACATAATCCTTCTTCACCCGGCGAGGGCTCCGCGCAGACTGAGCTCTGCAGGGCGGGGGAAGGCTTATAAAGCCTTGCCCCACCCTGCAATTAGGCTCAGACCACTCTGATTGGTGGGTTTAAGCCATCCAATCAGAGTGCTCTGACAGGTAAATGAAGAGACTGACAGGCAAGTCTCTACATTTACCTGTCACAGCACTCTGATCGGTTGGTTTGAAATCCACCAATCAGAGTGCGCTGTGTCATTTTACACAGCGTGGGAAAGTTCTTTGGAATTTTCCCATGTTGTGAAATTTGACTCATAACTCTCTAATTGGTGGAATAAGTAACCAATCAGAGTGCTAGATCCCCCCCACTTATTAGTATTTAGGGCCCCCACCCGCCGCTGAGTAGTGGGGGCCAGGCGGGAGGACACTAGGTCCCCCCCTTATTACAATTTAGGGCCCCCACCCGCCGCTCAGGGGTGGGGGCCAGGGGGAGGACATTAGGTCCCCCCTTATTAGTATTTAGGGCCCCCACCCACCGCTCAGGGGTTGGGGCCAGGGGGGAGGACATTAGGTCCCCCCTTATTAGTATTTAGGGCCCTCACCCGCCATTCAGGGGTGGGGGCCGGGGGGAAGAAACTAGGTCCCCCCTTATTACAATTTAGGGCCCCCACCCACCGCTCAGGGGTGGGGGCCAGGGGGAGGACATTAGGTCCCCCCTTATTAGTATTTAGGGCCCCCACCCGCTGCTCAGGGGTGGGGGCCAGTGGGGAGGACCTTAGGTCCCCCCCTTATTAGTATTTAGGGCCCCACCCGCCGCTGAGGGGTGGGGGCCAGGGGGGAGGACACTAGGTCAACCCCGTTATTCTTGTTTAGGGCCCCCACCCACCGCTCAGGGGTTGGGGCCAGGGGGGAGGACATTAGGTCCACCCCTTATTCTTGTTTAGGGCCCCCACCTGCCGCTCAGGGGTGGGGGCCAGGGAGGAGGACATTAGGTCCCCCTTATTAGTATTTAGGGCCCTCACCTGCCGTTCAGGGGTGGGGGCCGGGGGGTACTATTTATTTATTTTATTTAAACAGTGAGCAGTCACAGGCTGCTCGCTGTTTACTAGACGTGCCCCTACTCGCGGTATAGCGAGTAGGGGCAAAAATTACTAATACTAAGTAATTTATACTTAGTATTAGTAAATTTGGCTGAAAGACCAATTTAGGTCTTTCATCCTTTTGGTAGATAACTCCCTAATACCGTGGGAATTAGGGAGATATCTACCAAGCGGCTGCAAGAGAAGTCCCGAGGTGCCGAAGTCCCGAAATTATGAAATGCCGAAGTTCCGAAAATCCGAAGTGTTGAAGTGCCGAAATGCCGAAATGCCGAAGTTGCCGAATTTCCGAAGTGTCGAAGTGCCAAAGTGCCGAAGTTCCAAGGTGCTGAAGTGCTGAAGTGCTGAAGTTCCGAAGTTGCCGAAGTTCCGAATTGCTGAAGTGCCGAATTACCGAAGTCCCGAATTGCGAAATTCATGAATTTCGGAATGCCGAACCGAACCGAAAACCGAATGCCGAACCGAATGCCGAACCGAACGGTCCCGTAATGAGTAGAGAACTATACCTTGATTTGTTGTACAGGTACTTGGATGAGCGTACGTGTTTTTTTTATAGAGAAACTGGAGGAGGCCTAGAATAAATCTGGAGCTATGGATTAAACCCATTGAATATTTTATAATTAGCGAAGGCTGTGACAGTATGTTTTAAATAACCAATTTATTCTGTGGCAAGTTTAGAGTGCATGCTGTTTGAGGCCTTGACATGGTTGAAACTAAAGTGAGTAAATACTATACCTGGGTTTGTAAATACAAGAACTTGAATTTGATAACATAATGCAGAGATACAAGACAAACTAGGCAATCTGTGGAGCCAAAGAAATGTAACAGAGGCTAAAATTAATGACTGCGTAAACTAAGGAGAAAACAAAGCGAAATAAAATTAAAAAGTAGGGTTTACCAGTATTACCCCAGGGATCATGTTATTAATTAATATATGTTTGTAATGTTGTACAGGGTTGGCGTGGAGTTGAAGAATTCTGCCAATTTAGTTGGGTGTCAGGGTGATTTTATTTAATTGATTAATGAACTTTAAAACATAGCTTAATTAACTCCATAGGCGTTGGAATAAATAACCGAGTACTAAGATAAAGTGATATAAGCTGTGTTTTTTATATTTTTAAACATAGTTAAACCGGGAACCACAGGTTTGGTGCTAAATGGTTGTAGTAATAAACAGATTTAATAACTCATACTGACAGGTTTAATACAAACAGGTAAATAACCAAACGGAAAGTATATACAAATATGTGTTTCATATAGTTCGTGTGCACGAAATGCTTGTATTTGCATGAACAAGGATCGGTAGTTTTAGACCGGACGGGGGACCTGCTTAGGTTAAGTATAGTGTGCATTCGTCTAATTCCACACAAATAGAAATATTGCATGAATCAGGTAACAAAGCAAGATATACCTATACCTAGAAAGATAAAAAAGAAAGTACGCTCATAGGGGATTAACGTTAATATAACAAACGGCCCCTTTTTAATATGTCACACTCACAGAATTGAGGTTGTTTTCAAGCCCATCAAATGAGTAGATTCTCATGAATTCCTCGTAGTTGGAGTAGTGGATATTACATGCAAAAAATAAAAGATAGCATAGTATAGCACTGTTGCAAAAATATAAGTCAGCTTTAATGGTTGCACTTACAATATAAAAGATGTAAAAGATGTATGAATCAGGTAAGTATGCGAGGGATGAACAGAATATTGCATGAATCACTAAATGCCCGAACGGGTAAGTATATATGTACATAGTTCGTTCGTATCAACAAACAAACGGTATATCAAAATTGTAACAAACTGCACCAGAGTTCTACCCGAACGACGGTCGGCAGTTTAGACCGTACGAAGGACCCATGAAACGTAAGTATAGCCGGCGTTCAACTAATTTAGTCGCATGAACGTGGAAATGCACGAACAGGTAAGTATACCTGAATGGGTAATGTAAAAGAAAAGGGGAGCCTACCCCTACGTTTTTAGGCCCGAACAGAGGGAAATAGCCGAACGCTATTTCACTCACTAGCTTACATGAGCGTGCCGGTCTTGTGACCGGAAGCAAAGTACCGCAACCGCGGAGAAGACGGGTTAGCAGACTGCAGAACAGCCGCAGAATTTCAGCTAGACACCTCTGCTGCTGGAGACTGGAGCTGTTTGGCGGGAAGCTTGGACCGGAAGTGCTGGTTGCTAGGAGACAATCAACTGGATCGGCAGAGGTGAGTAGGGGCTGGGAGTTTATGTAGGGGACTTACTCCTCCCACAAATTCAGGCCTAATGGCCTTTCTACATATGAATCTATTAATATATTATATATTTATTGAATGCATAATACATATTGTACATATTATATATTTCTTGAATACATAAATATAAATTATTTTTTACACTTCTCCATGTTTTCACTCTTTTGGTTACTGCTCACTTGATTTGTGAGTAAAATAATCAACATTTAGTGGCTGTTCCTGAGTCATCAAACATCTTTATATCCATTAATCATCTCTTTTGGCACCATGGATGAAATTCAAACCACAAATTAGTTAATTGCCTGTATTGTTTGTTTAGCGATATATTCATGTTCAGAGTTATGGAATTTGAATGACCTAATGGTCATCCAAAATTTGAACAAATCACTATTTGAAACCAAATGGCCATCAATGAACCTCAAATAAGACCGTTTAGATTATGTGTATGTATTATACACTGAAGTGATTTTAAACTCTCTGATTCAACTATAAAAATATTGGTGCAGAGAAGTAGAACTGGATCCACAACTCCAATTTAGAGACATTGCAAAGTTACAACATATTTGATGCTTCATCCTATGTCATATGTCGCTGTGACTCAAATAGTATCTGATTTTATAAAAACATATCACATAAACACAACAATCTAGTTAGCAGGACCTTATAAAGTTCAGTAGCTCAAAAATACACACACAATCAACAATAAACAAAAAAAGTGCACTGATTTTATGCCTCATTCTAACTTGCAGTAAAAACAGTCGTAAATCAAGGGTAATTTACAAGTAGGTGCAGAATGCTTGAGTCTGCCTCTTGTGGGTATAGCTGAACTAGCCTCTTGTCACTACATACTTTTTTCTATTCATATTTTCCACTAAAGTATTATTGAACATTATGGGTAAATACACAAACATCTTGGAAAATAAAATGGATAAACATGACTGGTAGTTGTGGTCAGGGAATGTTAAAAAATGATTGGGTGTACATGAGTGGAAGAGTATGTGACAGAGTGGATAGGCTTAAATGAGTGGTGATTGAGGAGTGGGTGATTGCAATAGAGTAGGTGGTTGCAAATTAATGGAAGGTAAGGAGTATATATATATATAGAGAGAGATGAGGTGGGGTATGTGACAGTGTGGTGATTTTAAATAGATGTAGGTGAGTGGGAGAAAGGTGAGGTTTGTGACAGGTTCCTTTACTACACACTGAAAAAACAAATGGTTGGCCAGGGTCACAAAGGTAGCATTAAAATTAGGCAATGAGATCTAAAATATAAGAATATGTTGTTATTTAGTCTTAATATAAATTTATTTTGAAGACATCTGACCTAAACAATTTTTTCCACTGACCAATTTAGAATTAGGGATTTGAAACTTTCAAATATACGGCGATGTCTGCACAAATATCTTGTAAAGTACAGGATGAGTTTGATCAGTTGCCCTCTAGCTGATCAAACTTTAATTCCACCATCCAGCATTCTAGTTGCACTATGCAAGAAGATGAGAAACTCGCTTATTCATGTGATTTGACCTACTATACCACACTCTGCATCAGATAATATTCCTAGGCAAAAGCAGTCCCTTCGCTGCCTGCATATATTTCAAAGGTCACTCAATGTGAAGGCCAATTATAGGTAGGAGGTGTGGAATAATTTCCTGACTCCCTTCAACATTAGCCCATCAGTGTTGGCAGCACCTGTCCCCTCCCTAAACATTTTGTATTTGTGGCTGCAATCAAAATGGTTCCAAAAAGGGTGACATTGTTTGCGGAATTTGACGGTGCTCTATAAATATAATAATAATAATAATAATAATTATAATAAAAAAAAGATTGCCCATGCGAAAAGATTGCCCAATCATTGCTCATGCAATATTCACAGATCAAGTGAGAAGTGACCAATAAAGGTAGAAAAAATGAGGAACAGAAAATGGTCTATATTTAAATATCATACATTTAATATGTAATATATAAATATAATTTTTTTCAATACATAATGTATAATTTTATAGCATGACAGGAGGCTTCATGTTTGCTTAAGTCTCTCTTTACTAGAACTCCCCAGCAGCACATTAACATAGAGATAAAAACACCAGAGACAAAAAAAAATCATGAATCTATAAAAGGCTTCTCCCAACTAACGATTTCCTCTTTCTTTGCTGCTCCGCAGACAGTACAGGTCAGAGTACCACTGCCTCCTGTTTTATATGGGTGGTTGTGGATATTTTACTGTATTTATATGTTTATTACTGTATTGATTTATTTGTTTAGAGGGTATTTTGCATCTACCTTCTTAGTGCTCTAGTGATTGATTTATTTAGCCATACTGTATTTTCTACACCTACCTTCTTAGTGCTGTAGGGATTGATTTATTTAGCTATACTGTATTTTCTACACCTACCTGCTTAGTGCTATGGGGATTTATTTATTTAGCTATACTGTATTTTCTGCATCTACCTTCTTAGTGCTCTAGTGATTAATTAATTTAGCTATCTGTATTTTCTTCACCTACCTGCTTAGTGCTGTAGTGATTGCTTGATTGATTTTTTTACTCTGTTTTTCTGCATCTACCTTCTTATGGCTGCAGGGATTTATTTGTTTAGAATGTGTTTACCTTCCTACTGCCATTATGATTTATTTATTTAGATTGTATTTTTCTGTCCCTACTTTTTTGCTGTAGGGATGTATTTTCTCTTATGACTTTTCTGCATTTTCCTGTTTTGGGCCCCCATGGCTGGGGATCGTTTTTTTCTTGGGTTTAAGTTTTTTTTTTCCTTTTTTCCCTCCCTCTACCTTTTCCGGGTGGCTTTGCCCCCTTCACTTTTCGTCCGTTTTGTGGCCGCCGGAAAGTGGTCTTCCAACCGCTTTCCATTGCCGACCGCAGGGACCCCGGAGTAAGACTCTGGCGGTCCCACGTGTTGGATCCCGCCCGCCGGCTCCATCCGCCGAGCGAGTTCCTCTGCTTCCACACCCCACCCGACCCACGCTTCCGCTTGCGGTATAACTGCTCCCACGGCGTGGATGGGGGGGGGGGGGGGAATTACCTTCCCATGCAGTGCGGCGGCCCCGAGCATCCACTTCTCCGCGACCGTGTGGCCAGCCAGTTACCAGACTTACCGCATTAGTTCCGTCGATGGCAGGCACATGTGCTGTAGCTTTGACTGGGACTCAGCTATGACTTGGGCGCATTGCACCCTCAGGCTGTCCTGGCTTTGTGCCCCATGTGGCTGGCAGGTTAGGCTACTGGGGACTATAGTGGATAATATAGATCACAGGCATGCTATATAGAGCTGTGCACAATCCCTCAAGGGTTACAGGCACAACTGGCAGTGTTACCCCCCCCTTTTTTGTTTGTTCAGATGATTGCTTGCAGCGCTCTGTTTTATCATTTTGACCAATGGAGCACCTCTTGTGAGGTAACTCAGTTGGTGAGTTTCCTGACTAGGTGTACTCAATATGCAAGTTCACTATTTACGGAGTGTCAGGCACTATTTAACTGAAGTGCGCTATCTACAGTTGCACAGTAGAAGGCTATGTACAGTTCCACAGTAGAATGCTATGTACAGTTACACAGAAGAATGCTATGTACAGTTACATAGAAGAATGCTATGTACAAATACACAGAAGAATGTACGTACAGTTACACGGAAGAGTGTTATGTACGGTTACACATAAGAGTGTTATGTACGGTTACACAGAAGAACGTATTGTATGTTTACACAGAAGGATGTTATGTACGGCTGTGCAGAAGAGTGTTATGTACAATTACACGGAAGAAGGTTATGTACAGTTACACGGAAGAAGGTTATGTACAGTTACACAGAAGAGTGTTAATTACAGTTACACAGAAATGTATTATGTGCTAATAATCTGAAGAAGTGTTATGTACATCTTAGCGAAAGGTACATTTTATCGGAAGAATGGAATGCGCAGTTCCTCACCTGTACATCTTTGAAGGTCCTGACTTGTCTGTGCCCCAGGACTTGTCCGGCTTTGTCCATGCCTTACTGATTGGCCTGCTTTGTCTGTGCCCCATTGATTGGCCTGCTTTGTCTGTGCCCCATTGATTGGCCTGCTTTGTCTGTGTCCCATTGATCAGGCCTGTGCTGTCTGTGCCAGAATGTCTGCATGCCAAGCAAACTGCCACATACTCACGCTTATGCATTGCATGCGCTGCCCAACTAGCCTCGGTCACTATATGGGGTGCTGCCCCTATCTCCCTGCCGGTGACTCTTGTCCTCTATACTCCTTGAGGTCGCTATGCCTGGGGCCGCTGCACAGGAGAACCCTTATCCGGGTTAACAGCGCAGACAATGACTACTATGGCATTGACCGCCTCCGTGGAATTAGGCTTCAGTCAGGGTCCTCCCCTAAGCTTATCAGGAGCGTAACGCTAGAGGGCCCACCTTTAAAATGGCAGGCGACTTGAATGAGTCAGACTCTCCTAGAGGAGAGCAGGCAAGGGCACATAAGCGCTACTGGAAGGGTGAAGGCCCTGAACCAGTGACTTGAATGAGTCAGACTCTCCTTGAGGAGAGCAGGCAAGTGCGCATGAGCGCTACTGGAAGGGTGAATGCCCTAAACCAGGCTCCCGGAAAGATAAGACTCAGAGGAGCGGCTAACCCCTCTACAATCTGCCAGACGGCCCTGCCTATATGGCGCGGGGGAGGCGATGACCACTGGACGTGGCAGTGACCGCCTTCTTAAAAAGGCAGATGACTTGGAGGAGTCAGACTCTCCGAGTGGAGAGCAGACAAGGGAGCATAAGCACTATGGGTAGGGTGAAGGCCCGGAACCAGACGCACGGAAAGATTAGACTCCGGAGAAGTGTCTAGCCCTGATATGATCGACCTTGACGTCAGACGACACTGCCTATGTGGCACAGGGGTGAAGGTCCCCGTAACCCCCCACCATGGCCGCCCTTGTTGAATGGCGGGCGGACCGGTTCCCCTCGGAGGGAGAGGACGATGGGGGTGTGGATTATGATGACGGCCCCTAGTGGCACCATGAGATGTAGAACAAAGTCCACTACAGGGGTCCCGACGTCCTTGGAAGAAGAGGTCGTCTCGTGGATCGCCTTAAACGAACCCCTATTCGACCCTCGATCCATTGCTCACCTGGTTTCTTTGGAATGGTCTCTGCCCGATCACCTAGCCCCATTTATGGGCCTGTAGAACGCTGGCTAGAGAAGCCCGCAGGATAATTCGAGCGGTATTCCCAGCCGGGCTCCCAAACAAAGTAGCCGCAGACCCAGACTTAGACCCCGATGGGGCACTGCGGTTTTGCTGGTTAAGCACCTGTCTAGTATTCAGGAGATCCTGAGAGCGGCCCACTGCAATGCCTATACTATGAAGTCCGCACTGGCAAGCCGATTGTTCTCCGCTACACGAGTGAGTTGTGCTAGCAGAACATACGAGGAAGTATAAGAGGTGTCCTATTTTACATGGAAATGGCTTATCTCAGCTCCAACTCGTACTTTTTATAGGGGATTGAACCCTTGACCCGGAATTTCACACTTGCCTCCACTTTCAGATGACATCCCAGACGGGGCCCCGAGTCTCGGGTGGCAGACAACCCTATCCTAAACGCAATTTGGACCGCTGGAGGTGCTTGGGATAAAGGGATCTGAGCCCCTCGGAGTCCCGGCACGAGTCTACGATTGAATGTATATTCATTAGTTGCTTTGAATTAGACGCGCCCCTCAATAAACTTCTAGGGACCGCGGGGCCCAGTTCTGGTAAGGTGGCCTCTATTTTCTCCCTGGTGAGATAGGTATCTTGTGCATCAGTCATTTGGGCGACAATACAACCTGGTTGGCAGGTTGGGAGGAGTTGAGGACATTCAGGAATACCAGAAGTATCTGTAGAGATCTTTCTCGTTTTCCACGCGTTGAGACCCGGACGCGACTCTTCATCGATATAGGACATCTTGCTGTACATTCTACCTGGACGGGCTTGCCAGAACCCCTACAAGGTACCTCCCAGACTGAAAGTTCAGACACTCCCTGCGTTTTCCCTGGTTAGAGTCCCTGGATTTTGTTTTTTTAACCAGGAAAATATAGACCTCCTCTACATCTCAAGGAATGGAGTCCTGGAGGGCGGGTTGGACGCAAGGGGGTGCCTCCTACGCTCTCCACTGCCCGAGTTTCTCGTACGTATGGAATAGTTTTCTCTGGGAGGACCCGGTGTCAAGATTTTAGTCCACGGAGGAGGACCCATGAGGCCCCGACCAGTTCGGCTGGATGACGGACCCGTTTGCTCAGCGATGGATGCTTCCCTCAAGGAGTGTTCGTCACGGAGACGCGGACGAGTCTCCTCCGTTTGTTTAGTCTCAGGACCTTTCTACACGTGCCTCGGTCTGCAGTTCCTTGATTCTTTGGACACTTGCTCATTTGATCTCGGGGATTGTGAGACTTTGGTCTGCATGGCGACCCTGACGTAGTTGGGTCTGGTACGCATCTCCTAATTTTGCTACCGCTTTTTCAGGGTTCGGGTATTGTTTGGTCACTTTATTACCGGGGACTGCCATATAAATTAGATTAGGTAGCGCGTACAACTGTTGTCAGCGGGCCTCGTTTTGCTTAGAATTCCCTTTACGGTTCCTGAGGATGGGTATTCATCTCCCCAGGGGGTACACGCATTTTTGTCATGCTCCTATGGTGGTTTCTGTCCGGTTTTGTCCATTCACTGATGCTGGATTTATTTAAGTTATTATACCTTGTTTTTTCTTTCAGATGGGTTCAGTGGTTAGTTGTCTATCTGCCTTAGTCAGGGCCGGACTGGCCCACCGGGATACAGGGAAATTTCCCGGTGGGCCGTTGGCACCTGGGGCCGGGCAGGCAGCTGGCTCACCTGCGGCCGCAGAGGGAGCCATTCTGGCGGCCGCTGGCTGGGGAAGCTCTTCTGGCGGCCGTTGGGGGAGCAGGCTGTTCTGTCTCTGCTCCCCCTTCCTCGCGCACTAGAAAGAGACCGGGGCCGGAATATGACGTCATATTCCGGCCCCGGTCTCATTAAGCTGCATGCGAGGGAGGGGGAGCAGAGACAGAACAGCCTGCTCCCCCAACGGCCGCCAGAAGAGCTTTCCCAGCCAGCGGCCGCCAGAATGGCTCCCTCTGCGGCCGCCAGAATAGCCAGCTCCCCCATGGCCACCATCAGACTGAGCTCCCCCATGCGGCCGCCAGCACACAGGTAGAAATTGTGTGTCAGTGTGAGTGTGTGTGTCTGTGTGTCATGGTGTGTGTCTGTCTGTGCCATGGTGTGTGTCTGTCTGTGTCATGGTGTGTGTATGTCTGTGTCATGGTGTGTGTGTGTCTGTCTGTGTCATTGTGTGTGTCTGTCTGTCTGTCATGGTGTGTGTGTGTCTCTGTGTCATTGTGTGTGTGTGTGTGTCTGTCTGCCTGTGTGTGTCTCTATCTGTCATGGTGTGTGTGCCTGTCTGTGTCATGCAATGTGTGTCTGTGTCATTGTGTGTGTGTCTGTCTGTGTCACGGTCTGCCTGTGTCATGGTGTGTGTGTGTTTGTCATGGTGTGTATGTGTGTGTCTGTCTGTGTCACGGTGTGTGTGTGTCTGTGTCACGGTCTCTCTGTGTTGTGGTGTGTGTGTGTGTCTGTCTGTGTCATGTAATGTGTGTCTGTGTCACAGTGTGTGTGTGTTTGTGTCACGGTCTGTCTGTGTCATGGTGTGTGTGTGTCTCTGTCTGTCATGATGTGTGTGTGTGTGTGTGTCTCTGTGTCATGGTGTGTGTGTGTGTGTGTGTGTGTGTGTGTGTCTGTCATGGTGTGTGTGTGTCTCTGTCATGGTGTGTGTGCCTGTCTGTGTCATGCAATGTGTGTCTGTGTCATTGTGTGTGTGTCTGTCATGGTGTGTGTGTGTTTGTCATGGTGTGTGTGTGTCTGTCTGTGTCATGTAATGTGTGTCTGTCTGTGTCACGGTGTGTGTGTGTCTGTGTGTCATGGTGTGTGTCTGTCTGTGTCATGTAATGTGTGTGTGTTTGTGTCACGGTCTGTCTGTGTTATGGTGGGTGTGTTTTTTAAGGTGTGTGTCTGCCATGGTATGTGTGTCTCTGTCATGGTGTGTGTGTGTGTGTCTGTCTGTGTCATGGTGTGTCTGTCTGTCATGGTATTTCTGTGTTTCTGTCTGTGTCACGGTGTGTGTGTGTGTGTTTCTGTCTGTGTCATGGTGTGTATTTCCCTCCCAGTTTCTCCCTCCCTTTGTTGTTTGTTGGTTTGACTGACTTGTTGTTTATTCACCTGGTCTCCTGGGCTAGGGTGGTTATCTGGGGGTCTTGGGGTTTATCTGGGATATGGGGATTCAGGTTGTTTCACTTTCTGGGATATTATACTGTCAGTATTTACAATGGGGATTCATGTTTTCTCAGTACATT
This sequence comes from Pelobates fuscus, assembly GCF_036172605.1. Classification (NCBI taxonomy): domain Eukaryota; kingdom Metazoa; phylum Chordata; class Amphibia; order Anura; family Pelobatidae; genus Pelobates; species Pelobates fuscus. The sequence goes on along the minus strand of NC_086322.1, from coordinate 158,908,834 downwards.
TCATCCTCTCGTTTCAGTTGAATGGTTTGGCTACAGTTCTTAGATCCGACTACTCTACAGGATAAAGGTCAAGGCTTTATCCACTGGTTCCACGGTTTCTAGTTCGCATGGCATTCATCGTTATGTTATGTTTGTTTCTCCTGTTATTGTATTTGTGGTGTATTGTCCATGTACTTTATTTGTCACAGCGTGATAGAGGAAATAGTTAGTTGGGAGAAGCCTTTTATAGATTCATGATTTTTTTGTCTCTGGTGTTTTTATCTCTATGTTAATTTGCTGCTGGGGAGTTCTAGTAAAGAGAGACTTAGGCAAATATTCGCCTCCTGTCATTAATAAAATTAAGATTATAGTTACACTAAAGCTAGTATAATCTACAATTATAGATTATTCTTTTTTATGGATCCTCTTCTATTTCGCTCTATTGATTTATTTTTCTCACATGATCTGTGATGCAAATGGCAAGAAATTGAACTTACACTGTTTTCCACATTTTCAGGACCATTTAGTTAATCTGTTTCATATTTCTTAATGCTTTTTTTTCATTGACTAAATTCAGCGAAGACTAACCTCCATATAGCCAAACTTCTGCAGTCCCAAAATGTTTTTTCTCCTACATATAAATTCAGACAAGTGCAATTAGCCTGGTTTTATTTTTAAGCTTGTTATCATTTTAATTAGACATGTGCATTCGTTTTCGTACGAATATGATTTTGTACAAAAATTCAGGTTTTTCGTATTTGTTTACTAAAGCGTAAACGAAAGCCCTACAAATTAAATATTAATGAAACAAAAGGGCAAATGCTGCAGAAGAATTAACCCCCACAGCATGGAGAAATAACACTGCACATGCACCCCCAAGAAATTGGGGGAGCCGGCAGCGCTACCATCTCCCTCCTTGTTATAAATAATTATTACCATCCCCCCCGCATTAAAACCTATGGGGGGCACTATGGCCCCCTTGTTAATAAAAGGGATTTTAAGGATTTTGTCATGTGAGCCACATCCACTATCTGCCACTATCTCCTCTTTTTCTGCATCCTCTATCTGTTGAAGCCTCAACATCTTTGGGAGTCATCTTCGTGGTGTACTTGTGGATGCTCTGTGTTTCATCCAGGACTGTGGCCTTGACACTAATCAGGCCCCGACCTCCTTCTTTTCAGCAGGTGTAAAGTCTCTGTGTGCTGGATTTCAGGTGGAATCCTCCATTCATAGTGAGTAGTTTCCTGGTCTTGACATCCATGGTGACCAGTTCTTCTCTTAGCCACATTGTTATTATCTGATGACCGGTAGGGCATATGTGTTGATGACTTGGATTTTGTTTTTTCCATTGAGCTGGGACTTCAGGACCTGTCTGACTCTTTGGTGGTACTTGGATGTTGCTATCCTCCTTGTCTCTTCCTCATGGTTGCCATGCATTCGTGGTACCCCCAGGTATTTGCTCTACATCTTCTATTTGTCCTTCTAGAACTTCAACTCCTTCTGTCCCAATCATCTTCCCTCTTTTTGCTATCATCCGCCCTCACTTCTCTTGTCCGAATGACATTTCAATGGGGTGGGAGCTCCACTCTTGAACCTGTATCCGTATCCACATTGAGGCATATGCAGAATAGAAATGGAGATAGCGCAACACCTTGGTATATGCCACATTTAATGTTCACTTGAGTTGTTGCCCATCAAGTTCTTGTGTCATAGGCTTTCCAGGCTGTACACAGATTGTGACTGGTGTTGTTTCCTTCTGAGTATTGCCTTTGATCTTGGAGGCTATGAGGCTAGAGAATGTGTACACAACACGTACATCATATTGATTCTGTGAAGTCTGCAATTGTTGATGCATATGTATATAATGCCTGATAGGATATCTATGGGGAGACAAGTTATTGGTCGGTAATTGGATGTTGCTGGTTCCCTTGTCCTTCATGACCAGTATTGTTCATGGGAACCTGTTGCAAGTGGCTGGTTAATTTGTGCTGTTAAGCATTCATTCAGTGCTGTTAACTTCTTCATTCAGTAGTTGTGGATCATGTCAGGTTACTCTTCATGTGTGCTAACCTCTGTTTGATATCTTCATCTGTGATGATGACTGGTTCTGGCATTATGAGAGGCTTCTTCCTCCCAGATAGTCTTCCAGTATTGTTCAGTCTTGCAAGAAATATGTGGTTGTTACCCTGTATACACCTTGGATGGTTCTTTGGTAAAGAGGGCATTGATTCTCTTAGCCTCTGCTGTATCAGTCTGTTTGCCAGTGCTGCCAGTCTTAGCTGTTTCCAGTGCCTCTGGTATGGCATATCCTTGTACTTCCGCAACAGCCAAGATCTATCTTTGATTGTCCCACCACTCTTAAGTTGATCCAGCTTACTAACTTCCTTCCGTGCTGTCTTTATCTTGGCTTCCAGTCGTAGTAATGGTGGGTGGGAATTTTAATTAATTTGGGCAATTTAAACTTAAGTTTTTTACAGTAGGCACTTGTTATGGTCTGTCAATGCTACAGGAATTCAATCATCAAACTTCCTTCTGCATTTCAAAACATGGATGCCATAACCTCTCTAGCACTTATTTGATTGCACCATTTTGGAGGGGTTGAAAAGCCATGTGATTCTATTACCTAGATTATGCTTTTGTTTGAGGATCTGGTATATCTATGATGCATTCAAATCAACAAACATTCTAATGAAATTAGGATTTATTTTCTGGCTGCAGTTAACATCTACCAGGGGTCCTCAAACTGTGGCCCTCCAGATGTTGCTAAACTACAACTCCCATGATTCTCTGGCTATCTATGTAATTCAAAGAATGATGGGAGTTGAGGTTCAGCAACATCTGGAGGGCCACAGTTTGAGGACCCCTGAAATTTCTAGACTATAATTTATATTGACCGTTTTATCAGACTCAGTAAAATTGACTGTACATGTTTATGGAATCTGTTGTTACTGTAAGGAACATCTTCACATGACTTTCCCCCAGCTTAAACTTCTGACATCCATTTTAACTATGTAGTAATGTCAGGCATAGTCTCTGAAATATTAGCCACATCTGTTGATATTATGTTTTTTTCACTTTTATTATTGACTTTACTTTGGTCCATTTTCTACAAATTTAAAGATAGTTCACATTAAAAGCTAAACCTTATACACTTGAAATGTAGCATTTGCATATTGAAAACAAACAAAGACAATGTAAATGTCTTTCAATATGTACAAATGTAAAACATTCTCTTCACTTTGTTCACTCTGCACATAGATACATCCTAATTGCATTCCTATTTATCACAGAGAAATACCATGCATCATTTAGTACACTTTTTATTGATTTATTTCCCAAGTTTTTTTGTTGGAAAAAAAATGTCTTTGGTTTGCAATTTAGTTTAAAAAAAAAAAAAAAAAAAGAAATACAACATCTCTAATATAGTTATGCAGAACTAATGATGTGCATTCAAACTTTATGTAAAATACATTCAAGTGGTGATTAGAGTACCCTTTTATCAGAGATTCCGGTCAATACTTCATAGCTCCTCTGAGCCTAAGAATTCTGATCAAACTATGGAATATAAAAGATTAAATTCCTTAGCTAATTACATGCCTGGAGGCACATTAACAATGCAAGTGTCAATGCACCGTTAAAAATCCATTTTGCATTTTTAACACAAAACTGATAGGAGTGCTTCCAAGGCACAAATGTGTAAAGAGTTCTATATGCTCCAGCAGTTTCTTAAAAGTGTTTATACCTAGAAGAGTCCCATAGTAGAGAAACTTTGTTATTCTGAAGTCTGAATCTGAAACTGGATAGGGTTTGTATCCAGAAGCTTTTATGTAAAAAGATTCCTACATTATAATGTGAAAATATAATGAAAAACACCTTTATTTTCCACATCATTTCAGAGCTGTGTAGACACAGCTAAAGCCACTAAGTTCAAAGTAAGTCAAGTTAGATTTTTATGCTGCATATGTTTACGGGTTTAGTTCGGCAATAAATATAAGGCATCTTGTTATGACTTTGATGACTATGATGAAGGCACACAAGCATACTGTTCTAGTGCTGAAAATATGGGTGAAATCATGAACTATTTGATGATACATTATTGCAAATGATCAAAGGCATTTTAAGTGTAGCAAGCAACTTATCAAAATCCCTTTTGCAACAATTTTGGTATGCAATGTAATTTGAAGCATAAGACATGAAAAACTTGAATATGTATCTTATGTATTAAAGCTATCAATTTACAACCTATTTTTTAAACACAATTGTGCAATGCACCTACAACATCAAATGCATGTTATAATGTAAGTTTCTGTAATGCAAAGATATATACCATACATAATATTAGATTTTGCTATGTGAAGTCTATCTATTTATAAAAAGGTAACTTATGGAGATTTAAATAGGGAGTTATAGTTTTTCGTATAGTATACCTCAATTTTAGCATAGTTAGAAATATCCTGTAGTTATCATTTGTTTGATAAAGTAATTTAAATTCTCACAGAAATATTTATATGACCACTGGGTTTAATATATTTATTGAATCGACAAATTAGAAACATAGAATGTGATGGCAGATAAGAACCATTCGACTCATCTAGTCTGCCCAATTTAATATCACTAATAAAAAAAAGAGAATGTGTCCAAGTACAGATCCCTGAGGTACCCCACTGGTGACAAGCCCATGCTTCGAATATACTCCATTGACTACAACCCTCTGCTGCTTGTCACTCCACCACTGCCTTACCCATTCAACAATATTGGAATCCAAACTTAAAGATTGCAGTTTATTGATAAACCTTCTATGTGCAACAGTGTCAAAGGCCTTACTGAAATCTAGGTAAGCAATGTCTACTGCTCCAGCCTGATCTATTATTTTAGTTACCCAATCAAAAAAATCAATGATTAGTTTGGCATAATCTCCCTGAAATAAACCCATGTTGTCTCTGATCTTGAAATCCAAAAGAAGACCTATGGTTTCACTGGGGATCGAACCCAGGATCTTCTGCGTGTAAAGCCACTACACTATGAAACCATTGTAAGCTCCGATCTCTAATAAGCTCTTATCCAAAGTCAGAATAATATATAAACCAACAAGTAATCATTTAAACATCAAATCCACTCCAAGCAATATCCTTCATTTTTTTTCCCAGCAATTTCCAGAAAGCACTGAGGTACTGAGGGCAGGTTTGAAGAGACTAAAGTACCATTATTCTACATTTTCTTTATGCCGTCTGTGGCTACATATCTCATCTTAATTTTTTTATTCCATTGTTACTTTTTTAACTGATTCTTTTTTTATGCAAAATGTGTCCATTCCTGACAGCGACTCCCTCCCTCTACCAGTCACATGTGATCAGGGCTGCCATCAGAAATTTTAGGGCCCCTGACACAGCTCAAGATCTGGGCCCCCGGGGCCAGCCCCGAGTCCGCCCACAAGGATGAAGTGTGTGTGTGTGTGTGTATAGTGGATGCGGTATGTATGTCATGGATGCAGTATGTATAGTGGATGTAGAATGTGTATAGTGGAGGCGGTATGTGTGTCATGGATGCAGTGTGTATAGTGGATGCAGTATGTGTGTCATGGATGCAGTGTGTATAGTGGATGCAGATTGTACGTTTTGTGTAATGTATGTAATGTTTGTATGCATGCATTAGATGCAGAGTGTGTGTATAGTGAATGTAGGTGTGTGTGTATAGTGCATGCAGAGTGTGTTTTTGTAGTGGATGTAGTGTGTATAGTGAATGTAGTGTGTTTGTAGTGAATGTAGTGTGTTTGTAGTGAGTGAAACGTGTGTATAGTGAATGTAGTGTGTGTGTGTGTGTGTAGTGCAAAGTGTGTTTAGTGAATGTAGTGTGTGTGTAGTACAAAGTGTGTTTAGTGAATGTAGTGCGTGTGTAGTGCAGTGTGTTTAGTGAATGTAGTGTTTGTAGTGAGTGCAGAGAGTGTATAGTGAATGTAGTGCAGAGTGTGTTTAGTGAATGTAGTGTGTGTGTGTAGTGCAAAATGTGTATAGTGAATGTAGTGTGTGTGTGTGTGTGTGTGTGTGTGTGTAGAGCACAATGTGTATAGTGAATGTAGTGTGTGTCTGTAGCGCAAAGTGTGTTTTGTGAATGTAGTGTGTGTGTGTGTAGTGCAGAGTGTGTTTAGTAAATGTAGTGTTTGTAGTGAGTGCAGAGTGTGTTTAGTGAATGTAGTGCAGGGTGTGTTAGTGAATGTAGTGTGTGTGTAGTGCAGAGTGTGTTTAGTGAATGTAGTGCAGAGTGTGTTAGTGAATGTAGTGTGTGTGTAGTGCAGAGTGTGTTTAGTGAATGTAGTGTGTGTGTAGTGCAGAGTGTGTTTAGTGAATGTAGTGTGTGTGTGTAGTGCAGAGTGTGCTCGTTAGGATTCAGTGTGTGTGTAAAATAGGGGGGAAGGGGAGTATTATTTTTTTTATTTATGTATATTTACATTTTATTCCCCCCTCCCTGGTTCTTACCGTGCCAGGGAGGAGGGAGATCGCATTTCCTGTTGATCCAGTGGCATGGTGGAGGGAGCCAGCCGCGGTACATTGAAGAGGGGGCCCAGCAGCACACACTGTCTTCCTTTCCAGCTCCTCTCTGACTAAATCTCACGAAACAGGCCTGTGTGCTGTGCGGAGCGTTGCCATAGTAACCCGTGGCAACGCTCTGGCGGCCGCAGGGTGCAAGAAAGTTAGACAGAGAGCAGCTGGAAAGGAGGACAGAGTGTGCTGCTGGGCCCCCTCTTCATCGTACAGGTAGCAGGGGGCCCTCTGTGCACATATATATAGCGACAATCGCTCTCTCTATATATATATATGTGCTTCTCTATGACAAGCGTTCAGCGTCGACATGCAGAGCATGGAGATGTTGAATGTCAGTGCTGCACATTTTGCAACACTGACACAGGAAGCGCCTAGGTGTTCCTAGGCAGCAATGTAAACACTGCATTTTCTCTGAAAAGGCAGTCTTTGCAGCAAAAACCCTGCAGTGGTAGACTATACTCACCAGAACAACTACATTAAGCTGTATAATATAAATTAAGCTGTAGTTGTTCTGGTAACTATATAGTGTCCCTTTATGTTTGTGTGTGCAAAGGGGAAGGGACTGCAGAGGGTGCCGAAAGGAAGGGGCTGTAAAGGGTGTGAGTGGAAGGGGCTGCAGAGGGTACAGGGGGGAATAGAGGCTGTAGTGGGTGCAGAGGAGGGACAGGATGTAGTGGGTGCAAAGGGTAATAGGAGCTGTAGTGGGAGCAGTTGGGTAGGGGATTCAGTGGGAGCAGGGAGGTAGGGGCTGCAGGAGGTAGGGGCTGCAGTGGGAGCAGGGGTAGGTGCTACAGATGGAGCAGGGAGGTAGGGGCTGAATTAGGTAGGGGTTGCAGAGGGAGCAGGGAGGTAGAAGCTGTAGGGGGTATGGGCTAGGGGCTGCAGAGGGAGCAGGGGGTAGGGGCTGCAGAGGGAGGAGGGGGTAGGGGCTGCAGAGGGAGGAGGGGGTAGGGGCTGCAGAGGGGGTAGGGGCTGCAGAGGGGGTAGGGGCTGCAGAGGGGGTAGGGGCTGCAGAGGGGGTAGGGGCTGCAGAGGGGGTAGGGGCTGCAGAGGGAGCAGGGGCTGCAGAGGGAGCAGGGGCTGCAGAGGGAGCAGGGGCTGCAGAGGGAGCAGGGGCTGCAGAGGGAGCAGGGGCTGCAGAGGGAGCAGGGGCTGTAGGGGGTATGGGCTGCAGTGGTCGCAGGGGGTAGGGGCTGCAGAGGGAGCAGAGAGGTAGGGGCTGTAGGGGTTATGGGCTGCACAGGTCGCAAGGGTTAGGAGCTGCAGAGGGAGGTGGGAGGTAGGGGCTGTAGGGGGTATGGGCTGCAGTGGGTAGGAGCTGCAAGGGGTATGGACTGCAGTGGGATCAGGGGCGTAGGGGATGCAGTGGGAGCAGGGGGGTGGGGATGCAGTGGGAGCAGGGGGGTGGGGGCTGCAGAGGGAGCAGGGGGGTTTGGGCTGCAGAGGGAGGAGGGGATACAGTGGGAGCGGGGGGTAGGGGCTGCAGAGGGAGCAGAGGGGTAGGGGCTGCAGAGGGAGCAGGGGATGCAGTGGGAGCAGGGGGGTAGGGGATGCAGTGGGGGTAGGGGCTGCAGAGGGGCTAGAGGCTGCAGAGGGAGCAGGGGGTAGGGACTGCAGAGGGAGCAGGGGATGCAGTGGGGTAGGGGCTGCAGTGGGAGCATGGGGGTAGTGGCTGCAGAGGGAGCAGGGGGTAGGGGCTGCAGAGAGAGCAGGGGATGCAGTGGGAGCGGGGGGGGTAGGGGATGCAGGGGGGGTAAGGATGCAGTGGGAGCAGGGGGGTTAGGGGCTGCAGAGGGAGCATGGGGGTAGGGGCTGCAGAGAGAGCAGGGGATGCAGTGGGAGCAGGGGGGGTAGGTGATGCAGTGGGAGTAGGGGGGTAAGGATGCAGTGGGAGCAGGGGGGGTAGGGGATGCAGTGGGAGCAGGGGGGGTAGGGGATGCAGTGGGAGCAGGGGGCTAGGGGATGCAGTGGGAGCAGGGGGTAGGAGATGTAGTGGGAGCAGGGGGTAGGGGGATGCAGTGGGAGCAGGGGGGTAGGGGATGCAGTGGGAGCAGGGGGTAGGGGATGCAGTGGGAGCAGGGGGGTAGGGGATGCAGTGGGAGCAGGGGGGTAGAGGATGCAGTGGGAGCAGGGGGGTAGAGGATGCAGTGGGAGCAGGGGGGTAGAGGATGCAGTGGGAGCAGGGGGTAGGGGATGCAGTGGGAGCAGGGGGGTAGGTGATGCAGTGGGAGCAGGGGGGTAGGTGATGCAGTGGGAGCAGGGGGGGTAGGGGATGCAGTGGGAGCAGGGGGGGTAGGGGATGCAGTGGGAGCAGGGGGGTAGGGGATGCAGTGGGAGCAGGGGGGTAGGGGATGCAGTGGGAGCAGGGGGGTAGGGGATGCAGTGGGAGCAGGGGGGTAGGGGATGCAGTGGGAGCAGGGGGGGTAGGGGATGCAGTGGGAGCAGGGGGGGTAGGGGATGCAGTGGGAGCAAGGGGGGTAGGGGATGCAGTGGGAGCAAGGGGGGTAGGGGATGCAGTGGGAGCAAGGGGGGTAGGGGATGCAGTGGGAGCAAGGGGGGGAGGTGATGCAGTGGGAGCAAGGGGGGGTAGGGGGTGCAGTGGGAGCAAGGGGGGTAGGGGATGCAGTGGAAGCAAGGGGGGAGTAGGGGATGCAGTGGGAGCAGGGGGGTAGGGGATGCAGTGGGAGCAGGGGGGTAGGGGATGCAGTGGGAGCAGGGGGGTAGGGGATGCAGTGGGAGCAGGGGGGTAGGGGATGCAGTGGGAGCAGGGGGGTAGGGGATGCAGTGGGAGCAAGGGGGGGTAGTGGCTCCCAAAACCCTCCCAAATCTTACCTCTCTGGTGGTCCTCTTGTAAGTCTGCTCAGGGCAGCTCCGCATAGCTCACTGTGACTGGTGATGTCACTTCCTGCAAAACAAGCCTCACGGAGCTGCCCTGAGCAGTGTTACAGGCAGCTCAGTGAGGCTGTGTTTGGAGACAGGCACACTGTGGGGCAGCCTAGTGGGGTCTTTGGGAGGCCCCTTAGCTGCCCCTCAGTATGCCCTGCACGGAGGGAGAACATTTTTAGCAGCAGGGGCCCGCGGACGGCTGTGCGGGCCCCTTGCTGAGTGCAGGCTGGCTGGGGAGATTGTTTAACTCCCCAGCTCAGCCATTACTTACTGTAGCAGTATGTGGGGCTCGGGGCCCCCCAGGACCGCCTGGCCCATGACAACTGTTATGGTTGTCATGCCCTGATGGCGGCCCTGCATGTGATGTTCCCCAATGTTCCATACTCGTCCCCCTACTATTCACATTATTCATAAATGATCTGCTTAATGTCTGCAAAGCCTCAACAGTACACATGTATGCAGGTGGCACAATAATCTACACAAGTAAACCTGATCTACCACAGCTTGAGGCTGTGCTCCAAAACCAATTCACAGAGATAGAAAAGTGGATCACAAAAAACACTCATCTTAAACACTGACAAAACTGTCACAATGATCTTTGAAAAGGTACCTAAATTACACAAATTACTAAATTCCCATCTATGCATCAAAACAAAATTAAATAACAGACTGACCGCAGTCTATGCTTTCAAATACTTAGGTATGTTGTTAGACCCCAATCTGTCTTTTGGCCTCCACATAGAAAAACTTTCATCAAAACGTTATCCAAAACTAGGTGCCCTGTACAGAAACAAATCCTGTCTAAGCCTCACAGTAAAGTAAAAGACTGTACAGCAAATGCTAAAACCAATTATTGATTATTGGGATGTAGTATATGAACCTGCACCCCAAACCCACCTTAATAAACTAACTACATTGTATAACTTGTTCTGCCTCTTTGTGCTACAATGCAATTACATGACTCACCATTGTGACATGCTAAAAGTGCTAAACTGGCTATCACTGGAATACAGACGCACCCTTCGTCTTTCGAGTATTGTGTTTAAAAGCTTTTCTGGGATGCTCCCGCCCTACCTGAACAGAATGCTCCCTCCCTGTTCCCACCTCCTATAACCTCTGATCTAGTACCAGCACTTTATTTAGTCTACCTCAATACAAAAAGAAAGTAGCTCAATCCTCATTTTGCTATAGTGCACCGCAATTATGGAACGACCTCCTGCACACTTTCAAATCTTCCCAGGCCTAAAATCCTTTAAGATATATCTACATATCTCAAAACAAAATGTACCTGTCATGGTTGATTATATATTTCTTACCTGTTCTATGTTACATTTTGTATATATGCTGTGTATAAATATTGTTTTCGTATTTTATAGTAACTTATTGTAACAATGCAATGTTTGTCGACCCAGGACATACTTGAAAACATGAGAAATCTCAATGTATCCTTCCTGGTAAAATATTTTATAAATAAATAAATAATGCAATTTTGCAATTGCAATTTTCTTTATATGCATTTTAAATTCTGCATGTTTGTTTCTCCATACTCCTTCCTTCCTTATTTTCTTCTGTTTCCTTTAATGCCTGCCTTACCAGGTGTTTGGCATCTTCCCCAATTACCTTCTCAGTCACATCACATCTTACCAGTCTGTGCAAATGCTGTTAGGTTCCCTATCCACTAGCTTCAAATTCCCCCCTTATAACTTATAACAGAGGTCTTGTTGCAAGTTCAATTATAACCTTTAGATTGTAAGTTCAAAAGTCACACTTTATATAAAAAGGATGTAAATTCTAGATCTCAGCTGAGAGTAATATTAATGCTAATAATATAAGTTATTTCAGATGTATATGTTATATTCACACTCTGATTTATTCACTAAACAGTGAATTGCATTCAATATAGGAAGTTGCAAAATGTAGACCAAAATGATAAATTGAAAATATTCTGTAATAACTAATATTGCAGTTATTCCTAGCACCCTTTAGTGCAGTCTCTGAGTTATTGTGTTGTAACTACGCTTTACTTTCTGTGTAAGATTAAGTCCGGCCACCCTAAGGCCCAGTTATACGTTTGTTTTCTAGTGATGTCGCGAACATGAAATTTTCCGTTCGCGAACGGGCGAACCCGGCGAACCGCGATAGATTTCAATAAACATAAATTGGGGAGGGACCTAATGTCCTCCCCCCTGGCCCTCACCCCTGAGCGGTGGGTGGGGGCCCTAAATACAAATTGGGGGGACCTAATGTCCTCCCCACTGGCCCCCACCCCTGAGCGGTGGGTGGGGGCCCTAAACACAAATGGGGGGGCCTAATGTCCTCCCGCCCGGCCCCCACCCCTGAGTGGTGGGTGGGGGCCCTAAATACAAATTGGGGAGGACCTAATGTCCTCCCCACTGGCCCCCACCCCTGAGCGGTGGGTGGGGGCCATAAATACAAATTGGGGGGAACCAATGTCCTCCCCCTGGCCCCCACCCCTGAGCGGTGCGTGGGGGCCCTAAACACAAATTGGGGGAGGACCTAATGTCCTCCCCCCTGGCCCCCACCCCTGAGCGGTGGGTGGGGGCACTAAACACAAATTGGGGGGGACCTAATGTCCTCCCCCCTGGACCCCACCCATGAGCGGTGGGTGGGGGCCCTAAACAAAAGTAAGGGGGGAGGACCTAATGTCCTGCCCCTTGGCCCGCACCCCTAAACGGTGGGTGGGGGCCCTAAACACAAATTGGGGGACCTAATGTCCTCCCCCCTGGCCCCAACCCCTGAGCGGTGGGTGGGGGCTCTAAACAAAAATAAGGGGGGACCTAATGTCCTCCCCCCTGGCCCCCACCCCTGAGCGGCGGGTGGGGGCCCTAAATACATATTTAACCCCCCTCCCCCAAGGTGACTAGTGGTCCCCAAACCCCTAGTCACCCCCTCCCAAAAAAAACCTCCTACCTACCCCCCTCACCCTAAAAATAATGAGGGGGGACCATTTAACTAAGTACCTTTAAAAATAAAAATACACTTACCATTCGATGTTTTCTTTCTTCTAAAATCTTCTTTTTTCAGCCCCAAAAAAGGCCAAATAAAAATCCATAATAACCGACACAATAAAAAAAAAAAAAAAAAACGAGCGCAAAATAAAATAATCCATCTTCACCCGGCGAGGGCTAGCGCAGACTGAACTCTGCAGGGCGGGGGAAGGCTTATAAAGCCTTGCCCCGCCCTGCAATTAGGCTCAGAGCACTCTGATTGGTGGGTTTAAGCCATCCAATCAGAATGCTCTGACAGGTAAATGAAGGGACTGACAGGTAAGTCTCTACATTTACCTGTCACAGCACTCTGATTGGTTGGTTTGAAATCCACCAATCAGAGTGCTCTGTGTCATTTTACACAGCGTGTGAAAGTTCTGTGGAATTTTCCCACGCTGTGTAATTTGAGTCATAACACTCTGATTGGTGGATTAAGTAAAATTCCAAAGAACTTTCCCACGCTGTGTAAAATGACACAGCGCACTCTGATTGGTGGATTTCAAACCAACCAATCAGAGTGCTGTGACAGGTAAATGTAGAGACTTGCCTGTCAGTCTCTTCATTTACCTGTCAGAGCATTCTTATGAGGGGGGGGGGGAGGGGGTGACTAGGGGATTGGGGAGCCCTAGTCACCTGGGGAGGGAGGGGGGTTACATTTTCATTTAGGGCCCCTGTGGGGGGATAATGTATAAACACAGGTTACTGGCTATGGAGGAAATAATGTATAATAAGCACAGGTTACTGGCTATGGGAGGATAATGTATAATAAACACAGGTTACTGGCTATGGGAGGATAATGTATAATAAACACAGGTTACTGGCTATGGGAGGGATAATGTATAATAAACACAGGTTACTGGCTATGGGAGGGATAATGTATAATAAACACAGGTTACTGGCTATGGGAGGATAATGTATAATAAGCACAGGTTACTGGCTATGGGAGGATAATGTATCATAAAGACAGGTTAATGGCTATGGGGGGATAATGTATAATAAACACAGGTTACTGGCTATAAGGGGATAATGTATAATAAACACAGGTTACTGGCTATGGGGATAATGTATAATAAACACAGGTTACTGGCTATGGAGGATAATGTATAATAAACACAAAAAAAGAAATAATACAAAAAAAATGAATGCAGCTTCAGAATTAATCTAAATTGTATGCTGTCTAGGAGGTGGGAGGGTATTGGAGGGTGGGTCTGCTGATGATTGGCTGGAATGTGTCTGCTGACTGTGAGGTACAGGGTCAAAGTTTACTCAATGATGACGAATAGGGGCGGGCCGAACATCGCATATGTTCGCCGTTCGTGGCGAACGCGAACACGCTATGTTCGCCGGGAACTATTCGCCAGAGAACCGTTCGGGACATCACTATTGTTTTCCTTTGTCTGTCCCTTGCTACACTCTGCATGTTAGGGTTATACCTCAGGACAGATGTGATCTTCAAAAGTGTATTCTAGTGTACTAGAATGAGTACACTACTCATTTTATAGAAATGATCTGACATGTCTAATTATTTGGGCTGATCCTATGTGCATTGGGCCGCATTGACATGGGTAGAGTCTTATATTTATGTTAACGATGATTAGATACTTGACTGCAATGTTATAGTTATGACTATAAATAAATGAATTAGTAATTTATGAAAAATACAAATAATGTATTTCTATAATTCGATTAAGCATGCAGACAATCAAATTTGTATGCATGCCCAAAGGCGTTCTTATTTGAACAACTCCCTTTCTCTTTTTCTTTCTCTCTCATGCACACACAGTACTAATATCTATGCTGCATATATGCACAATTTAACGGACAATGTCTATCTAAACTAGATTAAACTATGAGTTGTGGAGACCTGAAATCCCAATTTCCAGTAGTTTTCCCTAGTTTTTTCCTAGTTTTTTGTCAAAGACAATCCACTCTTTAGTGCATTGACTCTGTATTTTTTGCAAGCGTTCCTGTATAGACATCTTCAAAGTCCTGGCTCAGTAGTCCTGGTCAATACTTTGATACATAGATGTGATGATTTTTTTCTCAGGAGCAGATCAAGGTGGCTCATCAAAGTTTTTGGTTTTCAGGCCAGCTCTCTATCTACAGGTCCCCAGTTCCAAGAATAAGTGCAGACAGAAAGCAAGTTCTAAAACTGCTACTGAAATCCCTGTGATGACCAGGCCAAACATATAGTTCCTAATGGAAATATCACAGCATACTTTATTTTTATTCAGCACTAGACATTATCAGCATTACATTAGTGTTATGGTGACAGACTCAATATAATGCATAACACAAAAACATAGAACTATAAAATATAATGCAAAAAAAGATTGGAAATTAGGAGAACATAGGTCATTAAATTTTAAAAAATATACAAAAATATGCAAAATGTATGCATATAGGAACATTCATCCAATAGGTGGCACTTGATGACTAGGAATATTTAACTAATAGGTGGCGCTATCATACACAATGTCCATGTGAATGATTGTGTGTGGTTCATTGCAATCACCTATACAGAAATGTCTGAAAGTTATTTTGTGATAGATACATTTGTAGCTCTTCTCATGAGCTCCTAATGCTTGGAATAGAACAGTGTTTCTTTGTCCAACACTACTATGTGGGTTTTTTTGTGTTTTTTTTTAAGAACACTGAGTCCAAAGCTTTGCTATTGGTTAATATAAAACAGCAATTAAAACCTTGACACCTGCTAATTCATCTAGTGATCAATAGACAGAAGCCAAGTACAAGTATTTCTACAAGGAGTATCATGAAATTACCCTCACATCACATGTGCTGTATCCAGATTAAAAAGAATATATTCAATATCCAGTATTAGCAGTATTCCTTTTTACTGATTGCAATTAAAAAAAAAAAAAATCTTTATTTTGGTTTGGGTAAAACCACTTAGTTTGGTTGTGCTTTACATTCAATGTGAAATCAGAGAAAGGTAATATAATTTTTCACAATAAACAGAAAACAGACAAGGGCATACAAGACTATAGGTACTGCAGTGTCTGCGTTAATGAGGTACTTGCAATATACTCAGTAGGGTATGTAAATAAAGCACTCTTGAGTAGAAAAACTGGTTAAACATTAAAAACATAACTAATATCAAAGTAAAAGTGAAATGTTAATCTCAGAAGGTTGTAAATTATTCTTATGCAGAAAGAAAAAGCCCTATATGGACTAAAATGAGTTACTGCAGTACAGGCTTGACTACTTTAACAAGAAAACCTGCAGTAATTAGAGTCCTACGGGGGGCCCTAGAGTCACAGGGATTGAGTAACGTCTCCTGCCTGGGACTTGGTTGCTCATATCACTTTAGAAGTTTGAGCAGCTTGGAATACAGCTCCCTGCTGCTCCTGGGGAGACATGGGCAAAGGCAGTAACTGAAGGCTAAGCAGGATTTCCAGTGGTTCTTCTGAGCCGGAGAGAATAGAGACAGTATCGCCGTGTGAAACCACACAGGGTTGCCAAGGGTACTTATTTGTATCTGACACCAAACTAGAGAATTTAGTGATAGGCATGAGCCTGTGTCGGTCCAGGAGGACAGAGAATGGTAGGTCTTTGAAGACTGTAATCTTATAGTTATCCACTGTAAAGCTGGGATATTTTCTGGAGTGGCCATGATGCCAATTTCATGGCAAAAAGAGTGTCAGCGACTATGTCTCTGGGTACATCTGCCGGGGCAGTCGGTGCCTTCCTAATCTGGAATGCTGACACTGTGGAGGAGGATCCACAGTCTTCCCTCACCTCCATCACTTTTTGGGCGAAGTCCAGCAAGACCTCTGGGCTGACCATTTCTGGCACTCCGCAGATCCTGATAGTTTTACTGCGGTGTCTCATCTCAAGTGATGCCACTGTATGGGAGAGACGCTGGACCTGCTGCCTTTCAGACCGCTCTCAGGTCTAAGAGGAGTTTCTTAATATCCCCTTTAGTGGAGGGTGAAGTGTCAGAGCTGGCTCTCAGATACACATTGCCAGAAGCCTGCATTGGTTGGTGTGACAAATGCTCCTTCCCACGTACGTTCGCCACAGACTCCTGGAGGAGTGTGGAAGCTGACCTCCTGCTCACCGACTATGGTCCAGGTCTGGGACACTGTTTGGGAGTTACCCTGCCCAGCCACCATTAGTAGCTTTCCCTGGGTGCCCCTGGTTTGGCACTTTCCCTTCATGTGAATGGAACTGAATGCTAGCTCTCTTGCGGCTGTTTGCATGAATCAAACCCACGAATAGTCCTCAGCGGTATATTTAGCGGTGTCCGCTATGGAACTAATTTTGGCATGAGAATTTTATTGGTTCCCGGTCACCTCAGCGGGAGTTGAGGTGACCGTTCGGTTCCCGGACAACTTGGTTTGTGGTTTTGAACCACTTTGAAATTTGCCAGGAGAGTGCTTTTTGGAGGTAAAGTGCCCGAGACTAAGGGAAATAAATGCTACAAATAGCCAGGCATAGTACGCCGTATTGCGGCCGCAGGAGCTCCCAAAATTTTAACACGGTGGCATTTCCCCTACACTGCATGGATCTGAGCGCTGTTTGGAGAACTTGCACGCTCAGATCAGGACTATTTCAAGATGTATTATTTGTGGGGTTATTTTATGTTTTTATTATGTTTTGGGGTACTTTTATGTTTTTATATTTTTGCTTTTCGCTCTCTGTTCCTGGGAGATAATTAACTTACCGCCCATTAACGCAATTATCTTCTAGGCCGAGATATTCCTGGGAGGGGCTTGTGCTTAATACAATGGAGACCCCCTGCTGGGGTCTGTGCATAAAAGGCCAAGTTTGGCTCATTAAAATCAGTTGTACTCCCAGAACTATGTGTTGTCTAGTTACTGGCAGGAGAAAGGGCTAATCACTGCTAAGCACCTTGTTCCAGTTTGTGGAGGATTCGGCAGGGAAAGTCCATGTGTTGTCCAGTCACTGGGAAGGAAAAGCGCTAATCCCCTATCCTGTTCCAGGATGAAGAGGTTTCAGGAGGACCCCAGTCAAGCCAAGGCTAGTGGGGAAGAAGCGCTATGGTTTTCCCTGTTCCAGCTAGGAAGTGGTCCTTAGTGGAGGTACCCAGCCGGGGGATAGGGAGCTCTGCAACAGTTGGAATCTCTCTTCTCCAATAGAGTAATTGGAGTTGCTTGAATCATGCAGCCTCCCAGGCACCATACTGGGTCAGGCTTTTGACGGTGGTCTTTTGAAGGACAGTCAAATATGGGGGAGATTTGCATTCTTTGAATGGGCAAGCTTCTTGTGTTTCCACCTCATCTCTCTTTGGGGGTGCCAAGGTATCTGTAGATGCCCTTTTTGCTGGAAATTCATGGTAAAAATTATTTTTTTCTGATGTATGGAACCAAAGCACTAACACATTTGCAAGTCTGCTTAGGAACCAAGTTAACTTTATTTTGTAAGGAGATATCCAATTTATGTGTGTGTGAGGGGGGTTAATGAGTGATGGATCCTGTGTTTTTTTTTTCTTTAATCTTTGTATTGTCCTGTTACTGGTTCTTGCACTATATTTGATTCCTTCACAGAATCAAAAATTAAATGCATGAAAATAATGCTTTATTTGCTAAAAATACAAAAAATATGTAAAAAAACAAACAAAACATTTGTATCTTACCTTTTATTAATTGTGCAGCTGTATGATGCATAAATATCTTCCACAAACAAGTAGTTCACTATATGCTCCCAAAACACAAATAGGCCATTTAAGGAAAATGTTCCCTTGTAGAGTTAAAGGGACACTCCAGGCACCCAGACCACTTCTGCTCATTGGAGTGGTCTGGGTGCCAAATCCCACTACTCTTAACCCTGCAAGTGTAATTATTGCAGTTTTTCATAAACTGCAATAATTACCTTGCAGGGTTAACTCCACCTCTAGTGGCTGTCTACTAGACAGCCACTAGAGGTCACTTCCTGGTCCATAGCACAGGAAACCTGTGCTAGAGCGTTGCTGGACGTCCTCACGCTGTGTAAGGACCTCCAGCGTCACTCAAAACCCCATAGGAAAGCATTGAAATGATTTTTCAATGCTTTCCTATGGGGAGATGTAATGCGCATGCGCAGCATTGCCGCGCATGCGCATTAGGTCTCCTCGGCCGGTGGGTGGGATCAGTCTCGCCCACCGGCCGACGCAATGGACAGGAGGAGCGTCGCGGAGGAGGAGACAGCGGCGAGGGACATCGCTGCTGCCTCAGGTAAGTGACTGAAGGGGTTTTCACCCCTTCAGTAACCGGGGATTGGGGGGTGGGAGGGAGAGGGACCCTCCAGTGCCAGGAAAACGGATCTCTTTTCCTGCCACTGGAGTTTCCCTTTAAGTAAAGACCAAAAAAAATAAAAATAAATAAAGGGTACTAAATTAGATATATAAATACATGAGAGTATTTGTAGACAAACATCAAATAGGTGAATAATAAATGTAGGGTGAGAAAGTAGATGAATAATCTTCAGAGGAGTCTTCTTAATGGCTCAGGAAAAAAGAAAGAATATAGTGCAGATGGTATTAAAAATTAACAAATTTATTGCACAACATTGCACAAGATAGCAGATAAAATCAAGCGTATCTCCACAACCAGCATGGTAACCAGACTTCAGTGATTAGCAGGAAGCTCCAGAAATGAACATGCAGGGTGGCAGATAGCAAATAAAATTACAAATACAAATGCAAATCAAAGTAAAAGCATACATCCATCTAGTGAGTTCTCTACCACCCTTACCCTGAAATTTATATTGAGCATACTACACCATATATATATTTTTTTATTTTGCATAATATTTTGTAACTATTTATCAGTTTGTATAATACCTTTATTATTCACCTATTTGGTGTTTGTCTACATATACTTCTCATGTATTTATTTATCTCAATTAGTACCCTTTTTGGGTTTTTTCTTTTGGTCTTTGCATAAATATCTTGTTGTGAAATTTATGGTTTCATTGTAGCAATTAATTGACATTGACACATTAAAAAAATTTGGCAATTATCTGATAGGAAATGTAATTTCACTCAAACAGTGTCAACATAAATAAAGAGTGATTAAAGTGAACTTTGTCCTTCTCGATGAGCAGATGTGGATACAATGAAAAAAAAGTCAAGTGTAGGTAAAACAATTACAATACATACAGTTTTAATAATATGAAAATGCTGCACTGTGACAATAAGATAATGATCATTATAACAATAAGATAATGATCATTATAACAATAATAACAAGTATTATTATAATTATGGAAACAAAAAAATTGCCGTAATTGCAATCCTGTTTACCTGTCTATACAACAAGATACATGATTTTATTTTTATAAATATCGCTAATCTTTTTATTATTATCAATACTTTGTTTGATACATAATCCTTATGTAGGGAAAAAGGTAACAGAGGGTAAAAAAAAGTGTAGAAATATGTGAAAAAAACTGGGCATGGAAAGAAAGATCTCTCAGCAGGAGAGTTTTGTTAATCCTCATATGTGAAGACTGGGCCATTTTGGCATTTTAGCTCTGTATCTGTTCAAGTGTAGCCTACCTTGTTCTTTTTCTGTGACCCATACTTAATATATATTGGTTTTAAAAGCCAGATATGCTTTTCTTTTGATGAAGCACACATAACCCCTTTTTTTCACTGTATACCGTCAGCTCTAGAGGTATCTCAAAGGAGACTTAAAGTCTGTATATAACATAAATATTTTCAAACAGAGAATTAAATAAGATAAAATACAATATATATGGGATACAGCTGGATACCTAAAATGTATAGGAAAAAAAAACAACAAAACCTAGTGCAATACTGTATAAATATATACACAGTGCCCCTGCAAAATATTGCACTGACAGACTCCAAATATTTCAAGCACCCTAAGAAATCTTTTCCTTGCAAGGGGGATCAGGACCCCTTGACAGCCATTCAGCTCTCCGGATAGGAATCAGGGTACAGGTAGGTGGGTGTAAATTGATTTATTTAATTCAGCAAATATAAATCCAAATAAAATGTAATCAGATGAAATAAATCCATAGTTTCTGAATCCTACGTGTTTCACTTCAAAAAATACTTTTTCAGGCACCAAATTTAATAAAAACACACTAAATATAAACAGTCATTAACAAAAACTGTATACAATGCTTAAATTTAAATTTCACAAGAATAACTCTAGATGTTTGTATACTTTTTGATTTATGTTTATTTTAAAGTAGAGCCAAATGTTATTTGCTTTGCTATGTTAATAAAATAATAAAAGTTATACTGTGATAAGTTTAGAATTGTGAAAGGTGGACAAAAAAATGGTTCCTCCAAATTACTTCAGCAGATTTTTTTTATTCTTTAACTTTTAAGAATTTAGTTTATGATGCTGTTTGGTTTGGACATAGTCATAGTCTTAGTTATAGTTGAGTACTCTCTGGGCCAGAGGCAAAAGTGCTATGTTTGCAGGGATGGGGGAAACTTAATGTCCATACAAGATTCATTACTGCACTACCAAAAACAACAGACATTGGGGAAACTACTTTGATACTCTGCATTAAGTCCTCACTAAAGAGTGGCTCTGATGACACCCCCAAAGTAAACTCTACTGCTCTCACCCTTAGTTGTATCTTCTGTGGAACCATGAAGATGTAATACTTGAACTAACTGTGGTAGTTGGATCTGCAGTGCCAGTTGAAGTGGCAGCAGAAGTGTTTTCAGCATTAAAAGGAAACAATTGCCTCTTGAGTATTGAATTGGATAAAAATAAATGTACAAATATATTTGGGGCCAATGCAAACCATTGTTTGAAAACTATTGATAAGCAAGACTATGTGAAGGACACCAGGTCACACATTTAGACTGGGAGAAAGGAGATTTAGGCTAAGGCAAATAAAAGTTAGAAAATTGACACACCTGCCTCCTAGGTACTTCCACTTTAAGAATCCACATGATCAGCGGGCATACATTTAGTCTGATGGTTGTGAGGATCGTTCAGTCGAGCTTGAATGACTAGTTTCGGCCCCTGCTTCCTTTTGTACAGCATGGTCCGACTTTAAGCAGCAAGGAGTTGTGGAGGTAAGTGTCGAGCCTCACGAGGGCATGACACAAATGTCCTCAAATGACACAAATCTCAAAAGAGCCTTGGTCCTTAAAGAATTAAACTCTGCATATGACATCAGTACATGTGTAGCGTGGCAGAGCTGGGACTCTTGAAACATTTTTATGAATTACATTTTATATATATAAAAAAAATATATATATACAAATGTGGTAATCCCTGCACGCATGCTTAAGTTATTTTTGATAGCCGGATGCTTAGCCAAGGCACATAGACATCCAACCATATTATTATTCCTCCATAAGTACGAAGAAATCAGTGTTTCAGTCCTTGTCCGGGATTATCTTTAGGATTAATTAAAAAACATATGCTAACTCTAAGAGCATATATAGAGGAAATAATTGGAGAAAACTCACCCCAGTTGCCAAAAGTGTAGCTGGCGTCTCCCCATGGAAATTGCACATGTGTGCTCTGCCCCTTTGTGGCGTGATTGCCGTGATGAATTAATCACTATTGCCATGTCAGCACGTAATGCCATTTCTTTGCCATGAAAACTATACATACATAGTGGACGTAAATGACCGGAGTGTGCTGGAAGTATCCAACGTGATGATAATTAGCGTTTTTAAAGGCAAACATGCACCATGCAGAAATTAAAATAATAAAACATGCCTATCTGAGATCACTGAATATAAAATGTATAAGTAATAAAGTCATATAGGTTAACGTGCTAAGGTGACAGAAAATACAATGCAAGAATCAGGATATACTAATGTGGGTAAGGCTAGCTAATAGCCTAATTCTGTGCCATAATAAAGAGTCTTTAAAAAGTGAATATTAAAGTGCACGTTGTAGTGCTATAATCTGAAAAATGCAAGTGACTAGTGAACAAAGAATGACATGTTTAAACCACATGTCACCATTAATATATGCACTTACTGTAAATATACTAAAAATATATGTTATCTATCTATGGATCAAATTATTAGCCTGTGATTCCATATCAAGTGGCTTTTCACCGGTGAATACAAATTATCCTATCACCTAAAACAATTTGTAAAATCAAATACATTGAGGGTCTTTTTTAGAAAGAATGGTGCATTAATATTTCATTGAGACCACTTGCAGACACTGTGTTAAGTTCAAAAGTCCAAAAGGCTTCCCTGTTGAGCAGAATCTTGCCTCAGTCTCCTCCTCTATTAAGGTATATGGTCTATACCAACAAATTTTAAAGAAGATAGAGCCATAAGTCATTTGCTGCCGCCCAGTGATGGGAGTGAGCGCAGGACTTTTCTTTCTGCATTTGTGTCCATTTTTTGTATCACTCAGCCTTGTTGCAATGCAGCTGCCCACCCCATGTGTTCCCTATTAAGGGTTAATCATGTATAGGGGTATATATAAAAAATACCCCTTTCTGTCTCATTAGAGATTTTTGCCAGAGGCTCAAGGAAGCAAGGTGAATGGTTAGAGTTAGGACCCACCTAGGGGGGTCTGCCTTGACGTTGGCAGGTGGGCTCATCCTCTCATGGCCATTGAAGGTAACTAAAAATCCTCCATTTGTATAAAAATACATAGGGATTAAGGAGAGAGCGCAGGTAACTTGTTTTTCTTTGGTTTAATGTACATGCTGGCACCATATGCCCGCACGTGACGCAACCCAAACATCTTACGCTCCTACGGTTTTGTGCCCTTATGTCCTTTGTATAGCTGTTAGTCAGGTCAGTGTGCACTAATAAGTCCCAAAGATTTGTATTTCTTTTAAAACAAATTAAGGGTCAATCTCTTTAGGGTGTGTGTCATCACGGAAAACCATTTTCCAGTTGTTTCTCACAATTGATGCTACTTTTGAGTAGACTGGTTAAAAGTAATTGAAAAGACCATTCTTTGCATGCGTTTCACCGCTTTTTGTGTGTGAGCAGCTCTTGCTTCTTGTAATGCTTTACTGAAAGTTTGGCAGTTAAGACCTCTATTAAGGAATCGCTTTGTCATTTCTCGTAATGATTGTTCCCTCTTGGATGCACCCGAATTGTTCCTGATTACTCTTAGTTACTGTGCCATGGGTAGTGAAGTCTTTAGGGCCTGTGGATGTGCACTGGCTGAGTGTTGTAATGTGTTGCAGTCCATAGATTTGATAAATAAGCAAAATGCAACTTTATGTTGGTTAATGGATATTTCCAGATCCAAATAGTGTACTTTTCCAGCACTTATAGGTGCTGTCAACCTTATTTATATTGAAAGGTGGTTAAGATGGTCTTTTCTCCCACCATGTCCCTAGACCAGAAGAGCAGCTGGTCATCCTGTAGAGCCCTCTAATCTTCTGTTGGAAATGTGTAAGTATATACTTCTCCTTGCCTTGTATGCATACATGTGTGCATTCACGTACATTGGAGCCATATCTGCTCCAGTAGATGTACCCAATACTTGTAAATATCACTGTTGTTCAAAACAAAAATAATTATGCTGTATCATAAGCTCTATAAATTCCAGAACAAACTCAGTGGGTGGCCCCTTGTACACAGATGATTGTGCTAGTATGTTTCTCATGGCTACGATGCCCTGGTCTTGAGGTATGACTATGTAGAGACTTTTTTTTTTAAATTCTTTATTTTTGTAGTGCAGAAAAAATACACACAATTTGTCATGCCCCAAAAGCTTGTGACAAAGGATTTGCAATACAGTGCTTACTTTCAAGGCAATGATAGAGATATGCACAATGTTTAAATATATAATAACAGTGGTAGGAACATTTTTAGTATATTTTGCACGATTACCTGCCTGATGGTGGCATTCAGTAGGGTTATGCAATATACCAAATACAATTTAACTTACAGTGTCACTAGAGTCTTACTTTTGTGTAGTGTAAGAAACATGGGTGGGCCTGGAGGTCTGGTCATGGTTCAAGCTGTAGTGAACAAGACTTCTTGGGCTTAGGTGTTTTGTCTGAGTGTAACATTCCAGGATAGTGCTGCAAGTGGAGTAGCATTGGGCAGGGCAATTTGTCTTATTTGGCTATGACAGGGAGTTATCTCTGATTGACAAGCAATAACATCAGATCTTGGCTTACGGTGCGGTCTCTAGTTAAAAGTTGTGTATGTGAACTCGTGTCGGTCGTTCAGTGCTGCAAGAGTGGGCTCGGGTATTGGGGTGGGTGGTGGGGGACGGTCCGTCACAGCTATGGGCCAGGTATGGGAGTCTGTCTAGGCTCATGTGTCATGTTGTGTGGTTAGACTGTGTGAGAGTCAGTGTTTCATTTGCTGGCGGTGGATCAGTTGTCCCAGAGGCCGTGGTAAGGAGTGTTCATAAGCGGTTAGGCGTAAAGGGGTGCAGGGCCCATGCGCCGCTGTGCCTCCGCGGCCTGCTTATCTCTAACTCATCCAAAGTCCCACGTAATGGGCCTGGGTGAACCCAGGTTTGGCATGGTCGCTAGATTGTAGAGTAGTGTCTGGTAACAAGGTATAAAATAAAAGTCAAGGGTAGCAAACAAAAAATAAAATATGATTACTATATCCCTGCCCTTGTCCGCTGGGCTGATCACAATGGTGGGGCCACTGGCAAGGTCTTTAATTATTTGGCTTTGTTGTTTTGTAATATTGTGATATGTGTTGAGCTGTTGTATGGCTTCTCGGGTCTCACTATACACTGTCGACAAGAATGTTTTCATTGAAGATTTATTTGTGTGAGAATCAAAGGTCGATTTCGGTGGAAATGATACATGTGCACTGGATAGTTTTTGTTCCATGTTAGATTCAGATTTTGCAAAGAATTCCTTAAGTCTTATAGTTCTTCCAAAGCAGAATAGTTTAATATTACGCTTGAATAAATTTTAATGTAGCCATCGGTACAAATGGCAATCTTTGGCTCAGTATTTCTGTTTCTTCAATATCGAGTACTCTGTGTCACAATACCGGTCCCTAGCGGCACCGTGCAATCACAGAAATTATGTATTTTCAGATTTCTGATGCACAAACATTTATCCCTAACTTCCTGGTGCACTAGTATGACATCATATATAATGTGGACCCCTCCCATTAGTCTCCATTTATAGGGTCAGCCCATGTGTCGCTTCTTGATGATGTGTACAGGCTTGTGACATCACCGCCCTCTGTGACCAATCACTACCCAGGGTATATTTTTTTCTTTATTCCCTTGCCCTGTCGTAGTTTTTGTTACCTGAGAGTGTGTTTATACAGTGTATTGGATTTCTTGTTTTCTGTTTTGCCTTGTTTGACAATTCTTGCTCTCTGTTATCCTGATCTTAACTGGCTATCATTTCCGTAATTTCTGTAATCCTGACCTCTGCTTGTCTCTCGTTTGTTCTCTGTCTGCTTGCAGACATTTCATATATCTGTCTCAGGCACTAGCCCGGCAACTCTAAGGCCTCTGTGGGTTCTATGCCTTCAACAACCTTTGACCAGCTTCTGGTAATTGCATCAGCTTCGGCTGCACCTAAAATAGTTGATGTTTTGTGATGTGTATCCGAATCCGAAGCAGATTCTCCTGATGCCATGTCAATGGTGGGGATTTTGGGACATTGGGTTTATGTCCATTGTTTCCGGTAAGCAATTTGTAGACTCTATGGTCTCTACAGTCATGTTGGAGCTTTTCAAATTTTTGTTTCTTAAATTTAATAAATTCATTTTTGTATTTTAAAAGGTCCTCCTTCAAAGTAAATAATGTAAAATAAGTCCCTACGGGTCAACAAAGCACAGCATTTTCCAACTAATTGAAATATTAAAAATCATGATACAAGACACAAATTCACATATTTTTGAAAATAAAATCTTTAATACTCACAGAATAATCACAAACTTCATGTCCTACTAAAAGAGGGAACAGTCAAAAATTATCTTTCAACTGTTGCAGTAGCTACATTTCAAATTCCATAGATGGAATTATGTTAAAGAACATAGTTCTATAAGTAGGCCTCCTTGTCATGTTACTGTGTTTAAAGCATGTTTATAAACCTAATCAATATTGGGAAACAATATGCTACCATGGAAAATATTCAGCAGGTATAAAATATAGTAAATATAAATGCTATTCCTTGTTAACCATGGCAGCATATACAGTTAGGTAACACCAACGTTTCAAGTGAATACGGAGTGAAAACGAGAATGGAAGAGACAGCCTAACAAAATGTCAATAAAATGTTCATATATTCACATAACTTGTAAAGGGAATAGATACCACATTGTCACATTTACATAGATTGATATGGAGCGCAACTGCAGATTTCTTAGGACTTAGATTGTTGATTAGGATACTTAGAGAATAAAATAGGAACTGTGTATTCAATATTGGAAAATACCATATCAAGCATTTTGATCGCATGCAATTTGGTCGCATGCATTTTGGTCGTGACAAATTGGTCGAATTACACTTTTTGTGCATTTTGATCGCATGCAATTTGGTCGCCATTCATTTTGGCTGCATTTTGATATAAGGTGTCATTTGGGTAATATAAGGTGTCAATATCTTAGGGTAAGCGTTAGGGTAAGGGTTAGGGTTAGGGTTAGGGTTAGGGCTAGGGTTAGGGTTAGGGTTCCCCCTGACATAACAAAGTGGCGAGAAAATGCTCAGTAACTGGGTCCTTACATAGTGTTGTGGTGAGTGTGGCTGACAAAGTTTGTTCTAAAACATTTAATGAAGGGGGCGGGGCTTAGCGGCGGACTGGAGCGGACGCCATACTGTGGAGCTCTGCGACCACCGCGGCTAATCGGGCAAACATCGAGCTCATCTCACAACATTACCCTGCAGTACTAACCCCATCTGCTGCAGGGCATCAACCCCTACAGATCGATGCCCTTTGTGTACGGATCCGGTTCAAAACGCGCGACAAAAATGCATGCAATCACAATGCCATGCGACCAAAATGCATGGCGACCAGATTGCCTCGACCAAAATGCATGCGACCAAAATGCATGCGACCAAAATGCCCTAAACCGGAAAATACAGGTACTGTATCTTTAATTACTTTGGTGTTGGTTTAATTGGAGTAAGCAGCTTCCGATATACATGCAATCTAGCACATTGGTGTTTGCAAGTTTTAAGGAAATGGAGGAAGTTAGAAATGAAGTTGTAACAGGAGTGATTTGTTTTGGAGTTAGAGATAGCAGGCCAGGGAGCAGCTGTAGCCTGAATGCTTAACGGACTTGAGAGCAGGCTGTAGCAGAAATGCTTGGCAAACTTGAGAGCAGACTATGGCAGGAATGCTCAGTGGGCTTGAGAGAAGGTAAGCTCTTATCACAGATATAACAATTGACTTAGCTTCCAGAGGGTGAAAAATCAGGTTCCCGGAGTTCTCCTCCGGGGAGGGTTGTTTCTGAGACAGGATGAGAAAAGTCCAGATACTAGCCGTGGTCGAGGAGAGGAGAAGGAGGGTAAGTCGAATTCCAGTCCGGTTCGGTACACAAGTAGAGGTCGCAGAGAAACTTTTAGCCGGGTTGATATCGCGGTAACGCTGTTCAATAATCCAGCGTCTTGTATCTGGCGCGGTCGCATTATGTAGCGTGGGGAGACCGCGTCAGAGAGGGGGTGTGGCTAAACTCCGTCAACCCGGAAGAGACAAGGAATTACCGGTAGTTGAGGCATGACACACATAAAACATTGTGGGTTTGGGGAAGGGGCTTTAGACAATAACATGATATAAAATAATACAGGAAAATATTTGTACATAAAATTAGCATTATTTCTCATAATCATGACTATTTTTTTTTTTTTTGCAGTGGAATAAAGGTGCCAGATTAATTAGTCATATGAAAGATCTCTCCAGAAAGAAAATAGAACTTTTTTTTCCAGACTTACCTGGTAAATAAATGCAACATATGTTGTACAAAGTAGACTTAAAATATGCTTTCTTACCCTTTTATTGGTCTCTCCTCTGTTCTATGGCTGTAGTATATAGACAGAGTTCGCTAAAAGGGGAACACATTACAGATTACCTTTGCATATGTGTTGTTTGCTTTGTATTCAAAACAACAGGTTCACCTCTATTCTTGACATACAAAAATATTGGCCTGGTGAGCATAAATGGCATTTTGGACTACATGTTGCTTTCTAACTCTGGAGAAAAGGGAAATGGCTAATGTTCACATGACAAGGAAGCCTACTTATAGGATTTTTGTTAACTTTTTTCTTATTCTGTCTGCTGTGAATAGGAGGAGCTAGCTTAACTTTATATGCTACCACGGTTATCCAGGAAAGTGTGAAATTAGAGTACATTTATAATTTTATGTAAAAGTAGCTGAGTTGGAAAAAAATCTCCAGTTCAGCTGTGATGATATAAAAAGTTAAATCAATTTTGAATTAATTTTGAATCCAACATATCACAATTTTGTGAATAACCCTAGATATGTTTATAGGTTTTGTTGTAAGAATATTTTGGACACATTTTCAAAATTTTGAATTGCAATATATGAATGAAAATAAGATTTTCAGTGTGCACAACTGAGAAAAACGATTTAACTTATGCTCACAGAATTTGGCATATGCCACTTATTGCTAGTATGGCTAGAGGTACATATACTCATCTAAATGTTAGAATAAATTAGTATTTATTGTTACACTTTAATATTTAAATAAAATTCAATATATATGTTGGTAAAGTAATCTGTAGATTTACAATTGTTATGTTGTTTGCTCTGATACTACCTAAGGTATTACAGCAAATTGACGAAGTCTGTCCCTGTTAAATTTGTAGTGTATCCACTAATTGTCTTTTATTTTTGTTTTTGTGGATGCTAGTAATTAAACGTAATATGATAACAGCAGACTCACTTGAGTTGCATTACCGTGGTTTAATAATTACAGACAAAAATAACATACACATAATTAAAAGGTTTGTAAAGCCAACACATAAAATATTGAGTGTTCTTCTCCTGAGATGTTGCAAATTGTTTTCATGGTCATGCTGAGTTTTAAATATATGCAAATGTACCCAAACTTTTAATCTCATTACTTTGTGTTTTATTTGGTGGCCAATTGAATTATTGTATATTTTAGGCTATTAAGGCATGCATTGAAAGGCAATGGATTGTATGTGCTGCAATACATTGTTCTGATCATTTGTCATTTGTCTAATTTAAACCTGATGCAGTGCATATGTGATAACAGGTTATCTTAGTAAACATTGACAATCTGTGAATGCTATATTTTAAAAATGCATTAAATAAATACTAAAATAAATACTTTACTATAAAAGTAAATAAGATAAATAAACAAATGACAGTTTGTGTCAACACTAAAGAGCTTAGGGCAAACTATTTCTCAATACCTATGTAATTGAATTGAAATTCATTTTTTCATGAATATTAGAAAGCTAGACTTTATTAAAAATGGCAAGGAAAAGTGAGTGCATGACTGTTTAGAGTAACAAGCAGCACAAATTTATTCATTCAATACTCTCTGAATTATTTAAAACTCAGCTTAAGCACAAGGTCACAGAATAATTTTAGCAAGTACGCACTTTTACATGATGCATTTCCATAATTCCTCCGCATCCATAAAGTTAATCACGGCATTGGCATGCAAAACTTTTTCATGTAATAAATGGAGCCAGACAAAGACTTTCATTTAATTGCACTAAGAATATATATATAATGCCAATATATATATTATATATATATAAACTTTTATGGAAGGTTCTATCCCCAAAAACGAAACATTTAAATGCAAAATTTTGATTTTTACATTCCCTAGTCATCCCTAAAATACAAGTAATAATAATACATGAGATAAGAGATAACAGAACAGGAAAATGAACACCCCTTTTCAAAACATATTACTATTGGCGTCACCGTTTGTTCTTCCATTTTAGTCAATGTCTGCCAGATCCTACATCTTTAGTGAAGTAGATACCCACATTTGCTAGATAACATCCATGTAGTTGGACAACAAGAGCTCAGTCATGGCCAGGGTAATTACTAGGTATGCTGCCAAATTTCAGTTCACCAGTACTTTCCCAACTAATTGTATCTGTAACCAATGCTTAACTGTCATATAACTAAATATCTTTGCTCATAGTGATGTGTAGAGTATTGGAATGCTATGTATAATGTCATGAATGCCCTAATAACTATGAGATGACCATCCTACCTCAAGTTGGGCACATTTGTCTTTACTGTATGATACTAACATCAGTGCAACAGCCACTGTAAATATGGCAGCTGTTTCGTGGAGAGGATTGTTTTGTAGGATAACTTATTATAAACATTATATCTATCTATCTATCTATCTATCTATCTATCTATCTATCTATCTATCTATCTATCTATCTATCTATCTATCTATCTATCTATCTATCTATCTATCTATCTATCTATCTATCTATCTATCAGGATTACAAGGTAATATAGCAAGCAGTACTGTGTCACACCTAGGACTCAGGATCATGTATAACCGGACCTTAGAATGGCCGGACTTAACATCTCCAAGAATAGTCAAAATATTGCCGAGATCAGGGACACAGAATCAGACACAAAGATGAGGGAAAGCCAAACGTCAAGGATACCAGATATCAAGGAAGTCAAAACAAAGCTAAAGTCAAATACCAATAAATCAAGATCAGGAACGCACTCTCGGATAACTATAGGCATGAAACCACGACAGAGCAATGAGCAAGAGGAGCGATTGGGTTTAAATACCTCTCCTGTGGATCCAATGTGCTGTAGCCAGCCTTTGACCCGAAAGGCAATTACCAGGTTTCCATGTGCATGATTGCTGCTCAGCACAACTTTTCCTGTCAGGACGGTAATGTTGCTCGGCACAACTTTTCCTGTCAGGACAGTAAATGCCATTAACCACATTTTTATGTGCGGATGAATACGTGACACTATCTATCTATATATCCGTCCCATATATAACTACTGATTTATTATGAAAAATATAAACTGTAAAAAATATTTTGTAACAAATGTGCATTTAATAAAGTGCAAATAAAAAAAGTGTAGCTAAAGAATAGTGTTCCATTTTTTGTTCTGATTTACTTTATTTTTCTAAAACTTCAGCAATGTGTTGGTAGTTACAGGATACAGATTACAAGAAACACATATTATTTTCAAAGCTTAACATTTTTTGAATCTGAAATGTCTTGAGTCTAAGTTTAATAGTGCTTAAAGAAACAAAAAATGACACACAAAAAATGTATTCTGCAATTTTTGCTTTTAATATAAAAAAAAACAATTGGGAAAGTGTATCTATAAATATTAAATAATTTCTAAAGACTATGCAACAATATTAAATAGAGTCCCAAAGTTGATATCTGCTCACTTCAGTTTCAAAAGTGGTATTTTGACAGAATACCTGTCTGTCTAATGTAGGGGCATATTACCAGGTCATCAGTTGATATTACCTCTTAAGAGACATTAGCAAAGGTAGACATTATGGCCTCGTTTTAATATTTTTTTAATACATTTTTTTTAAATGATTTCATATATTTGGATTAACTTAAAAATAATTTAATATTTTAAAAAATATCTTAATATTTTGAAACTCCCATCACTCCTGGGTGGCAGCAACGACCATAGAAAAAATACCCACTTTTTGTATCACACAGCTATGTTACAATGCTGCCGCCCATCCTATGTGTTCTCTGTTGAGGGTTAATAAGCCTGAAGGGTTGTATATAAAAAATACCCCTCTCTGTCTCATTAGAGATATATTTGCCAGAAGCTCAAGGAAGCAAGGTGACAAGTCAGTGTAGGACCCACCTAAGCGGTCTACCATCATGTAGCAGGCGGGCGTTCCCTCAAGTGGCCATTTGAGTAACTAAATAACCTCCATTTGTTTAAATATACATAGGATTTAGGAGAGAGCACAGGTAACTTTTCTTTGGTTTTTACTATATATATTGGGGCTGATGTGTACTATGGTCGTTGCTGCCGCCCAGGAGTGATGGGAGTTTGACCGCTGGACTTGTTTTTTTGGTAAATGAGGAGTACCTATATACAAAAATTCCTGATTTATATCACATTTATAAGCTCATGCTAATAATAAATAATAGGACATGAATTTTTAAAGCAAGAAATAATTGATGCAATGGAGTTATTTCCATTGTTTTCTTTGCATTCTTTCCATATTTAGAAAGGTTCAAATATATTCTGAAGATTAGTGGTTAAACTTTGTAAATGGATCCAAGTTATCTTTAGGAAATAAAGCAACTGCACTTTTCGGTCATGTTCAGACATTATATTTTCATCTTTTATATTGAGGGACATTTTGTGGCTTAATGGATAACTGTATTTTTACATAATATGTAAACAATGTCTAATGTAAAGTCTATTGCACTAGCAGGTCATAGCAGGATACCAGTTGCTGTCAGGTTGAACAGTCTGCTCTGGTCTTATGTAGTTTCTTTACCCCTTCCCGACCGCTGACGTATCAGGTACGTCGACAAAAAACGGTCCTTAAGGACTGCAGACATACCTGATCATGATCACTTCTAGCAGCTCTAATGGTATTACAGTGATGCCTCAATGTTGAGGCATCGCTGTAATACCCCCCTCCCACTGGTGACTACTGGGTGGCTACTACAAAAGACTGGAAATATCCCATTTGGAATACCCTGGGTTGTCTACATTTGAAAATGTTTTGCCATGAAGGGGTTATTTCACATTCCTGGGCTATCATATGGTCTCAAAAGGCAACACAGACCCAGCAAAATAATCTGGCAAACTGAATTGGGCAAGCCCTATATTGACCCTGTAACTTTCAAAAACACCATAAAACCAGTACATGAGGGAGTATTGTTATACTCGGGAGACTTTGTGGAACACAAATGTGACTGTTATAAATCAGTAAATCTTATCACAACAATGAAATCACCAGTAAAAGTGCAGTTTTGTGTAAAAAAAATGCAAAAAACAAATAAAAATGCAAGATTTGCCCAATGTTTGTGACTAAGTGGCTACTACAAAAGACTGGGCATACCACATGTAGAATACCGTGGGTGGTCTACTTTTACAAATGGTATGCCATGATCAGTTTAATTTGCATTGCTGGACTGCTATATGGTCTCAAAGGCAACATAGGCCCAGTAAACCAATCTGGAAAATTTCAATGTGCAAACATTTGACCTCTGTAAGTTTGCAAAAACCCATAAAACCTGTACATTGGGGGCACTGTTGTACTTGGGAGATGTTGCAGTAGCACATAACTGGAACTTAGAATCCATGCCTAAAGTACAATGTGAAAGAAGAATAACACAAAAAAAAAACTACCCAAAAAGTTGACAAACACTGATCGTAGAATTAGTGCATGGAAAGTGTTAAAATACCACCATTTGAAATACCTTAGGGTGTCTACTTTTCAAAAATATATGTTTTGATGGGGGTAAATTACATTTGCCAGCTTAAGAATGTCCCAAATAGGACATGAGTGCATGATGACCAGCTGAGAAAATTCCAAGTTCCAAAACTCGTATGCGCACCCTCCAAATAAGGTATTTTAGCTCACAGAGAACCCAACACACCTATACATGGGGTTTTCATTGTTAGTAACACATAACAGGAACTCAGAATCCATGCCTAAAGTACAATGTGAGTTAAAAATGAAATAAAAAAATGACTACCCAAAAGTTTGCCAAAGACTGGTGGTTGAATCAGTGCATGGAAAGTGTTAAAATACCCCCCATTTGAAATACCCTAGGGTGTCTACTTTTAAAGATTATATGGTTTGATGGGGGAAAATTACATTGGCCTGCTTCAAAAATGTCCCAAATAGGACATGGGTGCATTATGACCAGCTGTAAAAGTTCCAAGTTAGAAAACTGCAATGCGCACCCTCCAAATAAGGTCTTTAAGCCCACAGAGAACCTGACCCACCTATATATAGGGGGTATCACTGTACTCAGGAAATGTTGCTGAACACATTACACAACAAATTACTTTGGCAGTAATCCTCAAAGTTCTCCATAAATGTATTCTTAAATTGCTATGTGTGTCAAAAAAATCCCAATTAGCTTGGTGGTAAAATGGTTGTATGAAAATAGTCAAAATACCCAAAGTTTAATACCTTAGGTTGTCTTCTTTTAACAAATATATACGTGTGAGGGGTTATTCAGGGATTCCTGAGAGATATCAGTGTTACAATGTAACTTGCGTTATTTTTGAAAATAAATGGTTTGGAAATAGCAACGTGCTACTTGTACTTATAGCCCTATAACTTTCCAAAAAAAGCTAAGAACATGTTAACATTGAGTAATTCTAAACTCAGGACAAAATTTAAAAACTATTTAGCACGGGTGTTTTTTGGCAGTTCTAGATGCGTAACAGATTTTGGGGGTGAAATTTCTAAAAAGTGTTTTTTTTTCAATTTTATCATATTTTATCTTTTTTATAGTAAGTTATATGATATGATTATATATCTTTAGAAAGACCATTTAATGGTGAGAAAAACAGTATATAATATATGTGGGTACAGTAAATGAGTAAGAGGAAAAGTACAGTTAAACACAACACTGCAGAAATGTAAAAAGCCCTGGTCCTTAATGGTAAGAAAATTGAAAATGGTCTGGACACTAAGGGGTTAAACTGCTAGTCTATGATTAATCATGAAAACCTGCTTGACGCATCTATCAGTTTCAGTTTTCCAGTCCGCTGCTAAGGTTCAACTCCATTGTGTTTCCTTGAATAAATTCACTGGATTGACTGGATTCATGGATCATTAACTATGAAAGAAAGTGCAACTTTGAACCACAACAGAGACAATGCTGTTTCCTAGATTGAAATGAAACATAACAAATTATTTACTCATTTAGATTCAAATTAAATATAATATGTATGATAATGTAGTAGTTGCACATTGTAGTAAGGCTGTGTTTATTGAGATATGCACAAATCTATGAAATAGAAGGTGTGCTTGGAAATCCTATAAATGTGGTTAACATATCTGAAAAATCTCATCAATGTCAGGAGTGGAATGCCATAGTCAGTTTACATTTTTGCTATATAGGTGAAATGATGATGTGCATTTAAGCCTTAGCAAGTAAACAGTCACTTTTAATGGCCTGCCGGTAATGTGTAGAATTAGTTAATAGAAGGGACTTTGAAGTATAATAAAAAAAAAGATATTCTCTCAGGTCAGTGTGCACTGTCACCACAAACTTGAAACTGTCCAAATAATGCATAGCTTTATGTTTAAATTAGACGTCCTTAATTTTATTAATCAATTCTGCAATTCACTGTTTCTATCTTTTTTAACCTGAAAACCAATATGTTTGAGATTATCACGCATGACAGATTTATGGGCTTGCCACAACACCATAGGAGAAGTGTCCGGTGTATAATTGTGGGAAATGAAAACTGAAAGATGATCCTTTACTCGAGATAATATATAAGGATCATCAAGGATGGACTCATTTAAGTTCCATTGCCACTGCCTTGATGGTTTGGAGGGGGTTTGCACCTGCCTTATAGGTATGTGATTTGAACATGTTATTTGCCCGAAAGTAGCTGAGGTTAAATAGGAAAGATATTGACATGGGAGAAAGATCATATCTGTCCGTGAATCAGACTTGTTAGGGATAGAGTAAAAGGTGAAATCATAGGCCCAGTGTGAATAATTCTGCAACATTCTACCATCTATAAATATTATTAATAATAAAAGTAATAATCTGGAAACTTTGAAGAATATGAATATGAATGCATCTATGAGACATGGATTGCTAAGTTGAGAGAGATGCAGACACAAGAGGAGAGTGCAAAGTAAATTGTAGATTATACTAGCTTTAGTGTAACTATAATCTTAATTTTATTAATGACAGGAGGCTTCATATTTGCTTAAGTCTCTCTTTACTAGAACTCCACAGCAGCACATTAACAGAGAGATAAACACCAAAGACAAAAACATAAGGTATCTATATAAGGCTCCTCCTAAGCCACCATTTCCTCTTTCACGCTGCGACAACGTAACGTACACAACAATGACAATAACTAAATAAAGAAAAATTCACAACATAACGATGAATGTCATCTGGAAAAACTTCGGATAATGGATGAACTTGATCTTTATCCCGCCAAACGGCCGATCCTATGAACTGAAGTCGAACCATTAAACTGAAACGAAATAAACAGAATCGAAAACACTGATTAGTGAACGAAATGTACTGATAAAACATAAATCCCACGATCCAGTACTGATAGAATAAAGACACGAAATCCATAATAATGACCGTCAATACAGTATAACATGCACTTCCCACAACATCACCCCAGACTAACCAACCTAGCCCAGATAATCAGACAAATCAACAGAAATACAATCAATGCAATGCATCCAAAACAAGGGGGGGAAGAAATCAAATTGGGTGGGAAATATTCGCCTCCTGTCATTAATAAAATTAAGATTATAGTTACACTAAAGCTAGTATAATCTACAATTTTATAGCATGACAGGAGGCTTCATATTTGCCGTTTTAACGCTCCGACAGCAAAGCAAAAGAAGCATGTTCCGACGGTCTAAAGTAAAATAGGCGAAAAAACTCTACACGGGACCCGTCCGCCGAACGCAAAATGTCCTGAAGGGAAGCGCTCGCCAAAAAAGCTCCGGAAGCTGCGGCGCCCCTAACCAAAAGCGCTCCGAAGGTCGCATCCACGCCCGCCAGAGCCAAAAGACATCTTATCCATCGCGCCAGTGCCTTCGCTACACGAAGCTTAGGCGAGTCCTAGAAGTAAGGGCATGATACAACCGTCGATTCCGACTTGGTACGTCTAAGCACCTTGACGGAGACCCCCTCTGGAGAAAAACGAGAAAGCGCCGACATCGAAGGCCCGGACATCCGAAACACGTCTGAACGAGACCAGACACAACAAGAGGGCAAATTTCGCTGAAAGCTGGCGAAGAGAAAGGTCCTGGTTATCAGGCCAATTCCGAAAGAACGCCAAAACCAAACGCACGTCCCAGAGGGAAGAATACTTGGGCGCCGGAGGGCGCACCAGTCTCATTCCATGCAGGAGCCTGCAGACTAGCGGATCCTGGCCGATGGGGAAAAACCCGAAGCGGGACATGTGCCGTCGAGAGCTGATCTAACCACGATAACCTAGCGATATGACCGACCCAGGTCAAAGAGATGAGACAAGAAATTCAGCACGCTAGATACAGGACCCGTAAAGGGATCGGTATCCCGTTCCAAGCACCACCGACACCAAGAGCTCCATGTTGGGAGATAACACCTCCTCTAGTGCTCGAAACCGAGTGGTTGATGTATTGCACCGCCGAACCATTGTCCATCCGAAGGAGCACGCATCAGTCCGACAGATGCTTCGCCAGGCTCCAAATTGCCAACGAACCTGCAATCAACCCCAGGCAATTGATGCGGGATTCCGATCTATTGTCCGACCACGGGCCCCCCGTGGACCTCGTCTTGCACGAGGCACCCCAGTCCCAAAGACTCGCATCCGATTCCTACACGAGATCCAGGGTCATCCCGAATATCGCCTTGCTGTTCCAGGCGGATATATGCAGGAGGCACCAGCTCAATCCGGCCTGCACGTCTGAGGCCAGGGAGATCTGGTCCTAAGAGGGTCTCTTGCGTAGAGAGTGCGCCTTCAGCCGCTGCATGGCCCTGTGATGTAGTGGGCCCGGGTAGAACGCCTGTATCGAGGCCAAGAGGAGACCCACCACGCGAGCCAACCTCCGGAGGGGAGTTCGGTCTTGTCGAAAACACGTCTGATCTCCTTCCGAATGGCCATTATCTTCGCCACAGGCAGGCTGAGAATGCCGTCTTGCGCAACGACTACGAAACCCAAGAATTCCACCGTCTGCGCAGGCTCCAAGGCCGATTTCTTCAGAATGACCACGAACCCCCGGCATTCCAACGAGGAAAACGCAGAGCGCGTCCGAAATCTGAGCCCGGCGGGGTCCTCGCAAAGATAAGCAAGTCGTCCAGATAGACGATGCAGCGTACGGCCTCTGCTCTGAATTGGGTGACCACCGGTTTCAGGAGCTTGGTGAAGCACCAAGGGGCCGAGCTGAGGTCGAAGGGGAGGCATGGGAATTGGTACGGAGAGTCTCTCCATACGAATCAGAGGGGACTGCGACAGGCCCCGTCCACCGGGATGGAGAGGTAAGCGTCTTCTAGGTCCAGTCTCGCGACCCAGTCTACTGGCCAGAGAAGGCATCGAAGAAGGTGAATGCCCTCCATCTCGAAGTGGTTGTATACCACGAAGGCGTTCATTTCTCCTAAATTGATCACTGGACGGAATTCTACAGACTTCTCCCTTACCAGGAGAAAATCGAGCTGACGAAACCCCCCAAATCCGGGGCCTGTAGGACCACGCCTTTGGCTAGCGGAGCTCGAACTTCCACCTCCAACAAGGGCTGTTGGCCTCTTGTGATGACGGGGATCCTCGGGCGTCCAACCTGTGTAGGGGAAGAGTGGAAGTCTGTGACATAACTCCGCACTGTCCCAAGGACCCATACGTCTGAAGGTAACCGTGGGCGGAAGACCCTCCCGATCGAAGACTTCGCTTTATCCCGGGAGGTAAACAGAATAACCTGTTTCTGCAGTTCCTCAACGAAAGGCTCCCTGAACAGCAGACCTTTAGCCAGGGGACCCACATCTTCGGCTCCCAAATCCGACAGCTTGTTGTCCATATGGAAGAGTGCCGTCTTCCTGGGTTCTGTGCAAAGGGCCACAGTGGCATTGCCCAGCAGGCAAATTGAACAAGGTGCCCAGTCCCTCATGGTGGCTGGGTCCAGAGCCCTACCTTCTGTGAAGGCCTCGTCTGTTAGGGCCAACATCCGCCACCCTGTCCGGCAGTACCGGTCTGGGGCATTCCGCCCGCAGCTTCTTGCAGGCCTCACTTCCAAGGGGTCTACGGACCCAGTAGCGCACGAATTGTGCCAAGTGGTCGGGCAGTGACTAGTCCGAGGACCTGTCGGATAGATTGAGGCTCTAACAGAGGTTCTCCAGTAGTGCCCAAAAGGGTATCGTCCCCCAACATTGTCCTAGTCGGTGGCGCGTCTTCCTCTTCCCAGCGTCCACCGGGACCCTCGCCAAGGTCCGCAACCCAAACATCTTCTCCATCTGAGGGAGGCTGGTCTGCCCGCCACACATCCAGCGTGGCCAAGGTGGGGGGGGTAAGGAGGCCTCCTCCCCTGCGCCCGATAGGCGGTGGCGCCTGGCCGGCGAGGTTGTCAACCTCAAACCACGTCACTTCGCCGGAGTCTTGCCCGTCCGGGAGCGTGGTTCAGGGTCTTCACCCTTTCAATAGCGCGTTCGTGCACTTGCCTGCTCTCGCACCTGAGAGTCTGACTCATCCGAGTCTTCTGCCAACTGAGGGGTTCCGCACACACCCCTGTCCGTATGTGGTTGAGGGAGGGCCCTAGCCAGGGCTTTTTCAACAGATGCGGTCACAGCCGCATTAAGTAAAGCCTGCAAATTCTGCTCCTGTGCAGAGTCGTCCATAAAGTCTGAGTCTATGATACTTGATACCTACGAAGCTAGAAAACAGGTATCATTAGCAGGCAAAAGGGGCAGCACCCCTAGTGTTGGCAAAGGCAAGTAATAATGCATGCAGGCTCAACAAAACGTTATCCAGGGTATGGAGCCACCAGTCCAATAGCATGCATAGTATGGCACAGACAAAGCAGGCCAATCATGGGGCACAGACAAAGCAGGCCAATCATGGGGCACAGGCAAAGCAGGCCAATCAAGGGGCACAGACAAAGCAGGCCAATCAAGGGGCACAGACAAAGCAGGCCAATTATAAAGGCAAAGACAAGGCAGGCCAGTATAAGGGTACGGGCGGTACCGACCCAGAGGTATAATGCAGGCGGAAACCTAGATCCTTTTAGACATGTAGTAGAATCTTGACTATTAGGGTGCAGGGTAGAGATGAAGCTGGGTCCTTATAGGCAAGGTTCTTCAAGATAGCGAAACACTTTAGTTTTTATATGGTTGTGTCTAATCCATTAGGCCACGAAATACGAGTGCCATGCTTAACCACCCAGATGGGGCCTGAACCCACAATCCCTGGCTTTTGACGCCAGTGCTACCTCCATCAGGCAACCGAGGCTTGATTAGAGCAGTCCTAGTTCAATAAGTGGGTAAGGACACCAGGCAGGGACACCTGCAGGAGGCACGCAGTGCCATGTGGAAGTCAGGAGAACCAGTAAACCGTAAAACCATGTCCATAGAAAAACATGCAGGGCAAGCACACATGCAAAGAATCGAAAACTAAAGTCTATTGCTTAGTTACTTGGGAAGGTGAGGGGGATTGAATCTGCGACCCTCATATATGGGGCATAATTTATGATGCAAGGGCTCACAGAGCTGCCTCACATGGACAGAAAAGAAAGCTGTCACCAAAAAATACGCACCCCCAAGCAGCCCAGGAGATGGGGAAACACACCGGACCAGCTAGTCACTGTACCGTTAATAAGGCAGTGACGCGCGCGGCTAACAGTGGAGAGCCGCGCACCCACTGCCCGACCACGCGGTCGCGGGGAAGGTGACCGGGAGCGGAGGCTCCCGCGGCAAATGAGTAGATCCCTGCTCCGTCCCCACTCTGATAACAGTGTTAGTGAGTGAGCGGGGACGTGGGCAGGGTAAAGAACAAAACGGGGATTCCCGCTCGGCGGACGAAGCCGGCGGGCGGGAATCAAAGGCAACACACGAGGGACCGCAGGAGTCTTTCTCCACGGTCCCGGCAGTCGGCACGGGGAGCGGTCGGAAGACCGCTTCTCGGCGACCACCACGGCCAATAAGCCAGAAGAAACAGAACAAACAATAAAGCCAACAGGGTAAAACAAAACTCCCAAGGAGAAAACAGGCACAAAGAAATAAACACATGGCAAACTGTCAGTAATCTGTATAACTAAACACATGGCAAACTGTCAGTAATCTGTATAACTAAACACATGGCAAACTGTCAGTAATCTGTATAACTAAACACATGGCAAACTGTCAGTAATCTGTATAACTAAACACATGGCAAACTGTCAGTAATCTGTATAAATAAACACCTGGCAAACTGTCAGTAATCTGTATAACTAAACACATGGCAAACTGTCAGTAATCTGTATAACTAAACACATGGCAAACTGTCAGTAATCTGTATAACTAAACACATGGCAAACTGTCAGTAATCTGTATAACTAAACACATGGCAAACTGTCAGTAATCTGTATAACTAAACACATGGCAAACTGTCAGTAATCTGTATAACTAAACACATGGCAAACTGTCAGTAATCTGTATAACTAAACACATGGCAAACTGTCAGTAATCTGTATAACTAAACACATGGCAAACTGTCAGTAATCTGTATAACTAAACACATGGCAAACTGTCAGTAATCTGTATAACTAAACACATGGCAAACTGTCAGTAATCTGTATAACTAAACACATGGCAAACTGTCAGTAATCTGTATAACTAAACACATGGCAAACTGTCAGTAATCTGTATAACTAAACACATGGCAAACTGTCAGTAATCTGTATAAATAAACACATGGCAAACTGTCAGTAATCTGTATAACTAAACACATGGCAAACTGTCAGTAATCTGTATAACTAAACACATGGCAAACTGTCAGTAATCTGTATAACTAAACACATGGCAAACTGTCAGTAATCTGTATAACTAAACACATGGCAAACTACCAGTAATCTGTATAAATAAACACATGGCAAACTGTCAGTAATCTGTATAAATAAACACATGAAAAAAAAAAAAAAAAACTATCAGTATTGTAAAGGAAACATTCACCAAAGAAAATAAAAGAGCCAGAAAGGCACATAAATCTCACAACCAAGCATAGTTCATAACAATCATAAATAAATCACACTAAATCCCAAAGCCACCCACAAGAAGCAGGAGGCAGAGGTACTCTGACCTGTACTGATGCAGAGCAGCAAAGAAAGAGGAAATGGTGGCTTAGGAGGAGCCTTATATAGATACCTTATGTTTTTGTCTTTGGTGTTTATCTCTCTGTTAATGTGCTGCTGTGGAGTTCTAGTAAAGAGAGACTTAAGCAAATATGAAGCCTCCTGTCATGCTATAAAATTTAAAATCTCCAACTATAATCACTGTGACCTCCACAAAAAGTAGTGCATTAAGATTTATTTGGTAAGTAGAGATTAACAAACATAAAGATAACGTCTGCTATACTACACTTCAATGCAAGATAACTACCCTGGCTATTCTGTTTTTGGTCAATATAGCTAAATGAGAGGGAGTTAGAGGCAGGAATAGCTACACCTCTAAATTTTGTTCTCTGAACAAAATAACATATAGAGGATAGTTGTTAAGCATTGGGATCTCCTTAGAATTGCCTTTCTATAGGAAGATTATGTTGGCCTTCTGGCAGAAGAACCCTAAGCAAGCCATAAATCATCTTTTCAGGGATGTTAAAACCCATAACATATAGGGAAAATGCATTAAGTGATAACATTGCATAGTTATTCATATAATAATTCTTGGCTGACAAGTAACAAAATAAAAATTGTAGAAACTTAAAAGATAACCAACTATATACTACACATTAAAGACAGTGTCTGTCAACAGTGACCAGAAGAGTACCAGGTGACCTGCTTTAATGAGCTTTTAAAGTATTTTAAAATATTGTTAAAAACTTTCCAAATTATGTATCTACAATAATTAACATATAATTTAATGGTGACTTGTGTAGATAAATAATTTGAAAAGTTTTTCTAACCGTATTAAATTATTTGGAAAGTTTATTAGATCAGGGTCATTGTTGTTTACATACTGAAATTAATCAGCTAACAAGTCTCATATGGCACTTCATAATAGAGAACTTATAAAATGGTGTGATATAACCAGTTGAGCATATTACATAAACAATATAAAATATAATGCAGGTGATATGAACATTTTTATGATGATGTCAGCTATCAGGAGGGTCAGAGTGTCCCAATTTCTCTAGAGTTAGATGGAGAAATCCAAGCATCCAAGATAAAAAATCTGGAACAAGCTTAAATATGGATAGAGACATCTTACAGAGGCACCATCAAGGTAGAAGATGACATTTAGATGAGATTTTATATTTCTAGTAGCTGTTTTTCATAGGTACTGCTGCACCCGTGGGGAAGGCTGTGAATGTGGCAGAGCCATGTAACATGAAGGAATATATATATCCAGCAGAGGCTATAGATAGTGCATAGTAGTCTGGTAGACAACAGATAGATTAAATTAAAATATCCTTTGATATATCAGCCCTGTTGAAATTAACAAATATTTTAAGGTTTGAGGGTTCTGTGGGCATGTAAGGTGACCCAAGATAAATCTTGAAAATGTAGGCATCAATATTGAAATGCCATCAAGCTTTGCAGCCTTCAGGATATTTTCTATATCAGAGCAATCTTTTAAGTGGCCAATGATGAGAAATCCTTTAGACTTCAGAGCTCAATGGATTCTATCAAAATGAGCTATTAGCGGGCTTATGCATGATATCACTTAAAAAGACTTGGCTTAGGGCTGCCAAGTCTTTGGCCACAACCTCAAGATATTCCTTGATTTGTAAGTTATGCCAGCCCTTGTTGCCAATATCCTTAACATATCTATTAATATGAGAAAGATGAGAGAATAATATACATGACCTCCCTTAACCCACTTTTGAAATACCCTCTCTTCACTTCAACTATTACACCTGGTAGGTGCAATATTACGGAGACTGGGCATAGCATTGATTGTGCATTGTGTAATTCCTTTAGTTAAAATCAATGATATCACGGTGCAATTTTATAAGCCATGAATACAT
Organism: Pelobates fuscus; assembly: GCF_036172605.1. Taxonomy (NCBI): domain Eukaryota; kingdom Metazoa; phylum Chordata; class Amphibia; order Anura; family Pelobatidae; genus Pelobates; species Pelobates fuscus. The sequence continues at coordinate 158,864,684 of NC_086322.1, read as the reverse complement.
GTTTAAGTAGTGCCATTTCTAAATAATGGAGAAACAAAAGAGAAATACATATAAAGAAAAAAATTAAACCAACTATGTAAAAAATACCTTTGGGTAAAACCTAAGCAGTCAGCTATGGTGCTAAAGGTGAAAGGGTGGCTTGAATGCCACATGATTATGTGAATGCATGGATAACCTCAGTATTAAAAAGAAAAAAAAAAGACTCTTGGTCCAAAGAGCCATATGCCCACTCCCAAAAATCACCAAAAGCTTGTCACTTTGCCATAGTGTTAGATGGAAATTCTAGAAAGAGTTGTAAATATAAAAATTGGTCAGGTAGTTCCTTAATACGTCTGGAGGCCTGGATGACCTTGTCTTTCGTGGAAAAATTATACACTTTAGTGATTACATCTCTGAGTATGGTATTTGAAAGATGTCTCGGTTGTGGCAATCTATGCGTGCAGTATAGAAGAAGGCCGTTCTGCCACTAGTGTATAGAATAATTTAGTCAAAAAGTCCAGCATGGCTTCAGGACCTACCTGTTCAGGGATCCCCCTGATCCATATGTTGCTCCTTCTACTTCTTTCTTTATCATCATTAATTTTATCTTCCAGCCTCCATAGCTTAGCTTCAAGTTCCTCATTGGTACCACCGCTTTTGTTTCAAGGAGCTACATTCTGTCACCTATTACCTGGAGGTCACGTATTTTTGCAGATGCAAGTTGTGTTAAATCTTCCTTTTGGGAGGTGTTGAGTTTATTCAGCATCCACTGGATTGATTTTTCTGAGGCTGGGGCTAAAGGTGGTGTGTTAGTCTTGCATTTCCAGTTTGGGCTGTGACTGGGCTGGCGGAGATGGCCACGTGAGGTGGATGCCGTGATCTGCTTCCAAGCGTGCGCCTAATAGGGAAAGAAGCTGAGAGGCTGATTGTCAGCTGATTGAGCTGATGCCGCCCCCCCTCTGCAGTGAAAACATCAGGCACAGATCCTGTTTTGACTCAGCTCCTCAGCTCAGTGCAAGTTTACTGCTTCTGTTCATCTGGCTTTCACTTGGCTTGGCTTTCATTTGTGAGTTTTTCAGAATGTGCCTAACTTGCTACTCTGCTAATTTGCCACTCTGCCAACTTGCTACTCTGCTACCTTACTACCTGTCTGCCTTGCTGCCTGATATTAATATTTTTTTAAGCTGTATCAAATTGATTTGAAAAAATATGTGAAAGAAATGTGAAGAAAAGGATTTATAAAGCTGCCTTCTGGTTCTGCTCCAGCTGCACCTGATTCCACATTTTTTTTTCTTCCTACCTCTACCAATTACTCTTCCACTACCCTTGCCAAGACAAAGCTGTTATCAGTAATTTTCTAAACTATTAGTAGTGGAATATTGAATAAATGTCTAAATATCTACTAAACTAATAAAATAGGAGCAACTGCTATTAGTCTTCTCAACATTTATTAAATTATTTGCAACTGTTATGAAGATATTATACCTCTATTGTTTTTGTTGTTTGGTGTCACTGTAAATTCTGTGGACACTGGGAGCAGTGGAGTTCCACAAACAATCTAGAACAGCAACTAAGGAGGTAACACATTAACCCCTTAACGCCGTTACGACGTACCATGCTGTCCCGCTTTAAGTGGGCTTTAAAGCCGTTGCGGCTTTCTATCCCTGGAGGTGAGATTTACTTACCTCCACCGCGATCCTCATCTGGGGGGCTGCCTGACAGCCCAGGCAGCCCCCCTCCAGCAAATGAGGCCCCTGGGGGCCATGTGATCGCTCTCAAAGAGCGATCACATGGCCCCCTATAGCTGGCTATGGATCTGCCAGCAAGGGGACTGTTTGAAATATCAGACAGTCCCAATGCTGGTAGGAAAGTAAAAAAAAAAAAATTAAACATGTTTAAAAATAAATTAAATATATTTATATATATATATATATATATATATATATATATATATATATATATATATATATACATATTATATATATGTAACGTCATACAAAGTGTATTTTAATATTAATATAAGTATATATATTAATATTAAAATACACTTAGAATGACGTTACATATATATAATATGTATATATATATATTATATATATAATAGATGTACATATATATATATTATATTTAAACACGTATAATTAAAATAATAAATAAATAAAATAATAAAATAAATAAATAAAATATTGAAACAAAATTTAATATAAATTATATATGCATATGTAATTTCATTCTAACTGTATTTTGTTATTAATATATATATATATATATATATTGGTAACAAAATACACTAAGAATGACATTCTATATATATATCTATCTATATATAAAATACAAATAACCGCAAATATATATGTATAGATAAATACATATAATTACATAAAAGATTACATTAGTATACACGTAGAATTTAAATACCTACAAATGCATATATATTAAAATTCTACGTGTATATTTAAATAATCTTTTAACGTAATTATGTGATTTGATTAATTAAAATTTGATTGACGTGCCTGACAACAAAGGGAGAAAGTGCAGATAATTTAATTTGCAAGCACTATATTTGACCCTGTAACTCTCCAAGACACCATAAAACCTGTACATAGGGGGTACTGTTTTACTCGGGAGACTTTGCTGAACTAAAATATTAGTGTTTCAAACTGGTAAATTGTATTACAATGATGATATTTTAAGTAAAAGTGACGTTTTTTGCATTTTACAAGCAAACTGCACTTTTATGGTCTATATTATTGTTGTAATATGTTTTACTGTTTTAAAACACTAATATTTGTGTTTAGTGAAGTCTCCCAAGAATAACAGTACCCCCCATGTACAGGTTTTATGGTGTTTTGGAAAGTTAGAGAGTCACATATAAGGCTTGCATTTAATTTTTTTCACATTGAAATTTGCCAGATTGGTTATGATGCCTTTGAGAGTGTATGGTAGCCCAGGAATGAGAATTACCCCCATGATGGCATACCATTTGCAAAAGTAGACAACCCGAGGTATTGCAAGTGGGGTATGTCCAGTCTTTCTTAGTAGCCACTTAGTCACAAACACTGGCCAAATATTCGTTTTTTGCTTTTTTCACACAAAAACAAATATGAACGTTAACTTTGGCCAGTGTTTGTGACTAAGTGGCTACTAAAAAAGACTAAATATACCCCACTTTCAATACTTTGGCTTGTCTACTTTTTCAAATGCTATGCCATTATGGGGGTAATTCTCATTCCTGGGCTACCACACCTTCTCAAAGGTAACATTACTAATCTGGAAAATTTCAATTTGAAAATGGAATGTTCTATATTTGACCCTGTAACTTTCCAAAACAACATAAAACCTGTTAATGGGGGGTACTGTTGTACTCGTGACACATCGCTGATTACAAATATGTGCATTTTTTTGTATTATGACATTCACAGTTAAAATATCAGACGGAAATGCAAATTTTAAAAAAAATCTTATTTTCTCACATTCTTTTTTAATTTTATTCATAATAAATTATGTTCCATATATGAATAGTTAAGTAAAGCCCTGTTTCTCCTGAACAAAATGATATATAATAAGTGTGGGTGCATATAATTTGAAAGAGGGGAACTACGGGTGAACAGACATCTAGCGCAAATTCTAGTTTTTGTTTACGTTTTGTTTTGATCAGAACGTGCACTATTGACTCCGTCCTGAAGGGGTTAAGTATCTCACAAATAATCATAGGGCCATCATCTCTATGTTTTGGTTACACAAAGTAAATACCTGGCAGTTTAAAATTTCTGCGGAAAATTGAAAAACATAATCGCAGTGGTACCAATCAGAAAGCCCAAGCTAAATTAAAAAGTAACAATCAGTCTGTAAGATGGGATTTTTTGGCATAACACATCAGGATCAGGAAATGGAGGCAGAATTAGAGCAAGAAGTTAGTGATTAACAACAACAGAAAATATTAATGAGCCCAGGAAGTGTGTTAATATAGAAACTGAGTGGAAGACACTGATTAAAAATATTCCAACAAAAGAGGACATTAAAGAAATAATGGAGAAAGCTTTACAACCTGTTCACGATGAGTTTGTGGATCTTAAGCAAGAAATACAAGAAATAGGAAATTGGGTGGAATTTTTTTCTAAGATTCTTCAGTGGCCACCTGATGAAAGAATAAAATCGGACAGAGCTCATAGGTTATGCAAGCCACCTAATCTGTCTCAAGATATACCAAGAGATACAATATGTTATTTTCATTATTATACAAAGAGGGAAATCTAAGGAAATAATGAAAGTACAACCAGGTGATCCTAGAAGGTTTCACAATTAAAATCTTCATGGATTTATCTCCTACAACTCTGCAGGCTAGAAAGGCACATTGACCAATTACTATGTTTTTGCAAGAAAAAGCTGAGGTATCATTGGGGATTTTCCTTTAGGCTGTCAGTAGATAAATATGGAAAGCAATATTCTCTTACAACCTATGAAGACATTCCAGATTTTTTAAATTGTTAGGCCTTCCTTCGGTGGAGGTGCAGGATTGTTTCAGAGAGGTTTAAAGAGTACCATCCCTTCAGGAGCCAGGAAGAATGTGGGAAATAAAACTGCACAACACCAACACACATACCTGCCTCTAGATAAAGAACAGGATTGATGAAAATGTTGACAGCCCAATATATTTTTTTATTGAACATTCAATGTTCTGATTCTTTACAGTCTGGAGCGACTTATGCTAAACACAATTTAGCATTATGAATCTTTATAGCTACTTGAATTAATACATAATCGCAAGAATAATATGCTATTGGATTTTTTAATTTTTTATTTTCACCCTCTTCTCTTTCACGTTGACTAAACTGACCCTAATACCACAACAAAGTGGTGCTTTAGAAATATATTCCAGTGGAAACCCTCAACCTCTCTGCCCCATCGCACCACCTCCAGCCAGGAGTTCTAGGGATAGCGCAAGCAGGAGTGGGGATAGTATGTATCCCTGCGTGTCCCATTTCATAATGGAAAGCTGTCTGTCAGGGCCCCGTTGAACCGGATTCTCGCATTTGGGGAGCCATATAGAGCTCCTATCCAGTTCATCCACTTATCCCCGAATCCATATTTATGGAGTGTTGCCATGAGGAAGGTCCAGTCCACCTGGTCGAAAACCTTCTCCACATCGTTGGAGAGGAGAAGCAATGGTGCTCCTGAATTATGTGCTAAGTGTTGGATACAGAGCACCCAGAGTGTGCTATCCCGTGCCTCTCTGTCTGGGATTAACCCTGTCTGATCTAGGTGTAACAGGTCCAGGAGTCTCATTCTGAGTCTGACCGCGAGTACTTTTGCGAGAAGCTTCACATCGATGTTGAGCTAGGAGATCGGCTGGTAGATCTCGCAGGCCTCCGGATCCTTCCCCGGTTTGGGTAAGATGGTGATCGTAGCCGAGAGAGATTCCTGATACAAGCGTTTAGTGCTTTGGAGAGTTTCAGGATCAACGCTGTGCTGTATGTCTTGTAATAGTCTAGGGTTAATCCGTCCGGGCCTGGCGCTCGCCCAGTCTTAGTGGTCTTGATTGCTGCCAGGAGTTCTTCCATAATTGGAGCTTCAAGTGTCGCTTCATGCTCTGCCTGGAGAGTGGAAGTGACGTTAGTCATCCGGAAATTGTTTCACTACAGCACACGGTCACTCTCAGTGCCCTCTCCATCTGCTTGGGTGATATTATAGAGAGAAGTGTAGAGTGTCCGGAACTCCGATGGGATTTCCTCTGGCATTAGAGTTTTTTGCATTTTTTTCACACATAAACAACACTTACACGGACAATATAATTGTTGTGATATGTTTTCTGGTTTTGAAACTAATATTTGTGTTCAGCGAAGTCTCCTGAGTATAACAGTACACCTCATGTACAGGTTTTATGGTGTTTCCAAATGTTACAGCATCAAATATAAGGTTTGTGTTTCAGGTTTTTCACATTGAAATTCGCCAGATTGGTTATGTTGCCTTTGAGACTGTATGGTAGCCCAGATTTGAGAATTACCCCCATGATGGCATACCATTTGCAAAAGTAGACAACTCAAGCTATTGCAAATGGAGTATGTCCAGTCTTTTTTAATAGCCACTTAATCACAAACACTGGCCAAAATCAGCATTCAAATTAGTTTTTTGCATTTTTTACACACAAATATTAATGCTAACTTTGGCCAGTGTTTGTAATTTGTAATACCTTAGGTTGTCTACTATTGCAAATGGTATGCCATCATGGGGGTAATTCTCATTCATGGGCTACCATACCGTCTCACAGGCAAAGTAACCATAAAATCGGTACATAGGGAGTACTGTCTTACACGTAAAATATGTGTATTTTATTGCAGTAAAAGCTAACAGTATTATGGCATTCAAAGTTAAAATGTCGTGCAGAACTTAAAAAATTACAAAAGTCTTAATTTCTCAATTTGTTTTTACATTTTATTCATATGAAATTATGTTTCACAACTAAATATTTGATGTTACATGAAAGCCCTATTTCTCCTTAATAAAATGATATATAATAAGTGTGGGTGCACTTAACATGAAGAGGTGAATTACAGTTGAACAGACGTATAGTCAAATTCCAAGTTTTGTTTACGTTTTATTTTGATCAAAACATGTACATTTGGCTCAGTCCTTACGTGGTTAAAGCTATGTTTCCATGTTGTTAAATTTGCTTTAAATTTACTTTGAATTTTTACTTTAGTGAATAAGCCCAATAAGACCTTTCACTTTTTCAGCTGTTTACTTTAACTTCTCCATAAATCTAAATATATACCACAATTAACATGCATTTTGTTAAGTTTATCCATGTTGGCAATTTTTACAATTTCATACGTGCTTATGCAATTCATTGTTTGATTACAGGAACTTAATTTATTGAATAATTATGACATTGTTGACTACTTAATAATAGTTTCTTATTTTGTTTTCTCTTGCTGTTCATCAGTAATATTTTTGGTGATGTTACTTATTAATTATTAAGATAGGAAAATACAATCTCATTACATTAACACTGTATCTATTTAGCTGGTATTTAACATTTCAATCTCTCAGAATTGTTCAACCAATGACCTATTTAGTTTGATTGATGTAACAATGCAGTTACTATTTCTGAACATTACTGAACATTATAATTACCATAGTAATTTATCTTCCCTGTTGTGTTGATGTATTAGAATTAGATCATACTGTTAAGGTATTGCTATAGTCAGATATGCCTTATAAATGCTAACCACAGTTATTGTTGCTGTATGCATGCAATTGCTGATGCTGATTACTCCAGGTTACAGAATTATTAGAATCCTTATTTTTTATACAATTTATACAATTATAATTTTATGTATACAAATAATATGTATGCAATACTAAACAGATACAATTTAAACTTTATTTTTGGGGGGGCGTGGCTTGGAGGTCCGCGAAGATGGCAGCATAATCTGTGAGCTCCCCGCCGGCCTAGCTAACAACCTCACCGACCGCACAGCCTAAAGCCAAATATGGGGAAAACCCAGCGCACATCGTGCACCGAAGAGCCGGGGACACCCCGAAAAGCACCCTGAACCCCTCCGTGAAGCCATACCTCATGGCGCCGGCGGATCCGGACCAACAGGCCTCAAGCGACTCCACGGCCTCGGGCTTTTCCCGCCCGCTGTCCCCGCAGGGTGATCACACACCCGCGATCTCCCAAACCTCCTTACCAGAGCTGATGTCTCTCCTACAGCAACTGCCCACGAAGGCAGACCTGAAGTCAGCGAATGCAGAGCTCCGCGCCTCCATAACCACGGAGCTGCACGCCCAGCCAAAAAGTTACCCAGCTTGAAGCAGATAGTGACCACATGTCTGCCGTCCAAGCAGCAAACACAGACAGACTGCACTCACACACTAAAGTGCTGCAACAAATGGCACTTCATATTGAGGATCTGGATAATAGGGGTAGGAGACAAAACATCTGCATCAGAGGTGTACCTGAGGAGTTGGACAAGAAAACCCCGATTCAAGCCACCCTGCTAGACCTGTTCAACAAACTACTGGCTCGGCCACTTCAAACACCGATAAGCTTTGTACGAGCGCACCGCGCCCTGAGGCCTCCGGGACCCCCAGAAGGGCCACCTTGTGACATAATCTGCTGTCTGGACAGCTTCCCCCTGAAGGAGGAGATCCTCCGCAAAGCCAGAGGCACGGACAAAATATTACTGGAAAGCTCGGAAGTCCACTTGTTTCCCGACCTGTCCCCAGCTACTCTATCGTTCCGGAGAGCGCTGAAACCCCTAACGAGACAACTACAAGCAGCCCACATAAGGTACCGCTGGTGCTTTCCCACAGGCCTGCAGGTTGCAACTCCCAACGGACCCTTTATGATCCAAGGGGAAGAAGACGTCTGGGCGCTGCAAACAGAACTACACCTATCACCGGAGACTCTGATATGGCCGAACCCGCTCAATTTCTACACCTTTGCTGGCAAGACCGCAGGACACAGGCCCCCGCCCTCAGAGACTTAGACCTCCACGCACACAGACGACCAGACCGGTGGGGACACCTAACTGATACCCGTTGCACGCCTAGGAGGTCTCGGCCTTGGAACTGCCACTTGGACATCACTGGCAAATTGAGAACTATGGACCGTTTAGCGGAGTTCCCGTGGCGCTCCTCCACCATATGAACATTGACATGCTTTATACCACAGCAAGTATTAATGGATCTTCGGCTCATGCTGGGGGATGAAGGAAAGAGCACCAGGGATAACTTAGGTATAGGTTAGAACCGATCAAAGGGGAAGGGGGGGTTTCTGAATCCACACTTTCATAGAGGGTCGGGAGCCCATATCGGGCCTTAGGCCCAGATGGTTAACAGAAACAGTACTGCAACCCGCTGCCCCAATACTAGACCCCCTTTCACTAACGTACATTATCACTCAAGGTCCCATCGCTTAAGCCGGGTCTGGGTCCCAGGACCTGGGGGAGGAGTAAGGAAGACAGGATTGAGAGATAGGGAGGGGAGTCAATGTTGGAGATAAGAGAGGGAGGTGGGACACGAGACAGGCTACCAAGTGACCTGCACGATATTGACGCATGTGTGAGGGGGGGGGGGGAGGGAAACGTTGAGAAATTTTCTGTTTTGGCTACTAATTATGTTGAAGTTTTTCCTGTTATTACATGGTGAGGTTGACACGCCTGCTACATTTTGGATAGATTGTGCCATAAGTCGGGGAGATGGTGGATCCTAACTGGGTGGAGCCCCGCGTGGCCACAGTGGTCTGCGACGACCGATTTGCTAGCGCACTTGGCCCCCCGGGCCCTACTCACTCGGAATTTACGGAACTCCTTCGACTGCCCTACTGGAGTGAGCGACAAGAAACAGGTGAGCGGTTCCCCTCCGCCCACTAAAGGTCGGGGGGCCCCAGCCCCCCGACGCGCTTTTCCGATACCGCTGGTAACAGCGATAGTGAACAGACCTAGGGACTGTGCTTCACAGTCCCTGATCTCCTTTTCCCCACATACCCCATACTTTCCCACACCCCCCTATCCCACTCCGCAGCTTGACCGCCGGACGGACAAGACAACACTCGCACACAACTGACAAAAGGGTCTCGGTCATGTCCATTGCCCCGGCCCCTATCACGATTCTTTCCCTCAATGCTAGAGGCCTTAACAAGCCCGAGAAAAGATCAGGAGCAATGAGGGAATTTCTATCCCATAAGGCATCAATAGTGTTTGTGCAGGAGACACACTTTAGGGAGGGATCGCGACCCACACTGACAAACCACCACTACCCCATAGGATACTACAGCGACTTACAGGGGGGGAAATCCAGAGGAACAGCAATCCTCATACATAGACGCATCCCGTTCACGGAAAAGGGGGTGCAGACCGACCCGGAGGGGCGGTACATTTTCCTAAAGGGGGAGATAGCAGGCACACTCTACACCTTCGCTAACGTATACGACCCAAACTGTGGGTAATACCGCTTCCTAACTCGAACACTCCGCACCCTTAGGTGCGCTAGAACCGGCAGCCATGTTACTACACCACACGAACACCCCCATATCCAAATATAAAAAAACGATCACGATCCGTATCATCAACATAGCGAAACAAATAATCCCACAGTTCTGGAAGAAAAAAATGGTCCCCTCGATGTCCCTCTGGTTTAACCAAATGGAGGACCTCAGGGCAATCGAGGAACTTACTATGCACGCGGCTGGACCGCAGCAACAACAACAACAGACATACCTAGACATTTGGCCGCAATGGATACTGACAACTACGAAACCGGAATTCCAGACGATGCTGACAAGTCAAACTACCGACGACCCACGACCAACAGTTGCAGAGACAACAGACTGACCCTATCCCTCCTTCCCAACCTGAACCTGCCCCCCCTATCCCCGACTCACTTAAACTCGCACCGACTGGAGAGGTGCGGGCTCATAACCCAGAGCGAATGGGCACACTAGGCTGGATAGCCAAATGTACTAGGTATCAGAGGCTAGAACATACAACCAGGATTACTAGCAAAGCCAGCATATGTATCATAAGAGATAGCTCGCAACTCAATGTATAATGTTCATAATATCTCTAGGCAACTGAAGACTTACATTGACTTACGATGAGGACCTGCGAGTCCAATGCTATATAGGGCCTGCGTGCCCACACGACCATGAATAAGTGTTTTGTTTTGTTTTTTCGTTTGGACACATGTTGTGCCCCACTAACTTGATTCAACTGCAAAAGGAGACCTGCGAGTCTCGCACTGACCTTCTAACCTTCCAATAAAAATCATATTTACAAAAAAAAACTTTATTTTTTAATATAGTTAGGTGGTATAGTCTCTATATATGGGATTAAAATGACTCAAAAAAGTACTTTCAAAATTATGATTGCCTGTCCACATTGCACATGACATTTTTTCCAATATGACTGTGCGTCTTTAAAAGAACAATTGCAAAAAGACCAAGGGTCAAATGAATAAGAATGTGAAAAATACAGTGGGACTAAAACATAATCTGTGATCCCAAAAATTGCATTTTACATATTAATTATTGCTGCTTTTAATTTGTCATTGATTCCCATAGGAGAGAGTCAATATTTTCTTGAAATCTGAATCTGTCCACAAACTATTTATCTGAATGAGTATGGCTAGGTGTCATCTTCTTCATTATGATTTTTTTCTATAGGTTTTATGGTTAAAGGGAAACTCCAGTGCCAGGAAAACAATCCGTTTTCCTGGCACTGGAGGGTCCCTCTCCCTCCCACCCCCCAATCCCTGGTTACTGAAGGGGTGAAAACCCCTTCAGTGACTTACATGAGGCAGCGACGATGTCCCTCGCCGCTGTCTACTCCTCCGCGACGCTCCTCCTCTTCATTGCGTCGGCCGGTGGGCGAGACTGATCTCGCCCACCGGCCGAGGGGACCTAATGCGCATGCGCGGCAATGCCGCGCATGCGCATTACGTCTCCCCATAGGAAAGCATTGAAAAATCATTTCAATGCTTTCCTTTGGGGATTTGAGCGATGCTGGAGGTCCTCACACAGCGTGAGGACGTCCAGAGACGCTCTAGCACAGGTTTCCTGTGCTAGAACCCAGGAAGTGACCTCTAGTGGCTGTCTAATAGACAGCCACTAGAGGTGGAGTTAACCCTGCAATGTAATTATTGCAGTTTATAAAAAACTGCAATAATTACAGTTGCAGGGTTAAGAGTAGTGGGAGTTGGCACCCAGACCACTCCAATGAGCAGAAGTGGTCTGGGTGCCTAGAGTGTCCCTTTAATGTCTCTATATTATATGGACATCTTTAACCCCTTAACGACCAAACTTCTGGAATAAAAGGGAATCATGACATGTCACACATGTCATGTGTCCTTAAGGGGTTAAATAAATATGAAACAGTGTATTTAGAAGTAAATATAAACAAATTATATTCTTGGTGATTTTTTTTTCTATGATTTGTCTTTTTTTACACAGGAGACTATAGTGAAATTTATAAATATTTTTTTAGTGGAACGCAATTGGGAGACTAGTTAACATTTATTTCAAAAGCTTACACTCAAGTGGCACAAGGAACTTTTCTTTTTGGTTTTTATTGTATGAATTGGGGTAGATGTATACTATAGTCATTACTGCCACCCAGGAACAGTGGGAGTTTGAACACAGCACTTATTTTTGTATATGTGTCATATACATTTGACTACTACAATCTTGCCTTAAAACAGTGTACCCCACAGGAAGAATATCACACACTTAAACTGCATGCTTTGCTTTTTCCTCGCCTGCTATAAAGGCCCAAGAAGGCACAAATAAACCACCATCATATGTTATATACCCCTATTTAGGATGCATGTTTCTAGATTTATTCTGTCACATTGTTTTTCCATAGTCTAAAGCATAAATCTATACAGATTGGTATTTAGGTGTTCATTTTCACATGCATATTTTTGCAACATTGTTTCCTGGAGATTTGCATATTGTGTATATTAATGTATTAAGTTATGGTTACGGTTATATGGTCTCTGAAGATGCGTATACACTTAATTTTTTTTTTTTCAACATGGACATTGTAACAATATGACCAATGTTATTTACTTCACCTTTTAGAGGTTTTAATGTTGTGGCTGATTAGTGCATGTCGTGTGTGAAAAATATGTTATGAGCTTTAAAATATCTGATGTGTTGATTTTACAAAGATTTTATCTTTGTAAAATTAATATTATCATTCTTTATATTAGTTACAACTGATATAATTTCAGACTTCTTTCAGACACAGAAACTGAGAGGCACTACCTACATCTAGTATTAATTAAAATACATTGTATATTAGTGGTCATCACATATGTTTTGTTCTTGAGATAGATTGATGAAGGCCTCTTGTTATTATAAACTTTGACCCAACATTGCATGCCATACTCCCATGTGTATTAATAAGGGCCAATTTCTATATGCATTAATTTAAACATGTATACAGTAATTTGTGTAAATGATATTTTACCCCCAATTATAACAATTTTTATAATGTATGGCTTTAATCATAGATTGGACAGAATGGTTGTTAAGCCACAACCAATTTTACATATTTTGCAGAATCAGGCAACCTTACGTGTAATTAACTGAAATCTTAGACATGTAAAAACTTTGCAGATAGATATTCTCCACCAATATGTTTAACATATTGATATTACCTGGAAGAGCATACACATTGCTGTATTAGTCCAGATGTGTGCAAAGACTTTATGTTATTTTTGGATGGTGTGTATGTTTGAATAAATATACATTTTAAGACTGCAAGACAATCTTATGATTTTTGGTCTCTGATGTGACTCTGATGTGACTCTGATGTGACAAACTACTAATATCTTAGGGGCAGTTAATTTCCTACAGTATGGTAAATTCACACTTGAACTTCATATGTAGAAATTATGTATTGTCCATTGTATTTATTTGTGCCAAAGAGAGGCATTTGACGTGTACAGAGTGGTTATGTGCCAATTTTGATATTCTCATATTTGATCTCCAAAGTTATGTTCAATGATGAATGCTTATTCAACCAAAGCAGCTTTTATTATTATTCTATAGTATAAAACATGGTTCTTAAGCTAAGTTTTATGAATGTGAAGGGGCTCAATTCGACACATATACAGAGACATATGCTAGCAGAAGCTAAAGAACACAAGGCACATGTAGCCTTTAACCAAGAAACTAATTTTGAAGTGGTCCACCATCTCTTTACTCTCTTAATATTAATATCTTAATATATTTAATTCTCTTCTATACCTAGTTGACTTCATTAATATTTTCAATGCCACCCAAGAGTAGTGAGAAATTATGTTTGAGAGGGCTTAGTTTTGTGTGTACATATATGCTTGTGACTGAAAATGTATGAAAAACTAAGAAGCTTGTGCTTTTTCTGTTTAGTATAAAAGCTCATATATAAGTTTTTGTACCAACCACATCTACATTTTGACAATGCACATCTCCTGCAGTGTATGTGGAGGGATGATATCACTGCTGTGGTGCTGTCAGTGTATGGCATTGTACATGGTTTCTTAACTTCTTCACTTCCAGAGTCAATAATAAACATTTCACTTATTTGCAGAATGAAATTTAGTCCCTAAGGTCTTACTCATTCTCATTTATACTAGAAATGATTACCAACCTAAGGAGGAACAGCTTTCTATGCCAAGCAACACTGATAATAAAATGAATGGAGATTAATTTGGGGTCAGACTGTAAACTGTCCAAATGTGGACGATTGGGTAATTGCCCGTAATTCTGATTTCCAAGCCATCACTTTTCAGAATCTTAGGGCAAGTGACTTGTTCAACCCCGTTATGCACATTTTGTTCTTGATTCCCACTGCCATTGTTTACACTAGAAAAATGGGAATGGGATGGGATGGAAGAGGCTGTTATTATTTTTATTTTGGTGGGGACAAATAAGCAGCTTAGTTTACTATGATGTACTAATTGTTTGAGTTAAGAGGTAAGAGATTGCCATTCTGAATATGATCCTAGTGTGAGAATAGGTTACCAATATAGAATTGTTATTTGTTGTTAATTGTTTGTTGAAAGAAATTTTTTGGGGGGGTGACTGTGGTGTTCAGTAAAAAAACAAACATGTTTCTCTTTCCTAGCCATGGTTATTGAATTTAGGTTTAGCTTGCTGTTATATTTAGCCAGATAGCTACTGCCAGGCTTACTTGAAATAACTTTGAATGTAAGATAGGACATAGCCATTTGGTCATTTACTTTGCGTAGAAGTAGAGTCTCCAATCTATGTTGGTGGTGGTGATAAGAATTCTGTTTCCCCCAACACTACAGATAGCACTTTACATCGGGTCCTGGAGCTACTTGACTATGAGTATGATGAGACAGAGGAAAAGAAGATGGAAAGGACAGGCAGCAGCAAAGTATTGTTTTCCAGCTGCTAATGTACACTCACCTCCTGTACCTTCTTCACCATCTTTATGCAATAGAATTGTCTCATTCATAGGAGACATTTCTGAAATCAGCTGCACCAGCTGGCACAGGACGTTTACCCACTGGCAATACTAACACCATGACCAATACCAACATCATCTGTTCCACCAACATCAACATTTCCACTTGCACGAATCAACCATGTGCTGGTGTACACGGTACACCAATGCAATACCATTTGCATATTAATTAGCCAAGAAACGGGTGGTTGCTAATGTATAACACCAATAAAGCAAAGCTTTGGACCACTTTGAATGCTTCCAAAGATAGACCTACCAGGTGCAAATTATGTCGTAAGGAAGTGAGTAGGGAGTAAATAAAGATCATCTCACTAGTGCAGATATGAACTGCAATAGTCTGTACTACTGAGGGGAGAAGCAGAACTAGAATGTATTAGTGCAGGCAGGTCCACTGGAGCTGTATCTAATTCAGTGCAGTTGTCACAACCAACCACCAGTGCTACCGTCTTCACTACCAATACCACCACCCTTTTGCAGAACAAGGGGGAGGGGTATTGAAGATAATGCCAGTAGTTGATAGAGTTAAGTTAGACAGAAACAATCAATCTCATCATGTTCTGGAGAATTAAAGAAAAGGAAAAAAAAGGTTCCTCTTCCCAAGCCACTATTGCCATTCCGCATTTTGATTCACTGATTTAAAACTGTTTTACTAATTTATTTTTATTTTTTTTTAATTTAAGAGATAAACTATTTGATTTGTAATGTGCATCTGTACCACTACTTGTACTTTGGATATTACAAACTTCTCTCTGTAATATGCACACTGTGTTACTGCAGTTTACTGCACACGCAATCTGTGCCTACACTCAGGATAGCAGGTCTTTATATTTATCTCTTTTACTTTTCTTCAACTTTTGTAGAAAAAAATATTTTAAAATGTGGTTGTGGAAGTGATGATCATCCTCTTGTTCACCTACCTCAAAAAAATAAAACTAAATTAAAATTAAATAGCTCCTGCTGTTGCTCCATTATTAAAAAAAAAAATTTTTTATTGTAGTTGCATAGTTACATAGTTATACAGCTGAAAAGAGACATGCGTCCATCAAGTTCAGTCTTTCTTACATTTGATTTTTGCTGTTGATGCCAACAACCTGAAGCACTGCCAATCGTGCAACAGACTAGGAAAAATATCCTTTTTGAACCCAGAATTGCAGTCAGATATCTCCCTGGATCAAGAAGCTATTACCCCACTAAAATTTTGTCCCTGTATATTATGTTTTTGCAAGTATTTATCTAATTGCTGTTTAAACATCTGTATAGACTCTGATAAAGCCACCTCTTCAGGAAGAGAATGCCACATACTTATTTTTCTTAATGTAAAAAACGTTTTCCTTTGCCTTATAGATTAAATCTCCTGTCTTCCAATGTAAATGTGGGACCTCTTATTTTATGTATAGTCCTATTTATGAATAGATTTTCAGAAAATGGTTTGAATTGTCCCCAAATATCTTTGTATATTGCTATCATAACCTCTCTGAAACGCCGTTTTTCCAAACTAAAGATACTTACATTTGTTAACTTCACTTCAAAACTAAAATGCTCCATTCCTTTTATAAATTTTGTAGTCAGCCTCTGCACTTTTTCTAGTGCCATGATATCCTTCTTTAGAACATGTGCCAAAAATTGCATACAGTAATCAAAGGGGGAGTAGAGGCAAGAGGCATGGCAGTCTTTAGTGACTAGTAGTTGGGGAAACAGGGACCCCTTCCAGATTCCCCCTTGACATATGGCTGGTACCCAGCTGCAGGGGACAGTGGCATAGAGCTCAGCTCCTGCTGCCTGTAGAATTGTTGCAGCTTTCTTCTTTCAATACCCAGATAGAGGATATTAAAATCCTCTAATAGGTTCCACTATAGGGGCACTGACGGGTAGGACAGGGGTACTGTGTGCACCCCCACATGACACTTGTGGTGAATCGCCCCCCTCTTGGTACACTACTGCTTGCACACCTTCATAAATTACTGAAACGTGATCTCATAATTTATTATATATAGATCCAGAGTCTATAATTATTTCTATTAACTAGGTGTCTTGCCAAGGGACACTTACTGGTCCCAGAGACTAGGGACAATAACTATTTTGTACTTTCTTAATACATAGTGTTAGCATGTTAGCAAAAGTTATCTACCGGGAAAGCATAACATATTAAAAAAAGACAGCCACAGAAATGAACTTCATTTCTGCAATAATGTTTAAGAGCTAGGTGGATAAGTTCCATCAACACTGTGTTAAATTTGATGGGGTATGTTGACATGTGTTCTATCATAGAAATACCTTTTTTAAAAACTGCTGAATTTATATTAGTTTTGCCATTGCAAACTGTCATTTAATTTATGAAAACAGTTTGATAAATATTCTTATGTCAAGAGTATAATCTGACTGATACTGACAAGAAGTTGCAGGATGGGAAGGAAATAGAAATATGATGGATGAGCAACAATTTACATATCTATATAGCACTGAAAATAACATTTTAAAATACATATGCTAGAACAATAATAAAGTAATTTAATTAGTTGCATGTTCAGTTAAATTTTATGTTATTTTCTTTTTATTATTAGTATGATTTTATTCAGGAAACATCAATATTTACTGCAAGACTGTATTCTTCATCTTATTATTATTATTATTGTTATTATCGTTATTATTATTATTATTATTGTTATTTATGTAGCAATAACAGTTTCCACAGTGCTTTACAATCATACAATAGGGAGATTTAACAATAAGTAACTGACAGACAAGAATTATTTTGACAGCCCTGTTCAAATGAGTTTACAATATAGGAGAAATCGGTAAAGAACGAGGATGGACAACACAACGTGTCTGAATTTATAAGTATTCAGAAACAGCTTATAAGCAAACACAAAATAAAAGAACTCAAAAACAAGTTCAGGTATTTTTCCAGTAATAAGAGTGAAAGGGCAGCATTTTAACACATACAGTCATGGGACAAATAAAGTACACCCTATTTTAATTCTATTGTTTTACATATCAAGACATAATAACAATCATCTGTTCCTTAGCAGGTCTTAAAATTAGGTAAATAGAACCTCAGATGAACAACAACACACAACATATTACACTGTGTTACCATTTATTTACAAAACTAAAGCCGAAATTTAGAAGCCATGTGTGAAAAACTAAGTAAACCTTATGTGTCAATAGCTTGTAGAACCACCTTTAACAGCAAAAACTTGAAGTAATTGTTTTCTGTATAACTTTATCAGTCTCTCAAAACATTGTGGGGGGATTTTTGCCCACTCTTCTTTACAACCTTGCTTCAGTTCATTGAGGTTTGCTGCCATTTGTTTATGCACAGCTCTCTTAAGTTCCTGCCACAGCATTTCAATCAGGTTGAGGTCTGGACTTTGACTGGGCCATTGCAACACCTTGATTCTTTTCTTTTTCAGCCATTTTGTTGTAGATTTGCTGTTGTGATTGGGATCATTGTCCTGTTGCATGATCTAATTTTGACCAAACTTTAGCTGTCGGGCTAACTCTCATTTGACTCTAGAATACTTTGGAGTATGGAGTTTATGGTCGACGCAATGACTGCAAAGATCCCAGTCCTTTGGCTGCAAAACAAGCTCAACATCATGCTTTAAAGTTGTGATGAGGTGTTTGTGCTGATATACTGTGTTCACCAAACAAGATATTGTTCCACAAGTCTTGTAATTTGTTCAGATACAACTTTGCAAACCTAAGCTGTGCTGGCATGTTCTTTTTAGAGAGAAGTGGCAACCCATTTAAACTATGCTTGTTTAGTCTTTTTATAATATTTTTTTCATGAATTTTAACATGTAACATGCTAACTGAGGCATGTAGAGTTTAAGATGTAACTTGTTTTTTTGTAGTTTCTCTGAGCATTGCAAAGTCTGTCCTTGAGGTGAATTTGCTAGGGAATCCACTCTTTGGAAGATTTGCAACTGTCTTGCATGTTCTCCACTTCTGAATAATCTTTCTTCTGTAGAATGATGGAGTTTAATTTGTTTGGAAATTGCCTTATAATCCTTCCCAGTTTGATTGTCAGCAATAATGGCATCTCTAAGATCATTGTTGATTTCTTTCCTCCTTGGCAAGATGCCTTTCCTCCTTGTGAGTTCGAGATAGCCTGTGTCAATGATTCCACTGCATGACTAGGTTTAGCTTGCTGATGTGTCTACCTGGATAGCTACTGTCAGTGATGCTTGAAAAATTTTGAGTGGAAGACAGGAGCTTGCCGTCGTGTCATTAATCCTACTATGAGGCTAGGTTTAATGTAGTGCACCATCTATCTACCTAGCTAAGAATATAGATACTGTCTGTCAGTAAAACGTAAAACATCTTTAAGTCCGAGACTTTAGATTGACACTGTTTCATTGATCCTAGTGTGAGTCTACCGTACCAATTTACAGGGTTTTTAAGGTTTGTTTGTAAAAAGAAATTCCAGTTTTTAGAATGTGTATGATTAGAACAAACTGAAACAAATTATTTTGAACCCATCATTTTCATAATGATAGCAAAATATGGACTATCTACAAAGCAAATGAAAGATCAAAATTAAGAAAAGTTGCTTTTTTCTTAATTTTGATCTTTTAGCTTTTTAGTAGATAGGTCAATAATTTGATATCTGTATTTGGGATTCCATAATTAAGGGTACACAATTAGGGACTTATTTACTAAGCAACGGAATGAGCATGTATAAGAAAAGGGCTTTTTTCCCTTAATTTGCTCTTTCAGCTGTTTAGTAGAAAGCTTCTTAATTTGGTATCCTCATTTGAAATTGCCATAATTAAGGTTACCACATTATGGTATTATCTACTATCACATGCTTTCTATATACATATATGTAATTGCTACATTGATGGGTACCAAATTGAGAGTGAGCTGTGTTTAAACATAATTAAACATTCTAGATTAGGAACTTATCGACTTTAACATGCATTTGGTATACATATATGTAATTGCTATATTTAGGGGCACAAAATTAGGTAGGGAGTTGCTTTTAGTAAATAACTCTCTATTCTGGTATCCTTATGTGGCATTAAGGTTTCCAAATTAAGGACAAATATGTCAATCTCACAAATAGAATGTAGATGCTCACCCATACCTATAAAGCACTGAATAATCTTAGCCCCTCTTATATCTCCTCACAGATCCATAGGTATGCCCCTTCTCGGACCCTCCGCTCTGCCCGTGACCTTCTTCTGTCCTCCGCTCGTACCCGTACCCATCCTATGGAATAGCCTGCCTACCACCATCAGACTCTCCCCTAGTCTTCAATCATTTAAGAAGTGCCTTAAAACTAATTTCTTTAGGAAATCCTATGGCCTCCCAGACTAACCTCTACCTCACATGCCTGCCTCTTGCTCTCTCCTAAAGGGCAGCACTCTACTCTCTCCTCCAGCTCTGCTCCACTCCCACCTAATTTGACTTCTCTTCCCTGTCCTAATGTGTTTTATACCCCACCTCCAATAGACTGTAAGCTTGTTTGAGCAGGGCCCTCTTCAACCCTTTGTTTCTGTAAATTTTCTTGTAATTGTCCTATATATAGTCAATCTGTTGGCACTATATAAATCGCAATAATAATAATAATAACAATAATAATAATAATGCTACATGTGTACATAAAGAATATGATGCGTATATATAGCATGCATATGCTGCATGTAAACAGAATGTGTATGCTGCATATTTATAGAATGTATATGATATACACAGTATTTATACAGGGCCGGTGCAAGGATTTTTCTACCCCAAGCAAACAAAAAGTTGCTGCCCCCTCCCCCCCATATGTTCTGCCCACCATGTGAAATCACAATACCCCATATGATCTGCAATATGGGCCAACGCCAGTGCTGCATACTGTGTCTTTTATTTGAAAAGGCAGTGTGCTTACATTAAAAAGCCTACAAGGACATGCTATAGACACCTGAACCACTACATTAAGCTGTAGTGGTTCTGGTGACTATAATGGCTCTTTAATATGAGGTAAATTAGAGATTAGTGCCACTAATAATATACTGGATTGCCTTATAACCACCAGATGAGGACAAGAGGATGATGATGGGCTCAGGCTGCAGCCTGTCTCCACTGGTCTGGTGTAGAACAGGCTATCTGGCTCTCGTGTAACAGTGCTCACAAAAATAAACAACAGGAATTTTTTGCAGCTTCTTACACAGCTCAAGCTCTGGGCCCCCAGCACCTGACTGTGAGTATGCCCACAAGGCCTGCCCATATGTCCACCTACATGGCCCACACCTGAGTTCGCTCACAGGGAGTAAAGTGTATGTGTGTAGGGGATGTGTTATGTGTTATTGTAGAGGATGTAATGTGTGTGTGTGTGTTCTTATGGAATGTAGTGTATAGGGATACCAATCTGTGTAAGGGATGTAGTGTGTGTATAGGGGATGCAGTGTGTGAGGAATGCATTGTATGTTTCTGCGTGTGTGTGTGTGATGCAGTGTGTGTGTGTGTGTGTAAGGGATGCACTGTGTGTTTTGGTGTGTCTGTGTGTGAATAGGGATGCATTGTTTGTTTGTGTGTGTGGGTAGGGATGCATTGTGTGTGTCTGTGTAAGGATGCATTGTGTATGTGCGTAGTTTAAAAGAGAGGGTTTGTGGGGTAGGATATGGGTTGAGAGGGGAGCAGCTCTTTATTTTTTCATAGTGCTCTCCCCTCCCCTCCTGTCAATTAGTGCTCTCCCCTCTTGTCCCTCAGTGCTCTTTCCTCCCCTCCTGTCCCTTAGTGCTCTCCCTTTCCCCCTGTCCCTTAGTGCTCTGCCCACCTGTCCCTCAGAGCTCCCTCCTCCTGTCCCTTAGTGCTCTCCCCTTCACTCCTGTCCCTTAGTGATCTTCCCTGTTCGTTAGTGATCACCCCTACCCCTCTGTCCCTTAGTGCTCTCCCCTCCCCTCCCTTAGAGCTGTCCCCTCTGTCCTTAGAGCTCTCCTGCCCTATCCCTTAGTGGTCCCTCCCCTCTCTCCCCTATCCCTCAGTGTTCCTCTCCCCTCACTGTCCCTTAGTGGTCTCCCCCCTCTTAGTGGTCCTCTCCACTCCCCCTTCTTCCCTCTCCCCCCTCTCCCCTCTAAGTGGTCCTCTCCACTCGCCCCTCTCTCCCCTAAGTGGTCCTCTATCCCCCCCATTAGTGGTCCTCTCACCCCCCCGAGTGATCCTCTCACCCCCCTTAGTGGTCCTCCCTCCCCCTGTAGTGGTTCTCCCTCCCCCTTAGTGGTCCTCTCTCTCCCCTTCCCCCTTAGTGGTCCTCCCGCCTTCCCCTTAGTGGTCCTCCCTCTCCACCACCACCTTAGTGGTCCTCTCATTCCCTCCCTAGTGGTCCTCCCTCCTCCTCCCATGTTGGTCCTCCCTCTCCCCATCCTTAGTAGTCCTCCCTCTCCCCTCCTTGACCCTTTAGTGGTCCCCAACAAACCCCTTAGTGGTCCTCCATCTCCCCATCTCCTTAGTTGTCCTCCCTCCCCCCGCCCCCCTTAGTGTTATCCTCCTACCTATCTTTGTAGCATGTCTGGGAGGCTCGGACTGCGGCAGAGGAGCTTCTGTTTCCTTTACCCGGCCAGACTGAAAAGAAGTGCTCTCTCATTGAGCACTACTTGTCAGTCTGGCTAGGTACAGGATACAGATGCTCATGTACTGGGGTCCGCGTGGCCCTGCCATGCTACACTGAGTGACAGGTAAAAGGGAGCACTGTGCGCTACCCTCCTTCCGGTCACTCAAATCTGGCGCTCCCCAGGCTGGTGCACCTTAGGTGACTGCCTAAGTTGCCTATAGGATGCGCCGGCACTGTATGTATACAGAATATAGGCGTTATGCACAGAATAGCAAATCATGGAGCTATCTGCTAAACAGCCGAATTATCAAAAATAAGCAAAGTAATTTTCTTTATTGTTGTCTTTCAGCTGTTTAGTGGATAGCTCCTTAATTTGGTACTCTTTTGTATGATTGCCATTTTAAGTATGCCAAATTACAGAACAATGTACTAAACACAACAGCTACTTAATGTTGTACATTTATGTGGGGATGCAATGTTTAAGGAAATGTAATAAGTGTCCTGTATAGCAGATAGCTCTCTTATGTAATATCCTTATATATAGCAATCCCATGTAAGGATAGCAAATTAGGGAGTTTTCTACTAAACTGCTTGAAAGTGTAACCAATGAAGCTTCTATGCCCTAAGAAATACTTTATTGAATCCCTGTGTATGAGTGATAATATTGCTATTCCACTGCTGTCACTAAGTTTTGTAATTTTCACTATACTTATATGTTTTTCTTTTCTTCTATATGTGGAGTTACATATTATACTTTGAAAGATTATTCAATTATATATGAGAACAGCTACAAGTGTGGACCATTTAAAGGCACAGTGCTCAGTGCACTGTATATTTGTACTATTTGTATCATAGCCACAGGTGTGGAATTGTTTTAGGTAAAAGGTATAGAGCACCCTCTATTTAAATTTATATTATATAACAAATGTGTACAAAACTTTTCTAACTGAATATATCTGTAAATATTCCTAAAAAAAAAAATTGTCAAAATAATTTATCAGTGAATTAACAGCTGAATGTTCTTACCAAGAGCTCACATTCATTAATATTCTATTCAAATATTCAGACATGAATGAATGGGATAGATTAATTTCCTCTGTTCATTGTAACATTACATGTATAATTGCATTAGATAAAATTTTAATTAAAACACAAAGATAGTGAAAGATCAGATTTTTTTGTTTAGTATATTCAAGCAATAAACATTTCATTAGATTACTTTGAAACACTCATCACACCGCTATTCAAAGTTAAAAAAAAAAGGGTATGCATTCAAAATGGACACAAAATATACAGAACGTATGTGTTATATGAAATGTGAAAAGATAATTGCAGCATTTATTACTACAATATAAAACAAAAGCAAAATGATAAAATAAGTACCATTAGGAGCTAATTGTTTTTTCCATATTTCATTAAAGTAGTTTTCCTTTGATAATTATGATGTGGTGCAGAATGGATGAATTGATGGAGCACTGTAAACCAGTATCATGCAAATTTAAATATATGTTAGACATAAAACACAAATGACAATGGACTCACCTGTTATTATTCATACACAAGTTTTACCTTTGATTTGTATCATGCAAATGGTGGGACCATGTACCTTTTTAAATGAGTAGTACTTTTCACAAGCATTGCCTTTGACTTTTAATTAAGTATTATGTCTTCCTTTACTTGACCATATTTCTAGAATAAAGACAATTTGTTAGAATCCATATGTATTATGGAAAGGCATCCTAGGGCCTGAAATTGTGATATAATTATGAATGTCACATGAATTATGTATAATTATGTCTGATCATTAACCACATGTCACACATGTCGTCACTGTCATTAATAATCTAGGGATATATTATAAAGATGTTCATCCATAAAACCTAGACAAGTTAACTATAATTTTACTTTTAATTTCTTAACAATTTAACAATTACAATCTAATGCATTATTAGCAATATCATTGGTATTTGACTGTTCTCTGCATTCTTCAACACTTTTCACTTGTGTATACAATCTGCTAGACTAGCAAATGTCCACCTCAATTCTAGTTTGATGTCTTACTCCTTCAGTACTTTGCTAAAATACATTTTGGAACAATGTCCATAGCTTTCAATCAACAGAAAAATTATGCTGTGAAGCTGCAAACCACAATTACTGTATGTAAAATGTCTGGGGTCAATTGTCCCCCACCATAAGGCATATTGCATACTAATTCACAAAGCATCAACAGTTTACTTACATGGCAATTTACAAGCTATACTACAAGAAACAGATGTCTTGGTGGTATCAACACAGACAGTAGAACAAATGGTGCAATACACAATGATATTTTATGATAGGTGTAATGAGTGTAAATGTGAGACTTTTTTACATAGAAATACAAATATAAATATTTGCTGGTTCTGATAAACATAACAAGGCAGGTTTACTTTCCTATGACTTATTTAAGAAGAGTATTTTTTTTAATATGTAGCCAAATCTTGATGAATAGTTGGTGAATGGATTGAATATATAACATAATTTCTGTGTCAATAGATACAGTCTCCACTCCTTCAAAAAATCATTAAAAACCCACTTCTTCATAAAAGCGTATCAATTAAACTCTTAATAGTTCCCAACTGATTCCTCTTCTGCAACTGTCACTAGCCTAATACTATCCTTACCTTTTGTGTCATTTTACCCCACTCCCTCTAGCATGTAAGCTCATTGAGCAGGGCCCTCAACGCCTCTGTTCCTGTGTGTCCAACTTGTCTGGTTACAACTACATGTCTGTTCGTCCACCCATTGTAAAGCGCTGCGGAATTTGACGGCGCTCTATAAATAATATAATAATAATAATAATAATAATATATGCATTGCTACATCCCGATGTTGTTTTTGAACATAGGGTATAAAATCATGGTACTCCTTTTTATACCAGTGCTCAGTCGTTCCATAGCTAGATTGCATTTACCTGTTATTAAGTATTCCAGTTGTTGGCCCATCCTTTGTTTCCTGACTTTGATCCTGAGCTGCCTACCCAAGCTGTGTGCCTGCTTTTAGATGATTACCGTATATACTCGAGTATAAGGTCGAGTTTTTCAGCACATTTTTTCTGCTGAAAAACCCCAACTCGGCTTATACTCGAGTCAATTGTCTGTATTATGGCAATTTACATTGCCATAATACAGACTGGGGGCTGTGGGGGCTGGAGAGCGTTTACTTACCTCTCCTGCAGCTCCTGTCAGCTCCCTCCTCCTCCGTGCCGGTCCGTTCAGCACCTCTGCCAGCTCCCAGTGTAAATCTTGCGAGAGCCGCGGGGTCATAGTGCGGCTCTCGCGAGACTTACACTGTGAGCTGACAGAGGTGCTGAACGGACCGGCACGGAGGAGGAGGGAGCTGACAGGAGCTGCAGGAGAGGTAAGTAAGAGCTCTCTGCTAGCCCCCCTCCTACACAGTGCCCATCCACTGGACCACCAGGGAGTGAGAGCCCCCCTCCCTGCCATGTATCAAGCAGGGAGGGCGGATGATAAAAAATGAAATAATAAAAAATAATAATAAAAAATAATAATTAAATGAAATAGAAAATAATAATAAAAAAAATTATTAAAATAATTTAAAAAAATAATAATAAAATTGCCCACCCCCCACCAAGGCTCTGCAACACACACCCACACACACACACACACACCCACTGCACTCATACACACACACGCTGCACTCACACACACGCTGCACTCACACATGCTGCACTCATATACACACGCTGCACTCATATACACACACACTGCATTCATACACACATTGCATTCATACACACACTACATTTATACACACACAGTGCATTCATACACACACAGTGCATTCATTATATACACACTGTAAATAAATATTCAATTAATATAATATTTTTAGGATCTAATTTTATTTAGAAATCTACCAGTAGCTGCTGAATTTCCCACCCTAGTCTTATACTTGAGACAATACGTTTTCCCAGTTTTTTGGGGTAAAATTAGGGGCCTCGGCTTATATTCGGGTTGGCTTATACTCGAGTATATACTTTTTGGATTTTGAGCTATGGCTTCACTAATGAGTTGGGCTATGTCAGAAAGCGAATGCACCGGAGAGCTAGTTGCGCGGTAGATTCCAGTAACAATGATCAGTTTACTCTACGGGATTTTGATTGTGCCATAAAGGAAATCAAAGTTGACAAGGGAGCTATAAAGGGGTGTAAAGGAGTGAACTATATGGACTTGTCAACATAAATTACAACTCCTCCTCCTCTTTTTGCTCTGTCATTTCTATGGCATGAACATGAATGTATTGCAATGGCAGAGTCAGGTATTTTTGCAGTTAGCCACAATTCAGAGTGCACAATGATTTTGGGCTTATAATGTGAATACCATACTTGCAGTGCATACATTTTAGGTAGTAAGCTGCAGATTTTACAGTGCACAAGAAGAGACCTATGTTAGCATGGAGGCTAGGAATTGGATCTGTTGGGGGATCAGGGTTAGACACCACATCACTCGCAAGGGCAAGTAACATGAGTAATAGGTATTTGGCGATAATCCCCTTTTCAAAGACAGGCACAGCTGCTGTAGAATCACCAAAACTCATGAATTGCATATAAGTGAATGCACCAAACTCCCGAACTGCATACAAGGGAATAAGGTAGCACTCCAAACTCCAAACTCCCGAACTGGAACCTCACGAATAGCTGCTAGCAGACGAACAGGAAAAGCTCCCAAGCGGCTTACACTCCTGGCAATCAATCTCTATCAGCATACAGTGAATCCCCCCAAGAACGAGACAAGGCTCCGTGTTGAGGGTCAAGCAGTGGTCTGTTTATTGAGGGCAACCTGCCCCTGTATTTATGCAGGTCTCCCACCTGGTGGACAATCCCCTAAGGGACCAGATGGAAGACTGTAACAACGGACAGACAAGTACCAATTACAGATATACAGCAGTAAAACATCCCCACAATGCATCCTGGCTTCCTCTACTCTGCCCTGGAGATAATTTAGAAGTAATTCAATTATCTCCCAGGACAAAGGCAAAACTCCATTACACACGTGGGGACACAAAAACAGCAAACACTTTAAAATACATAAAGTCACCTTTTACACATAAAACATAGACATGTCACATATTCCCAGATAGCTCAGGTCTGAGTGTACATTATTAGGTGAATGGCACTCAGACCACACGGATACAGTTTAATTGTCATGGAGCCAAAGTCTTTAATTCCACGAACAGGCTCCATGGCATGGCTATCTGGGTTACAACATTCCCATAAAATAAACCCCCGAAGTTCCAGGTGTTTGTTAAATTGTCCCAAATAGGAACCAGGGGGCTGGAGGCTCAGCAGTGCCTGCACGTAAATGTGTCCGCTTTCAGTGCATGAAAGCCGGGCAAAAAAGCGCTGGCTGCCCGGGGAGCTCCAGAACACCGCCATCGTGTGGCAGCTAGGTGTAACCGCGACCACCCAGTAACAATCAATTAAGCTGCGGTTAACCGCAGCTACTGGGTGGTCAATTGCCGGCAAACGCTCGTTAAGCCGCGGTTAACAGCGGCTTCAGGGAAGTAAATGGAGGGCACACGCCAGCTTCTGGGTGGCCAATTGACGGCACCGGCCGGCTTCCCACGGCTCTGGGGAGGCTGATAGAAGTCTGTTTTGTTCGGTAGATAGAATCTACCAAACGGCTGTGCAGAAAGGAAGAAATAAATCTTTCTGCACAGTAAAATTAACCCTTTAACTGCCGGTCCATAATCCAAAGGCAGCAGTCGGGCAACCAGGCTCCTCCAATGCAATGTGGCGAGATTGGTCTTGTCACACTGGAGACTCATGCTCTTCCTCTAGCTTTACAGATAGGAGGACATAAGACTGCCCCTTGTTCTGTTCCTCCTAATTACTCTGTTCCTTTTCATGCCAAAGACCGGCTGTGCATGCATGGTTATGCACATTCGTAGCTGATGCTCGCAGGAATCTTGCAATGTTACTGATGACATCTCAAGATATTCTGATTGGGCATGTGCATTTCCAGTGTTCCTTGGGGGAGGACACTAATTGGCTAGATCATTGTCCCCTAGGAGAGGGTGTGGAAATCACAAGGAAGAAGAAGCAGGCAAATCTGGAAAAAAAATCATATTTACCTGGTTTGTCTACTGTTAAAGTAAGACAACTGTCTCATTCAAAGATGCATGTCCCTTTAAACTCCAAAATGTTGTATGATGAAACGGACAATGGAAAAAAAGTAATAAATATAGATTTATTTTTTTCTTTACGAAAATAATGAAAATATTACAATATATGTTATGAGAACCTCTACCTATAAAAGATTAATTAGTATCATATGATGGAATTCAATTCATATTGTTGAAATACTTTAATTTACTGTAAGAGAACATTTTATTAAAAAAATATCACACTTGTGATATCATTCCTCACTCTCTTCAAATACTTTACTGTAAAAAAAGCAGTAAGATGAAAGGTGTATAAAGTTGAAGAAAAAGTTATACATGAAGAAAAAAATGCAACTCAGACTAGAGATATGAAGTGCTTTTGATGGATGAGTTTGGCAAAGAGATCATGTCAAAATAAAAAAAAAATCTCTAAGAGAGCAGAAGATGAAGATATTTTAACACACAGCCAAGAAGTAGGTGAGATGAAAGTGATAGATGCATCTGTCACATGAAATCACAGAGCCACTTATCACGGCATTGAGCACCACCATGTAAATAATTATGTACTTTTTTTTTTTTAAGTAAGCATATTAAAAGATCAGCACAGTTAGAGAAGGAAGAGAGACACGTCCTTACTGTTCAACCTTTGCCAGTGTCACTCAGAAGAGAATAATTTTTTGTCTCAAAACAAAATTGGAAACAATTTTGCATTTTACTTGTTTTGCTCAATTGGAAAAATAATCACCCATTCAACCTGCCCAGTTATGACACATATATTTAAAATACTCAGATGCTTTCATACGGGCAAATCAAGGTTCTGGAAATGGTTTATGATTGTCATCTGAGTTATTTTTCAAATATTGTCTTATCTATCATTTAATATGTCTTTAATCTGTACTCTTCTACTGGACAACAAAAAGTATGAACATTCAGAAATGTCTAGTTAGTAAATAAAATGAAATTATGCCATTATTTTTCTGCAAAATTATTAGGGCTTAATCCCCTTATTTCTTAATAAATATATGAGGGTACATATTAATTAATTGTTTTATTAAAAAAAACAATCAATGGATTGATAATTCAGCATTTTAGTTGGAGTACATTGTGAAACTTACATCATCTGAAACTCTTTTTAAAAAACAAACAAAAAAATATATATATATGTTATGAACTCGGGGCCTAAAGTCACTTGTATCGAGGTCCAGTCTGTAGATTGTGTTAGACTGGCAGCAGCCATTTGTAAGGCAGGACCTTATCTTCATGGAGTTGGGATGTTTGGAATGCACTGAAATTTATTGTGACCTGTATCTAAAGATACACACTGCCTCAAGACCAATAGCCTATGAGCAACAAAGAGCTATATTGAAGAGAATGTAGAAGAAAGTTCAGTTAACTGTGACTGGTCATTCTGCATCTTAAACGTTGTGGCATTTTTCATTTTATTGTTTTTAGTTTTTTTTTTTACTATTTTTGCTAATTTTTTATTTTTACATTTTTTTATGGGCTCGAAGATTAAGAATGAAAACCAAAAATAGATTACCTGTGCACTACTCCAAATCCCTATGCACATTTAAATAACTGGAGGTTTCTTGAATGACTCCAATGGTCATTAAAGTGTAAGCTCATCTGCTTCTAGGCAAACCTCTTAGGTGAGTCATACACTAGCAAATCACCTTGCTACTTTCAGTGAAAAGGCACAGTTTACAGAGAGGGGTATTTTTCTGAACACCTACAAACTTATTAACCCTTAATAGCGTAAACATGGAGTTGGCGGCAGCACTCTAACATGGCTGTGTAACACAAAAGCAAATGCAAGCACACATTTAGTCCTGTGAGTAGTGGGAGTTTGAACGCACAGCTAAATTGTGTGTTTGTATATGCTTTTTGTCCCTGCTGCAAAATGTACAGTAAGTAAATCAGAACTGGGCTAAAACTTTTCATATGAGACCTAAACAGAGGCTAACTGAAGGGCAAGTTAGCTTTTTCCCCATGCTCAGTGTTCTCATGAACTTTTTTTGGCTTGTTGGAATTAGTTTAAATCACATTGGGATTAAAACAGGTGCATGCTCCAACAAACCTTCTAATAATAATATAGAAAATTAGCTTGTATATATTCATGAGATAACAAATAAGAATGTGTAAAAATTCCCAGTAAAAAAAAAAAAAAAAGTTCAGAACAACCTGAACTGTTTGCCATTTACAGGAATTATTAAGATAGATGGAGCAGAGTGAAATGCGTGCCTGAATGTAACACTGACTGATCTATTTCAAGTTATCATATAGAAATTGAAATTTCGCTATCCCAAAAGTATGTAATAAAAAAAAGGATCAAAGTAATTTAAGAATGCATTTGCTATATGACAGACAAAATAAATCAAAAGCAAATATTAAAAACAAGACATGGTTGTTTCATAATTTAGATGTTTTCATAATAAATGTATTAATGCAAACATTAGGAAATGCATTATGTGCAATAATTAACAACCATTAAAATGTTAATTAAATATTAAATTAATTATGTTAATTTAGGTTTCTGCTACGCCCGTGTCAAACATGAAAGTTGCTAGTATTCAAAAAAACAGTGTTTGCTGAATATGTTATTAAAATGCTGTAATTTCCATTTTAAAGAGATTATGTTAATGAATATCAAACCTTTTATTAATTATACATACC
Organism: Pelobates fuscus; assembly: GCF_036172605.1. Classification (NCBI taxonomy): domain Eukaryota; kingdom Metazoa; phylum Chordata; class Amphibia; order Anura; family Pelobatidae; genus Pelobates; species Pelobates fuscus. Next base: position 158,833,340 of record NC_086322.1, on the reverse strand, counting down.
TCATATTACTTTCTTTTGTTGTTCTCAGAAAAACGTTGTGACATTATTATTTATCAAAGTACAGGAGGCTATTAAACAAAGACAAGTTTTATATCATTTTACATCATAATTAATTTCATACTTCATTGTCCTACCAAATTAGTTTGAGCTATGTTTAATAATATTTTATTATAACAATTGCATATTTATGTTATAATGTGCAATGTTTATCCTTGTGTTTGAGACAATATTATTATACTTCATACTTTTTGTATTTATGGTTACAAATAACAAAATGTTAAAAGATTTACATATTGTACATACCTTTAGCTTACCTTTAAAGTATATTTTTCATTCCAATGCAAATGTTTTTGGTTAACCCCTTCATTACCAAGCAGTTTACAGACACTCCCCCGCCCAAAATGTCAAAATAGCACATTATTTAATGGAATAAAATGTCTGGACAGAAAAAAAATAATAATAATTTAGTGAGGTTACAGATAGGAAAAGAGTTATAAATAAATAGAAATTTCTAAATATGTAACATACTTTTTCCCCTCACATAGTCTATAATTCTCTCACCTATAAATAGTTGTGAATTTGTATATATGTTAGTATCAGTGTGTATGTGTGCACATGTATTTGTATGTGCATTTGTATGTGTATCCAAACTGGAACAAGGCTGCTATGTGAGGGTGATATGGTTTGAATGATATGATATCATTCATAACATATCACCTTCACATAGCAGCCTTGTTCCAGTATATATACTTTGAAATGTGCACATATACACACTCTGATATGTGTATATACACACACAAATACACTGATGTACAGAGACACACAGACAAACACACACATAAATTCACAGACAGCCACAATATCACTGTTTGTCTGGCAGTGTGTATTAGTGCATGTATGTGAACGTCCAGCATTTTGTATGTGCCTGAGTGTGTGTCTGGCAGTGAGTATATTTGAGCATCTGTGAGTGTATATCTGTGTAAATATATTTTCCATCTTTTAGATCCATTAAAATAATGTTATGGTCTGACCAAATCATTACTTTGATCGCTATATTAGTCACTTTTTCTATCATTTTTGGGTCTCCTAGGAAAAAATCAATTCTTGAATATGAATTGTGCGGTCAAGAGTAAAACGTATATTCTTTGGCCATGGGGTTCCTAACCCTCCAAATGTCATAGAGGTTATTTTTTTTTATTATATTATGGAAAGTACTTGCATTTCTTACGCCATTTTTGTCCAAAGTTGTCTTATTATTATTAAATTTATCTAATACAGTGTCCAAAACACAGTTAAAATGCCCTCCTATTATCACATACCCCATAGAAATTTTTTCAACTCTTTCTAAAATATAGGAGAACAATCTCATCAGATTACTATTAGGTAAATATACATTCACAATTGTGTACAGATCCCCATTAATTTCACAAATCAGTATTATAAATCTACCTTCTGTATCAATGTCCTCATGTTTTATTTCTACTTGAAGTAATTTAGAAAAACAAATAGCCACTCCAGCTTTCTTTTCATCTTTCTTTGAGGAGATTGATAATAATGGAAATTTTTTGCCAAGCCATCTAGTACTATCTCCTAAGGTCCAGTGAGTCTCTTGTATCAGGATTACTTGAATTTTTTCTGCTATTAGATAATCGTTAAAGGCCCATCTTTTATGTGGGAGATTTAGACCTTGGATATTAATTGATGCGAATCTAACCATACCCTTTTCTTATCTCTCTAGAGTTTTACAATTCCCCACAAATAACCGCATAATCTATATATGCTAACACAACTGTACTATTCATACTCATCCACCATTTATACACATTCATACTATCATCTTTGTATTGGTCTTTAATTCCAAGAGACCTTCTTTCATACATAATTTGATGCGGGGTACGTTGATCAATTGTGGTGGCAGGAAAAGGAAGCACCTAACTTATATATAATTTCAAATTCATTTCTCTATTATTACAATAGAATTATTGATTGGTTATTGCTTGGAATCTCTAGTGACCCCTTCCTTATTGTGCGATATTCTAATCATAGGATAAAAAAAAAAAAAAGTCTCTTAAGTGCCTAAATATTTACATTTGTTCAATTATAATGTACTTTACTGTTTATGAATGTACACTTATGCTAGTGAATATCTTCCTCTTATTGGCTAAATATATTTAAAGAAATATCTTATATTATGTTGTATATTGCTTGTGAAATATTATTTATATATTTATATCTACGTAATGCTGTTCAACTTCTAACTAATTACATGTACTTAAATTATGTGCAAGTGTTAATCATGCTTAAAACTATTCACATCTTTACTCGTGTTGAATTGCTTACCTAACATCTTCGTGTGCCCTATTGCATCTTACTTATTACTCTACGAATATAAATTTAGTGTACATATCTTATTTTACTAAAGAATTTCTTTTAAATACAGTGACAAAAATCTTCCTCGATTTATAAAAGTGCTAAATATTCTTTCCTAATAACCCCCCCAAAAAAATAAATAAAAATCCACAGAATTAGACTCTCAGTTTTAGAGGGCTTTTTCTGTTACATCAGCTTTTTCTCTTTTATCCATGCCATAGCATAATCTACTGTATCACAGACCTCAAGATGGTCATTTATGTAGGTTCTTATTGCGGTTGGGAATCCCCATGTGTATTTTATCTTATGGGTTCTTAGTATAGCTGTAGCAGGTGCAAACGTTTTCCTTTGCATTCTAGTAAAGAAAGACAAATCTGAGAATACAATTATATCTCTAAATTCTTCTCCTTGTGGTTTCTTAGCTCTACTTGCTTTTAGAATTTCCTCTTTAAATTGAAAAGATTGAAAACAGCAGATTATATCTCTTGCTTTGGTATCTGGAATATTTTTTGGTCTGTACAATCTGTGGTATCTTTCTGGGCAATAGTTGAATTTCTCTGTCTCTATCCCCCAGGCTTTCCATAAGTTTAACAGGAATTCTGGGATCTTATCCTGAGTTATCTTTTCTGAGATATTCCTTAAACGCAAATTATTGCGTCTCGAGCGATCCTCCAAATCGCCCACTTTTGTTTCCATTTCCTTGATTTTTTCCAATAGTTGGATATTATGATCTTTCATCAGTTTCTCTTGAAATTCCAAACAGTTAAGTTTTTCTTCAGCCATGTTTATTTTCTCAGTTAGGAGTTTCATTTGATTTAAGATCTCCTCTGAATTCTGATTAATTTGTTTCATTAATGTTTCTGACTGAGTGCTTAGACATTTCTCCAGAAACTCTGTGGTAACTTGATTACTCAGAGAATTTTCAGAGCTATTCAATGTCTGTTCTAGCCTTGATGTCATTAATGAGTCCTCCTCTGTTTTTTTTTTTTTTTATTAACTGGTGAGAAAAAAGCTTCCCTTTCAGGTTTAGAATTTTTCTTATCCTTTTTAGGGTTGATTTCTCCTGTGTTTTAGAAGCCATTTCTTTGAAAACTTGTCTGAGACAAGGGTATAATTATTGTCTGGGAAAAGGATATAGTTGTTTGTCTGGGAAAAGGATGTGGTTATTAAGGTAAAACTGCTCCTTAATTGGGATTACTAGCAGATCTGGCTAGTAAAATTAGATTTCCTTTTTTCCTTCCCCTTTTTTCTCCTTTTCCTTTCCCCTTTCTTTCTTTCCCTTCCCTTCTCTTTCTCTTTTTTCTTTTTTCTTTTTTCCCTCTTTTTATATATTCCTTTTCTTTTTATTATATTATTTTTTTATTATATTATGACCTCCTCTTTCATAAAGCACTTATGCCACTTATCTGCCTGGATGATTTTGTCTCCGTTAGCGAACTCCCACCAGCTTTCACTTTCCGTCCATCCGTGTGCTGCACCAACGCTCCAGATACCGGATACCCTCTGAGTGTACAGCCGCAGAATAACCTGCTCTGCTCCTCGCTGCTTCACCACTTCACAGCTTCCCCACTTCGACGCTCGTACATTTGCTTCCCGCCACGCTCTTCCACGATCGACCTACATGACTCCGCACCCTCGTATGTGAGCGTGTGCGGACGCACCTACGTCATCCTCGCGCTCCCCCCCTTTAAATCATTTATTGAATGATCTACAAATCTTAATATGAAAGATTTATTCCATGCCAACTACAATTCTATATATTTTTTTTTATTTTTGTATTACTCCATGATGAAATATTGGCATAATAAAACTCTAAATGATAAGAAACTAGAGATATTCAAGGGAGGATTTTTTTTTTATATACAGGGGCCAATATTTTTGCTACATTTACTTGTCACTTCTCAGTTTGTGTGTTCTTTTGCAATAGTTTTTTGCTGCTCCCTCTTTCACTTGTTAGTACAAACATAACACAAATAATTACCTATACGTCTCGCTCACCTGCTATGTAGTTTCTTAACATGGGGTCACAAAAAAATATGTCAACCAGCAAGAAAAAAACATAATTACTTACTTATAAGTAAAAACGATAATGAGGTTATCATTAAAGTAATGAAGTTAACTTAGTTTAACCCCTTAAGGACCAAACGTCTGGAATAAAAGGGAATCATGACATGTCACACATGTCATGTATCCTTAAGGGGTTAATCATCAGTTAATTTCTCATGTCAACATAGGACTTTGTACAATGCAGAAATGGTGGTTAATCCTTTAAGTAAAGATTGGAATGGTTTAGCAGGAAAGTAAGAGAAAAGGGGACATTATGATGTGGTCTCTTTTATGTTGGACAGATAGCGCACAGTATTTATATAGAGCTTTTTTTTCTGAAAATAATAAATCATGTAGTCCAACAAAGATGACAAGTATGGGTAGAAATAAGACAGCCAGATATAGCTGGCAATAAAAAAAAGAACATGTTACTTAAAAAATAGGCTAAATGGATGATTGATTGTATATATCATGCCTTGTGGGAATACATGAATGATTAAATCTCAAATATTTTATAGGCATTTTCTCTTGTATATTGTTTATATGAGTGGACAGATGAGAACAAGTATGAATTGTTCACCAATTTTCCTTTTACGTCGGTGCCCAAACTGTGTTACATGAATGTTAAGATTCAAGGTTAATAACACCTTTAAACCACTATACCATCCAACCAATAGACACACAGGTAAGGGGACATATACACGCAAAAATAAGATAAAGATATTGTATATTACTTTTTATACCTATCAGTTATTTTGTGTTTTCTTTCATGAGGTCGTCTCCATACAGAGTCCAGAGGACTGGAAAATTACGATCCTATCTTAAAGATAGGTGGATTAAGACCATGAAAAAAATGGAAATAAAGTATGTAATTTGTTATATTTAGTTATATATAACTAGAATAATGTTTTAGAGAACTACTGAGATTGAAATGATCTGTGTTTGAAGATGTGGGTTACATTATAATATATAATGTATACATATGTATACATTATATAATTATATATACAGTGAGGGGAAAAAGTGTTTGATTCCCTGCGGATTTTGAACATCTGTTCACTGACAAAGAAATGATCAGTCTATAATTTTAATGGTAGGTGTATTTTAACAGTGAGAGACAAAATTAAAAAAAATTCAAGAAAAACGCATGTCAAAAAAGTTATAAATTGATTTGCATGTCAATAAGTGAAGTAAGTATTTGATCCCCTATAAATCAGCATGATTTCTGGCTCCCTGGTGTATACAGGTAATGAGTTGAGACACCTGTCCACAGAAGCAATCAATCATATTCCAAACTCTTCACCATGCCCAAGACCAAAGGGCTGTCAAAGAATGTCAGGGACAAGATTTAGATGTGCACAAGGCTGGAATGGGCTACAAGACCATCATCAAGCAGCTTGGTGAGAAGGTGACAACAGCTGGTGTGATTATTCGCAAATGGAAGAAACATAAAATAACTTTCAATCTCCCTCGGTCTGGTGCTCCATGCAAGATCTCACCTTGTGAAGTTTTAATGATCATGAAAACAGTGAGGAAATGATTAAGTATCATAAACACTATCCAGATCTTGATTCATGCAATACTGGCTCTTACTTGACCTTCACTGCATTCGCTTCACAAGGCCCTCTATGGGCAACCCAATACAACACAATTTTGGCACCTCATTTGGGCTTGAAATAAGTATACATCCCTGCTTCACAAGGGTTATATATGTCTTATCTTACTTTGTTCAATTATACGCTAGGCTTACACCAACCCAACCTATGTGGCCCTCCTCATCCGATAAGTTTTATCCTTACTCTACATATTAAGCCACCTCAGTCTAGCACGGTATTGACAACGTTACATATGACACCTTCATCTAGACACTTAATAATCTATCATGTTGATTATTTGTATCTTTATTCAGATAGAAGAGTACTGTCACTGAGTCCATGATAAACTTGGACTTATAACAGTAAGGTCAGTGTGAGTGGTACCAGATCCACCCTGTGCTTGAACCCTGTAAATGATACAATATATAAGAAAAAAGAGAATGGGATCCTAGACTCAGCAAAAGTGAGGGATTCCAAACTGGTAGATAAATAGCCAATACTTAATAGACAGAGCTAACCAATATATCTACAATAAGTTGGTAGAATAAACCACCATAAATCCTCCAGGGAACGTATTAAGCACAACGTAACCAAATGAAAAAAACAAACAAATATTGCTGTGCATAAAAATGAAAAAAAAAAAAAAACAATTGTTCGAAGATTCCAAGCTGAGGGGTGGTGAGCAATTGCCTCTAAAAATATGTGGATAATAAACCCTTGACTGTTATCATGAACAGTGTATATCTTCTGGATACTCATAAATGCATTTAGATATGTCTGCCAGGTACAAAAGTGTCCCAGGGATACTATTCGCTAAACAGTGCGCTGGGTGGTATCCACTGAGAGAGAAAAAGCAGCACAAAGTGGACGGTTAAATTAAGAGGTGGCATAAGTCTAGAGATGATGTAAAGTGAAATCTCCAAAGGGAGCAGATTGTTGGCGTCCACAACTAATGTGCAAATAGATATAAATCTCTTAGTTGCTTGTAGGTAAGTCAGAGCAGCTCCTAGGATATAGCTACCTGAGGGTGGAAGCTAAAATGGTATAAGCCACAACAGTTTCACTATCAGATAGTACAATGGTCTGCAGCTCCTAGGAAAACCCCTACGGGTATTCAATGCTAAAATTTGTGTAGACGTCCTGCTACCTAACCACCTTCCAATTCCAAATAGGGCTACAGCTCCTAAAAAACACATTCAGGGGTGTTCTAAGCTAGAAAGCTGACCCACATTAACAACCCATCCTTCCCTCCAAATCCTACCAAGCTTAAAACATCAAAACACTCAAACTAGAATATTAAAGTAATATATAGTGCCTTGCAAAAGTATTCACCCCCTTTGACTTTTTACTTATTGTTTTACATTACAGCCTTAAGTTCAATGTTTTATTAATCTGAATTTTATGTGATGGATCAGAACACAATAGTTTAAGTTGGTGAAGTGAAATTAGAAAAATATATACATAAAACTATTTTTTAAAAATAGAAAACAGAAAATTGGCATGTGCGTATGTATTCACCCCCTTTATTATGAAGCCCATAAAAAACTCTGGTGCGACCAATTACCTTCAGAAGTCACATAATTAGTGAAATGATGTCCACCTGTGTTCAATCTAAGTGTCACAAGATCTGTCATTACATATACACACCTTTTTTTGAAAGGCCCCAGAGGCTGCAACACCTAAGCAAGAGGCACCACTAACCAATCACTACCACGAAGATCAAGGAACTCTCCAAACAAGTAAGGGACAATGTTGTTGAGAAGTACAAGTCAGGGTTAGGTTATACAAAAATATCCAAATCTTTGATGATCCCCATCACTATCAAATCTATCATAACCAAATAGAAAGAACATGCACAACAACAAACCTGCTAAGAGACAGCCGCCCACCAAAACTCACGGACCGGGCAAGGAAGGCATTAATCAGAGAGGCAGCAGAGAGACCTAAGGTAACCCAGGAGGAGCTGCAGAGTTCCACAGCAGAGACTGGAGTATCTGTACATAGGATGACAATAAGTCGTACGCTCTATAGAGTTGGGCTTTATGGCAGAGTGGCCACAAGAAAGCCATTACTTTCAGCAAAAAACAAAACGGCACGTTATGAGTTTGCAAAAAGGCATGTGGGCGCTTTCCAAAATGTATGGAGGAAGGTGCTCTGGTCTGATGAGACTAAAATTGAACTTTTCGGCCATCAAAGAAAACACTATGTCTGACGCAAACCCAACACATCCCATCACCCAAAGAACACCATCCCCACAGTGAAACATGGCGGTGGCAGCATCATGCTGTGGGGATGTTTTTAAGCAGCTAGTACTGGAAAGTGGTCAGAGTTGAGGGAAAGATGGTGCTAAATACAGGGATATTCTTGAGAAAAACCTGTACCACTCTGTGTGTGATTTGAGGCTAGGACGGAGGTTCACCTTCCAGCAGGACAATGACCCCAAACACACTGCTAAAGCAACACTTGAGTGGTTTAAGGGAAAACATGTAAATGTGTTGGAATGGCCTAGTCAAAGCCCAGATCTCAATCCAATAGAAAATATGTGGTCAAACTTAAAGATTGCTGTTCACAAGCGCAAACCATCCAACTTGAAGGAGCTGGAGCAGTTTTGCAAGGAGGAATGGTCAAACATCCCAGTGGTAAGATGTGGCAAGCTCAAAGCGAAATGCAGCTGTGATTGCTGCAAAAGGTGGCTTTACAAAGTATTGACTTTAGGGGGATGAATAGTTATGCACATTGACTTTTTCTGTTATTTTGTCCTATTTGTTGTTTACTTCACAATAATAAAAAAAAAAAAACATCTTCAAAGTTGTGGGCATGTTCTGTAAATTAAAAGATGCAAATCCTCAAACAATCCATGTTAATTCCGGGTTGTGAGGCAACAAAACACGAAAAATGCCAAGGGGGGTAAATATTTTTGCAAGACACTCTAGAGTGCATATTATGTGAGAAGACAAAATGCCCAACGCGTGTTTCGGTGCTGCTAATGGCACCTTCATCAGAATATAACCTTACCTCTGTATATGGTCAGGCTTATTAAGGGTGGGGAACCAATCAGTGTATCTTTACCTCCTTCTGAGTCACAAGTGCTAATTAGAGTCAAAATCCTCACCAGGCGAGTGGTACAGGCAGAGCTATGACGTATTGATGGTATTAACTCATTGTCATCATGTCTATTCATCTTGATGTGGATATCGCTTCAGTGAAGCGATGAGGAGAGGGCGGTACTTAAACAACCTTTATATGTCTTAAAACTCAATGAGAAACTAATGCTAGGAATCCTAGTGATAGTGTCCAAATACACTCTACCAAATTGGCTTTGTTACAATCACTGTGCTTCATTGTATATCAATTATAATGATTAAAGAATATATATATATATATATATATATATATATATATATATATATATATATATATATAATGGATGCTTAACACTGTAGAATAAGAGTGCCATAGTGATCCAAGTTTCGAACTATGGTGTGTGGATTGCATCTTATGAATCCATTTCATTATATTATGCTCTTGCATTCCCTCTTAATTCAGAGACTATAGGTATAACATATATCTATGCTATGTGTTAATATAAAGATTATTATTATACAAGATCCCCAGCCTCTTCATGTACGATGCAAGCCACCAGTTAAATTTGTGTTGCAAATTACAAAATGCTGATAATAAAATTATCCAGATTATGTATTAAAAAAACATTAATAAATACAAAGTGAGTGTATATATTTACAATGAAAAAGTACATTGGTCATAATTACTTCAGTATAGTTGTTAAAATTTCTCAGAGATCGTTAATAAAGGGAGAGTTGGAAAATCCTTCATTTAAACCTTGGGGGAATGGAGTATTTAAAACGATAGATCCAATTTAAACGCAAGTGCTTATCTTTCCATTGGTCAAGTTTGACCCATCCTATGCCCATAAAATTCAGGAATGTAGGGTCACCTTGGTGTGCTAGCTTGACATGCCTTGATATAGGGGTCTCTATATCTCTTGTAGTTGTCACCGAATTCCCATGTTCCAAAATCCGTCGTTTAAAAGGGTGAAATGTTTTGCCCACATACATCTTCTCGCATTGGCATCTAATAAGATATACCAAGCCTTTGGTGTTACAATTGAAGAACGAATATGGTTGAAGTTTTTCAGTGTGGGTGCTATTTTCAAAGTACTTTGAATCTTTTGCGTAGTTGATAGGGTGAGTGTTTTCTTCCCTTATTCGTCTTTCTCTGTCTGTTAGGAGGGCTCTGTGGTAGGCTTTTTTCAAACATTTGTTTGGATAGCCTTTTGATTTAAACATGGAGCATAATTCCTTTGCTCGATTTATTAAATCCTCCAGGTCAGAGCAATTTCTCCTGAGTCTAAAGTACTGTGCTGTAGAAATGCCTCTTTTTTGCTGGGAGGATGGAAACTCCCCCAGTTAAGCAGACTGTTAGAAGTGCTTTTTCTAAACAGGTCAGTTTTTATTTTTCCATTTGGCTCAGGTTAGATCAAGAAAGTTAAGGGACGGATTCCCCACTTTTACAGTAAACCTCAGGTTCAATTCATTGATATTTAATCGATGTACATACAGGAGAAAGTCCTCACTACAGCTTGTCCAGTTGATGAAGATGTGGTCAATGTATCTCTTCCATGAGTGGATACAGTGAACAAAATCATTAAAGGGGTCAGAGAACACTATATTTTCCTCCTACCAACCTAGGTGCAGGTTGGCGTATGAGGGCGCACAAAATGACCCCATCGCTGTTCCCTGCACCTGGTGATAATAAATTCCATCAAATACAAAATAATTGTGGGTCAGGACAAATTGTAAACGTTCAATAATGAAATCTCAGTGTTTTCCACGATTTGGTCTCATCTTTTTGAGAACATACTTGACATGTCTCAGACCCATACTGTGTGGGATTGAACTATATAGGGCCTTAACATCCAAACTACAAAGTATGGAATTCTCTGGAATCCTTTCAATTGTCAGTTCTGCTAGGGCTTGTTTCGTAACCCTTAGGTAGGATGGTAAATTAACTACCGAAGGTCTCAGAGTCTGACCTAAGTAGATGCTTACATTTTGTGTCATGTTCCCATTACCCGAGACTATCGGCTTCCCTGTTAGGACTGGGCTTTTTTTTTATATATATTTTAAGTAGACTGTAGAATGTGGACAAGCGTGGATGTGTGTTGAGCATAAAGTCATATTCATTTTAAGAGATTAGGTTTTCACTCAATCCTTTTAGCAGGCTTTTCTTTAACTTCTCCGGAAAGGAAGTTGTGGGGTCAGACTTTAAGATGGAATAAGTGGTTGTATGGGTGAGAATTGTTTTAGTCATTTTAACATATTGTGTTGTGTCTAGGATCACAATATTTCCCCCTTTGTCGGATGGTTTGATGCTTATGCCCTCTCTCTTTTAATTATTTTAGTGATTTGATTTCCCTCATTGTTAGGTTGGAGTTGGGTTTAAATGTTAGTTCGTAGTTAGAAATATTGTCAATCTCCCTGCAGACCAAATTGACAAAGGTTTCCACATACTTGGCATCGTCTAGTCATGAACAGTATTCACTCTTTTTGCTTAACTTAGTGAGGGGACCTACTGCACCACCCTCTTAATCATTTTCCTCTAATAAATCAGCCAGCATGAGTGCCAACTGGTAGTACCTAGGTTCAAGGCCTAAGGCTTTTTCTTTTTTTGCTCATTTGCCATGGTATGGGTCTTATTTAACATTAATTTCCATGCAAATAGATGGATGTCTTTAACCCAGTTGAACCTATGGAAGCTTGGAGTTGGGATAAATGAAAGTCCTTTCTTGAGGACTTCAAGTTCCAAATGGGTCAAGGATTGCTGGGATAGATTAAGGACTTGGTTACTACCTATTGGAGGTTCTTTCGATTGTATTGTTTCCTGGGCCTTGGTCTGAGGTAAGAATTTACCTCCCTCTGTGGTCTGTCTAAAAAACTGACTCCTTTTTTGAGGATGCCTTTATATTGTTTGTTGGACGGGGAGGGTGTTACTGGAATTCTGTGTCGGAGCTGCTGGGTTCAAACTGATCTTTGTCTATTCTTCTCTTTCTTTGAAATTTCTTATAGACATTACCAGTCTTGAAGTCCTAATGATCTCTTAGGTATTTTTGGTGCTTTTTTGTTTGATGACTGCCTGGTATCTTTCCAGATTATGTTTAAGTTTATTTTCATTAGGCTAAAAGTTAGATCAGACTGAAATTGTTGCACTTTCTCAATCTCTTTGTCTACCTCTTTCTCATATTTGCAAATAATCTGCATAAACCATGCAGAACACTGGCCAGCAGCTTCCTCCCATTTTTTTTATAAATTCTTCCTCTTCAATATGTGTGGTTGGTAAAGTTGGGATTCTAAGTCCTCTGGGAATTAACCCTTTCTTTAGGTAATGCTCCAAAGAGGCTTTTTCCCAACTGGTACTGATCTGTTGTTTGTATAAATTAGTTTGGGAGTTGAAACTTGCAAACAGTGAGTAACTATCACCCTCTATATTCAAATTCGCCTCAGAAAACACTAGATCTGCATCCTGGTACCATTTTAAGGCTTCTTGTCTATTAGAAAGGTTAATCTAACCATCCTCCACCTCCACTTTGTGCAGGTTTTTCTCTCTCAGTGGATACTACCCAGCATACTGTTTAGCGAATAGTCCGCCTGTGACAATTTTGTACCTGTTTAGACAGAAATATCTAGATGCATTTAAGAGTATCCAGAAGATATACACTGTTCTTAATAACTGTCAAGGATTTATTATCCACATATTTTTAGAGGCAATTGCTCACTCCCCAGCTGGGAATCTTAATTTTTATGCACATCAATACATTTATTTTTTAATTTGGATACATTGTGCTTAATAAGTTCCCTGGATTATTTATGGTGGTTTATCCTACCAAGTTATTGTAGATATATTGGTTAGCTCTGTTTATTAAGTATTGGCTATTTATCTACCAGTTTGGAATCCCTCACTCTTGCTGAGTCTTCCCTTCTCTTATTTCTTATATATTTGTATCATTATCCTTTGATCACAGCCTCAGACGGCCCTCCATTACGTAAAACGTTGCCTCTCATGTATTCATGACAATTCTCCCTACCACTACATATGGACTGGTTCAAACAACAAAGGCATCATTCTTGGCCTCTACATAACTCTTACAACCTTGATATGTTTATTCCACATTTGTTCGTTCCATACATCCGTACCCCTCATACAGCCCATCTTGCAGCTCAGGATTTACATTGGGCACTCTCGGCCTTTCACTAAGATATATCTACACGTGGCCCTCAATAGCCCTTCACTCCATATGGTAACAGATGGCCCTCTTTGGGCAAACAAGTAAGATCCAATTTCGGCCCCCCATTTGAGCATTTACATACAACATTTTCCTGCTTACGAGGGAAAACTACAACCCTTTCATATCACATTATACTATTCCACACTGCTTCGCTAGGCCCACACAAGAACCCCTCATTATGCAATTATAGATATTCAGACTTCTTTGATCTGTCTATTTTACTTAAATTAATATAACCCACACCTTCAACTAAGGCACTCACTAGATCTCATATTTTGCTATACGCTAGCAAGCTAGAGATGTTTTGGTGTTTAAATACTTAGGCTATTCCTTCTCACATATAATTCAGGTCCTTCTAGTAGAAGGGCATACAGTGGGAACTCCTATCTTGATTCAGTTCAATCAGGTATTTCTTTTCCTTACTCATTTTGTTTTGCCTTATACATAAGTTCTCTTATTTATCTAGGTTCCCACCATCCTTACTTATCAACCTGTGTTGATTTGTTAATCCTTAACCACAAGACAGGTATGTTATCTTAATTAGAACTTGCATCATCCTGGACATATCCCCATTGTGTCTTTAGGTTCCTCTCTATGATATTCCTTTCTCAAGCTCAACCTCAACCTCATTAGTTGGGAAAAATTTGTATCTTCCAACATACTTTCTATCAATCCATTACATTTATATTCCCCTACATTCCTTAGGAATAGACCAACTGGCTGCAAAGGTTTTGGTGCAAACCATTTTCTATTATGTTCATAAATCAGTTCCGGGGGGCAGACACCCATCCTCATGCGGAGGTATTCACCCATCGGCCCAACTCATAGCTAGAGTCTCGCTCCAACTTCTACAGGCTATTAGATATGGTCTCACCTGTCATGATCACTCATTTAAATATCTTACTTGTCACTGAGAGGCCAACATTCATGCCATTTCTTTTGGTGGCCTCAGTCCCTCAAACAAAATCACAGTTAGAGCCTATCTGAGCCACTTGGCTAATTTCTTTGCCATCCAGCACCAGTTGATACAGGGCTACACTCTCATCAAGATGCCCATTACATTTACTCATTGTTTATTCATTATAGTATGTCTCTCACCATGGAACTAGATGAGTTTATTTCATTCCCAAGTATCCAGCCAGACCCTCCACCCCATCTAGTCCATTGAACTCCAGCTAGTCAAGTTCAAGGATACCACTTACACAGTTCCTAATTGCTGCCAAACTCATGCATAAAGACTGACCATTTCCAGCAACAGTACTGAAGCCGAGCTGTACAGACTCATTATTGTCAACTCAACATGGCAGAGATGCATGCTATGATGACATCCATCCTTTCATCATAATTATGTTCCACGATAGTCTGGAGAATTAGTCTCTTAACTCAGGTGTTCCTAACCCTCACACTGAATACTCCACTATGTACCCCTTACTCATCCACTATGAGTAACATCACAAGTTACAGTTCAGCACACATTCCCTCTGCTAACTTCATTTCACCGTTAGATTTAATAGTTATGTCATTAGGAAGTACATATTGGTAGGCAAAGGCATCAATTTGGTCTCCTCGTAGTTTGCGTGATTTCACTAATTCATTACAAAGTAGTTCCCTGCAACATGCCACAGTGGATGTCTCTGTGGCATTTGCACAGTATAAAATGGTAGGAGCATTTTATTTGCCACTCGTCTCACATATGGGATCTATAGCAGCCCTAAACGATTCAATATATTTGTGGTAAACCTCTCACGGCTGCTATTGACTGTCTGCAACTGCCATACAATGATACATTATCATGACACATTTTTGACTGTGGAGGAATCTATTGCTATACTCTAGAGCAGCGTTTCCCAATTTGTGTTCAGCGGAACCCTAGAGAACAAAATTGAGGTTCAAGCATTTAGGCCCACCCGATGGGTATCGCTAAACAGGGGTCCGGTTAGGCGCCGCGGGCACCTAAGACCGCAACCGGACCCCTGTTGTATCGGATGCTGAGAGAAAGTGACAGCACTTCCTCCCAGACAGAATGTGCAGGCACTTAAAACACACTAAGGCAGGCAGCAGGTCTATTTGAGCTGCATGTGATTTTGCACAACCAACTACCGTCATTTGTACCTCTTCTACTACTACCACTCTTAGGGAGAGCAGGGGACATGTTGAGCCTAGATGGAAACAGGGGCAGGCAGACTTTCAGTCCATAATATCCAATATAACTACTAAAACACATGTTTCCATTATTGAGGGGGAGACTTTTAAGTGTCTGATACTGGGAATATTTGCTTCCATCGTGATTCACAACACGAAGATAGTTCCGTCTTTGTACTGTGCCTACATGCTGCTAGAAAAGGAGCAGCTGCATAAAGCTGTAAGTCCGTGAGTGTACTTTAACATAGTTTTATTGCGTTCTCCTAATGGCAAGCATGCCATCCCTTGACAGCACCCTGGTGGCAGTCCACAGTACCTGGGCATGGAGGTGGCAGTGGAGGAAGTCCAACCTTAGCAGCATGCCAGGCCTTGTAACTGAGCAATTAGCCTTTCTCAAGTTCAATCTCCCCAAGTTTAGTTACCCTGTTCTTCACTCTAAGACTTGAAGCATCATCATCTGCTAGCTGAGATACAAGTTGCCTCTCTAGTTGTTTCTACATTTGTAAATGTATTCTAAAATATTTCAGTGAATGTTGATTCCGTGGCACCTCCTTATTTTAAATGCCTTTCGTTGTGATTTTGCCCTGGACATACCCTATTTTGAGCTTGGACATGGGGATTACTGTTGTACTCGTGAGACAGCACTGAACACAAATGTGCGTGTTTTATAGCATTAAAGCTTAACAGTGTTATGACATTCCCTGTAAAAATGCTATGCAGAACTAAAAAAATAATGTCTTAATTTCTCAAATTTTTTGTAGATTTTTTCATATTACATTATGTTTCATATATACATTTTTGATGTGACTTGAAAGCCTTGTTTCTCGTGAACAAAATTATATATAATAAGTGTGGATGCATTTAAAATAAAAGAATTACGGTTGAACAGACGTAGCGCAAATTCAAGGTTTTGTTTACGTTGTGTTTTGATCAGAACTTGTACAATTGCCTCCATCCTTAAGAGGTTAAGGTCAAAATAGCCAAACTGAAAACAGAATTGAAAAGTTTTCTAATTTGGCCTAATTTCACTTCAAATTCACTTTAAAACTGTAGGCCAAAATGACCCATTTAGAAGCATTCTTCAAGTTCTATGTTTAGTTTGACTACTTTTCCTTACATTTGAAATTCACTTTGACTTACCTGCAACTCAACACCACGCGAAATGCTCAAAATAAAAAAGCAAGCTTACTTGCAGTTTAAAGGGATACTAAAGTCGCCAGAACAACTACAGCTTATAGTGAGTTCTGCAGGCTTTTTGCTGTAAACACTGCCTTTTCAGAAAAAAACAGTGTTTACATTACAGTCTAGGGATACCTCCAGTGGCCACTCCTCAGATGGAGACTAGGGATGCTTCATGGGGCAGTGCTACTCACCATGCAGCACTGACATTCAGTATCTCCACGCTCTACATGACAGTGTTTGGCTCTGGCCCTCACACCACCTCCTTAGTCAATTAGCCACTAATGGGTGACTATTATTATAATAATTATTATTATAATAGCCCCCACCTGCCAACATGGGTAAATGTTGATGGGGGATACTATTTAAGCCAGTATAAATGTAACTGTTCCCCCTATTAACCATGTGTGGGGGCAAATGGGTTTTAGTCTGTCACCACTGTTTTCTTTTATTAATTAGTGTATGGTTTGGTATTATCTAATGTATACATATACATTCTAGCTGCATGGTAGCATATATTGCAGACTCATGACATTTTAAACGGTTAACTCAACAATGTAATGCTTTAAGTTAGGGCAAAGCCATTTGGTGCCTATCAATCAAGTAGTAAACAAGACATCTTTATTTTCATCCTTCAACTTTTTTGGAGCTCACAACAGACAGTGCTAACTAAAGTATCTGCTGACTACAGCAATACAGTAAAACACATTATATCATATAGCAGGGAACAAGTCAATAACCACTGTAACCTTTTGGGAAAAAGGAAATTATATATAATAAGTAAAGGGATTGCTGTAAATTGTCATTCCTCCGTACACCCATTTATTACATCACACACATTTTGATGCCATTCTTCACATTCTGTTCACATTCTGTTCACATTCTGTTTGTAAGATTGCTTGCTTGTTATTTTTCTTTCTGTAATATTCACTCAATACACATTTTATTTGTATTTTTGCCATTGTCTCATTTATTCTACAATAGTTATTCAGTGTCCTTTGAGTCTTTGGACACTAAAATATTTTAAAGGTTATCAGTTAAAATAGTTAACTAAAACAGTTTCTAAAATAAACTTGCAATGGGATATCTGTCCCCTAAATGCAGTAACTTAGGAATGACCGGTGTTAGACGTCTGTTGGTAACGTCTATCAGAGTTAAAGCATTGAGGCCCATATTCAAAGCATTAGGGTCTGGATTTCCGCTGTCCAGCAGCATTCTGTCTGGCTTCAATCCAGACTACATTCAGGCCCATTCAGTGCATGAATTGCAAAAAACTGGGCATTGTTGTACAATGTGAACAAGGTCTAGATTTTGCAGTCTCAATGGCCCGCTATGCAGCCATATGGTTTCCCCCCATTCATTACATTTGGACCTAAATGTATGGCCCTTGTAGACTTTATGAGCAGGTAGCCACTGTATACAATACTTTATCTTGCTGGATGAATTATTAAATTAACCTTATATGTTTACAAATTTGTGATTTTATTATGCAAGTTTATTAATAAATATATACACCCTATGCTCAACTCTAGTTAATAGTTCCTTGTATTAGCCAATATTAACATATCTTTAAAATTGTAGCTGTAGTAATTCCCTATTACCATGTAACCGTGTTACTTGTTGCATGACAAATGTCATGTGCGCTTGACTCTGCATGCATGATTATGAAAAGAGAAAGACTTCCATGGCAATCTAAATATTTTAATTTCCCTTGGTAGCAGATCAACACTCATATGCATTTGATGGTTTTATAATTACAGTTTGCAAAGAGTTGAAAGTATTAAAACAAACTTAGCATGATTTTTACACACCTGTCTGGTATGAATAAAAATAAAATGTGCTATGATCATGACATTGTTTTTATTCTATTTTTCCTATTAAAGAATATCCATTACTTGTGACAGTTTCATATTCACTTGTCGAAAATTCCCATTTGCAACTAACTCAAAGTTAAGCAATTTTAATAGTCTACGATCATACACATTTGAAAAATGTTTAGTAAAATAGCAAACAATTGAACGGAAAGAAGTAATTTGCTTTCTAATATATTTAAATAAATAAAATATGATAATATAATTAAATATCTAGCCTGTAATTATAACATAATTATACATACATTATAAATGTTAGGGAGTTATGATAATTATCTTTCTATGCATTTATGTAGAGCGTAAATATAATAAAACTTACTTAAAAGCAACTTCCGATAGATAAATATCATATACCAATTTTTAGAAAATGACCTTTATTATTTACTAATTAAATGTGCTAATATAGACTGGTCTGCCTGAGAGTGATAAAAAATGCACTCTGATGTAGCAATGTTTATTTGCAGCTGCTTTCTTACAGCCCCCTGCAGTTGTTCTGATGCCAGGAGTGACCTAGCACCCTCCAAGTATAATTTGTAACACCATTTTAAAATGGTTTAACAACTTACCTGGGTCCCCATGATGAACATGCCACATCAGGTATTCTACTACAGGACAAGCCAAATGTTTTTACTAAGCTAAGTCTGTGCAGAGTCCCGTTCATTGGCTGAGAGCACTCATTTGACACTCTTGCCAATGAGTGTGACCATGAACGGCACTGCGAATTCAGTGGAACTGACCAAATTCTCCTTGAAGTAGAATCAGGAGACAGGATCCATCTAGGCCCTGGTAAGTTTTCATTTTCTAGTGGTTTCCCAAATTACACTTGGAGGATGCTAGGGCATTCCGTGTACTATAACCACTACAACAGGCTATAGTGGGTATTGTGCTTGAAGTATCCCTTTTATTTAGCTCCTCTTCATGTAATGTTATGCCAGGAGAGATTCTGGGATAGAAAAACATGCTTTCATTCTATTTGAAGCTGATTATATAATGTATGGTAATTCATTAAGAAGATAAATTACTGATCATTCATTACTTTAATATAGGTTAGATTATAACAAAATAAATATGATAAAATGTGCTTTGTAGAAATTAAGTGTACATTACAAGCAATACAAGCAGGATACAGTACATGCACATACACATTTTAAAAGTAAGTCATTCTTTTATACACAGTGTTGTAACATTTATTATCTTCGTTAAAACTGTATATTTTACTAGGACATAGACCATGAACAGAGTCTTGCAGTAATTAGGAATTCATCCTACAGGCTCAATAGTGTAAACAAATGCATTCACATATTTTTCGCTAACACAGGTTTTAAAATTTCAAGCAGTGATCCCTTAACAAAAAGAACATACATTAACTTAATTAAAAAAAGATAAACAACATTTAGAAATGCTCAGCATTACTGAAAAACATCAAAACAGCACAGAATATTTCTAGATTATTCAGCCTCTGAGACAGCAGATGAATGGTATTTTACTTGTACATCAAATTCTGCACTATGGAATGTAAAAATATGTAAAAATCAATATGTAGATGCTATATAATTGGAAATTGTAATTCTGCACAAAGGGCTGCTTGGAATGCTCACTTTTATGAATAGATGAATTGGCAAGGGATGGATCATGTATGAAGCAAAATCTTACCACCATTCTTCCTTCTATTAATGCCTTTCTTGTATGAACATTTTTTATAATGACTGCTATTTAATTATTTGTAATTAATTAAAATTTAATATGGGTGAAAATATGGCAATACCACAGTCCAGAAATCTTACATAATTTTGTCTCTGAAGTAGGTACCTCAGTCAGGTGTCTTGACTACATTAGTCTGTAATCAAGAAGATCCATCTGGTAAATATTAGTGGATAATAGTATGATTGATCCTCTGGGCTCCACTGCCTTGTTTAGTCTCCTTTGAGAAATTTTCAAATCTGTATCCATTGTTCTCAGTCAGTTTGGAGTTAGTTGAATTACTTGTTGGGTAATGGTTGTGCACTTTTGTATTTCCTATTTGAGCTTGAAGACTTTGGTTCTTGGTTCTTGAGCTTGTGACATTTTTGGTTCTGTTTTAGGTTATTTTTTTAACATTTTGTAATTGTCTCATTTATTGGTAAATTTGCCCCTTTATATTATTGTAAAACACTACAGAATATAGGTACTAAATAAATGCCAATAATAAAAAATAAATTAAACACACTGAGCAATAAAGGAAGTTAGAAATTAGATCTCTCTTTATAGAAAGTGTGAAGGGTTGCTGTGTAAGTCACAGCCAGGAAGATATGGCTAGGGTTGCATGAACAAAGATAATTGTGCAGTGAGACTGCAGGGTCATGGACTACAGACAAGAAAACACCTCATTAAGTTACACTTGTTACAGTGCTTATAGTGTCCCTTTAACCACATGAGAAGCTGTGTCATCATGCACTGAAGGACTTTAATGTCCAGTGATGGCATAGACCACCATGCAGTTTAAGTAGCAGCAGGGGTTAAATACTTGCTGGTACTAAGGACCCTAAGGTATCTTTTGATACCTGGGAGTTCCCTCTGTCTGCTGGAGCCACAGGTAGTGTCTCCAAACTGACAAGAGAGTTAGAAGTATCACTCAAAGTAAGCACTGCTCATTCCCCTCTAAATTTGATTGCACTACTGCAATATTTTGGCCCCACAAGCCTGGGGTAAGGTTGAACCCCAGGTCTCTAAAGACCCTGGGGAGGTCTCCCTCTTACCAACTGCTGCATGATTGGAGCTGGGCTCTGTCAGCTTCCCAGCACTGATCTCAGTGTGCTGCAACTGCAGCATGAGAGTGAGCTTTCCCTATCAGGCTGCCAGGGCCGACCCAAGACATTGTGCTGCCTGGGTCAAGGATGAAATGCTGCCCCCTCCCCTCACCTTGCACCAAAAGCATGCCAACATCCATTGTGTCATGCAGTGTGTGTAGTGAATGCAATGTTAATATCATATTCAGTGTGTGTGTGCTCAGTGGATGCAGTGTCTGTGTGTCATAGATGCTGCGTCTGTGTGTCGTGGATGCTGCGTCTGTTATTGTGTCATGAATGTAGTGTGTATTGTATGTAGGTTGTGTATTCAATATATTGTCTGTGTGTGTATACTTCAGGCAGTGTGTGTTTGTTTAGTGGATGCAGTGTGTAATGACATGAAGGGGTGTTGCCCTGCAACAGCACTGTCCCTTTAAATGTGGGAACCAACTTAGCAGAGAAATAATGCAAGGACACGATGAATGGAGCAATCAAGAAAATGTATTAAAGAAAACCAAAGGATAATATATACACAAAACAAATTATGTACAATGCCACAAATATATATACAAGAAATCAATATAAATACAATAGAGCAGGCAGAGTACACGTGCTAGTCCTTAGGCATAGTGCAGCCACCACAGAATATAAGTGGGGCACAGATCCTAAGCCACCAAGCACTAAATAAAAAACACCAAGGAGCAAAGCCCAAAGCAGGTCACATGAAAATAAGGCAGCAAGGTCAGAATCACTGGAAATTGAGTTTAGGCAGGAACACTGCAAGCGAACACTGGAACGGGAGGCGCAGGACACAGGACCATAAGGACATCGGAACAGGAACACAGGATCAGGATACACAGGATACACGACACAGGAGCAAGGTACAAGGAGTCAGAATCGCGGGAACCAGGATACAGCAGGTAAAGGATAATGATCTGACAGGGAGTAAGGGGAGAAACCAGAATATATAGGTGCTAAACAAGGGCCAGGTGTAGTGCTTAACGAAAAGAAATGAGAAACAGTGCCAAACAGAAACAGTGGTGAATGTGAGTACTGCACGAGGGCATATTAACTAAGGAGTGTCGTGACACAGTGTCTGTGTGTCGTGGATACTGCGTCTGTGTGTTGTGGATGCTGTGCCTGAAATTGTGTCATGGATGTAGTGTGTATTGTATGAAGTGTGTGTATAGAATATGTTGTGTGTGTGTGTAGTGTGTATAGTGGAGGCAGTGTGTCTAGTGGATGCAGTGCCTGTGTAGTGCATGTAGAGTCTGTGTATGTAGTAGTGTCTGTGTAGTGTGTGTGTGTGTGTGTGTGTGTAGTTGGATAAATGCTGGTTAGGGTGAGCAGTTTAAATTAAATTGGGGTTATCCCCCCTTCCTGCCTCTTACCTGTGGGCTGGAATGGTGAAACAATGAGTAGGAAGGGGACGGTATAGGAGGGCAGTGTGTAGGAAGGTGACCGTATAGGGGGGCAGTGTGTAGGAAATGGACAGTGTGTAGGAAGGCTGTGGGGGGGCAGGGTGTGGGAGTAACAGTAGTGGGAGGCAGGATGTGAGTGTGACAGTGGTGGGAGGCACTATGTGGGGGGTGACAATGACAGTGGTGGATGACAGTACGAAGTCAGGTTGTGAGGGTGACAGTTTATGGTGCAGGATGTAAGGGTGACAGTGTGGGGGGCAGTATGTGAGGGTAACAGTGGTGGGTAGCAGGATGTGAGGGTGAGGGTGACAGTATGGGGGCAAGGTGTGAGGGTGAAAATGACAGTGTGAGGGTGACAGTGGTGGCTGTGTGGAGGTGACAGTGGGGGGCAGGATGTGAGGATGACAGAATCAGGGTGACAGTGGGGGGGCAGGGTGTACCAGTGACAGTGGGGGACAGGGTGTGAGGTTGACAGTGACAGGTTGACAGTGGGTGGGCAGGGTGTTAGGGTGACAGTGTCAGGGTGACAGGGGGCAGGGTGTGAGGGTGACAGTGGGGGGCAGGGTGTGAAGGTGACAGTGACAATGACAAGGTGACAGTGGAGGGCAGGGTGTGAGGGTGACAGTGACAGGGTGACAGTGGGGGCAGGGTGTGAGGGTGACAGTGTCAGGGTGACAGGGGGAAGGGTGTGAGGGTGACAGTGTGACAGTGGGGGGGGGGGCAGGGTGTGAGGAGGGTGACATACTGTGGGGAGGTTGGTTACATACCCATTTCTTCTCAGTGCACCATTCCCTGGTGGTCCAGTGGGCTGGCTCTACAGGTCTGCTGCTCCACCGGGGGTGAGCTGCAGGCTGCAGTCACACAGTACAAAGTGTTCACAAGCCCTCTGTACTGTGTGAGCTGGGAAATCACTCTGCTGATCAGCATACAGAATACCTTGATTGGTTGGATTAAGGGTAGGATTAGGACTGGGATTGAACCATATATAGGTACTGTGTCCGCTATTTTGAAATTTGAAGTTTATTAGTTTTTCAACATATCATAAAATGGGGGGGAAGGAAGGGTAGGTACAGAAGATAAAGGAGGGGGGGACAAACATTCACATTACAGATTCGCATTTCATTTTCATTTTGGCTTAACAATCCATTTGCAACAGACTTATATTGGTAGTTGGAGGTCGTTAGTACAGAAACTTCACAGTAGGCTAATGAGTATAATACGTTGGCACATCTTATACGCGTCACTGTAGTTGTTAACCCTCACATTATCTATTGTCACTTGGTGTTTCTCCTGTGGCCTAGATCATCTCTTCCTAATTTCCCTAATTTCCCTTCTTCCTCTCTTCCCCATATTTGTTTCCCACCCAAACCATGTCTGTCAATCGGACTTTATATATGTATATATGTATTGTCACCCGTTTCTGTGGGTTACATGTAGGAGGGGTCTTTATGTTGTCCCCGGGACTTGTGGCACCCGGTGGCCCATGATTTCTCGTCTCCAGGAGCTCCACATCTCCCATGCTCCCCCATAACATTGTGTGCGTGGGTGCATTGCATTATATTGTGTTTCATAGATTAGTTGTTTATCTATGTCTTGTAAAAGGTGTTGGGTATTTGGGGCTGTGGTGGACTTCCAGGACCTTGCTAGTACTCTTTGAGCTGTTAGCAGAAAGTGGTATATTAGTTTCCTCGTTATGGCAGGTAAGTCAGGTGGAATGTCCAGTAGGAGAAATGTCAAGGGGTCGAGGTCGAGGACAATTTTAGTGGTACGGGTTATAATTTGTCGTACGTCTTTCCAAAACCTCTCCAATTTAGGGCATCTCCACCAGATATGCAGAACTGAAGCAAGATCTCGTGCACATCTCCAGCAAGTCAGGGGTGTGAGAGGATACAGCTTGTGCAGGCGATTTGGAACCATATACCACCTATATACAGTTTTGTGATATTGTTCGATAAGTGGGGCTGATTTAACTACTTTCTTCACAGAGGATGCTATGTGTCTCCATTTATCCTCAGGTATTCTAGTGATTAGGTCAGAGGTCCAGTGTTGTGCTTGTGTGGATTCGTAAAATGGCTGGTATGGTTGGATGAGTTTGTAGTTTTCAGATAGTGGCTTGAATGTAAGTGGGGGTACTCCTGAAATCCCTATTTTTTCCCATATCGAGAGTTTCTCTCCTTGCCTGTGTCTTTGTGCCTGTTCCCTGTTACGTCTGTGTAGGAAGGATTGGAGCTGTACGTAGGAATAGTGAGATGTGTGTGGAATATTGTAAAACATGCATAACTTCGAGAAGGGCAGTAGCTTACCTGCCGCGTACATGTGTGAGAGGTGTGTAGCTCCCCTTACTTTCCATGGTGTTGCAGGGAACGTAGGGATACAATAGGTGATGGCTTCTATGGGGGTTGCCATAGATAGTGGGTGGTTCGATTCAAAGCATTTCCTATGTGCTTCCCAGGTATATAATGCTAAGCCAAGTTGTGTGGGTAAGGTCGGGATGGCTGGTCTAGTGGTTTTATTCAACCACATTAGATTACGGACTTGGAACGGAGCTATGGCTTGGTTTTCCATTTGTACCCACTGGGGCTGATTCGTTTTGATAAGATGTGCAAGCAAGGAAGTCAATATCGCGGCTTGGTGATATGATTTGACGTGAGGGAATGCCATCCCACCCTTGTTCACAGGGGCCATTAACACTTTTTGCGAGATTCATGCTCGACCCATACCCCAGGTGAATTGTAACATCCTAGTTTGTATGTTTTTGAAGTAAGAATTTGGTACTCGCCAGGGGAGGTTCCTGAATAGGTACTGAAGTTTTGGCAATATGGTCATTTTGAGTGCTATTATGCGCTCTGACCAGGATAAGAAAAGGTGACCCCAGTCCTTTAGGACCTCAGCACACTCCTTCCAGACCCTATTGTAGTTAGAGGGAAACATATCATTCGGGTTTTTAGTGAATGTCAGGCCTAGGTATTTTATGTTCCCAGTTCTCCATTCAAATGGGTACTTCCTCCGCAATCCTGCTAGTGTTTGTGTGCCCAGGCGGAGTCCCAGTGCCTGTGTTTTGGTGGTGTTGAGGGAGTAATAGTACAACGTCCCATAGTCAGTGATAAGCGACATGATGGTAGGTAGGGATTTTTCGGTGTTAGTTATGTACAGCAAGATGTCATCCGCAAATGCACTAATCTTTATGTTTCTCCCGTGCCACTCTACCCCGTCTATTCCCCGATGGGTTCGAATTGCCGTAAATAGTGGCTCTAAGGCCAGCACATAGAGCAAGGGGGACAGGGGGCACCCCTGTCTCGTGCCGTTCGTAATTTTGAACGGTTGGGACAAAAACCCAGCTTGTAGCACTTGGGCCGTGGGGTAGGAGTACAGGGCAAATATCTGGTTAATAAATTGCTGTGGGAATCCGAACCTTTCTAACACCTGATGGAGGAAGGGCCAGCCCAGGCGGTCAAAGGCTTTCTCAGCATCAAGAGCCAGGAGCAGACCCCCTGGACCAGACCCCCTCATCCTCTCCAGTACGAGGGACAGTTTTCTGGTATTGTCCATCCCCTGTCTCCCCAGTACAAACCCCATCTGATCATCATGTATTAGTGTTGGGAGGATTTTACTCAATCTGGTGGCCAAAATTTTAGCGTATATCTTAGCATCTGAGTTCAATAGGGAGATGGGTCTAAAGTTTTTACATTGGTCTGGGAGTTTCCCCGGCTTGGGCAAGGTTACTCTTGTGGCCAGGAGCATCTCGGGTGGGAGTCGAACCGTGTCCGTTGCTGCCCGAAACATCCGCACCAGCCACGGGCCAAGTAATTCAGCAAATACCTTGTAGTGTGCATTGGATAACCCATCCGCTCCCGGAGATTTCCCCGCGGGCAGGTGTTTGATGGTATCCAGGACTTCATCTAATGTAATGGGCTTGAGTAAAGCTGTGAGATGGGTCTGGTCTAATTGCGGGAGGGGAAGCTTCATTAAATACGAGCGAATCAAAGATTCATTCAGCGGGGGGACATTAGGTTGGTCTTTTAGGTTGTATAAAGTAGTAGTTTGCGCATTCCTGTTAAATCTCTAAGGGGTTTTGTACCTTTTTACCCTTAGTGGTGTGCAAGTGAGCTATTTTAGACGCTGCTAGTCTCGCCTTTAATCAGTTTGCGAGGTATTTTGTGGCTTTCCCACTATGGTGATAAGAGGTCGCTTTCATTCTTTGCAGAAAGTAAACAGTTTTTGTTGCGTTTAACTCTGTTAGTCGATCAGTCAGGGTTTGCACCTGGCTAGCCAAAGCGCGGGAGGGGTTCAGTTTGTTTTGGGCAGTCGCTATGGCCAATAGTTTCTGGCATTCCAGCTGAGTTTTTTGTCTACCTTTTTTGAGATGTGAGGAACGTCTAATAAAGAGTCCTCTCACAACGGCCTTGTGTGCTAGCCACACAGTTTGATCGGACACCTCACCCCTAGAGTTCGTTTGGAAATAGTTTTCTAATTCTATTTGTACCTGGTTTAGGAATGTTTGATCATGTAACAACGATTTGTTTAACCACCAAGTCCCTCTCCCTTTAAACTGGAAAGAGTCGAATAGGTCTAGGTATACCGGGCTGTGGTCCGACCACGTTATCTCACCGATGTTACAGTTCGAAACCTGTGCCAATGTCGATTGGTCTACATAAAAGGTATCTATGCAGGTGTAGGTATTATGTATCTTCGAGTGAAAGGTATAGTCCCTCTCCCCAGGGTGGAGGACTCTCCAGCTGTCATATAAGTTATGTAGTGTAAGTCGTGCGGTTAACGATTTACCCATGGCTATCAAGTGTCTTATGCCTTGGTGTATTGCTGATGTATCTTCCTCAGGAGATGTAATGAAATTGAAGTCTCTGCAGAGGATCAACCCTCCTAGTTTGTGTTTCTCAATTTTCTGCAAGAGGCGCTGGAGGAATACCTCAGCGCCCGTGTTGGGAAAATATGCTGAGACAAGTGTGTATTGAGTGTTATTGAAGAGGCCCATCAGGATAATAAACCTGCTGTCAGGGTACCTGCGGTCTCTACCTCCGAAAGAGGTAGAGACTTAGCTGTTCCTCCATCCAGACGGCCTGATGGCTCCCTTTCCCACGGTCTATCCGGTCATGCAAGGCCGGCCGCGAGGGAGTGACTGCCTTTTACAGCATCTAGGCAGGAAGTTGTCATCAGGACACTCCTCCGGAACGACCTGTCACTCAATTGCTGCAGGACCAATCAGGACGCCTCGGAGGCATGGTTACTGCTCTGAACAGGGTATTTAACAGAGCTTCTTTCATTAGCTCATTGCCCTGTCGTGGTTCTAGCTTGTTCTAGTCACTCAGTGCTTGTGTATTCTATTATCCCTTTTGGTTTTGACCCGGCTTGTTTACCTTACTCTGCTTATCTCTGTTACCCTTGATTCGGCTTGTCTCTCGCTTACCTGTCTTCTGTTACCCTCGACCTCGGCTTGTCTTTGACCATTCTATACTGTACTACTTACGTTAGTCCGGCCATTCTAAGGTCCGGTATACATATCTGGCTACTGTTTGTACTCTGCGTGTTGGATCCCTGTCCCGATCCTGACACCTGCCCTGTGGATCTACAAATGTTCTCTGTTCTACGAATGCCACATCTTTGTGGATTAAAATAGACCTCCCTTTGGTCTTATTCACTGAAACCGCATGGTATTGAGTCGGAAAGAGTTTGGTGTATATTTCGGGAGTCTTGGTGTTTTTGAAATATGTCTCATGATTGCAGGCAATATCAATCTCCTTAGTCTTGAGTTCTTGTAACAAAAGACGTCTCTTGCCTGGGGTATTCAACCCCTTTACATTATAGGTCAATAGTTTCATATTGGGTTAACAATATTATAAAGTACAAGGTGCTAGTTTGTGCTCTATCTGATTGGAGTGATGATTTGGGCTTGGTAACATATGCCGAGTGCTGGGATTTTTTGTGGGAATGATTTATCTGGATTTGCAGCGTGTGAACTGTATGTCTATAGACGAGGTGGGTGGGGTAAAGAGGGTTTGGAGCAGTCTGTGGGTGGTGTACCCAGTATGGCTCCCAGATGCGGAGCCGCGTTCCGCCGCCTAACAAGTAGGTGCGGTTAGTGGGGGGGATGCAGGTGAACCAGTCTAACATGTCGGTCATTTACCTAGAAACCTCAGAGCACTTGCAACTTCAAAGTGTACAAACTTACAAACAGCAAATACAATTATCTAACATAGCTAATACATTTGTATTCCACCCGTTATATACCCCATGTGAGCACTCTTCGCCTACATATCTTTAGGTAACAGCATCTGCTGCTCAGTCTTTTCCCCTGTTGGGTAAAGCATGCTTAAGGGCCAGAGTCACATTCTAGCCAGCAGTATATGTTTCTTATTCTCAGAACTACAATGGTTAAACCAGTAGTAAACCAGGGCCTGTATGGCGCCATGAGATCGGCGTTTTGTATTGACTCCGGAATTCCACGGAATCTGAGATTGTTCCTCCTTGCTCTGTCTTCAATATCTGCTAGTTTTATTCTATGTGCCTCCAGAATATTGACCATCTCCTGGATCTTATCTGCCAGACTGTTGTGAGCTACAGCATATTCATCCATTTTTGTTTCTATCTGTGCTGTGCGGGATCCCATCTCCTGCACCTCTTTGCGGAGTTCTAGTGTCAGCTCCTGAAGCTGTTTCTTCATGTTCTTCTGTATAATGTCAGTAAATTCCGCCATCATTTCGCGGATGCCCCTCATCGTCAGTGGTTGCTCATCTGATGTGTGAGAAGGTGAGAGGGAGGTTTCCCGCTTTTCCCGGTCGCCGCCATCTTGTGCAGGCTTCTGGTCCTCTCTCAGTTTGGAGGCCACAGTTTTCGTGAGGAAGAATGCCGCCCGATCGGATTTTCCAGTTTTGATTTTTTGCCTCTGGGACATGGTTGTCCCTTTCTCCAAACAGTAGGTGAGGTTGTAAGTTTCTTTTTCGCTCAGTATGTCGATTATTTATGGCTCTTTTGGTTCCTTTTCACCGGAGCTGTTCTTACATGCGTCCGTCCAGCTCCGGCTGCAGGCCACGTCCCCTGTGTCCGCTATTTTAATAGTTGAAAGGAGGGTTTGGGCTGGGAATTGATACAATGCAGTTGTTCCCTAGCAGGAGCCCTTAGAAACACATAGAGAACATATGTCTAGTTTCCGACCATGCATCTAAATACATTTTAGTCAGTAAACATTGTGTAGTGAAAGGGGGAAGTATAGTCTATATACTGCAGGAAACCTATATATAGTTGTGATTGTCTTCTAACCTGTAATAAGTAAACTTTGTCTTTAACAGTCACTATTCATCACCATTGTGACTCACCGCTTAGACAATAACCCCCATATTCTAAACCGTTATTCCACAAACAGGTTAACAATTTCCTGTATACATAGTACTTGATAAAGCTACTTTAACAGCTAATTTCCTTGTACACTTTGTAACCCTGGCACGCTATCAAACGATATAAATGGGTTATGCTATGTGACTCATTTGCATATATGACTATATGTATCTTTATTACCCAGCTGAGATCCTGCATTAATACCTAGAGTACTGTTACTGTGCCCTATATGCACAGTCGAGACAGCTAACCATTTGATACAATTGTGTTTGCAACAGCCCCTTGTCTCAGTTAAGCACAAGTCTAACTTATTGTGACTGCTATTTTGAATCATAGTGGGCTTTTTCATTTACAGTCAATTAGGCTATCTTTTTACTAGTCTCAGGCAGACTTGGTGGGTGGCTCTCTCCACCCATGCATACTTTTTAACTATTTGTCTCCAAGGTTTTTCTCACCTCATTTTATACTTGTTTCTATTAAAAGGTAAGTTTTAATACATTCATTGAAGTTGCACTTGTTTCGTTATATACTTGCCGCCGTCCCCTCTTTTTTTGATTAATTTTCCCTTTCTCCGGAACTAGTTGGGAAACCCACTCTTGAGGATATTTTATCATAATCCTATTTTCTCCTGCTCTCCCTTTGCCTTTTGCCTTATGCAATCTGCAGAGACGTTTTCCTTCCATTGCTCTCTGATCGCAGGCCTCACACTGCGTCCTTCTGGGCGACTTCCCTTTGGAAGAACCTGGTGCTTTTTTCCCCATAGAACTGCCATGATAGGGGAGCAATCTGGCAAATTTCAATGTGTAGATGGGCAAGCCCTTTATTTGATCCTGTCACTTTTCAAAATAGTATAAACCTGTTGTACCTGTGAGACATCACTAAATACAAATATACATGTTTTAGAGAGGGGCAGATTGTGCTTCCTCCTCTGAAGAAGAAGCCATCTCTCTTTACAAATCAATATCCATAGACTCCTCAGCTGAATCCTCTCCAGAACACAGGAGTGAATCTGGATATATAGGCCTTTATCCAACAGTGGCTGTAATAAAAGAGAAGAGACAATTCCTAGCACTCCAGCTGCTGTGAAAATATAAAAAGGAATAGTCATAAATAAACTTAGAATAAATTATGTAACATAAAAGATGGTTACAAGATGGTAAAATGTGTTTCATGGGTGAAATATGCCATCTCAGGATTATTCTTTAATAAATGAAAAATATTCATATATAATTATTGATTTACTGACATTTATTTTATCTCTAGATGTTATAATACTGTATTTATAAAACACCAACACATTCCTCAGTACTGGTCCTGGATAGTACATTGTGTACATGTTATAAGACAAGTACAATACAAATTGAACAAACACATACACGAGAAAATTATGGCCCTTTATGTTGGAACTTACAATACATATGTGTAATAATAATATATTACATATTATTTGTTTATTTGTATCATATTATAACAATATCAAATATCTAATAACATTTTATTCAGTTAAATATATTTTCAGTGTTTCATGTTAACAATGAGCAATGTTTTTTTCTTAATTGATTTGGTGATATTTTATACTACAGCAAATGTAAAATACACTTTTGACAGATCTCTCCCTGCAGAGAACATCAGTTCATGTCTTTATTTCAGTTAAATTGGCCTCTGGCCTTTTATATACAACTTTAAAGTGTGGAAGTATTTAATTGTACTGCAGACAGTATTTGCTCCAGGCAGAAGTCATGAGTTTATCTCTTTGTGTGAAGATCAGAAGCATATTTCAAATAATGTTTAAATGATATACTTTAGATCTAGAGACAATGGATTCTAGCTATACACTGTGCCTCTTCATTAACAAGTAAAGCAATTCAATACATACATTTTAGATTACTTGGAAGGCAAAATCCGTTGGATTATGGCCTTCTTGAGTGTTATTGATAACTGCAGACATATTTTCCTCATGGTTCCATTATTGTGGATAATCTGCTGAGATGATTGCACATATGGAGTATAGCCATATTGAGAAAGCAAGTGAAGTAATATTAGTTTAACAAGCAATGTTATAATTCCAAATATTATGGTGACAAAATAAAATATATATTACACTGTGATATGTATTATTTCAAAAAATATTAACAATCATTCTGTTTTCATGTGCCTTCAAAATATATACCGGTAACCTGAAAAGATTTAATCACCTTTCATTATAAACTAAACCTTAACAAACACAGCTGGAGGCTATATCATTCATTTCATGAATTAGGAGATAATTTATTAGATAATGTATGGGGACAAATGTAATTATCATCGCCAAGTTTAACACATTACAAAAATTGCACTAAAATATATTTTTCAGTAATTACTCTTTTCTGGCAACAGAAAGTTATGAACTTGAAATTCTTGAGGAATTGTCTTATCATTAAAGCAATGTAGTAACATTAAGTTATTTTTAATATATGTACAATACACTTAAAATCTAGATCCTGTATAAGTAGAATCTATTGTTTTAGACATTTGTATTGTAATATAATAGTTAATTCATAAAAACAGAAAAAGGTGAACGACTGTAGACTTTAGTTGCATATTACAGATGTTGAGTGTGGCAAAAACATTGTCTATTTTAGGAATTTTTATATCAAAGTCTCTCTTTAGGTTTGTTTAACCCATTACAAAGGAGCATGTCTTGGACGTTGGACAAGATGGCAGCACAAGGGCTTAGTTTCACATGCTAGAACTGAAATTTGCAACAATCCTTTTTCAAAGCCAGTGCACATGGGTTGAAATAGGAAATTGTGAGGAACCCAGACCCTTCACTGACAATCAGTGATGACCAAACCTGGCTTTGAAATTTTACTTGACATCCTGCAAGATGCATTTTTATTACTGATGTAGTATGAAGTCATCTCTTTTCACCTTAGGCACACTGCATATCATCAGTTTTATCCAGTTTCTGCTAAGCTCAGGTACCGTTTTCTGTTGTGGAAGATTATGGTGGAGTATTTACCCAACACCAATTTGCCACACTTGGGTCTCCATATAAGCTTAATAAAAATTAATCTTCTACCCTAGTTATTGTACCAATTTCAAACAGTCCCTTTCAGTAGCACAGCCCAGAGTTTTTCCTTTTTTCCTTGTTGTACTTGGCTCTTCTGAGATATGTATGGGGAGTTTATAGACCCAGACTCAGGTGAACATACATAGTGCTCCACCAAATTGTTTCCCCATCCTTTCTTTCGTATTACAGTGTGGCCCACCTCACAAAGTTGTACAATATGAATTCACTCAACTATTGGCCATCACTGGAAATCAATATCACTGATTATTTGAAGTGGTATGGTTAGATTTTGAGGAACTCCATAAACAGTCTCGCATACACCTTTCATTGGGGTTTACATGTCAGTTTGGTTTTCCGTTTTCAGACAGTTATCATTGTCTGCCTTTTGTGACCCGATGTACCCAAGGAATAATCCTGAATTCCTAGCAGGAAAATGCCTTTTTTATTTTTTGTGAAGGGGTGATTCTCTTTATGTAAGCAGCACTAGTGTTAATGTTGACCCACAGCTTCATATGATTTAGTTTTGGATAACCACCGTTTTTTGAACTATTACGGTTTTATCAACTGCTCTCACTTTTACAGGCAGTTGGTACATTTTGAGGAGGTATGCCTGCCTGCTGAGTCCTTCATAAGGGTCTATGTCCATTCTCTATCAAATTTAACCTACATGGAGCCCTTGTAGTTATACTTATGTTTATGTCATACTGGGAAGATGCATTGTACATGAACTTCACTGAACAGCAAAAGATACAAAAAATGCCACATTGACACAAAAGAGCATGTTGTGCTCTAAATATCAGGGAGATCAATTGTAAAATCCTTGCAAATTGGTACAAGAGTCCTTGGAGGCTCTTAAGGTCTCCCCCGACACATTTGTTGGAGTTTCTGGTAGTAGTCAGATCATTGCTGCATATATTTTGTGATTGTCCCATTATAGCTCCTTTATGGAGAAAAATAAAGACAGACACACATACATACACACACACACACACAGACAGACACCCACAGACATATACATACATACACACACACACAGACAGACACACACACAAGACACACATACATACAAACAGACAGGCACACATACATAAAGACCGAGACACACAGACACAGACAGGCACACACACATACAAAGACACATACATACAAATAGACAAGCACACATACATACATACATGCAGACAGACACACACACACACACACACAGACACACATACAGACAGACACACAAGACACACACACACACACAGACACACATACAGACAGACACACAAGACACACATACATGCAAAGACATGCAAAGACACATACATACAGTGCCTTTCAAAAGTATTCAACCCCCTTGACATTTTTCGTGTAAAAGTATTCACCCCCCTAAAGTCAATACTTTGTAGAGCCACCTTTTGTGGCAATCACAGCTCCAAGTTGCTTTGAGCTTGCCACATCTTACCACTGAGATTTTTGTCCATTCCTCCTTGCAAAACTGCCCCAGCTCCTTCAAGTTGGATGGTTTGCGCTTGTGAACAGCAATCTTTAAGTCTGACCACAGATTTTCTTTTGGATTGAGGTCTGGGCTTTGACTAGGCCATTCCAACTCATTTACATGTTTCCCTGTAAACCATTCAAGTGTTGCTTTAGCAGTGTGTTTGGGGTCATTATCCTGCTGGAAGGTGAACCTCTGTCCTAGCCTCAAATCACGCACAGAGTGGTACAGAATATCCCTGTATTTAGCACCATCCATGTATTTAGCACCATACATATTTCCCTCAACTCTGACCAGTTTCCCAGTCCTGGTTGCTGAAAAACATCCCCACAGCATGATGCTGCCACCACCATGTTTCACTGTGGGGATGGTGTTCTTTGGGTGATGGATGTGTTGGGTTTGTGCCAGACATAGCGTTTTCTTTGATGGCCGATAAGTTCAATATTAGTCTCATCAGACCAGAGCACCTTCCTCCATACATTTTGGGAAGCTCCCATGTGCTGTTTTGTTTTTTGCTGAAAGTAATGGCTTTCCTCTGGTCACCCTGCCAAAAAGCCCAACTCTATGGAGCGTACGTCTTATTGTCATCCTATGTACAGATACTCCAGTCTCTGCTGTGGAACTCTGGGGTTACCTTAGGTCTCTGTGCTGCCTCTCTGATTAATGCCCTCTTTGCTCGGTCCGTGAGTTTTGGTGCACTTCCGTCTCTTGGCAGGTTTGCTGTTGTGCCATGTTCTTTCCATTTGGTTATGATAGATTTGATGGTGCTCCTGGGGATCATCAAAGATTTGGATATTTCTTTATAACCTAACCCTGACTTGTACTTCTCAACAACATTGTCCCTTACTTGTTTGGAGAGTTCCTTGGTGTTCATGGCAGTGTTTGGTTAGTGGTGCCTCTTGCTGAGGTGTTGCAGCCTCTGGGGCCTTTAAAAAAATGTGTGTATATGTAATGACAGATCATGTGACACTTAGAGGGAAGGAGGGGAGATATAGACCCAGGGGAGCAGTGAGGGGGAGAACGTAACATACAGAGGGACTGGGGGGAGACAAAGAGGCACACAGATGGTCTGGAAGTAGAAAGAGACACACATAAGGGATATATATATATATATATATATATATATATATATATATATATATATATACACAGTAGAAAATACCGCACACCAAGGTCTTTGTGATTACAGGGGGGAGTGGAGAAGGTTCCAGGGAGGGAGGGGGGAGAAGATTACAGGGGGGGAGTGGAGAAGATTACAGGGGGGAGAAAATTACAGGGAGGGGGGGAGAAGATTACAGGGGGGAGTGGAGAAGATTACAGGGGGGAGAAAATTACAGGGAGGGGGGAGAAGATTACAGGTGGGAGTGGAGAAGATTACAGGGAGGGAGGGGGGAGTGGAGAAGATTACAGGGGGGAGTGGAGAAGATTACAGGGAGGGGGGAGAAGATTACAGGGGGGAGTGGAGAAGATTACAGAAACATAGAAACATAGAATGTGACGGCAGATAAGAACCATTCGGCCCATCTAGTCTGCCCAGTTCTAAATACTTTCATTATTTCCTGGCCTTATCTTATAGTTAGGATAGCCTTATGCCTATCCCACGCATGCTTAAACTCCTTTACTGTGTTAACCTCTACCACTTCAGCTGGAAGGCTATTCCATGCATCCACTACCCTCTCAGTAAAGTAATACTTCCTGATATTATTTTTAAACCTTTGTCCCTCTAATTTAAGACTATGTCCTCTTGTTGTGGTAGTTTTTCTTCTTTTAAATATAGTCTCCTCCTTTACTGTGTTGATTCCCTTTATGTATTTAAATGTTTCTATCATATCCCCCCTGTCTCGTCTTTCCTCCAAGCTATACATGTTAAGATCCTTTAACCTTTCCTGGTAAGTTTTATCCTGCAATCCATGAACCAGTTTAGTAGCCCTTCTTTGAACTCTCTCTAAGGTATCAATATCCTTCTGAAGATAGGGTCTCCAGTACTGTGTACAGTACTCCAAGTGAGGTCTCACCAGTGTTCTGTACAATGGCATGAGCACTTCCCTCTTTCTACTGCTAATACCTCTCCCTATACAACCAAGCATTCTGCTAGCATTTCCTGCTGCTCTATTACATTGTCTGCCTACCTTTAAGTCATCAGAAATAATCACCCCTAAATCCCTTTCCTCAGATGTTGAGGTTAGGACTCTATCAAATATTCTGTACTCTGCCCTTGGGTTTTTACGTCCAAGATGCATTATCTTGCACTTATCCACATTAAATGTCAGTTGCCACAACTCTGATCATTTTTCTAGTTTACCTAAATCATTTTCCATTTGGCTTATCCCTCCTGGAACATCAACCCTGTTACATATGTTAGTATCATCCGCAAAAAGACACACCTTACCATCAAGACCTTCTGCAATATCACTAATAAAAATATTAAAGAGAATGGGTCCAAGTACAGATCCCTGAGGTACCCCACTGGTGACAAGCCCAAGCTTCGAATATACTCCATTGACTACAACCCTCTGTTGCCTGTCACTCAGCCACTGCCTTACCCATTCAACAATATTGGAATCCAAACTCAAAGATTGTAGTTTATTGATAAGCCTTCTATGTGCAACAGTGTCAAAAGCCTTACTGAAATCTAGGTAAGCAATGTCTACTGCACCACCCTGATCTATAATTTTAGTTGCCCAATCAAAAAAATCAATAAGATTTGTTTGGCATGATCTCCCTGAAGTAAACCCATGTTGCCTCTGATCTTGAAATCCATGTGTTTTTAGATGTTCAACAATCCTATCCTTTAACATGGTTTCCATCACTTTCACCACTACTGAAGTAAGGCTTACTGGCCTATAGTTGCCCGACTCCTCCCTATTACCTTTCTTGTGAATGGGCACAACATTCGCTAACTTCCAATCTTCTGGGACTACTCCTGTTTTCAATGATTGGTTAAATAATATACAGGGGGGGGTGGAGCAGGTTACAAGGAGGGAGGGGGGAGAAGATTACAGGGGGAGTGGAGGAGATTACAGGGAGGGAGGGGGGAGAAGATTACAGAGGGGGAGAAGATTACAGAGAGGGGGAGTGGAGAAGATTACAG
The DNA here is from genome assembly GCF_036172605.1 of Pelobates fuscus. NCBI lineage: Eukaryota > Metazoa > Chordata > Amphibia > Anura > Pelobatidae > Pelobates > Pelobates fuscus. The sequence continues at coordinate 158,795,675 of NC_086322.1, read as the reverse complement.
AGAGGGGGAGTGGAGAAGATTACAGGGGGGGAGTGGAGAAGATTACATGGAGGGAGGGGGGACTGGATAAGATTACAGGGGGGAAGTGGAGAAGGTTACAGGGAGGGAGGGGGGAGAAGATTACAGGGGGGAGTGGAGAAGATTAAAGGAAGGGAGGGGGAGAAGATTACAGAGGGGGGAGTGGAGAAGATTACAGGGAGGGAGGGGGGAGAAGATTACAGGGGGGAGTGGAGAAAGTTACAGCGAGGGAAGGGGGAGAAAATTACGGGGGGAGTGGAGAAGATTACAGGGGGGAGTGGAGAAGATTACAGAGGGAGTGGAGAAGATTACTGGGAGGGAGGGGGAGAAGATTACAGGGAGGGAGGGGGAGAAGATTACAGGAAGGGAGGGAGAGTGGAGAAGATTAGAGGGGGGAGTGGAGAAGATTAGAGGGGGGAGTGGAGAAGATTACAGGGGGGGAGTGGAGAAGATTACAGGTAGAGAGGGGGGAGAAGATTACAGGGGGAGTGGAGAAGATTACAGGGAGGGAGGGGGGAGTGGAAAAGATTGCAGGGAGGGGGGAGAAGAAGAAGATTACAGGGAGGGAGGGGGAGTGGAGAAGATTGGAGGGAGGGGGAGAAGAAGAAGATTACAGGGAGGGAGGGGGGAGAAGAAGAGAAGATTACGGGGCGGGGGAGAAGAAGAGAAGATTACCGGGAGGGGGGAGAAGAGAAGATTACGGGGGAGAAGACGAGATTACTGGGAGGAAAGGGGGGAGAAGAAGAGAAAATTACAGAGGGGGAGGGGAGAAGATTACAGGGAGGGGGAGAAGAAGAGAAGACTACAGGGGGAGAAGAAGAGATTACAGGGACGGGGGAGAAGAAGAGGAAAACACAGGGAGGGGGGAAGAAGTGGAGAACACAGGGAGGGGGGAAGAAGAGGAGAACACGGGGGAGAAGAAGAGGAGTACACGGGGGTGGGAGATGATAACACAGGGAGAGGGGTTTGAGGAGAATGTGGGGGAGGGAGATACCACTAAAGGAGGGGGTGGTGGAGAGACCGCTAAGGGAGGGGAGGGGTGGAGGATAGACCACTAGGGTAGGGTGAGGGGGGGGGAGAAGAGACCACTAATGGAAAGGGGAGGCAGAGGAGAGCAGAGACCACTAAGGGGGAGACGAGAGACCACTAATGGAAAGTAGGGGAGAAAAGGAGACCACTAAGGGAGGTGGGGGGGGGGCGGAGAGACCACTAAAGGGCAGGGGAGATCTCTAAGGGATGGAAGGGAGAGCTCTATAGGACAGGGGGCAGGACAGGGAGCTCTTTCACACTACGCACACACACACACACACACACACACACAATGCATCCCTATGCACACAGAATCACAACATGCTTCCCTTACACACAGAGAAACACACAATGCAACCCTTACATATAAAGACAATGCATCCTTTGCACATATACACAGAAATACACAATGCATCCCTTACACACACATGCAAACACACACTGCTTCTCTTACACACACATAGAAACACAATGCATCTCTTACACACACTCAACGCACCCCTTACAGACACACACACTGCATCCCTTACATACACATAAACACACAATGCATCCCTTACACACACAGGCAAACACACACACACTGCTTATCTTACACACACACAGAAACACAATGCATCTCTCTCACACACTCAACGCACCCCTTACAGACACACACACTACATCCCTTACATACACAGAAACACACTTTGCATCCCTTATGCATACAAACACAGATTCACACAATGCATCCCTTACACACAACAAGAAACACACAATACATCCCTTATACACAAACACTCACTGTTTTCTATCCCTTACACAAAACACACTGCTTCCACTACACACAAACACACTGCATCACCTACACAAACTGGTATCCCTATACACTACATTCCATAAGCACACACATTAGATCCTCTACAGTAACACATAACATATCCCCTACACACTCCACTCCCTGTGAGCGAATTCATGGGTGGAACTTGTAGGTGGACTTATGGGTGGGCCTTATGGGCATACTCACCATCAGGCCCTGGGGCCCAGACCTTGAGCTACGTAAGGGGCCCCAAAAAATGGATCTGCTTCCCGTTCTCCCAGAGCATTGAATTTTGTGACCACAGTTACAAACAGCCTCCAGAGATCCTGTTCTACACCAGACCAGTGGAGCCAGACTGCAGCCAGAGCCCATCACCATCCTCATCTGATTGTAAGTAGGCAATCTAGTATATTATTAGTGATACTAATCTCTAATTTACCTCACATTAAAGGGACACTATCCTAGGGCGGCAAAAATCCTTGCACCGGCCCTGGAGGGGAGGGGTTGTGTGCTGTAAGTGGGAGTGTCGGACATTGTTGTATTGTTCTGATTGGTTCATCTCCTTTGTGTGCCTGTGTTCCATCAGGTCCAGGGGGTGTGCCTCTGGCCTGAGGAAGTGTATATAAGCAAACCTGTACCAATAAAGCCTCTGGCTTGTTCTACCCTTCATGAAATCTTGGCTCATGTTTTGGGGATTGGAGAACTACACTCTGGGGTTGCTATAATCACTATATTCCCCAGAATCAAAATATCTCAAAGACAGCAAAAAATGACACTTACAAAAGTAGATAATTCATTGCAAAATCATAATTTCTTCAACATGACACCTGGAGTTTTAAACTCCATAAGCATGAAATATGCAATTTAAGAGCTGTTCCTTTTCCTGCTCTCTGGATTACAAGAGAGGTCTACCTACTGGAAGCTGGATGCTGGTCTTGGGTCCAGAGTGGGTGGACGACGGCGAGACCCCAACCAAGCTGCAACACTTTGAGGTGTCTGCGGTCGTTATGGTGCCTAGTGGAGTGATTGGAGCCCTCGGAAAGCACTAGGAGCATCTGTCAAACGGAGGTACCCAGTCGGGGTGCCATGCGATCCGTTACAGATACATTGAAATTTTTCTTGTTTTGAAGTATGTCCTGGGTCCACAAAACATTGCATTGTTACAATAGGATACAATATTACAAAAAAACAATACACAAACTATAAATATTTACACACACATACACATACACATATATATATATACATTTAATACATAACAGGTAATAAATATATTCAACCATGACAAGTGCATTCTGTGCTGAGATATATTGCCATAGATCTCTTAATCTATACACAAATATTAGTGTTTCAAAACAGTAAAATATATCACTGATATTGTCAGTGAAAGTGAAGTTTTTTTGCATTTTTCACACACAAATCGCACTTTCAATTGTGATATTGTTGTGATATGTGTTACTGTTTTTAAACACTAATATTTGTGTTCAGCGAAGTCTCCTGAGTATAAACGTACCCCCCATGTAGAGTTTTTGTAGTGTTTATGAAAGTTACAGGGTCAAATATAAGGCTTGATTTTCCTTTTTTTTTTTTACATTGAAATTTGCCAGATTGGTTATGTTGCCTTGGAGAGCATATGGTAGCCCAGGAATGAGAATTACCCCCATGGTGGCATACAATTTGCAAAAGAAGACAACCCAAGGTATTGCAAATGGGGTATGTTCAGTCTTTTTTAGTAGCCACTTAGTCACAAACACTGGCCAAAGTTAGCATTCATAATTGTTTTTTGCATTTTTAACACACAAACAAATATAAATGCTAACTTTGGCCAGTGTTTGTGACTAAGTGGCTACTAAAAAAGACTGGACATACCCCATATTGAATACCCTGGGTTGTCTACTTTAAAAAAATATGTACATGTGAGGTGTGATTTGGAGATTTATGACAGATAACAGTGTTACAATGTCACTATTGATCAATTTTAAAAATATATATTTTGAAACAGCAATTTCCTACTTGTACTTATAGCCAGTGGTGTATCCTGGTTTTGTGCTGCCCTAGGCAGTACAAAACTCAGGCGCCCCCCTCCCACCCACGCCACCCTCACCCAACCCTCCACCCCCACCCGCGCCACCCCCACCGAACCCTTCCCCCGTCCCGCCTTCTAAATACACACACACACACATTCACTGACAAATACGCATACACTAGGTAACAGACACACACACAGTCTAACAGACACACACTAACACACACACACACAGACCCACACACATACAGACATACACACACACACACACACATACAGACATACACACACACACACACATACAGACATACACACACACACACACATACAGACATACACACACACACACACATACAGACATACACACACACACTAACAGACACACACACAGACACACTAACAGACATACACACACTAACAGACATACACACACTAACAGACATACACACACACAAACACACACACAAACTAACAGACACACACACAGACCCACTAACAGACATACACACACTTACAGACATACACTTACAGACATACACACACACACACACTAACAGACATACACACACTAACAGACATACACAGACATACAAACACACTCAATCACTCACATATTTAATACATTTTTTTTTTTTAATTTAACCCCCCCAGCCTCCTTACCTTTGGGAAAGCTGGGGGGGGGATATCTGTCTCCCTGGTGGTCCAGTGGCTGCGCTGCTGGGAAGTGCGGGTAGGTGGGCGGCCGGCGAGGGAGCACTTCCTCTGAGCGGTCTGCTCAGCTCCCTCGCGCGCCGCAGAGTGATGCTGGGAGGCGGAGCCGGAATATGACGTCATATTCCGGCTCCCAGCCTCACTCTGCGGCGCGCGAGGGAGCTGAGCAGACCGCTCAGAGGAAGTGCTCCCTCGCCGGCCGCCCACCTACCCGCACTTCCCAGCAGCCCGCCGGCCGCCCAGCATGCCTTGTTAGCCGCAAGGCTAACAAGGCATTTGCCCTGGGCATTTGGGGGCGGCTTTTTTTGCCGCCCCCTGAAAAATGCCGCCCAAGGCAAATGCCTTGTTTGCCTCGCGGCAAATACACCCCTGCTTATAGCCATATAACTTGCAAAAAAAAAAAAAAATATCAAAAAAGCATGTAAAAACTCGGTGTTTTTAAACTCAGGAAAAAAATTTGAATCAATTTAGCAGTTTTTTTTAAGTAGCTTTTATAGATCAAAAATATTTTTTTAAGTAAAAGTAAAAATTTTCATTTTTTCACCATATTTTTTTTTTTTTTTAAGTAAAATATATGACATGATACAAATAATGGTATGTAAAGAAAGCCATTCAGGCCAGCAGGTCTAATATGGCCGCCTACCCTGAAGTATACTCAGACCTATCTGATGAACTGTCCCTGGAAGATGAAGAAGATGAAATACCGGCCAGACCGGCACCAGCCACAAAACTGGACAGCCCAGACAAGGCACCAGTAACAACGGCAGTGCTTAAAAGCCTGCTGGCGGACTTACAAAACAATATCCTGGCAGATGTGGCGAACCTACGCGCAGACCTCCAGGGCCTGACAGGCCGGATTGGTGCAGTAGAATCCACCACTGGGGAACACACAGAACAACTTACCTCCATGCAGCAGACAATTCTGAAGCTCCAGACACAGAACGAAGCGTACGACAACAAATTTGCAATGATAGAAGACATACGGCGCAAAAATAACATAAAAATCAGGGGAGTCCCAGAGGCCATACACACAGAGGAACTACCACACATGCTGAGGCGCCTCATGGCGGCGTTACTATCCCGCGACAGGCCAAATCAATGTCTGTGAAGGATTGCTTCCGCATCCCGAAAGCACCAAAAGCCCCTGCAGCAGCCCCGAGAGATCTAATAGTCCAACTCCGCAATGGCAGAGACAAAGCGGCAATGCTAACAGCCCTCAAAGATCAGGACCCGTACGACTTTGAAGGCATGCAACTCACCTACTACCCAGACCTCTCAGGAGGCACCCTGGCATGGAAGAGAGCCCTTAAGTCATTTACCGCTCTCCTCTGACAGAAGGGTATTCAGTACCACTGGCGGCTCTCAAGAACGCTCTTGATCATCCACGGAGACACCCAGCATGTAGTCCACGACATCACCGAAGCAAGAACCCTATTGCCTACACTGGGACTCCAAATGGACTCACTGCCCCCAGACAGACCGCAAGGGGGGGCACCTGCAACCCAACGCTGGGACCCAGCGAAAGTGACTTTATTCGTCCCACGGAAGACTCCTCCGGCCATGCCAGCAGCGGTCACTACCTGAGCTTCTGATATGATAAGCCTGACACATACAGTTACCCTGAACCACTAGCGGTTATGTTAATATTCCCTATGATATAGGTTTAGCAGACTAGTAAGGAGACCCTACTAATATACACTTATGCGACACCAAATCAGCAGTCATGCAATACCAGTTTAGTGTACCTTGCTTTATGGTTGTACGCTCAGTCTGGAATTCTTACTATTGGCAACGTCATGCTTTTCTATTATCAGTATGCCTGACATGACAATCACTCAATACGAGCTTGGCTATGTCAGGCATACCCTCCTAGACCAAATGTTATTTCATGCATACCTTTAGAAACGTGCAGATCCACTGTTAGCCTCGTTGGTAGTGTTTTCATGTTATATAACAATACGAAACTACATCAGCAGATGTGTAGTACAAGTTTAATGTACCCGGCTTTATGTTTAGACGAACCATCTGTAACCAGCATAATTGTTAAAGTCACGCTCTTATACTAGCGGTTTGCCTGACCCAGCGATTGCTCAATATAAGCTTTGCTGCGACAGGCATAACCCCCTAGACCAAATGTTATCTCACTCATATATAAAAAAGTGCAGATCCACTGTTAGCCACGTTGGTATTGTGTTCAATGCTTAGCCCTGGAATGCTGTCGTGGCACCATGGGCCTGTTTGTATTAACATGCACAACAAAAATAAAGAATACAAAAAAAAAAAAAGAAAGCCCTTCTTGTCCTGAAAAAAACAATATATATTTTGTATGGGAACCATAAATGAGAGAGAGGAAAATACAGCCAAACACAAACTCAAAAGTGTTAAAACAGCTCTGGTCCTTAACGTACAACATGGCCAAAACAGGGGTTAAAAAGACGGGTGGGAAGGGGGAGGATCTATTTATAACAGTTTCAGAGTTCTATTTCCTGTCCTTTCTGCTGTGAGGGGAGGAGCTAACCCATGGGTAAATGCTGTCATGAATAATGAGCAGGAAAAGAAAATTACAGTAAGTATGAAACTATTTTCCTAAATTTGGCCCTGTAACATTCCAAAACATTCCAAAACACCCTAAAACCTGTATATGGGGGCATCATTTTACTTGTAGGATATGACAGCATACAAATATGTATCTTTTAAAACATCTAATCCCCCTTCTAACTGACACCTTTAATGAAATGGCGTCTAAAGGATCGGCATCTCCTGAACTATTAAGGGCACATATCACTCCAATTTTGAAACAGGGAAAAACACCCTTTGATGTGAACAAATACCGCCCTATTTCTTTAGTTAATGTAGACACCAAACTTTATGCAGCTATTTTGGCCGAACGGCTGAAAAAAGTCCTACCATCTCTGATTCATGATGATCACATAGGATTTATAACGGGACGTCATTCTTCCAATAATACTCGCAGGATGCTCGACCTACTGGATTGGGCTAGACAGGAAGGTACTCCCCTCCTGACCCTGTCGGTGGATGCTGAGAAAGCTTTCGACAGGGTCGGGTGGGAATTCATGAAGAGAACCCTTTCCCAGTTCGGTTTCAAAGGGTGATTTATGACTGCTGTAGGTGCTTTATATTCGAATCCTACTGCCTGAATTGTAGCCCGTGATCTATGTTCGGAGTGGTTCTGTATTTCTAATGGGACAAGGCAGGGTTGTCCCCTCTCCCCCTTACTTTATGTCTTGTCTATAGAACCACTGGCGAATAATATTAGACTCAATCCACAGATTAAGGGTATGGGAGGTCAGGAGGATGTGTGGAAGCTGTGTTTATACGCGGACGACATTTTAATTTCTATTACTGATCCCCTCAGCTCCCTCCCGTATCTAATGCAAGAATTTGTTAATTATAGTAGTATATCTAATTATAGTTTAAATTTGAATAAAACAGTAGCTATGGCCGTCAATATTAATAAAGATAATCTAACGCTTTTAAAAAGCGCCTATGATTTCAAATGGACGAACAAAGAGATCAATTATTTGGGGCTGGTTATTTCCGCGGATATAACGCGGACTATGGAAATAAATTTCCTGAAACTATTAAAAGAGACCAATGCCTTACTGAAGGATTGGAGAGCTCATGAGATCTCTTGGTGGGGAAGAATAAATACTATTAAAGCCTACATAATTCCCAAATGGGCCTACCTTTTTAGAAAGCTTCCCCTGTCGATTTCTCGCTTTTGGCTGAATATGGTCCAAAGTAGTATTACATCATATATATCGAAGGGGAAACATCCTAGAATTAATACACATACTTTATCTAGGAAGACCCAACAGGGCGGATTGGGATACCCCCTGATTATACAAGTTTATCAGGCTAATATGTTGGTACACGCTTCCCATTTACAAATAAGTGACTCAAGAAATCAAGCCTGGTATAAAATCGAATCAGCCAGAATTGGTCTGGATAATTTGGAGCTCCTTTTGTGGAGAGAAGCAAGCCAGAATAAAGATCTACATGATATCTCAGTCCATCATGTTTTGCCCTTATCTCCAGTGTTTGTGACTAAGTAGCTAATAAAAAAGACTAAACATACCCCACTTGCAATACCTTGGGTTGTCTACTTTTTCAAATGGTATGCCATTATGGGGGTAATTCTCATTCCTGGGCTACCACACCGTCTCAAAGATAACAGTACTAATCTGGCAAATTTCAATTTGAAAATGGAACGTTCTATATTTGACCCTGTAACTTTCCAAAACACCATAAAACCTGTTAATGGGGGATACTATTGTACTCGTGAGACATCGCTGATTACAAATATGTGCATTTTTTTTTTTGCAGTATTATGACATTAACAGTATTATGACATTCACAGCTAAAATGTCAGACAGAAATACAAATTAAAAAAAATCTTATTTTCTCAAATATTTTTAAATTTTATTCATAATAAATTATGTTCCATATATAAATAGTTAATGACAAATTAAAGACCTGTTTCCCCTGAACATGTTATAAATGTTATATAATAAGTGTGGGTGCATTTAATGTGACAGCGGTGAATTACGGTTGAACAGACACATAGCGCAAATTCCAGTTTTTGTTTACGTTTTGTTTAGATCAGAACATGCACTATTGACTCCGTCCTGAAGGGGTTAAATGCATTTCTTATTTCCTGTACTGGTTTGGGTATGTAACTTGTGTAAGCGGAAGATTTCTATTGCCCCAGTGAGTTTATAATATGTACTGGTATGTTGGCGCTGGAGGCTGTGAAGGCTGCCCCTATATGGAAGGAGTGACCCGAGTAGGGAGAAGGGTTGAGACCTGGCATGGTTAACAGGGATCTGATATATCTCATGAAAGTAGCGGTAGTAAGTACAGAGCCTTGTAGTGAAATAAATGTTGTGATGATAGTGAGGTAGGATTTTGATGGTAGGAATCTAGGACCGCAACTGGATACCATTTATTGTGGGTAGGATAATAAGTGATTTCTACTGGTGGTGTGTGTTGACTTGTTTTGGACTGTGGTAGAGCCAGTATGTAATGGTCCATGCGTTTGCGTAGGTGGGGTCGTTGAAGACATCTATCTGTCTGTGTGGTGGTGATGGTAGTGAACTCTCTTGGCCTGAGGAAACTGTAGAAGGCTATGTACATGGCTGCTTTAATGACCAAATTGGTGGTAGAATTAAATGGTTTTGGGAGGCGGGGTTTAGCGCCAACGAGGAACGGACGCAGCTTTTTAGAGCTCCGGACACCGACCGCCAAAACCACCACAAAGAGGGGTACCCCGTGGCCATCGGATCCCCTAAGACAAACCAACACCCGCTGGAAGGGGTGAGCTATGGGCACATGCCTTTTACGTACCCGAAATCCGGCAAAAAAGCTCGCCGCAAATCCGGGGCCTACCTCGGATACACTACCATGCGGGCTGCCGCACAGGACCTCGAGGCTGAGCTGGAAGAGCTGTGCAGCTCCCCCTGGAGGCCTGTTGAATCCCTACAACACACAGACATCATGGGATGTAGAACCCAGAAACAGCAGCCTGACCCCTGAAAACACTCCCAGGATATAGGGGAGATGCTGCAGCGCCCAATGGCCCCTAAAATGGCGGCCCTGCCGGACACGGGAACACAAAGCGCTGAACTCACTGCAGAACTACATCCCACCGTAAACGCCAGTACACCCACGACATCCCAAGAGGAACTGACAGACCAAGACCCACTAGCTCCTGCTATCAAACAGGACATTGTCAACCTCCTCCGGGAGCTGCGACAAATGTCAGCGGCAGAAATAGCTGTGGTCTGCACCGATGGCTCGTACACAAGCCACAGAGGACACAGTGCTGGAGCTCAGGAGAGAGGTACGGGACTTGAGGGATCAAATGCAAGGCCTCCAACACTCGCATACATCCCTGACACAGAGGGTAGATGTTACGGAGGACCGTAACAGACTCCCCAACATCAAAGTCCGCGGTGTCCCAGACTCAATTAGCCAGTTGGAATTGCCACAATACCTCTAGCGTCTGGTGGTTACGATCCTACCACACTCCCAGGCTAAAAAAATCCAGTTTGACGGCTGCTACAGAATAAATAAATCAAGACAGGCCCCAACTGAAGCCACCCACGACATAATTATACACTGCCACTCGGTGTCAGACCGGAACCCCCTCCTGGCTGCGGTGAAGGGCAAAACACCCATGGACTTTGAGGCGTCCAAACTGACATTCTACCAAGACCTTTCTAGAAACACATTACAATGGCGGAAATCACTAGGAGCGGTCACAAGTCGACTAAGGGAAGCCAAAGTGGAATACCGATGGCTACTACCGAGGGCACTGACGACTACCACAGCAGATGGCAGAACTCTCAGGCTCACTTCTATAACTGATGCCGCTGCATTCCTTCAGGCACTGGGACTGAGCACACCCCCGAATGAGCCCAACGCTCCCTCTGACACTCAAACTCAGGCTCCGACTAGACAGAAACACTGCGCGCCTGAAGGGAGAGCAAAACCTGCTGCAGAGACCTGATCCACTACTACGACTAATGCTATCTTGATCCTAAATGCTTATTCTTCTTGTGTTTAATTAACTTCCCTATTGTAGCATTAATTTTGCTTTTTATAGTGCCTTACCATACAGTTAAATACCTATGGGCCACCATAGCCTAAGTTATCCCCTAAGCTAATATCCCCCCAGACGACACGCAAAGTACAGAACAGTACCCAAACACTTTAAGCTAAGCCCCATCCCTCCGTCTACCCCCTTGGTTAGGGGTATCTCACTCACTAAAAGATGCGACTGGGCTCAACCACACTAGTGACGGTGCCACACAACGAATGAACCAGACTTAATCACCTGAGACTACGACACACGGTCAGCGCAGGAAGGTCAGATAACATCCTAACCCGATATGACAACCAACATGACACACCAGTCACGCATGTGGTACCCACACCCAACAAGACTACATACTGCCAAACACACTGCACACACCCACAGCCACACACGTAGAAAAAAAAAGAGGCATACCACAGTTGAATGTTTTAACCTGCAACAATCACATATATATGTAATATCTAAATTCATGATGTGAATATTTCGTGTTTATCGCAAAGTCTCAATAAAATAAAGATTGACAAAAAAAAAAAAGAATTAAATGGTTTTAAATTTAATAGGTCGGATAGGGATTGGAAAAGTTTGTTATCTACATGTAATCTCTGAGAGGTACGTGGGGGAACCATGGGGTGATGAATGCCTGTCAAATATAATTTAATGGTGTTGTAAGATAGTTGTAGTTTAAGATGGCAAAAAGAAGCGAAACCCAGGATAGATGTCATGACAAAAGGTTGGGATATGTCGTGTTCTAATAGAAATCTTTTAAACAATGTGAAGGCTCTGTTGTATGTCCTGCAAGTATTGGATGACAGTGCTCATTTGGACAGATACCTGCTGTGTTGCATAATTAAGTCTAATCCATGATTAGTTGCTGGAACGAACGAGTGACTGTGGCTGCTTGAGCGGCTGAAGGAAGTGCTTGATGAAATGCCTGAAAATTGAATCGAGACAAACTGTCAGTGGCTATGTTACAAATGTCTGGCACATGGAAGCAAACCAAGAAGAAATTGTGACATGCGGCCAACCAAGTGAGTTTCCTGAGAAATCTCATGATTGTTAGAGATGATGAGCTGCCCTTGTTGATGATATGACATGTGGCCTGGTTGTCTGAGTAGCAACGGACTGACCATGAATGACCCCATGCCACAGCAGCTGATACAATAGGGTAGATCTCAAAAAGAGCTGAGGTAGTGAAAACAACCTTCCAAATCCTGGACTTTTTCAGGTAACTACCCCAAAGCCATTCGTCCCCAAAGATTGCTGCGAAACCCGTGGTAGACGCCGCATCTGACCATATGGTTGGTGTGACAAGACCAATCTCGCCACTGTGCATTGGAGGAGCCTGGTTGCCCGCCTGCTGCCTTTAGACTATGGCCCTATGTTGAAACGCTTAATTTTCCCCTGCAAAGACATGAAAGCGGTGATAGCTTTGCCCAGATAGCTATTCCATGGAGCCCATTCGTGTAATGAAAGAGTATGGGAAAGACTTTGGTTCCATGGCAATTGAACTGTATGTGTGTGGTCTGAGCGCCATTCAGTAATAATGTGTGCTCAGACCTAAGCTATCTGGGAATATGTTGCATGTCTGTATTTTATGTAATAAATGTAACCTTGTGTATTTTATTGTATTTTACTGTCTTTTTACTGCCATGTGATAAATGCAGTTTTGCCTCTGTCCTTGGAGATAATTGGATTACTTCCCAATTATCTCCAGGATAGAAGACTCTGTGGAACTGGTTTTGGGCAGACAAGCCATCGTTCATTTGGTCACAAAGGACTACGATCTATCTTTTGAACCACTGGACCAATTTGTATGATTTTGACGTATGTTTGTATTTGGAGTATGCTGATTCTTATGTGATGCATACTTTTATATAATGAATAATGTGGAAAAACTGTATTTCTCTGTCTGTGATAATTACATTACCCATTGTGTAAGGTAATTGTATCACAGAAAGAGGGGAGGATTTTGTGTGGGAGTGTCTGAGTGTATTGTACGTGTTTATTGGTTGTTTTCCAAAACCCTGTGGGTGGTACTAATGTGTATATAAGAACAATAAACCCACAGCTCTGTCTGTTCACTGCTTGACCCTCAACATGGAGCTTTGTCTCATTCTTGGGGGGATTTACTGTATGCTGTTCCAGTTTGACTGCTAGAAGTGTAAACTTATTTGTATGGTTTTTCCTATTTAGCTGTTTACAGCATTCGTATGGTTCCGGTTCAGCTGTTTACGGCATTCATATGCTTCTCCGGTTTGGTGGATTGGTGTCTACAGTCTACAGTAGTGGTTTAACCCTTTTATGCCTGGGGGTGCTGTTACAGTTGGTGACATTCCTGGGAGGAACAAGCTTTTACCATTCCATGTGGTTAAGAATTTCTTCAAAAGTTGATCTATATAAAGTTATTATTTATATTGAGAATATATGGAGATTTTCAAGGGTATTTAATAACTAGTATGGTGCCTGTTTGAAGAACCAGCTCTCAATTAGCTTATTCTTCTTTTTTGCATGACCAATTGTTTTAATAATTTCCTATTTTTTCATTTTTTCATGATTCATTCATTATTTTTTAGACAGGTTTTTATGACATGTTTTAAATCATTTCTGAGTAGTACATACTTGAATCGAACCTCTGGACAGTGTTCCTATACATACATGTTTGTATCCACTGCAATTTAAAATCCTCTTAATATGTTATATATAAACATTAAAATTATTATGCACGGACATCGTTTGAGGCGCGAAGACCAGCTGATTTAAAAGGAGGAAGACGGCAACAGAAGACAGAAGCTCTTTAGGAAGTCGGTTGCACGACGAAACGCGTAGAGCCCAGCTGTACCTTGACCCTGAAAATTTGGTATTAGCAGTTTGATTTTTTGTACATATGCACCTTATGTCTTTGCACTTTATTTAAACCATTGGAGGGGTATTAATAATGCTTTTTCTGTATAACAAGTTGGGATTTTAACCCCTAATGCGAAGGGATAGTGAACACCAGTGGCAGACTAGTCACTTTTAAAATACTTCCCTGATTTGCATAGTGCACTTTATACTGCTTTATCAGCTGCTTATCAGAAGGGTCTGTTTTTAAGCCATTTGAGGCTGTTTCTATGATTTTTGTGTTTTGTCCTTTTTTATATTTTTTGACTGAATAAACTGTTATCCTTTTTGATATACGAATTTTGTCTTCTGGCTATAATTGTCTCAAACTAAGTGATATACTTGGGACAAGCTGGTATATAAAGTACACACAGTGATTGTGGCGCCATGAATTCAGTTATTGGTTTACCTATAACAGTGCTGGTTATTTTTATTTATTTTGAATTTGGGAGTGACTTCTTAACCCCTTAATGATCAAACTTCTGGAATAAAAGGGGATCATGACATGTCACACATGTCATGTGTCCTTAAGGGGTTAAACAGAGGCTTGCCTGCATATTGTGTTTTTTGCTTCCCCTATCCACCTGACTTGTTTTTCTCGGATATCATTCAGATGCTGACCTTGAACGGTATGGAGCCAGGTAAGGGGTGTACCTTATATAGGTAAGTGTAGAATCTTAAGCCCCTCTTACAATTACAGGCCAAACGGCCTTAATACACACACACACACATATATATATCTCGATTTACCCAAATTAAATTGTATTCTTATTATTTCATCTTTTATTGAACTAAATATAGGAAATGAAAAGCTTTAGAAAGTATACATGGTGCTTTATCTTGCAATATTTCACACAGGGCTTGAAATGTTAGCTTAAAAGCAAACAATTATTTTCTTCTCACATATAGTGAGTAGGTGTGACACAAATATATAGATAAAAATGGTCTAAAACCTCTCTAATAGGAATTCTTTAGAATGTTGAAGGCATTACTAGCAGTGCAGTACACAAAAAATGTAACAGAATATAAAATGAATGTCTGAATTTGAGAATAATGCCCACATACAGTAAATACAGTTAAATCATATATTTCTAAAACTGCTATAGCAAAGTTTATCAACCTTTGGAATGCTTATATAATGCTAACAGTGAAATGGTAGAGTCCATTCACTCCCCCTCATCCATTGCTGCCAGAATGGTATCACCCAGTGAAACCTCCTGTACTGCTTGAAAGCAGGGGGTGAGCTTACATTTTTAGCAACCTTACATACACTATATCAGTGTTTATAATAACTGGTGAATAAATTAGGGTGAGTGACGCTTCATGGACTAGCGTTTGTACAGCATAATGCATGAAAATAAAAACTATTATACTCAATTTCGGTATTGAATGGGATAACAATTTCTGGATTTTGCAAGTTATACCATTAATGGGTCTGAATTTGGTCCTGATTTCTCAATGTTTCAAATCTGGGCCTGGATAAAAAAAAGAAAAAAAAAAAGAATTATTTGCCCACTGGCAGCACTAGCAGTCAGTGGGCATATAGTTAAAAGCCTTCAGTGGTGCAAGTGTTAATAATTACATACTCTTGCTAGGTAGATGCCACATAAAAAAATGCTTAAAATAAATAAAAACTAAAAAATCTGTGTAGTCATTATGACCTGCAAAAGACTATATAGAGATTTCAAAGCTTCTACGCCACCACTTGCCAGGCTTAACTACTAAATGTGTAAAACTAAAGATTATGCAGCCAGTCGGCAGTGGGTGGGAGGTACTAATGATAATAATATTCAAAAAGTGAAACCTAAGGTCCTCCCACTGGCCCCACCCATGGCTGGCAGGAGGGCACCCTAATAATATTTTTCAGGGGGAAGACCTAGTGTCTCACCCAGCCCTCACAAATGGGCTTCAATATTTAACCCCTTAAGGACCAAACTTCTGGAATAAAATGGAATCATGACATGTCACACATGTCATGTGTCCTTAACCCCTTAAGGACACATGACATGTGTGACATGTCATGATTCCCTTTTATTCCAGAAGTTTGGTCCTTAAGGGGTTAAGGGGTTAAGCAATAGGAGGGTGAACATGCATTTGTGTTCCTCTTTTTTTTCCCCACTCTTGGCCACCTCTCACTCAACCTATGAATAAAGTCAACATTTAGCAGATAACATCAATCATAATTTTTTCCATAAATTGTCTTTTTGTTGCCACGGGTGGAATTACAAGTTACGAATTAAAACAAATATGCGCATCAATTGCACAATGAGTTTGGTTTATGATGTAGCTGAATTTTGGCTTGGAGTTCGGGATTATACAATCACCCAATTGGCCCAAATTTGACAAAATGCAAATAAAGTAAATGCAAAGTCAAATAAATTATTCAACCAACATCATAATCATTCCCATGAGTAAAAATTCTATATTGGATGTTATTAGACATATTTTTAACATATACTAAATAGGTTTTGCAGATATATTTATTATTTATGTATTTATTTGCTTAAAGTAAACAAGATATATTTATGGTATGGTAAGGAACATTTTCAAAGGATATATACTTCAAGGGAAATTAAAAGAAAATGTTCATACATTTAATTATTTTGTTGATTTTGGAACAAGCAGACCTAAGATTACTTTTGAAAAATGATTTGATAAACACATGCCTTGTACTATTTTGCATCAATGATGCCATAACAATTAGCATGTGTATGTATGTTGAACTTCTGAGAATATGCAATAAATAGGATACTTTATTTTTATATGAATGACACATTTTGCTATTTTTTAAAAATGTTTTGAAGGAATTTCAGAGTTTTGTGTGTTAATGTTTGGATATCAATATTTTGTCAAAAAAAGTTTAATCTCAACAATGTACATTTTACACCTGATGGTAATAATTTGATTCTGTTATATTTGCTAATGTTCTCTGTTCACTACTTACAAAAACATTTACAATTACATGTTGTTTGATTTACAACTATTTAAATTATACAGCTTTTGGCTCTTGGGAACATAAAAAGCTTAAAATGCACACTGTACTCGTGCAAAAGGTAAAAATAGATTCCAAGTATGTCTTCTATATCAAAAGATAAAAATAAATTTGTTGCTTATTGAATGGGCTGACAAAACATTCAATCAAGCAGAAACCTGTTTTCGAATTTCCATAAAACAAAGACGACACAATTTACATGATAAATTGCTTCAAGACAAAAATCTTAGCTGACTATCCAAACGTTTGCATCACTTATCACTGATTTGTCCTTCAATGCTAAGTGAAATAAAACTAAGGACTTGCAGCTAATTGTGCCAGGAAAACACAGCTAATTTGTCCATACTGCCAAAAATATAAATGGATTGTGAGCCATTAGATATGAGTGTAAATCATACTAAATGCAATAACAAAGTTTAATTAATGTATATATTGTCCTACACAGAGCCAGTGAGTGACATTTAACCAAAAAACATGGATCTTGAAATATATAATAATTTTATCAAAACATGAATGTAAAAAAAAATACATTTGTAATGTTACATTTCAAACCTTTTGTATCTTTGCCTGATTCATAATATGTATTTGCAATTTAAAAGTCTAAAGCCAACCGTAAAGAGACTTTTGCAAATATGAATGTGTTGACCTTTTTGCTCTTATGATTTACATCTGAGTGGGATACGCTCAATAAAAAAAAAAAAAAAAAAATGTTTTTTAGGAGAAAAAACAAATACAAATATATGATCCAGTTTAAAAATACATTTTGCCTCCTTTTTAAAGGCAATTATTGACAGCTCTATAACTTGGCAGGTTTTGTCTTAAATAAATCATGTGTTCTTTTTTTAATTCATCTTAGTAAAACTTAGAGAACTTACCAGTTTAATCTGCCCTGATTTTTCACATCCTAGTAGCCGCTAACACATTAATCGCTAACGAATGGAAATCTTCAGCAGCTACATTAAGGAGTGTCCTGTTAGAACAAATATCCATAAATTTTGACTTTGTAGCTAAGACACATAAACAAATTATACAACAAAGAAAGGTGTTCTGTGCAAATTGGCACTTAATACAGAATATATATATATATATATATATATATATATATATATATATATATATATATATATATACAGCAGCTCAACAAACGTGCAGGTATCCCAATCCCACACAGATAGATGTATACAAGAAAAGGTGAACCAGGTGGATTACACCACCACCACAGGAATCACACAGTGGAGCGCTAAAGGGAAATGTCTTACCACTATTTAATATTGGAGAGATCAGATGACACTTATCCCAGTTGTAGAGATATGAGAGACAATACTGTCTAAAATGAGAGAATAAAACACATAATGGTGCAGTATGCAAGTGGAATTTGGGTATAGTACAGAGGTGGTATGTATATCCAACTCACATGGTAGAGAACCTATAGATCGGCTCACATCTCAATCGCCCAGGTATATATGGTTATACCAAACCTTCCTCCAGATTCACAGCTCACAAGAGTTAAGATATATGGAAACAAAAATAAAAATAAAAAATCCTAGTGTAGATCTGTTAGATGAAAACAGTAATCAAGGTGATAGTACATAGAATTGCTCACCTGGAATAGAGCCAATTATACAAGGCTCTATGTATACAGGCACCTATGCCTTTAGGGGAGGCAAAACCCTTTTTTGTATGTGAATGCAGGAAGCAACTGGAAGATGCACTGGATAAATATATCAGATGAAATAACAATTTATTGGGTATTACAAAACAATAAAAAAAAACTACAATGAGTAGAAATACCAAATATTAAAATCGATGGGGTTTTCTTCCTTTGACGTCCGAGACGCGTTTTGCCTGTCGGCTTTTTCAATCGGGTGATATTGCTTCCTGGAGAGGCTGTCTTTAAATTTCGCTGCTTTCATTCTGATTGGCCGCCCTATTACCCAGGTGGCCAATCGCGGTGTTGGGGCGTGCATCTGCACAGCTGTCAATCTTGATTACAGGGTTTACGGACGTTACGTATAGATTGACATGTCAATCATGGGTCCGTTCTCCATGATGTTTCAGAGTCCCATATGCACATGACCTTAATAATGATATACTCACTTATGCCCTTTAGAGACTTCGGTAGCCATCTTGTGTAGGGGCATTACATATTTGTATATCCATTTTCAATGGTGCATTAATGTCCCAAATTATTCAGTATTTTATATGAAATAGAAATACAAAAAGAGGAGTATAGTTATTCATATATTCAAAAAAGAAGAGACACATATCAATTTGTGTTTTACAAATAAAGTGATCGTGTTGCAGACTATATAGTATAGTACAACCTGTATAGGGGAGTCAGATTCAAAGAATTAATTTGACACATATAATCATATATTAATGAAAATCCTCTGGAAAAGGAATATGAATATATAAAAATATAAATACAATATTGAAAAATATTAAAAAAGGAAGTATAAAAGTAATGTTAAAAAATAGCTAGACTGTATAAGAATTATGTTAAAAAGTGGCAGAGCTCAAAATCGCTGTTGAGGCCATTTGGTTGCATGGTCTTTAAATTAAAAATCCACTTAATTTCCGTTTGTCCCATTTTTCTAATAATATCCTCACCTCTCCAATTAAAATTGACTTTTTGAATTCCTAAAAAAGTCATTTGGTTTGGGTCACTATTATGTTTGGTTTTAAAGTGCAATGATAAACTGTGTTTCGCATAATCATTCTTAATGTTACATATATGCTCTTGTATCCGAACCTGCAGCGGGCGAGTAGTACGTCCCATATAGATGACATACTCAGAATGACAAGTAATGATCTCTTTAATTTTAAACTTTTGTTTATTGTCTTGGGGATGTTGGAATTCTTTTATGTTGCATTTGGTGCTTTTTGTAATTCTACAAGCTCCACATATATAAAATCCACTATACTCATTAAATGGGTTGTTTCTAATGCTTTTTAGGGAAGAGTGGTTTTGAGTAAGATTACATTTTATCATTACTTTTATACTTCCTTTTTTCATATTTTTAAATATTGTATTTATATTTTTATATATTCATATTCCTTTTCCAGAGGTTTTCATTAATATATGATTATATGTGTCAAATTAATTCTTTGAATCTGACTCCCCTATACAGGTTGTACTATACTATATAGTCTGTAACACGATCACTTTATTTGTAAAACACAAATTGATATGTGTCTCTTCTTTTTTGAATATATGAATAACTATACTCCTCTTTTTGTATTTCTATTTCATATAAAATACTGAATAATTTGGGACATTAATGCACCATTGAAAATGGATATACGAATATGTAATGCCCCTACACAAGATGGCTACCGAAGTCTCTAAAGGGCATAAGTGAGTATATCATTATTAAGGTCATGTGCATATGGGACTCTGAAACATCATGGAGAACGGACCCATGATTGACATGTCAATCTATACGTAACGTCCGTAAACCCTGTAATCAAGATTGACAGCTGTGCAGATGCACGCCCCAACACCGCGATTGGCCACCTGGGTAATAGGGCGGCCAATCAGAATGAAAGCAGCGAAATTTAAAGACAGACTCTCCAGGAAGCAACATCACCCGATCGAAAAAGCCGACAGGCGAAATGCGTCTCGGACGTCAAAGGAAGAAAACCCCATCAATTTTAATATTTGGTATTTCTACTCATTGTAGTTTTTTTATTGTTTTGTAATACCCAATAAATTGTTATTTCATCTGATATATTTATCCAGTGGATCTTCCAGTTGCTTCCTGCATTCACATACAAAAAAAGGGTTTGGCCTCCCCTAAAGGCATAGGTGCCTGTATACATAGAGCCTTGTATAATTGGCTCTATTCCAGGTGAGCAATTCTATGTACTATCACCTTGATTACTGTTTTCATCTAACAGATCTGCACTAGGATTTTTTTTTTTTTTTTTTTTTCCATATATCTTAACTCTTGTGAGCTGTGAATCTGGAGGAAGGTTTGGTATAACCATATATACCTGGGCGATTGAGATGTGAGCCGATCTATAGGTTCTCTACCATGTGAGTTGGATATACATACCACCTCTGTACTATTCCCAGATTCCACTTGCATACTGCACCATTATGTGTTTTATTCTCTCATTTTAGACAGTATTGTCTCTCATATCTCTACAACTGGGATAAGTGTCATCTGATCTCTCCAATATTAAATAGGGGTAAGACATTTCCCTTTAGTGCTCCACTGTGTGATTCCTGTGGTGGTGGTGTAATCCACCTGGTTCACCTTTTCTTGTATACATAAACAAATTACACCACAAAAACGTTTTTGGAATTCCAGTCTAGATGGGAGGCATACCTTAACTCCATTACACCTATAGTAAACATTAATTGAGTACCCTTTCATTGTGTGCATGGACGCGCAAATTTGAAATACATTGAGCTGGATAACTAGGGGACACACACAGGGATCAGATAGTGGTTTCACTTACACCTCTTTAACTTATTGCGTCACATACTTGGGATGAATCTCAGATAACAATTCTCCTTGGGAAGCATATGCAAAACTCACCTAACTGTTTACTATAACAAACTTATAAATATTTGTGAGCGTTAGAATGCACTCACCACAAGAATGTTGTATCCACCATGTAAATAATGTTTTTTTTTTATTTCTGTTTGTATCCTTCTTTCTCATGATGGGAAGCGTAACAGAGCAATAAGGTGGAGGCAGGGAAAGGAGAAAGACCTATATATGGATACGGATTAAAGGGACTCTCCAGTGCCAGGAAAACAAACCTGTTTTCCTGGCACTGCCGGATCCTGCATTGCCCCGCTCCCTCCTAAGCCCATCTCATGTTGCGTAAGGGGTTAAAACCCCATTCAGTGATTTACATGAATCGCGCCCACGCTCCTCCTCCACCGACGTTAGACCTAATGTGTATGTGCGGCAATGGCCACACGATCGCATTAGACCTCCCTATTGGAAAGCATTATTCAATGCTTTCCTATGGGGATTCCAACGATGCTGGAGGTCCTCCTGCATAGCATGAGGAAGTCCAGCATAATTTATAACACTTTTTGTGTTCTAAGAAGTCAGAAGTCTGATAGACAGCCACTAGAGGAGGCCTTAACCCTGAAAAAAAAAAAGAAACGGGATCTGTGTGAAAATGGGTGTAAAAGGGAATAAACACCACCTTCACACTGATCCCATGCACTAGGAGGGCACTCCAGCAATGCCCAAGGGCTTAACCTTGGATACTAACAACAGAAACAAAGAAGCAAAAATTCACAAACTGAATATAATGCTGACTGGAGATAAAGACATAGGCACCAAAGCATCCAGTGGTATGGAACAATGTAACCAGAGGGAGACCACTAAATATCTGAAGTAACAGAAAGTATCAACACAGAAATAAACTAACTCCAAATAATAATAAATACAGAACTAGCCTTATAAGGCTACTCCCATGGTTCCAAGTAAGTAAGGAGATAAAGTTACTAAACATCCAATGATTCTCTATGACACGTGTTAGCTATATAGTGCATTATCATGCTGTGCACCTAGGTGTAATTAGATATGTAACTAGAGGTGTAACTAGAAACCATGAGGCCCCGGTGCAAAAATTGCCCTGGGGCCACCCCCATACATCTACCACCCACCCCATACATCCCTGCCCTCCTACACATGCAGACAAACAGATTGTCAGAACTTAACTATCGGCTTCTCCGATAATCCGACACTTCCGAGTTCACGAACCAATGACACGCCTCCTTCTCTGACGCGGCTTCTTCACGCTACTTAGAGGAACCGCGCCAGGTTCAAAGTGCTTGGTTACTTTGAAGCTTCCTGAACTTCTGAACGGCTACAAACAATCTCTCACTAATCTTCTGAAAGTGTACCGAACCTTGACCCTGTTTATACCGTGGATCTCCATCCTCCTCCTATTGATCTCGGATTACCTTTGGTATACTTACTGCTTTGTAAAACCTTCCAAGTAACGGCAAGTTATAGATTTGGATTAATCCTCCTACTGGCACTTCAATACTTACTGCTTAATAATTTTCCGTGCCTCCTTAGTTCAATTAGTGGACAAGCTATCTACATATTGTATTCCTTAAAGCCACATGAACTCTTTTCATCAAACTATCTACATATTGTATTCCCTAAAGCTACAGGAACTCTCTCATTAAACTCTCTACATATTGTATTCCTTAAAGCTACATGAACTCTTTTCATCAAACTATCTACATATTGTATTCCCTAAAGCTACAGGAACTCTCTCATCAAACTCTCTACATATTGTATTCCTTAAAGCTACGGGAACTCTCTCATCAAACTATCTACATATTGTATTCCTTAAAGCTACAGGTACTCTTCTCATCAAACCTTCTACATATTGTATTCCTTAAAGCTACAGGAACTATTCTCATCAATCTAACTTCATATTGTTTCATTAAAGCAACAGGAACTCTTCTCATCAAACTATCTACATGGAGTGTTCCTTAAGGTTACAGGACTAATCTGATCAATTTATCTTCATATTGTATTCCTTAAGCTACATTAACTATTTTCATCAATCTACCTTCATACTGTATTCATTAAGGTTACATGAACTGTTATCTTCAAACTATCTTCATATTGTGTTCAGTAAAGATTCATGAACTGTTATCATCAAATTATTAAAAACTGTTCTCTGCAATCCTCCTTCTCTTAAAACTCCTTAATGAGGAATTGTTACATCTAAATTTTAATTACTATTCTAAAAACCCCAAGGGTTCTCCTAACTATATTTCTGCAGCTGAATTCCACTATAAAATCCATAGGAAACATAACACAGATACACACGCAGACACACACATAGCCACACACATACAGATACACATACATGCAGACACACACAGTCACAGGCACACACACACACACTTACACACACACACAGACACATGCAAAATGTCACCCTCTTGTTTCCTACCTTAGGTACAAGAGGGTGACATTCCCTGGGGTCCAGTGGCTCAGGCTGATGGGAGTCAGAGTGGGAACTCTGACTTCCTCCTCTCTTCCTACCGCATGGTGATTGGAGGGAGGAAGTGACCGGGGAGTCACTTCCTCCCTGCACTCTGATGTCATCAAAGGGGGCCCCCTCGCGCTGTTAAAGTGCCGCAGTGCTGACCGGGGTCTCAAAACATGGCCAGTAGGCACCCGGTTGCAAGGGTTCACAGGGCAGCCGGCCCATCTGGAGTGACGGGTCGCTTTGTGTACCCAAGCCACTACTGTCCAATGTAGTGCATTTGATGCTTTGAGTGTTCCATTAAAGATCACAATACACAAATGTGCATTTTGCAAATGTCAGTTAAATATTTTTATTCCCAGCAATTGTATGTGTTTCATACAATGCCGGAAAATGCTGGATAGTCTGCACAGAATTAGTAATGGCAAACCTCCTTTCTCATGAATGGAACCATGGGGATTAGGTCAGAGCTTGCCCCTTAATCCTGGTGTTTAAAATCCTCTCAGTACCCATGAAAATAATTAGTATCAGTAATAAAAAATGGGGGTATTGTACATTTATATGAGGTAGTGCTTAGAATTAAACCACAACAAGGTAGGGGCTGGGCAATTGCCTTGTACCATTTACTCCAGTTTGGGTTGATGGTACTAGCATAATGGCTGGCTAGAGGACCCCTTCCCCAGTAAAAGATGAACAGAGGATGTTCAGTACCTGACACTAACAGGGTTATTCACGAAAAACAACTGATTGTTTTGATGAAAAAAAAAAAACATTGGAAATGGCAGAATTCTGACTGAAATGGCAAATCACATAATTAATAAAGCTAATTACAATTAGAATTTGGCCAGCCTAACCGGAATTACAACAATTGGCTAGATCAAGGGTTCCCAACCCAGTCTTCAAGTACTCCCTACCAGTCCAGGATTTAGGGATTTTTTTTTTTTTTTCCCAAAACACCTTAGACACAATTGAGTAATCCTTAAATCCTGGACTGTTAGGGGTTACTTGAGGACTGGGTTGGGAACCACTGGACTAGATGCATTTTTTATTTATTTTTTTAGATACATTTGGTTTTTGAGATTTAAATGAGTGCTTTTCACATCTGTGCTCTATACAAAATTAAATTCATTACACTTACAAAGAAACAATTTTGGACTAAATAGGGGTTTGCACATTACCAAATTATCATTCACTTGCTTTTTTTAGGCATGTAAATGTTAATTTGTAGTACTATTTGCCCACTGGTAGTACTAGCAGTCTTTATTTAAAACAGATAAAATGCAGCAGTGGAATGGTTAATCATGTGATGACTGTCCTGCAATTGCCAGCCAGCTACCACACAAAAAAAGTGAGCAAAAATCAATAAAATGCCTATGGGAGTCATATTTTAAATCTCCCTTATGCAACCACCAACAATATACTTACTGTAACTATAAACGAGTAACTGGGCAGCTATAAAGGCACCATCCCCTGTCATATACTAAGGTGTTGGTCTAGGGGAGCTCATTGTTGAAGACATCTGAATCTACATTTAATGGAGATGAAGAAACCACAATAGTTTTTAGTACTATACTTCATAAAGTAGACTGGCAAAACTGAAAATGTTATACAAGCATCTAAACAAACTGTAATACAATACTGAAATAATTATATTTATAAACTCTAATATTATTGGTATACATACATTATTGAGATTCTTAAAGTTGATTATTTATTATCATGATATTACTGATTTTATAAATTGTGCATAGTTTTCAAGAACTCTAACAATAGAAAAAAACCTAATGAAAGAAAAAGAAAAATGCATGCTTGTGTTGCTTTAAGTACACTATATGGACAAAAAGTATTGGGACACTGTGAGGTTGGTTAAGAATTCCCTAAATGCACTTAACTTGGACTTCTATTAATTTATCAATCTCTGGTTTTGTCTGTACCTCTGCAGTACTGGAAAGCCCAATTGAACGACACACACATGTTGATGGTCCAATAGGACTTCGTCTGAATGGTAGGACACAATAGAATATGAAATGAGAATTATACATGCCCCTTATTGGATCATCATACATAGTTACATAGCTGAAAAGAGACATGCGTCATTCAAGTTCAGCCTTCCTCACATATGCTTTTGCTGTTGATCCAAAAGAAGGCAAAAAACCCAGTCTGAAGCGCTTCCAATTTTGCAACAAACTAGGAAAAAAATCCTTCTTGACCCCAAAATAGCAGTCAGATGTCTCCTTGGATCAAGCAGCTATTATCCCACTAATTAGAGATTATATCCCTGTATGTTATGTTTTTGCAAGTATTTATCCAATTGCAGTTTAAACATCTGTATAGACTCTGACAAAACCACCTCTTCAGGCAAAGAATTACATATCCTTATTGCTCTTACTGTAAAAAAAAAAACATTTTCTTTGCCTCAGATAAAATCTCCTTTCTTCCAGCCTAAATGTGTGATCTTGTGTCCTATGTATAGCCCTGTTTATGAATAGATTTCCAGATAATGGTTTGTACTGGCCCAGGATATATTTGTATTATGTTATAATATCCCCTCTCAGGCGCCGTTTTTCCAAACTAAAGAGATTTAATTTTTTAACTTCAAAACTAAAATGCTCCATTCCTTTTATCAATTTTATAGCTCGCCTCTGCACTTTATCTAGTGCCATGATATCTTTCTTTAGAACAGGTTCCCAAAATTGCACAGCATATTCAAGGTGTGGTCCTACCAGCAATTTATAAAGAGGCAACATTATATTTTCATCTCGAGAATTTATGCCCCTATTTATACATGACAAAACCTTACTGGCCTTAGCAATGGCAGATTGACATTGCATATTGCTGCCTGATTTGTTGTCTATAACAATTCCCAAATCCTTCTCGTGTATGGTTATCCCTAGTTCACTACCATTTAGGGTGTAAATTGCTTGTGCATTCTTAACCCCGAAGTGCATAACTTTGCATTTCTCTACGTTAAATTTTATCTGACATTTTAGTGCCCAGTCCCCCAATCTATCCAAGTCCCTCTGCAGCAAGGCAATATCCAGCTCACATTTTATTACTTTACAAAGTTTTGTGTCATCTGCAAACACTGATACATGGCTTTCAATGCCCATTTCAAGATCATTTATATATATGTTAAATAGAAGCGGTCCCAAAACAGAACCCTGAGGGACACCACTTATCACTTTTGTCCAGCTTGAAAATTTACCATTAATGACAACTCTTTGTACTCTATCCTTAAGCCAATGTTCTACCCAAGAACAAGAATATTCATCTAGACCAATTTCTTTTAGTTTGAAGACTAACCTATTGTGAGAAACCGTATCAAATGCCTTGGCAAAATCCAAGTAGATCACATCCACTGCAACACCCTGATCTATACTTTCATAAAACCTTGCTGATTATTGCTAATAACACAGTTCTTCCCAATAAATTCCTGAATATTATCTCTTAATAGCCGTTCAAGTAATTTCCCAGTCACAGAAGTTAAGCTCACAGGTCAATAATTTCCAGGCAAGGATTTTGAACCCTTTTTAAATATAGGAACAAATAAGATACTAACACACAGTTCTTAAAGGGGCTTAAAGGAAATAGGAGGGGTAGATAGAAACACACATTCTTGCAGCCTACAGGATATAGGGGTAAGGGTAAATAAAATACTAACAGATGGTCACTGCCATACAAAGAAAGGATGCCAATGTATTGGAATGTACAGCCAATGCCCTGTCTACGATTAACATAAATTGTTAGTCTATGGGCTTATTCACTAACATGTTGAAAATTGAGGAGCATAAACATAATAATATTCGATCAGACACCTAATTATTACACCGGCAGTGACTATTATGACATTACATTTTAAATACATAGACATTAATATGTAGTTAGTCCCCCCTTTGTTGGAACAAAGTGGGACCGACTACATAATAATGTCTATGTATTTAGAATGTGATGTCATGAATGTCACTGTTTGTGTAATAGTTAGGTGTCCTGATCCTTTTTTCCATATAGTGTACTTGGAGCAACATAACAGCTCCCACTCTTTTGAGAAGGCTTTAAACAAGATTTTGGAATATTACTATGGTAATGTTTGCCCATTCATGCTGTGGAGAATTTGTGAGGTCAGGCACTGATGTTGATTGAGAAGGCCTTGGTCTTAATCCCCATTCCAGCTCATCCCAAAGATGTTCAATGGGGTTGAGGTCAGGGCTCTGTATGAGTCAGTCAAGTTGTTCCACGCCAGACACACCCAACAATGACTTTGTGGACCTTGCTTTGTGCATTGGGGCACTTTAGCTAGAATATAAAAGGTCTTTCCCCAAACTGTTCCCACAAAGTTGGAAGCATAGCATTGTCCACAATGTCTTGGTATGCTGAAGTATTAACATGTCCCTTCACTGGAAGTAAAGTGCCAAGCCCAACCCCTAAAAAAAACACACCATATTGTTCTTTATCCTCCATCAATTTTACAGGTGGCACAATGCAGTGATGTAGTTAATGTTATTCTGGCATCTGTCAGACCCAGGCTCACCAATCAGACTGTCAAACAAATAAGCATGATTTGTCACTCCACAGAACATGTTTCTACTGCTCCAGAGTGTAGTGGAGGTGTACTTTATACCACTCGATCCAACACTTGGCATTGTACTTGGTGATGTGAGGCTTCCATGCAGCTTCTCAGCCATGAAAACCCATTCCATAAATCTCCAAGCGCACAGTTTTTGTGCTGATATTAAGGTCAGTGGAAGTTTGGAACTCTTCAACTATGGAATCAGCAGAGCATTCACGACCTTTATGCATCAGCAGCCTTAGCACTTGGTGACCCTGTTCCATGACTTTATGTGGTATTCTGCTTCATGGCTGAGTTGCTGCTGTTCCTTAATGCTTCACTTTCCAATAATACCACTCACAGTTGACCATGGAATATCTAGAAGGGAAAAGGTTTCATGAACTGACTTACTGCCAAACAGGGTTCTGTTTGTGTGCTGTGTGTGGGTCTTGTGTGTTTGTGAGGGTGCTGTCAGTGTGCTGTGTGTAAAGGTGCTGTTCATGTGAGAGTGTACTGTTTGTGTGCTGTGTGTGAGGTTGCTGTGTGTGTGTATTTGTGAGGGTTCTGTTAGTGTGCTGTGTGTGAGGGTGTTGTGTGTGGGGGTGCTGTGTGTTTGTAATAGTGCTGTGTGTATGTGTTTGCGAGGGTGCTTTTAGTGTACTGTGTGTGTGAGGGTGCTGTGTGTGTGTGTGTATGGTATATATGGAGGGATTGTGGTGGTGGAGGTGGGGGCAGATTAGTAAATATCCCCCCTCCCTTCTTACCTTATGTAGGGAGGGGTGATCCTTGATGCCATGTGCCATCCCTGGTGGTCCAGTGGAGAGTGAACTCTAGCCTGCGGTGCTAGAGCTCACTCTCGTGAGATCTGAGCGTTGCCGCAGCAACGCACAGATCATGCGAGAGGAACCCGGTGGAGCTGCTGGCTAGAGCTCCCCGGGTCCTCTCCTGCCTCCCTCCATGCTGCTGTGGGCTGGTGAGGGAGTTCTTTGATCTCCCCACCGGCCCATGGAGGCTTAGAGCAGAGCCGGCGCTCGGATAGTGAATGAGCAGACAGTGGAGATCCTGAGATTTCCCCTGCCAGTCTCAATCCATAGGCATGCCTGTGCACACACCTATGCTGCCAAGGTAGTATCCTATCACAGTGGGTGGATGCTCTTTTGTGTATTGGTATATGTGTGGCAAATAGCTTGCCACCTAGCCTTTGCTCATGCTGGTCTCTTACAACTAAATACTACTAACTTAAAAGCCTTTAGCCAGCCAGCAACATGGTACATTGGAGTCTTTGAATTAGCCACGTTGACACTTTAGCACCATGTGGCTAGTGGCTATGGTCTTAGCTATTGGAGTTACAATAATTCACAAGTTAAACCCAGCATGAGCATATCGATGGCATGAAGTAGACCAACATTTGACACAGACCAGCATGAGAAAGTATACAGGCTTAGTCTGCTAATGATAATATTGAAACAAATGATAAAAGAAAAAAATTAGACTATTGAATTTGGCTTCAAACAAATAGCGAGTCATCCAAGTTTTGTGCGATCAGCGATTCACCTGAAATCCACAACTTCAATATAACATAGTGACACTAAACAAAAATAAAGAAGATGTCATTGACAATGGGACAAACAATTTCATTTGTTTCCTGATTCAGATATCCAAATAAATAGAAAAAAAACCAAAAAACAACATGCCAACTTTCATATTGGTATAAGGTAGTTATAAAATAGTAGATCCTCTGTGCAATTAAAAACTGGAATTGCTAAAAAAAAAAAACATGGTTCAAGAGAATACCGAGAATGTACAAAAGCTCAAATAACTTGCCATTCAGTGAGTCTCAGGTCAGTTCTCAAGCTAGTTTTAGCTCATTGTCTGCCATTACAGATAGAACCTAAACCATTTGCAAATCAGACTGATCCTATCCAAAAATGACAAAATACAGACTGTCTCCCCCTTCACAAGAGATACAATAGCTCTTACAATTGTTTCAGCCTTCAAATAGGCCTCATTAGTTGCTAGAGAGGCCCCATCCATGGGAATGGAACCTATGAATTACCAGCAGGGGACTCTGGATAATAACTGGAAGTGAAACTAAACACAGCAGGTGTTGGCTATTTAATAAATGGGGGGACACTGCAATGCTCTATGTATAGCTCCATGCAAACTGAGTGTTCAAGGTGGGAAAAGCCTTTATGAAGACTTTTAGAAGCTTTAGAATGTCTATAGGGTGCAAGGACGTAATTTATCCAAACTGAGTTGCCAAATGCATAGAACAGATTTACTAAACAAACCATTTTTTTTGACATCCACAAATTTTGAAATAAAATAAATAATGGAATAGTCACATAGAAGGCATCAAGATAAAATGTATTGCACAGCATCAGCAGTAGGAGATTTAGGAATGAACTGGCCAGTTAGTCAGTTTCTCTTCCTCATCATATTCATATTCCTCTAATTGACATTCTTCTATGTTCTGCTTCTCCCTATTCATCAACATAACGTGGTAGAAAGAAAAGGGAAAAGTGAAAAAAAAGTGAATGGGTAATTGCAATGCACTAACCACTTTCATTACCAGGACATTACCATTACCAGGACATTAACTTTCCATTCAACACCTACAGTATATAATAAGACCATATCTCCTATATGAAACAAAAATGATTTAATGACTTGCTAAACCACCAATTCAGTTAGATAAGGAGGAAAATATGGGCAGAATGTCTACTTGCAATCTATTCATTTGTTTCATCCTCAGGGCAATGCCATTCTACATCTACAGTACATAATTTTATTTACATTTAAATTTAATCAACAATGAATCTGAAAAGTAATGCATATGTCTCAAATTCTGTATGTCAACAGTACTGTGACAAAATTCATATTTTTTTGTCTAAAGTCATAGATGTGATTTTAAACTAGTTAAGTAAATATTGTACATGTTATTGAAAGCATTCTAGATCATTTATTTGTGTATTTTTTTTTTATCTTTTTTATACTTGTGCATTCGGATTCAAACAAATCTTTTAAATTTGTCCGACTGGCAGTTCGCACAAATTCCATAACTCCAAAAAGCCTAAAGACATATCAGAAAAGAAACAAAATAGATGAGGGGAATGTAGTTTAGGTTGATTCCTCATTCAGAGTTTGAGCTGAGGTGCCAAATAAAAGGTGGACTGAATGGAGAAGAGTTGGATATTCATTTGGGGGTGGGAGGCAAATAAGCATCTTAGGTTGCCATGATGGACAAGAGATCTGTCCATGTATGCTGTATTTTCTGTCCAGTCAAGATGTGTAAAAAAAAAAAGATGATTAATGGTTATGGGATAGTCACTGAATGTTGATTTTATGCACAGATTAAATGAGAATTGACCAACAGAGAGAGAAAACAAAAAAAGAGAAGAGCAGTAAAAAAAAATTTACGCTTCCAAGCAAGATTGGTTCAGACACTTTGATTTCAGCAATTGGTGGATACAGACGAACAGATTCTCAATATTGGTTTTGCCACTGCTGTGCCTGTGTAGGAGTGGTAGACAGACTGTATAATTGATCCTACTGTGAGACTGGTTAGGTTACTATGGTGCCTTGCCTGCCATTCCGACTTATACCTGCTCTAAGTGGGAAATGTAGAGAGTATATTTAAATGGACACTATAGGCACCAGAACCACCAAGACTTATTGTAGTGCTTTAGGTCCATAGAGAACATCTCTACATCCTCGTGCAGGATAAATTATGCATTTTCTGCAAAATGTTGCCGAACTCCACTTCTAGAGGTTTCCAAGGTTCAGTATTGCAGGACAAATGTTCAGTTTCTCTATGTTCAATAAGATACCGAACACTTCCAATGAATAGAGATGCATTGACTAATCAGGAGCCCTATGAGGAAGCAATGGATTGGCTGATATCATCAAGATTGATGATCTTGGCTGGGGAGGCAGGTGGCACAAATTCACTTAATTATTTGTGTATATTTGGAATCCAGACCAGATTCATTTGGGGTTGAGCACTCCCACCCTCTACTCCAGGTGCACCACTGGAGGTGGTCACAGGGAAGCATACATTTGAGGAGAGTTACTAGAAGAAGTTTAACAGCGACTTCTGCACAATTAGATGCACTTGCACTGAGGAAATGGGTCTAGGACCATGCAGAGTGCACTTTAGCAGGCAGAGCACTGTGCTCTGTGTGGGGCCATTTAGGAGGCAGTTAGTCAGCACGGTGTGCATTTATCCCAGTTTGACACACCCCTTCTGTAGACAAGCCTGCCTTCTTTCCAGTTGGATCCACGTTTTCTGAACATCACCAGTGATGCAGGCTGCATCTATTATTGTTCTTAATATCCCATCTGACATATCAGTTTAAACCAAAGCAAAAAAAAAAAATTGCTTTTTAGGGAAAGTGTTAATACAGGCGGTTTTAGTTTTGTCATATTGGTATCGTAACCATTTCTATATCTACATGGATAGTTAACTTGGCATTACACCTTTAGTTTTAATAATATTTCTTGCTAGAGTAAGAGGCAAGAAGAAAATTATCTACTTACAATAACTGTGTTTGTGTCTGTGTGAAATAATGGGCATATTTGTTAAACTATAAATATTTATGTTTCTGTATTTTCTGGTAATCTCTATATCTGTACAGATAAAGATTTTAAAATGTATATATACCACCTGTTGGAGAAAACAACATGCAAAACTCTGAAAATGTTTGGAAATTATGCTCTATTGTTTTAGATGCCTATTTCTGTAAATTCCTTTCTTTTAAATTCAGTTAGACATTAATACAATGTTTGGTTTAGAGAAAAGAACATATTTAAACAGATGCATAGAAATGTGAAATTTGCTCTGCACAGTCTTTGAAAAGGTCTTATAAAAGGTAAATATGTAGCCGAACAATAGCAGAAAACAAGACAATCTAGTTGTAGTTGGATTGACATTTATCACAGCTGTACTCTCTACGGTAATCTTACTAATTAACTATTTTTAATTGCACTTTCACAGACCAGGAAAAAGTTCAGCTAATATGCCAAAATGCATTTAATTCCGCTGCTACATGCGTGGATATGCTTTGATATCATTTGAGGTTCCATACAGAGTTTTTCTAAGCAATCTTAAAACATAGGTTGTCACACCAGCCTACTTTCCTTCCCCATCCCTTCAAACAGCATGCAGGTCCTTGGAAAGTATATACCACAGAGCAAACACATGTTATGTATAATCACCGAATGTCAGAATGTCAAGTCAGCTCACAATAAAACAGTTTGAAGACATTTGTGTAATAACTGCATGGTGCTAGTCCTTAGCAAACAATTTACATAACAGTAAAGTAAAATGTTTCAAGTAATTGCACATAAAGCTGATGCAGCTAAAGTTCACTTAACTGTGGAGTGTTTACAAATGACTACTTTTTGGTGGTGTAAATGTCATCACATTATTCATTGTTTAAAATGTAAAAATGTACGAATGTAATGCTTTAGTATTTTATTTGCTCCATAGCATACTGTGTTCATATCTATTTTTTTAAAATATTTTAATACTTTTTAGCTTTATTTAAAAAATACATGACTATACTTAGCTTCTGTATATCCAGTTAGTGCTTTTATTGACTATTGTGTCTCATCTAAATGTTTAAAAAAAATCAGTTTTTCCCTTTTAAAGATATTATATTATAATATATTGATTAGAAAGAATTCATCAACTCAGTAATAGCTACTGATTGTCCATGTTAAAGAAACAGTGTGCTTTCTCAATCTCTACACTGAGTCATGCAACTCTTCTATTGAGGTGCAAATATGATAAACTTGCAAATACTATGCTGATCAAAGTTGGTATGAAATTTAATGTAAGTTTTTTTTTTTTTTATCTCCAACAAGTATTTATAGTAGAAAAGACTTAAAAAATGCTCAAGTTCTATTTTTCCACACATATGTTTTTTACTGTTGATCTATAAGTAGGTGATATGTGATTTCTAATTTTTCCCCAAAATGAAATAAAAATTGTCTTGACTACTTGACTACTTGGCATTAAAAAGTTATTACCCAAAATATTAACTATTGTATCATTGAATATCCTGTACCCCTTCACCCCAAAAGAAATAAAAGTACTAAAATTAAATTAAAAACATCTCATTCAATACCAATACCAATACTATAAAGAAAAGTACATCTGCTTCCATCTCCTTTCTTCAATTCTATATAGGTAACCCATAATTCTTTGTATAGTCATATTAATAGAAATTTACCAGAGAGCTGTGTATACTGCCCTGAATATATATCATATAGCTAATATATCCACTCTGAGAAGCACCCATTTAAAAAAAAAAAATAAGCAAGCACACGTTTTTAGCCGCCTTCATACTTAAATCTTAATATTGTGCACTGCTTCTGTACTTTTTCTAGCCCCATAATACCCATCTGTAGTGATGTACCGAACTGTCCGCTGGCGAACAGTTCCCGGCGAAATTAGCGTGTTCGCGTTCGCCACGGCGGGCGGACACATGCGCAGTTCGATCCGCCCCCTATTCGTCATCATTGGGCAAACTTTGACCCTGTGCCTCTCGGTCAGCAGACACATTCCAGCCAATCAGCAGCACTCCCTCCCTTCCACACCCTCCAACCTCCCTCCCAGCATCCATTTTCGATTCATTCGGAAGATGCATGCTTAGTGAGAGGAGGGAAAGTTTAGCTGCTGCTGATTAGATAGGGAAATTGATAGCTAGGCTAGGGTATTCAGTGTCCACTACAATCCTGAAGGACTCATCTGATCTCTGCTGTAAGGACAGCACCCAAAAAGCCCTTTTTAGGGCTATAACATCAGGCTGCTTTTTTTTTTTTTTCCTGTGTAATGTAATTGCAGGTGCCTGCCTGCCAGCTTCTGTGTGAGGTTCACATTGGATACTGTGCCTACTTGCCCAGTGCCACCACTCATATCTGTTTTAACAATAGGTTAAGCTTTACATTTAAAATAAATATTTCTTTTTCACTGTAATAGAAGAGCAGTTGCCTGCCTGCCAGCTTCCGTGTGAGGTTCACATTGGATACTGTGCCTACTTGCCCAGTGCCACCACTCATATCTGTTTTAACAATTGGTTAAGCTTTACATTTAAAATAAATATTTTTTTTTCACTTTAATAGAAGAGCAGTTGCCTGCCTGCCAGCTTCTGTGTGAGGTTCACATTGAATACTGTGCCCACTTGCCCAGTGCCACCACTCATATCTGTTTTAACAATTGGTTAAGCTTTAGATTTAAAATAAATAATTTGTTTTCACTGTAATAGAAGAGCAGTTGCCTGCCTGCCAGCTTCTGTGTCAGGTTGGATGCCTTGCCCATTTGCACAGTCAGTGCCACCACTCATATCTGTTTTAACAATTGGTTAAGCTTTAGATTTTAAATAAATAATTTGTTTTCACTGTAATAGAAGAGCAGTTGCCTGCCTGCCAGCTTCTGTGTCAGGTTGGATGTCTTGCCCATTTGCACAGTCAGTGCCACCACTCATATCTGTTTTAACAATTGGTTAAGCTTTAGATTTTAAATAAATAATTTGTTTCACTGTAATAGAAGAGCAGTTGCCTGCCTGCCAGCTTCTGTGTGAGGTTCACATTGGATACTGTGCCCACTTGCCCAGTGCCACCACTCATATCTGTTTTAACAATTGGTTAAGCTTTAGATTTAAAATAAAAAATTTTTTTCACTGTAATAGAAGAT
This sequence comes from Pelobates fuscus, assembly GCF_036172605.1. Classification (NCBI taxonomy): domain Eukaryota; kingdom Metazoa; phylum Chordata; class Amphibia; order Anura; family Pelobatidae; genus Pelobates; species Pelobates fuscus. The sequence goes on along the minus strand of NC_086322.1, from coordinate 158,759,369 downwards.
CAGTTAGTTGTCTGCAAGCATCTGGGTGTCAGGCCTACTTCAGCGTGTGCTCTGCAGACCTGTGCCAGCGTGCTTTGACAGTTGCCAATCATATCTGGTGTCTCTTTAGCGTGCTTTTACAAAGAAAAAAGGTTTCCAGTGTAAGCTAATAGCAGACAGTCAGTGTCCTTCAAGCGGCTCTGTCAGGCCTTCCTTCAGAGTGTGCCCTGCACAACCCTGCCAGCGTACTTTGACAGTTGCCACTCATATCTGGTGTCTCTATAGCGTGCTTTTTTTTTTTTTTTTTTAAATTCTTTATTTTTGAGTGCAGAGATGATTACAAGCTTAATCGATGACATGTTTAGTATACAATATTATTACAAACAGTTGATGCATATAGTCAAGAGGTGCTGCACTTTTTTTTTTTTTTTCCGAGTAGGAACATGAATTAAACAAAAAGTATTGCAAGAGAAAGAAGTTGTCATAGTCGTGTTGTGAAACATGTTAACTTGTATGTTTAAGATGCATTAACAAACAATGTAGGAGGCTCTATCAGCTAAAAATGACGCATGATGCGCTCTGTGGAGAGCTTAAATGTTATAAAAGTGAGGTCTCGGCTCTGGGCTTAAGCTTTACGTGCTAGGGCAGCAGTGTTGTGTATGGTGTTCATTTATTCGTAGGGCAGACTGAGGCAGGTGTCATATTCAGTGAGTTCTTGTCTGTGTTAAGGTAACAGGTCATCACCTAGTAGGCTGCTCTCTATGCATATGTACCAGGTAGCATGTTGTTACATGTGTGCATAAGTGAGGAATGAGTAGGGATAATGCCACTCGTGGTGTGTACGGTAAGCATTTCTAATGGTGTAGTGGCCCATCTCTCTTCAGGTGCGGTGAAGTATCACTAAGCATAAGGATATGAGGCAAAAAGTATGGAATAAAGATTCACATATTCCGAGAGGTATAGTTACATATCGACTGTCTAGTGTGAATGGCTGCAACACATTTAACATTAAGAGTCAGAATAACGTCCGTTTATCATTATATGCCATTTCCCCCGCTTGTTGTGGGTGAGGTGGATGGCTTGTAAGTCCGTGAGGCTGCGGCATTTTCAACCTATGCCCGCCCTCCGGGTTACAAAGTCCCGCAACCAGTATGAACACCGAGCCTCGGCGTCGTGGGTCAAGTGAGCTGGTGTGGTTCTGTCTCTGCCCCCCAATCCTCCGTGAGTACCTCGAGTGGAGGGGGTCTGGGCCTGGCGGCAAGTCGACCTCTTCGCTCCCAATGCAGCTCTGTAGGCAAGTATCACTTGTTGTACTCCTGATGCAGGGGTAGGGACCTTCTAGGTATCGGTATCGGCTGTTTGGGAATGTCCGTTTTTTTTTTCACTGCTTGTGTAAGTATGCGTGTCCGGGTTAGCGCGGTCTGTTTCCCGCCTGTGTGTTTGTCTGTGCTTGCTCCGTCGGACGGCCGCCTGAAATATCCGCTGTGGAACATCATAGTAGCTTCGGCGGGTCGTTGGGCGGATCCACGTGGCCACAGTTCGGGCCGCTTGATGGTAGGGCATACCCCGACTGCACATTATGTCATAAAAGGCTGAACAGAGTCTGTCGAGGGCCTCTAGGGAGTTGGGCATCTGACTGCTGCTCGTGGTCTGTCGATGTGGTTGCTGTCGGGCGGCCATCTTGGACACGCTCCGACTGCCCCTCGCTTCTTCCGATTATTCAATTCCGCTCGCTTGCTGTCAGCGTTCAGAGGTTCTGCACTGCGGTTCTGTGTGGTCCAGGATAACCCCCACTGGACCGGGGGGGGGGGGGAGGTGTGTGTATGAGGCTGCAGTCGCCGTACCTGTGCCCGGAGAGCGGCCGTCTCCCCGTGGCCCAGTTCCTGGTAGGCCGCAAGCCTCGGTGTGTCCGTTTGGCTGTGCTGGAGCTTGGGAGAGGCACCGATCGATGCAGCAGCCTCTCCTAGTTGCAGTCGTCGTGGGTAGCCGGCTGTCAGCCACGATTTACAGGTAGAATTCCCCGTTTTATCATCCCCAGACGTGGGAGCTCTTGCCAGACACGTCTGGGCTGCTTGGTTGCTTAGCTCCGCCCCCCCTATAGCGTGCTTTTACAAACAACATTTTGTTTCCACTGTAATAGAAGAGCAGTTGCCTGCCTGCCAGCTTCTGTGTGAGGTTCACATTGGATACTGTGCCTACTTGCCCAGTGCCACCACTCATATCTGTTTTAACAATTGGTTAAGCTTTACATTTAAAATAAATATATTTTTTTCACTGTAATAGAAGAGCAGTTAGTTGTCTGCAAGCGTCTGGGTGTCAGGCCTACTTTTGCGTGTGCTCTGCAGACCTATGCCAGCGTGCTTTGACAGTTGCCAATCATATCTGGTGTCTCTTTAGCGTGGTTTTACAAAGAAAAAAGGTTTCCAGTGTAAGCTAATAGCAGACAGTCAGTGTCCTTCAAGCGGCTCTGTCGGGCCTTCCTTCAGCGTGTGCCCTGCACAACCCTGCCAGCGTACTTTGACAGTTGCCACTCATATCTGGTGTCTCTATAGCGTGCTTTAACAACCAAAATTTTGTTTCCACTGAAATAGAAGAGCAGTTGCCTGCCTGCCAGCTTCTGTGTGAGGTTCACATTGGATACTGTGCCTACTTGCCCAGTGCCACCACTCATATCTGTTTTAACAATTGGTTAAGCTTTACATTTAAAATAATTTTTTTTTTCACTGTAATAGAAGAGCAGTTGCCTGCCTGCCAGCTTCTGTGTGAGGTTCACATTGGATACTGTGCCCACTTGCCCAGTGCCACCACTCATATCTGTTTTAACAATTGGTTAAGCTTTAGATTTAAAATAAATAATTTGTTTTCACTGTAATAGAAGAGCAGTTGCCTGCCTGCCAGCTTCTGTGTCAGGTTGGATGCCTTGCCCATTTGCACAGTCAGTGCCACCACTCATATCTGTTTTAACAATTGGTTAAGCTTTAGATTTAAAATAAATAATTAGTTTTCACTGTAATAGAAGAGCAGTTGCCTGCCTGCCAGCTTCTGTGTGAGGTTCACATTGGATACTGTGCCTACTTGCCCAGTGCCACCACTCATATCTGTTTTAACAATTGGTTAAGCTTTAGATTTTAAATAAATAATTTGTTTCACTGTAATAGAAGAGCAGTTGCCTGCCTGCCAGCTTCTGTGTGAGGTTCACATTGGATACTGTGCCCACTTGCCCAGTGCCACCACTCATATCTGTTTTAACAATTGGTTAAGCTTTAGATTTTAAATAAATAATTTTTTTCACTGTAATAGAAGAGCAGTTGCCTGCCTGCCAGCTTCTGTGTGAGGTTCACATTGGATACTGTGCCTACTTGCCCAGTGCCACCACTCATATCTGTTTTAACAATTGGTTAAGCTTTACATTTAAAATAATTTTTTTTTTCACTGTAATAGAAGAGCAGTTGCCTGCCTGCCAGCTTCTGTGTGAGGTTCACATTGGATACTGTGCCCACTTGCCCAGTGCCACCACTCATATCTGTTTTAACAATTGGTTAAGCTTTAGATTTAAAATAAATAATTTGTTTTCACTGTAATAGAAGAGCAGTTGCCTGCCTGCCAGCTTCTGTGTCAGGTTGGATGCCTTGCCCATTTGCACAGTCAGTGCCACCACTCATATCTGTTTTAACAATTGGTTAAGCTTTAGATTTAAAATAAATAATTAGTTTTCACTGTAATAGAAGAGCAGTTGCCTGCCTGCCAGCTTCTGTGTCAGGTTGGATGCCTTGCCCATTTGCACAGTCAGTGCCACCACTCATATCTGTTTTAACAATTGGTTAAGCTTTAGATTTTAAATAAATAATTTTTTTCACTGTAATAGAAGAGCAGTTGCCTGCCTGCCAGCTTCTGTGTGAGGTTCACATTGGATACTGTGCCTACTTGCCCAGTGCCACCACTCATATCTGTTTTAACAATTGGTTAAGCTTTACATTTAAAATAAATATTTTTTTTTCACTGTAATAGAAGAGCAGTTGCCTGCCTGCCAGCTTCTGTGTGAGGTTCACATTGGATACTGTGCCCACTTGCCCAGTGCCACCACTCATATCTGTTTTAACAATTGGTTAAGCTTTAGATTTAAAATAAATAATTTGGTTTGGCAGGACTAACCCTGAAACCCAGCAAGTGCCATATTGGGATGGCAGAGGTGCAGTATTTGGGTCACCGGGTGGGGTGTGGGCAGCAGAAACCCAAGCCGGCTAAAATTGAAGCTGTGGCCAAGTGGCCTACCCCAGGACCAAAACGCAAGTGTTAGCATTCCTAGGTACCGCAGGGTACTATAGAAAATTCGTGCCCAATTACAGTGCCCTGGCCAAACCCCTGACTGACTTGACCCGCAAGAACCTTCCCCGACAGGTGATCTGGGCCCCAGAGTGTGAGTAGGCATTCCAACAACTCAAAACTGCTTTGACTAATGCTCCTGTACTTGCCGCTCCTGATCCAAATAAACGATTTCTTGTTCACACAGACGCTTCAATGTTTGGATTGGGAGCAGTGATAAGCCAAGTAGGAGAAGATGGCAGAGAACATCCCGTAGCTTACCTGAGCCGATAGTTGTTACCCCGGGAAGTAAGCTACGCCGCCATTGAAAAAGAATTCCTGGCCGTGGTGTGGGCCCTCAAAAAGTTGCAAACTTATTTGTATGGACAACCCTTTTCCCTACTCACAGATCACAACCCGTTGGTATGGCTGAACCGTGTGGCTGGGGACAATGCCAGGCTGTTGCGCTGGAGTTTGGCGCTGCAGCCCTTTGACTTTACAATCCATTATCGCCCAGGGAAGCAAAACGGTAATGCCAACGGGTTATCTAGACAAACTGACCTTGAAAAATGATCTGTGAGTACTTCCCCGGACATCCCCAAGCCGATCCGTTGGGATCAGACTGTGTATGCCGGCTTGGTTCTGGGGGAACATTGTGGCAAACCTAGCCACTTCTGGACTATGATATGTAGAGGTTGTCCATAAGCTGTAAGGGGGGACTGTATCTTCTATATTGTGTGTGTATTTTATAGGACCGTTCGCATGCTGGCAGCCCTAAGCTACCAGCATACAAACCCTTCGTTTGACGAATTGCGGCCATCCGGGCCGTTCGCCAACCGAACACGGGCTCCCCAGGTAGACCACACACTTAGAAGTCGTGTGGCGCTCGTTAACCGATTGCAACAATGTTGCAATCGGTAATTAAAGGCTCTCCTAGGTGGCCGTCGTTCGACTACCGACCATGCGGCGGTCGGCCATCTTGGATCCTTTGTCTCTCCAGCGGTGTTCGGTCGTTGAGTGCCTGGTACTAAAAACGGCTACTCAATGATACGAACACTGCTGGACTTCCAGAGCGTTCGGGAGTTCCGCTCTCATCACATTGTGTTCCCCATTGGTGTTCGGTAGTTTTAAACCGAACTCGATGGCTAAGTGTATTTTATGCGGCGTTCGGTCAGTTCAGCTGGGAGCTGAGCGGTATTCTCCCAAAAGATGCGCTCAGGTCCCAGCTACCTGCCGAACGTTCGGTCATTTAAATCTGCCGAATAGAATGTAAAAACCGTATTTTAATACAGATTGTCAGTTCTGCTGCACGAGGGGATAATCCACTTAATCGTCCATTTTAGTGGGAGTATCCTTCTCGTGCAGCACAGCCTGTTGGGAAAGTTACATTGCATGATGGGAGAAATCCCCTGGATTTACTGTATGGAAACCCCTTGCATGGGGAACTGTATAAATATGCCAGCTGTGAATAAAGCCAGTTAGTTGACTCCCAAACTGTGTTTCGTCCGGTTATTGGGAGGATTTGGGAACTTGCCTTACTTTTCAGCGCTGACTGTGGATTTACCTGTGGAACCAGCGGAGATCGGGGATTTTAACATTACACTCCGCTACACTTGGTATGTCAGAGGAGTTATTCACACACCCGTTTGAAGAAATGAGTGATGCGCAACCATTATTGCTAGAGGATGTAGATAACAGGGATATGTCTCAGGCAGGCAGCATTAAACACATGGAGGTGCGGTGTGATGATGATGATGTTGTACCCGCTGCTTCCTTTTCTGAGTTGTCAGATACAAGCGAAGCGGTTGATGATGACGATGCGTCCATGGATGTCACGTGGGTGCCCGCTCGGCAAGAAGAAGAACAGGGCAAAAGTTCAGATGGGGGGACAGAGAGGAGGAGGAGACGAGTTGGAAGCAGGGGGGGGGGGGGTCGTCGCAAGGAGCTAGTGGCACAGTCAGACAGCATGCATTGGCACCCGGGGTCAGCCCGACAGCACGCCAATCAACGCATGCTGTGTCCACCACCATAATGCCGTCATTGCAGAGCTCAGCAGTGTGGCATTTTTTTTGTGTGTCTGCCTCGGACAACAGCGATGCCATTTGCAGCCCTTGCCAAAGGAAACTGAGTCGTGGGAGGTCCAACACCCACCTAGGTACAACTGCTTTGCGTAGGCACATGATCTCACATCACAAACGCCTATGGGATCAACACATGAGTACAAGCAGCACGCCTACTCTAAGTCGCCATCCTCCTCCTGGTCTAGCATCTTCAGCCACGTCAACCACTGCTGTCCTTCTTGCCCCCTCTCAACCATCCGCCACTCCGTCTCCCGCCTTGAGCAGTTCCCGCTCATCTGCCCACAGTCATGTGTCTGTCAAGGACATGTTTGAGCGTAAGAAGCCAATGTCACCAAGTCACCCCCTTGCCCAGCGTCTGACAGCTGGCTTGTCCGAACTATTAGCCCGCCAGCTTTTACCATACAATCTGGTTGAGTCTGAGGCGTTCAAAAAATTTGTAGCTATTGGGACACCGCAGTGGAAGGTACCCGGCCGGAATTTCTTTTCACAAAAGGCAATCCCCAACTTGTACTCGATTGTGCAAAAGGAAGTCATGGCATGTCTGGCACACAGTGTTGGGGCAAGGGTCCATCTGACCACTGATACCTGGTCTGCAAAGCATGGTCAGGGCAGGTATATCACCTACACTGCGCATTGGGTAAACCTGCTGACGGCTGACAAGCAAGGAATGCGTGACATTGCAGAGGAGTTGGTGACACCGCCACGAATTGCAGGCAGTCCTGCTGCCACCTCCTCTACTCCTCCTACTCCATCCTCTTCCATAACCTCCTCGGCTGAGTCCTCTTGTGCTGCTGCGTCTTGCTCCACATCAACGGCACCCCCCAGCTCCCCAGGTACTATTCCACATCCCGGATACGGCAGTGTCACGCCATCTTGGGTTTGACTTGCTTGAAAGCAGAGAGTCACACCGGACAAGCACTCCTGTCCGCCCTGAACGCACAGGTGGAAAAGTGGCTGACTCCGCAGCAACTGGATATCGGCAAAGTGGTGTGTGACAACGGAAAAATTTGATAGCGGCATTGAAGTTGGGCAAGTTGACACATGTGCCGTGCATGGCACATGTGTGTAATCTGATCGTACAACGCTTTGTGCATAAGTACACAGGCTTACAGGACGTCCTGAAGCAGGCCAGGAAGGTGTGTGGCCATTTCAGGCGTTCCTACACGGCCATGGCTCACTTTGCCGATATCCAGCGGCGAAACAACATGCCAGTGAGGCACTTGATTTGCGACAGCCCTACACGTTGGAATTCAACACTCCTAATGTTCGACCGCCTGCTCCAACAAGAAAAAGCTGTTAATGAATATTTGTATGACCGGGGTGCTAGGACAGCCTCTGGGGAGCTGGGAATTTTTTTGCCATGTTACTGGACGCTCATTAAGATGAATGAGGGATGGATCCCGAAGGGACTGACACTGGGCGATACATTCGATTAAAAAAGGCCTGATGAGATGAGTTGCCTTGGGCTAAAAATGGTCCACACGCTGCTGTATTTTAGCTCTGAATGACGTTTGACTTGCGTGACTTATCCGCCACCAACTAGGGTTCAAGCCGCCATGTTTTAGGGCACTTTCTGCCTGTGAAACAAACATCAATTTTTCTGGCCGCTGCTACAGCAGCGGCGGCAACAATACCAAATTTTTCAGGCATGTGTACATGCCTAATTTTTAGGCCCACTGGTGCAGCACTGTGGCTTCAAAAACCAAACCAAAAAAAAATCCTCCAAGATGGCACCAATATACCAGTGGTCTAAGCATCTTCTCACCTTGGCCTAAAAAGGGGAGGTGATTCAACAATTAAAAATCGCTGCCATTTACACGTCCACTGATAGGAGACGCGGAAGGTATTAAACTGATATGAACAATACTAAACTCACCACTCCTATCTGGTGGCACATTAGCTTGCCCGCGCAGTGCCCCAAATTTCAAGTAAGAGGACCGACCAAGCATCTTCTTCCATCTCCCTGTTACATAAATCAATGCCATATCCATAGAAATTGTAGAGAATATCCAGGATAGTTTTACAGGGCCAAATCATGTCGCCTGTTGAAAGAGGTGACCTTGCTCGGGTCCCAGGTGTGCGGTTCCTAAAATGGCTGCCATATACACGTCCACTGATAGGAAACGCGGAAGGTATTAAACTGATATGAACATTTACTAAACTCACCACTCCGAGTGCTGTTATTTATTTAATTTTTTGTGGTGAGGCTTTACAGGACAGAGTGCTTCTACACGGGACATGTTAACTCACGGGCCGCTGGCTCATCAAGGAACCAGAGTAGCTTGAACGAGGTGACCTTGCTCGGGTCCCAGGTGTGCGGTTCCTAAAATGGCTGCCATATACACGTCCACTGATAGGAGACGCGGAAGGTATTAAACTGATATGAACAATACTCCACTCCTATCAGTAGGTCCGTCCCATTGTGATTTATGCCCCCACCCACCGCGCAGGGATGGGGGCCGGGGGGGAGGAAAGTAGGCCCCCCATTGTGATTTATGGCCCCCACCCACCGCGCAGGGGTGGGGGCCGAGGGGGGGAGGACAGTAGGTCCCCCCATTGTGATTTATGGCCCCCACCCACCGCACAGGGGTTGGGGAGGACAGTAGCTCCCCCCAGTGTGTATCATGGGCTTTGAGGACAGGTGTCAATCCATACCTGCCAAGTGACCCTATGTAGGGGTAACAGTCCCTATTCTGCTCTGTGTCAGTGTGTATCATGGTCTCTGTGGACGGGGAACAGTCTCTATTCTGCTCTGTGTCAGTGTGTATCATGGTCTCTGTGGACGGGGAACAGTCTCTATTCTGCTCTGTGTCAGTGTGTATCATGGACTCTGTGGACAGGGAACAGTCTCTATTCTGCTCTGTGTCAGTGTGTATCATGGTCTCTGTGGACGGGGAACAGTCTCTATTCTGCTCTGTGTCAGTGTGTATCATGGTCTCTGTGGACGGGCAACAGTCTCTATTCTGCTCTGTGTCAGTGTGTATCATGGACTCTGTGGACAGGGAACAGTCTCTATTCTGCTCTGTGTCAGTGTGTATCATGGTCTCTGTGGACAGGGAACAGTCTCTATTCTGCTCTGTGTCAGTGTGTATCAGGGGTTTTGAGGACAGGTGTCAATCCATATCTGCCAAGTGACCCTATGTAGGGGGAACAGTCCCTATTCTGCTCTGTGTCAGTGTGTATCAGGGGTTTTGAGGACAGGTGTCAATCCATATCTGCCAAGTGACCCTATGTAGGAGGAACAGTCCCTATTCTGCTCTGTGTCAGTGTGTATCAGGGGTTTTGAGGACAGGTGTCAATCCATATCTGCCAAGTGACCCTATGTAGGGGGAACAGTCTCTATTCTGCTCTGTGTCAGTGTGTATCAGGGATCATTAGGATAGGTGTAAATCCATATCTGCCAAGTGACCCTATGTAGGGGGAACAGTCCCTATTCTGCTCTGTGTCAGTGTGTATCAGGGATTTGACTATCTTTATTCAGATTCAAAAATTACAATTTCAGGAACAATTTAACAAACATTTACAAGAACATGTTATGCACATCATAGAAACAACGTAAACCTCTTTAAAGCCACAAACTTAAGACAAAAAATACGTACACACAATGTGTAAGTGTTTGAAAGAATATTCTGAATCCTTACATGTTTACTTTATCGTTTGTTTGATTTTTGTGAACCATATATAAACTACAAGCAGCGTGAAAACTATAAAAACTCAAGTGGCCATGCTGATCAAATTAAATAGTATGCTTTACACAGCGGATAAGGGTGATGTCACAGCACAATGGGAATGTAACAGGGGAAGAGGTGAAAGTCATCCTCCCCCTCCCACGACCCCGCCATATCTGCCAAGTGACCCTATGTAGGGGTAAGAGTCTCTATTCTGCTCTGTGTCAGTGTTTATCATGGTCTCTGAGGACGGGGAACAGTCTCTATTCTGCTCTGTGTCAGTGTGTATCAGGGCAGGGCTTTGAGGACAGGTGTCAATGTTAGGTGATTTCTGCCCTTTATGGATTAAAAGCAGACTCTGCATCAACTGTGCAATTTTCCATGGGAGTTTTGCCATGGATCCTCCTCCGGCATGCCACAGTCCAGGTGTTAGTCCCCTTGAAATAACTTTTCCATCACTTTTGTGGCCAGAAAGAGTCCCTGTTGGTTTTAAAATTCGCTTGCCCATTGAAGTCAATGGCGGTTCGCCGGTTCGCGAACATTTGCGGAAGTTCGCGTTCGCCGTTCGCTAACCGAAAATTTCGGGTTCGCGACAACACTATTTGCCGGTGTCATTTACAAATTAGTGTCATTAGTGTCATTTACAAATTAGACAAATTCTATCAGTGGGCCAGTACAGAAATTATAATCAACTCAAATGGATTTCTGAAGTCTAAAGGATTAAATACATCACTTTTAAATCCAACTGTACATAATAAAAAATATGCTTGTTTATGTGAACAATAGTTGTAATTTTAGCAGGTTGAGAGATACAAGAAAATACTTGTCTTATAGACTTTATATCTTTGAGAACCAAAACGTCTTTTGAGTAGACTTGCGCAAAACAAAATCAGGTAGGCAACATTTTGTCTATGCTGTCATTCAGCTTGTACAAATGTTATTAATAAATAAAAATTAGGGGGCGTGTCCTGACCGGTGAACCGAGCAGTCGCATGCACTAGCGGCTCCGTTCCTACCCGACCTCAAAGGAGCAATTAATACCGACAAAACCGAAATAAATCACTGCAATACGGAGATGTCACAGCCCAAGGGGAAGAGGACCACTGACAGGTCCGAAAAAACAAACTTCTTTACCTCCAGAGCCGGTCAGCACAAAGCTCAGCAGCCACACGAGCAGGCCCAAGATGGTGACGACGATCCTGCAGACCATGCAGAGCAGCCGGCGGATCATACTCCCGCCCTGACACAAGGGGTACTGAAAGCTATGCTGGAAGAAATGTCAGGTAAAATCCTGAGCAAGCTGGATGCTGCAATGAAAGATATCCACAAAGATTTGCACGAGCTGGGTGCAAGGACATCACAAATGGAAGACAAAATGGCGGATTATGAAACGGCCCATAACTCTATGGTGGACACCATAGACAGCCTCCTAACCCGACTTGACGAGCAAGACGTTAAACTTGCAGATATGGAGGACAGAGCCCGCAGAAACAACCTGCGCATAAGGGGGGTATCAGAATCCGTAAGCACACCAGACCTTATGGCTCACATCACAGGGCTCCTAAAATGCTTACTGCCTGACTGGCCCCAGGAGATGCTCCTGTTAGATAGGATACACCGTACGGCTAAACCAAGCTTCTTACCACCTGAAACACCACGGGATATACTGCTCCGCATGCATTATTTTCATGCTAAGGAGGCAGCACAAAATGCTAACAGAACGAAGAAAAGCATGCCGGAGACATACAAGAACATTTCAATATACGCAGACATCTCCACCTATACGCTAAAACGACGGAGAGAGTTTAAAGACATCACGCAAGCGCTGCGAGATAACCATCTCCCATATCGCTGGGGGTACCTGACCAAACTACTCATCACTAAAAAGGGGAAAACAACAACCGTGAGAACACCAGAGGATGGTCGAGACCTCCTAAAGACTTGGAACATAACTCTGCCAGACGCCTCGCCTGGAAAGAACACTACCAGACTATCCACAGACTGGAAGAAAGCAAAAAAGCGACAGAACTGATCACCGGCTCAACATATGCAAGTTAAAAACACGATCAAAAGGATAAAGTGCACGATAGGAGAAGGCCAAGACTGGGTAACGTAACACAAAATGGAAGAAAAAAAATAAATAAATAAAAAAATAAAATAAAAAAATAACAAGGGACATATACCCGTGAAACGGGGGACAATTTTTTTTTATTTCAAAACCTATGTGTTAACATTTTGAACTAGTTGGGCGTAGTTACAGTACGACCGTTTAACTAATGTTAGGACAGTGACGGATTCCATGTAGAATACTCGAAACACGTGTGACATCCCAGGCCCTCCTACACATCCAGACACACAGAGCCACTCTGCACCACCGTATAAACATATGCAACTCTGACTGATATACGACTGGTTGTTTACACAGACCGTAACACCCTACATGAGGTTTAGGGTTAGAGACGGTACAGGACGTGAAGCTTAGCTTCAACCCCTAGGCACGAAGATGCAGTGCCCAGCCACAATTTTGGCAATGTTGTTCAATGTATATACTTTTGTTATAGTTGTTAAGTTTTTCCTTTATATGTCTTCCTGGGTTCAACTATGTACTGCTCCCTACCTTCACAACACCAACACACGAGGGATTAGGGGGTACACTTCTGGAGGCACCACCACTCGGCTTGAAAAGCTGGGAAGGAGTGGTGGTTGCCATTGCCATAGAACGGACAGAATACCACACACAAAAGCGCTACAGAGAGCCCCTGTGAAGATCTGTACTTACAATGTACGGGGACTTAACAACCCCGCAAAAAGACATCTACTCAACAGAGACCTCAAATCCCTAGACGTAGACATATTGTGTCTACAAGAGACACATTTTAGACGAAATGACCACCCACAGTTCCAGATGGCCAATTTTCCACACCAATTCCATTCAACCTCACCACACAAGTCCAAAGGGATGTCTATTCTCATAGGCAAGCATGTTAATTTTATCCTACATAAACATGAAGCAGACGAAAATGGTAGATATGTCATAGTAATAGGAGAGATAAACAATATGCTGTATACGTTGGTAAGCATGTATGCCCCTAATACTAATCAAAGACATTTTCTGCATAGTGTCCTAACCAAACTAACCAAATTACAACAGGGCATAACGGTGATATGTGGGGATTTTAATCACATACTGGATGCAACACTTGACACCACACTGCAGCAACATCGTCATAGACACCGTCCACTGATAAGGCAATGTAAAAGCATTCAAAAACTCCTCCACGACCACCATCTTTACGACACGTGGAGAATTACACACCCAGAAACTAGAGCCTACACACATTTCTCCACTGTCCATAACTCTTACTCTAGAATCGACAGGTTCCTCCTGTCAGGCCCTCACCTAGACCAGATACACACATGTGATATCCATCAGATCACGTGGTCAGACCACGCTCCAGTGGTGCTAGACCTGAAAAACACTTATGATTTTAGACATCGCAGCCCATGGAAACTGAATAACGCTCTAATACAAGACCGGACCTTTATTAAAGATCTCGAAAAGGACTCCTATGTTAGTACAAACGACAATGGGGAAGTAACACCAACGACCTTATGGCAGGCACACAAATCTGTGATTAGGGGGCTGTTGATCAGGAGGGCAGCTTACATTAAAAAAACCACACATACCAGACTCCAAACATGGAAAAAGGAACTATATGACCTCAACTCTCTGAATAAATTACAACCCACAGCATAAACCAAACAGAAAATAGTGAACATATCCAGACTAATTCACCAACAAGCCCTAGAACAGACACAAGCACACATGACAAAATTAAAAATAGCTCACTACATACAGGGAAATAAAGCAAGCAAACTACTGGCGTCGCGCCTTAAGCAGAAACAAGCGAACCAAAAAATAGCTTATCTCATAGATAACAAGGGCAGGAAAATCACTAAACCCAAAGACATAAGTGATGAGTTTGCCACATATTATCACAGCTTATACAACCTAAAAGAAGATAGCAACACGGCTACCCCGACAAATTCGAGTATTCAAAAATATCTACAGCAGATTACACTGCCAACACTCACGACACAACAAAAGACAGACTTGAGCAAACTAATAGATGGATGTGAAGTAGCGACTGTCATTAAAGAGTTACCCATTGGCAAATCACCTGGACTGGACGGGCTAACGAATCAATACTACAAAACATTTAGCTCGACTCTAGCTCCATACTTAGCCTCCACCTTCAATTTTGCGACAACCGCGAGGTCACTCCCACCAGACATGCTGCTAGCCCATATAGTCACGCTACCAAAACCCAACAAACCCCCTACAACCCCACAAAATTTCAGGCCCATATCGTTGCTAAACACAGATGCGAAAGTCCTTGCGAAAGTATATGCATTGAGACTGGGGCAAATCATCCCGCACATCATACACAAAGACCAAGTGGGATTTGTGAAAGGGAGACAGGGGTCCAATAGCACCAGGAAGGTGGTGAACCTACTATACAAACTCCAGACACACAAACGAGGGGGCCTCTTCGTATCTTTGGATGCGGAGAAGGCCTTCGACAGACTGCACTGGGGATTTCTCAAGGAAACCCTGCACAAATTTGGGATCCCACAAGAATTCGTAGCAGTAGTGGACACACTCTATAGTGCACCATCGGCACAGGTCCTAAACTCAGGCTTCTTATCAAAACCCTTCCGACTAATGAACGGCACCCGCCAGGGGTGCCCCCTGTCACCATTGCTCTACATCCTGGCCCTAGAACCCCTAGCCAGTAAAATTAGGGAAAATACGAACATATACGGCATTAAGATAGGATGCAATGAATACAAAGCGGGGCTGTTCGCGGACGATGTGATCCTGACACTCACGCAACCACTCATCTCGTTACCGAATCTCCTTACCGAAATTGTCACGTATGGGCAACAATCATATTACAAGCTAAATCTCAATAAAAAGCAAGCTATGGGTCTGGGAATACCCACTAAAACACTGACACAATTAAAAGACTGTTTCCAGTTTGACTGGAGGGAAGATTATCTGACCTTCCTGGGTCTGAGACTCCCTAAACAGCCTGCGAAATTATTAGAGCTAAACTATGGTAGATTAATGCGAGAACTGGGAGACACGCTGAAGAAATGGGAGGGTAAATTCTTATCCTGGATAGGAAGAATGGTTGCCATTAAAATGATGCTATTACCCAAATACCAATATTTATTGCGCACATTGCAGATATTTCTCCCCAAATCGTACCTTAATAAATTACAAAGGCTATTCACTAGATTTGTATGGGCGAACAAAAAGGCTAGGGTAGCTACAATCCTGCTATGCAAACCAGTGCCCAACGAGGCGCTGGGTCTCCCCAATGTACACATATACTACAAAGCCGCTGTTATGTCAACTGTAATACAGACGTACAAAACACAAATAACAGGAGACAGACCACAATGGGAGGAGATAGAAGCTGTTGAGGGGTGCCACACTGGTTTACGCCACTTGTTTTGGGTGCCACATAACCTAAGACCAAAACCCCCAATGCTACTCCCGACAACAGCATTACTGTTGGATGTCTGTGACTCTACGAAAAGACAAATGGGACACCTTGGCAAATGGGCAAAAAAGACACCAATGCAGAGTCTGACCATTGTGAACCCCACACTGAATGTTTGCCCGTGGATACAAAATGGTTGTTCGAATCTGGGCCAACTACTCTGTGATGACAAAATCATTCCGTATACAGACCTAAGACAGACATATAACT
The DNA here is from genome assembly GCF_036172605.1 of Pelobates fuscus. Classification (NCBI taxonomy): domain Eukaryota; kingdom Metazoa; phylum Chordata; class Amphibia; order Anura; family Pelobatidae; genus Pelobates; species Pelobates fuscus. The sequence goes on along the minus strand of NC_086322.1, from coordinate 158,743,556 downwards.
TACCTAGTAACACGCTGTTTTCCTACCTTCAACTGAAATCGCTATTAGAGAATTATATAGACAGGACTCCCTCCCACTCTCTTGAGATGCTATATACACTATGTGGACAGGGCACCATACTGACAAAACTGCTATCCAAACTCTACACAACCCTAAACACCAGCCCGCACAATGACACACTGGACAAATTTAAAGAGCACTGGCACAACGATATACGAAAACAGTTCACGGATGCTCAATGGCGACAGGCTTTTATAGCGCATAAAGGGAGATCGAGGTGTTCTTCCCACATAGAGCTGATGAGGAAAATCCAATATAGATGGTACATGGTGCCGACTAGACTGGGGAACATCTATCCGACCATATCCACACTATGCTGGAGATGTGGGGAAGATGAAGGTAGCATGTATCACATATGGTGGAAATGTCCACAGATAGAGAAATACTGGGAGCAAGTGGAGGAGCTCATTAATGGTTCCTTACACACGAGACTTACTCTGCAGCCAGAGACTGGGCTCCTTTTTATGCTTCCTGAAACGCTAGACAGAGCACAAAAGACACTTCTGTTCCACATACCCATTGCTGCAAACACACTGATTGCAAGAGCATGGAAACAGCCCACCTGCCCTAACCTCACAGAACTCCTATCCCAGATTTCCATGAATCTAACATATGAAACGTTGCTTAGAATAAGACATACTACCCCAAACCATCTCCTAGAGGCCAGACAACATTGGGAAAAGTTTGTGATCGAGAAGGACAAAACCATACCCGCATCCTAACAAAGAACACATAAGAAAGACACACTGGTGAGCAAAGCTATCCGACAGGGGATTTAATACCACAGATTTAGATCGATATCTTTACTGTCATGAAGGCTCTGCGCAGCCTACGATATTATACTGTATACCTACTGTATGTACAATGCGGTAAAACAACCATCTGCTGACACGTTGATGTTAGACCTTGCTTAGGGTAAACTGTTGTAAATAACGAATACTGTACACTGTTGCAAAAACCGCGCTGTATTTAACCATGACACTCATGGATTTATCATGAACCTGGAAGATTTGTTTTCCCTCCCCCCCCCTCTTTTTATTTCTGTATCCCTTTCTATTTATGTTGACTGAAAAGAATTTCAATAAAGAATAAATTTGAAAAAAAAAATACAAATTAGGGAAAGAAACAGCAAAAAACGCATGTGTGCTGCAATGCAAAAATGGCTAGAATTTTGTCTGGCTTAATGGCTGAGCAATATCAAGCATTTTTGTCAATGTCAATTCTGAGAAAACGTTTAGAATGATTGTAATGTTTTTCATTTACTATCTTGTATTAGTGAAAAATTGTAGCAGTAGGCATTTAAAATTGGAAAATAAGGATTTTTCCAAAATGAAAGGAAAAAATAAGTGGGTAGTTGATTACCAACACAGCCCTTCCACCCTAAAAAGAACATCTCATACATCCAGTCTGTACCATATGTGATCTTCAGTGTGGAAAAAAACAGTGTCAGGTTCTAATAACCGTGTCTGTAACAGCCACCACAAGATCACCAGCAGCTGCACTAGCAGGAGAAATGTTTTTTTTTTCCTTTATAGTCAAATCTTGGAACACATTTACACATTTAGAAACAACTGGATCTCTGATAACAGTTGATGATGCATCAAGTTTCAAAGTTAAGAGCAGAGTATTCTGACTTGGGAAGATTGAAATTGAGAAAAGCTATTTGTTCCATCAGTTGTGGGGGCATTTGTGAGTGTTAGGAATTTCTAATGTTGCCTTTCACAGAAAATATTCATTCACTTTGGACAGTTGCCATTATAATAGCCCATGGGCAACAAGACAAAGAGTAGCCCACACACTCTTCTTCTACTCTAGTTGAGAGGGACCTTACTAGGAGGCACAGTATGTTCACCTAGGTAAGCTATGGCCATATCAGAAGTATTAATAGTGTCCTTTTGACTACTTGCTGACTCACTTTCCCCTCCAAACGGTCAACTACATCAGCCCAAACTCTGAATGCTCCACTTTGTTGTCTTGGATATGCTGTCAGTGATGTAGACATGACACGATGTTAGGCTCACTGTGTAAATGTTCCACAAACAGCATGACACTCTTCTCCTTCAAATCATGTCATTGTTAATAAGGACATACTTTTAGTATAGGATCACACTGATAAGATAGCTTCAGTTTGGGGGAAATTAGCACTGGATGAGCATTGAGCTGCATCAGTGTGGTGTGTGTTACCAGTAACAACGTCCCAGGAACAGGGGCGGACTGACCACTCGGGCACATCGGTCATGGACCGAGGGCCCGAGGCAGCCAGGGGCCCGGCCGCACAGCCATGCTCCAGCTGGAGAGATCAGAGATCTCTCCAACTGGAATGGCAAAAAAAAATAGAAAATAATTTCCTTTAATAGGTTGCTGCGGCCCCTGATGCAGCGCAGGGCCCCAGCAACCTACAGCTCTGTAAATCCCTCACCCTCACATGAGACCTGGCAGCTTCACCAGCTCTCTGCCAGGTCTCCTTCTCCCTGTCCTGTGTGGCTCTGTGTTATGAGGAGAGGCGAAGCCAGGAAGTGACCTCACTTCCTGTACTCTCCTCTCACACAGAGCCCAATCAGCAGGGGAAGGAGCAGCAGCCAGGGAGCAGAAAGAAAGGTAGGCCCTACTTACCCCCCTTACCTCCCCCCCCACTGTGTCACTACTCACCCTCCCTCTCTCTGTCAATGTGTCACCCCCTCCCACTGTCACTGTCACCCCCCTCCCTCTGTCACTGTCACCCCCTCCCTCTGTCACTGTCACCACCCTCCCTCTGTCACTGTCACCCCCTCTCTCTGTCACTGTCACCCCCTCTCTCTGTCACTGTCACCACCCTCCCTCTGTCACTGTCACCCCCATCCATCTGTCACTGTCACCCCCTCCCTCTATCACTGTCACCCCCTCCCTCTGTCACTGCCACCCCCCCCCCTCTGTCACTGTCACCCCCTCCCTCTGTCACTGTCACCACCCTCTCTTTGTCACTGTCACCACCCTCCCTCTGTCACTAGTCACCCCCTCCCTCTGTCAATGTGTCACCCCCTGTCACTGTCACCCCCTCCCACTGTCAATGTGTCTGTCACCCCTTCCCTCTGCCACTAATCACCCCCTCCCTCTGCCACTAGTCACCCCCTCCCTCTGCCAATGTGTCTTCCCCTCCCTCTGTCACTGTCACCCCCTCTCTGTGTCACTGTCACCCCTCCCTCTCTCTGTCACTAGTCACCCCCCCACTCTGTCACTACTCACCCCCTTTCTCTGTCACTAGTCACCCCCTCCCTCTGTCACTAGTCACCCCTCCCTCCCTCTGTCACTGTGTCACCCCCTCCCTCTGTCATTAGTCACCCCCTCCCTCTGTCACTGTCACCCCCTCCCTCTGTCACTGTCACCAACCTATTTTTGTCACTGTCACCCCCCTCCCTCTGTCACTAGTCACCCCCTCCCTCTGTCAATGTGTCACCCCCTCCCTCTGTCACCCCCTCCCTCTGTCAATGTGTCTGTCACCCCCTCCCTCTGCCAGTAGTCACCCCCTCCCTCTGCCACTAGTCACCCCCCTCCCTCTGTCAATGTGTCACCCCCTCCCTCTGTCAATGTGTCACCCCTCCCTCTGTCACTGTCACCCCCTCCCTCTGTCACTGTCACCCCCTCCCTCTGTCACTAGTCAACCCCTCTCTCTGTCACTGTCACCCCTCCATCCCTCTGTCACTAGTCACCCCCCCTGTCACTAGTCACCCCCTCCCTCTGTCACTAGTCACCCCCTCCCTCTGTCACTAGTCACCCCTCCCTCCCTCTGTCACTAGTCACCCCCTCCCTCTGTCACTAGTCACCCCCTCCCTCTGTCACTAATCACCCCCACCCTCCCTCTGTCACTGTGTCATTAGTCACCCCTCCCTGTGTCACTAGTCACCCCCTCCCTGTGTCACTAGTCAGCCCTCCCTCCCTCTGTCACTAATCACCCCCTCTCTCTGTCACTGTCACCCCTCCCTCCCTCTGTCACTAGTAACCCCCTCCCTCTGTTACTAGCCACCCTCCCTCTGTCACTGTGTCACCCCCTCCCTCTGTCACCAGTCACCCCCTCCCTCTGTCACTAGTCACCCCCTCCCTCTGTAACTAGTCACCCCTTCTCTCTGTCACCCCTACCTCCCTCTGTCACTAGTCACCCCTCCCTCCCTCTGTCACTAGTCACCCCCTCCCTCTGTCACTAGTCACCCGTCACTGTGTCACCCCCTCCTTCACTGCCACTAGTCACCCCTCCCTCTGTCACTAGTCAACCCCTCCCTCCGTCACTGTGTCCCTAATCACTCCCTGTGTTACTGTGTCACCCCCACCCTCCCTCTGTCACTGTGTCACTAGTCACCCTTCCCTGTGTCACCCCCTTCCTCCCTCTGTCATTGTGTCACCCCCTCCCTCTGTAATTGTGTTACCCCCTCCCTCTGTCATTAGTCACCCCTCCCTCCCTCTGTCACTAGTCACCCCATCCCTCCCTCATTTACTGTGTCACCCCCTCCCTCCCTCACTCTGTCACTAGTCACCCCTACATGTAAAACTGTATTAAAGCTAACATAGTAAAATATCACCATATTTTGCTCATATGGATTAGTAAACCTAAAAATGTATTTCTACTGTAAACTTTTTAAAAGAAATTACCTTCTGTATGCTGCTGTTATACGTTTAATAACTATTCACAGAATCATGAATAACATTGGAAAATAACATTGTTACTTATGTTTCTTGTTTAAATGATCAAATATAAAAGGAGGCTAACAAAAATTAAGGTTATTTTGTTATCCACAAATTGCCTGCAGTTCTCTTGTTTACAATTTGCTGTGAAATTCAAGATTACACATAAGGGAATTGTTAGTCTTTCAAAAAAAATATTATTAAAGTAAGTTCCCAACTGTTTGATCAATAATATATATAAAAAAGAAAAAAGTAATAACAAGGAAATTTTAAATGATTGTACAATGTTTTTTTTTGTTGTTGCTTTTTTTATTGTAGAAATGTGTTTAATTTATGAACATATAAAAAGAAAGTTAATCTTGCAAGTGTTTTTATTTTTTTACCATAATGACAGCAGTAAATAACTTAAAGGAGTTATACCCAGTAAACTCCTGTAAACTCCTACTTGGGTACTATTGAACAGAGCAAGTAAAAGCTAGCTTCAAGTAGCACTATTACACAAGTCTATCAGGTAAGAAGAGGGGGTAGCGCCTTGATGTATTTAGTTTGTGGAGCTAGGATAGCTCTATATCATGTGCCTGGGTGGTATAATCCGTGCCTAAGGATATGTGGTGTCTTCTTAAAGTGCTGTAGTACAAAGAACCTTCAGCTGGATACAAGAGTTCAGAATTATGTCAGCCCCACTTTAAGGACTCACTGGTTTGTTGGTAAGTAGGTCATATATGCAAAACATAGAATACAAAAATATAGTGCTCACTGATGCAAATATATGTTTGATAAAAAATTGGAGAGGTACTCACAAGTATGTAGCAAATTAGGGCATTGTTCATCAAAGTGCGCAGGTGGCATATGTGGTCCCAGGCTCCATAACAATCCAACAAAGTTTAAAATATTAACTACTGTATTTGATTTGTTAGTTTATAAAACAATAAAGACAATGTAAAATAGTAAGATACACTTGACGTGTTTCATCCTAACCAATGGCTTTTTTAAGTCGTACATACCATAAAACCTCACAGTCTATCTATCTATATGATTTTATTTGTTTTCACTGTGTGGAGTTGAATCCTCTTTCGCTCTACCACAATATTTTTAATACAAAACAACATGCTTTCAGAGAGACTTCAACTCCCAGACCAGAAGCGGTGCCATGTTGTTGAAACCCACAAAGCTGAAACTGCAGCCCATGGCTTTCTTGTCACTGATCCTTTTGAATCACAGCCCATGCTTTGGTTTACAAAAATACAAACAAAAAACAGTGTTTAAATCAGTGTTCATTGCTAAGGTGATTTTGAAAAGCAGAATGAAATCTGAAACACAATACCTGTCTGTGCTCATTTGCATGTAAAGCTCGAAACTCTAAGATAGCTGTAGAAAAAAAAAAAAATTTAGTTCCTATCCCCAAGAAGGACCCTTCCAAACACAACTTGAGATATGCAGGTGACGAATAACTGTATAGTTTTAAAATATATTGAGTAAACCCAAACAAACCAGAAAGAGGTCCTCAGGACTCATTCTATAACATGATGCAGTCTCACATCTACGTCTGTTTTACATTGACAGTATGATTCATTTGTATTGGGGGAACCATACAGAGATCACACTAAGATCCTATTAATGTTTAAAGGCTTTAAAAAACTATTTCCCCATTAACACAATTATATCTCCTTTGTTTATCCAACTAATAGCAGAGACTTTCAGGATACTCCAGATCCTACTTTGTGGAGTTTTGATGTATATTCTATATTCTATAATAGTGATGTTTTATTATTATTACTGAATTTATATTAGGGGCTATAGAATATATAGTTATTGGTGGCACTATTATAATAATAATAATAATAATAATAATAATAATAATAATAATAATAATAATAATAATGCCTATATGTATTATTAGAGTAAATGTCTTTATTAATGATTGATGGATTATATATCTTAGCTGTTAGATTAAGTATGGCATCAGGTAAGGACTGATAATGTTTACACAGTAAGTATATCCTCTATTTTGTAGAACATTTTATTAATCCCTACCGTATTTCTGATTGTAGGCCAACTGTGTTTCATTGTCTTTGTATGAACACTGCACAGTGATAATAAAGTTGATCTGAATCTGATAATTTTGTACCCAGGATATTTCTCACTTAAAGTGTTGCATCCTTTCTACTTTGTGGTCCAAAACGGAATTAATGTTATCCCTGTGACTACCGATTATTAACTTATATTAACAGTGTACTTTCAATTTCTAATTTAAGTCACCATGATATTTATCCACACATGGTGGAAGCTTCAGTTTGTCAAAGCAGGACTAACTATTGCTTACTTATGGCAATGGTTAATGATAGGACAGTGGATGCTATTTTTCCACTCTGAAAGATGGTCAACCATGCTACAGACTAGATGTGTCATAAAGCTTTCTTCTTTTAAGGGTGGAAAAAGTAAGTGAATTGTCTATTGCCTATGTCCCTCACTTTTTCTTCTTAGAATATTAAGTTACCATCCTTCAGTATGGAAAAAGTATTGCCCTATCAATTTCTCCCAACTGCAACTGAGGAGGTAACAGGCATAAGAAGACTCCGACATGAAGTGCAAAAATGCAATGGAAGGCATTTGCAAAAAGGGAGAGAGCAGGTGCAAGAGTAATTTCACTCCTCTTTTTAAGAAAGAAGGAGACACCCTTGGTCGTTGAGGCCATAGATGGTAGACCTTTATATTCTCTATTAATCACTCATGAGACAAAATGATTGACTATCTGTTCTGGTCTGTTGCACACAGAGAATATATGTTTTCAGGTGATAACCTCTCCTTCTTTCTCAATAGTACTGGGTTATCCATGGTTATGTCTGCATAACTCCACTATTGACTGGAGACAGGGAGAGATCATATCATGGTATTATACATGTCAGGAGGGATGCATAAAAAAGGTTACACCTGTTCATAGCATTAATGTACCTACTGCTCCACCCCTATCTACAGGCATACCCTCCTCTTACATACACCTTAAGGCAGTGTTTGATGAGAGGGAAGCAGACAGATTACCACCTTGTAGGCCTTTAAATTGTGCCATAGAACTCTTACATGGTACCACCCAAAGGAAGAGTGTATCCTTTGTCCATCCAGGAGAGTACTATGGAGGAGTACGGTATATTAATGATTTTGTGGCAAAGGGCTTTATATGTAAATCCTCCTCTCCGGCTGGGGCTGGTTTATTTTTCATATCCAAAAAAGAGGGAGATCTACGCCTTTGCATAGACTATAGTGGGTTAAGAAAAAAACAAAAAACAAGGAAAACCTTCTAGGGAGAGACTGTCAGGTTACTCTATTAGTAAGTGGGATAACCCCTAAGATGAATAGACTTTGAATAAAAGGGGAACACAGAAACCATGTAAGTTAGATTTGCCTTTTTAAGGGGTGTCCGTGAAGACACAGCTGTGTAGTGACATTCTGGATCTATATCTCATACCCTGTAGATATCTAATCTGCTCTACGACCCCATCGGAAATTGTTACATTTATTTTCCCCTCTCTGGTTATTTTTAACTATAGACATTGACTCCATCGCTACAATATTGTTTTTTTTTTAAATATTGTAACTTTCCAGTTTGACTGACTCATATAGTCCACAGTTTAAGAGTGGACAGTTTCTGGATTTCTTTCTTCATTATTATTAATATATTTTTCTACTGTGATTATCTTATTTTTGTTTATCTCAATTTTTCATTATTTAATTTTTTCTTTCTTTTTTATTTTTTATTATTACTGTAGGATGTATCCGATTATAGATATTAATTTTATTTTATTTAATGAGTCAAGGGTTTTTAATATCTATATATCTATTAAAAGTTACGTTTTATTAGGGTTACTTTCTGTCCATGAGGGTTTATCCCTTACATGGTTTCTGTGTTCCCTTTTTTTCAAAGACTATTGAGGGTTAAACAAAATAACGGTAAAAAATGTGTTTCCTATTAGCCTTCTCACAGACCCTTTTGCCAAATTAAGGAGGGCTTCTGTCTATACCAAGCTGGACCTGAGGGGTGCATACAATCTGGTACGCATAAAAGAGGGGCATGAGTGAAAAAACACCTTGAACATCAGAAGTGGGAATTATGAATATGCAGTCGTGCCTTTCAGACGTCCTCAGGAACTTCATACATTGATCCGTGATATTGTACTTGGATTATATTTTAATATATTCCCTTGACCTGAGTACACATCACGTACACGTTTCCAAGATTTTACAAACACTTCTCGACAATGGTGTGTATTGTAAGCTGAAGAAGTGTTTGCTTGATCAAGCTGGAGTCAATTTCTTGGGTTATGTTATCTCAACCTCTGGATTCAGTATGGATCCCAAGAAATTGTCAGCTGTTGAGTGGCCTTTGCCTCAAGGGTTTATAGAGTTCGTAAACTATTATAGGTGGTTTATTAAAAACTTCTCTACCATGATAGCCTCTATCACGAACTTCACTAAAAAGACCACCAACCACTATGCTTGGCCCCTTGAGTCAAAGGAAGCCTTTGAGAGCCTGTAAAGAGTTGTTGTTTCTGCTCCTATCATCAGACCTCCTGACCCTTCACTTCCTTTTATATTGTAAGTAGATGCTTTTGAGGTAGGAGTCAGAGCTTTTCTTTCCCAGCATTTGTCCCCTGACAATCATTACATTGGTGTGGCTTCTTATCTTGGAAACTCATACAGGCAGAATTAAACTATTATATTGACAATACAGAACTATTGGCCCTTATCGTAGCCTTAAAGGAAGGGAGACATCTCCTAGAAGTTTCGAGAGATCGCATCATAGTACTAACCGATCATAAGAACCTTCTGTAGCTCGGAGAGGCTAAACGGTTGAATTCCAGGCAGGCAAGATGGTCTGTCTTCCTGTCCAGATTCAACTTTTTTAATTACTTATAGACCTGGACCATGCAATGCCAAGGCCGATGCTTTATCCAGGCAGTTCGATGTGAGTTAAGAGGAGTGATCAGAGGAATGTTAAATCATTCCCCCAGAAAGAATCGCAGCTACAACAGTTCTTTCTGTATCCTCTTCACTGTTAAGCTGCATCATATCTACTTAATATGAGTCCCCTGGAGGCAAGCCTAACAGTAAATTATTCATTTTCCCTACTGACAGACAGAAAGTTAAGTCTTTATGTCATGACAGCAAACCAGCCGAACTCCCTGGAATAACCAAGACCGCTAATCTTGTAGCTTGTGACTTCTGGTGGCCTTCTCTACAGAGAGATATCAAAGACTGTATGCTTGCTTGTGAGAAGTGTGCAGCTAAAAGACCATTCACATGGTACCATGTGGATTGCTCCAACCTTTACCCATACCCACTAAACCCTGGTCCAACTTGTCTAACAAATTTATAGTAGAACTTCCACGTTCTAATGGACATACTGTCATACTTATGGTCGTAGATAGGTTTTCTAAGATGGCACATTTCATACCCCTGAGGAAACTCCCCTCCTCTGCTGAATTGGCTAGGATTTTCTCCAGGGAAGTATTCTGTTTACATGGCATACCAGAACAAATTGTATCTGACAGAGGTAGTCAATTTGTTTCTTGCACTGGAGGGCCTTTTGCTCAGAGATGGGTATTGAATTGTCCTTTTCCTCTGCTTACCATCCTCAGAATAATGGAGCTGCTGGACATGCCAGTCTCTTGAGCAGTATCTATGCTGTTTAATTTCACATCACAAAGATAATTGGGTTGACATGCCTTCTTGGGCTTAGGTTGCTCACAATAACGCTGCTCACAAATCCTCTGGGTTCAGCCCTTTTTACATGGCTGGCATTCTGTTGTTCTTCCGACTGCATTCTCCTCACAGGGATGATCACATGGCTGGTTTGCGTAGTACTTGGGAGCAAGTTAAACAATTATTGGCTAATGCTTCAGAGATAGAAGGTACAGGCAGATAGGCATCGTCGTGCAGCTCCTTCCTATTTGGAGGGGGATAGGGTTTGGCTTTCTACCCGAAATATCC